>NC_139535.1:103315625-103991045 GCF_965153285.1 Podarcis tiliguerta | reverse complement strand
TCTTCGTGAGTGCAGCTTTCTTCCGATTTAAGTGTAGAGTGTTTGAGGACTGGGACATTCGCAGGGAAACCAAAATGCTTGTTTACAAAGCTATTGTACTACCAACCTTACTGAATGCTTGTGAAACTTGGACCCCTTATAAACGCCATCTCCAACTCCTTGAATGATTCCATCAACGGTGTCTCCGAAAGATTTTACACATCACCTGGGAAGGCAGGCAAACTAATGCCAGTGTACTGGAAGAAGCAAAGATCACCAGTGTTGAAGCAATGATTCTTCAACATCAGCTTCGTTGGACTGGTCATGTTGTGTGGATGCCTGATTATCGTCTTCCAAAGCAACTACTCTATTCCAAATTTAAAAATGGAAAGCATAATGCTGGTGGTCAACAAAAGAGGTTCAAAGACTCTCTCAAGGCAAATCTTTAAAAATGTAGTATAAACACTGACAACTGGGAAACACTGGCCTGTGAACATTCCAGTTGGAGAACAGCCTTTACCAAAGGTATCATGGGCTTTGAAGACACTCGAACTCAGGACGAAAGGGAGACACGTGCTAAGAGGAAGGCACGCTTGGCAAACCCTTGCCGTGATCAACTCCCACCTGGAAACCTATGTTCCCACTGTGGAAGGACGTGTGGATCCAGAATTGGCCTCCACAATCACTTACGGACTCACTGTTAAAACTGTTTTTATGGAAGATGATCTTACTCAGCTATGAGTGATCGCCAAAGAAGAAGAAGCTGCTCTGGCTGCTGCCATTATGTGCCCATGGGCCCTGGCATTTGTCCCACCATGCTAGGTGCTGATGCCCAGCATGCAAATAACAGAATTGGGGTGGTTTGCATTGAATCGTTTCCTTGTCTCTGCCAGAGGTCATCAGGGGGCTCTGAAGCCGGTGTAAGTATAAGCTTCTTTGCAGTGCAAGGGCAGGGTCAGAGGAACTTAGTGAAATTGAGCATTAGGCGTAGGTTGTTTCAGGACGGAAAACGAAATGTTTGAGCCTCAAGCAATGCATCTCACAGTGAAAGGTGCTCCATTTGCCTCCAGAGGGACCTGCTTCCACAAAGGCTTATTTGTGGGCTGTCTCATTAGTTTGGTGCTGAATACAATTTGATTCAGAAATCATGAATCTTCTAATCAGAGCCTTTCAGACACCAGACAAAGGAATGAGGAGAAATAGGCGAATCTGACAAGTTTGGAGTCTCTCAGCTTTTCAGTTTTCCAACCTTTAGTGCAGTTCCCCCACATTTTCATGTAAGTTCCTTTAAAAAAAAAAAGTCCTCATGAAAACTCACCAATTTGTTCCAATATACAGGTGTTCGTATTCATTTTTTTTCTAATATACACATTAAGGCTATTTCCCCTAATATAGTGCTTTCTGTATGCTATTTTCACCAACATATGCCTTTTTATGCACCCTTTACCCTAGTGCAGGCATAGGCAAACTCGGCCCTCCAGATGTTTTGGGACTACAGCTCCCCTCATCCCTGACCACTGGTCCTGTTAGCTAGGGATGATGGGAGTTGTAGTCCCAAAACATCTGGAGGGCCGAGTTTGCCTATGCCTGCCCTAGCGCAATCACATTTGTATTTGTTATGTGGCTGGAGGACAGAATTGCAAAATTCAGAAAAGTGTGAATTTTTAAGTTTGGCTTTGCTGTGGTTCAAATATTGTTTCAGAAAGTTGGTAGGCTCATGTTCAAACTCGAACCAAATTTCTCCCCCATCTCTAGGAATGAAATGCATATTGACATCATTGGCTTCTAGCTAGAAATACATGCAGAATGGTTATTATTGATGCGTTTGAATTTTTAATACAAATAAGCTATCATGGAACGAAAGCAACGCCATTTAGCAATGCTGACTAAAAAGTCCCAATTAAATCCATATCCAACAATAACACCCATCAGGCTTCATCCACACTTCTGGGATGCATTGGTACCCATGCATTGGTATAAGAGGTTTCCCTCCACTTTCCCCAACAAAACCTGCTCTTTGCCGCTGAATCAGAGCAAACAACAATCCATGGAAAACCTGATTGACATTTACTTGGATTTGGTGATTTAAAAAAGCAGGTTTTCCCTGGGGGGCAGTGGCTAGACGAGTAGAAGTGTAGACGAGCCCTTCGAAGAACCCCATTCTCTTGTGTGGCTATAAAATCTCACATAAAAGGAGAATGTCAAACCAGTTCTAGAGCACTCATTCATTGATAAGCTAGCCATGTTCTCTTCTGAGTTTCTTTGGAACAGTAGTCTTCAAACTTTTTGCACATAGGACCACACTGAGGGGGTCCGCTTTTTCATTATTACATCCCCCCATATACTTGTACAGTGGTGGCACTGCTGTTTGCAGTCCTCCTTAAGTCAAGCTGATCCCCGGGTGTGGTTTAAGACCTAATTTACCTGCTGAAAATGAATGCTATACATGCCGTTTCAAAACCATTCACTTTACTTGCGGATGTGCACTTCAGGTAATGAGTGTTTTATTCGTAGGCCATCTGGTGGTCATAACTGGAAGTGAAGTCTTTTGTGAGAAATAATTACCGTTGATGCACACAGCCTCGTATTCAGAGATAACACAACTTTGGATTTATTTACTGGTTCAAAGGGATGATTCAGGCCTGTCCAATGTGTGCGTAGTACTATAAACAAACAAGCGGCCTTAAACAAGCCATACCTTTTTGTGGTCCACAGCAGCCATTTTGCCAGGAACCATGAAGGGAGGGAGTGGGAGAGAGTGGACAAACAAGAGAGTATCCCCTCTTCATTGTTTGCCTTTTACAAAGTTTCAGAGGGTTTTTCCTGTTTTGTCTTTGCTTTTTGTTATTTTGAGGTCAATATTCCACGGTCGGGAACGGATTATAAATTTCCCTATAGAAATCAGTGGAAATCATTGACTCGTTATGTGAACACTCATCTAAGGAATGATTTTCTGGGAATGCCTTGTGCTCAGAAAGCGGGACCTGTGTGTGTTTGCAAAACTTGATCTTGTTGGTTTCATATCTGTGCAGGGATCTGGACCAGCCTGCCAAGGAAGCAAAACAACTCCCTAAAAAACAACTTCTCAAAACTGTTGCACTGGGCTGTTAACAATTCCAGCTGATCACACCAACCCACTGTGTTGACTGGGGGGGTGGTGGTTAGTCATCATCATTAACAAGACAGGTTGATTGGTTTAGCTGCTTTTGCCAGCAGATCGCAGTGGGGCTGCTAAGAATAGCTGGAGGATATAGAGAAAGAAATCCACCAAAGCTTAGCGGGAAGAGGAAGGGAAGGAGAGAAGCAAAGACGTCAGCAGTCTGGGTGTGCCACATGCAGGACAATAGCTCAGCAAGACAGGTAAAGGATAGGATAGGATGGGATTAGCTGCCAGACAGTCTCCCGTTGTCTGTTATCAGCACTGTAAGAACATTGGTGCTTAAGACTGCTGATTTTAAAAGGGACGCATTATAGAGGGGGTTAGATGTATTAGTCTGGTGCAGTCAAAAAAAGAAGCAAAGGATTGTGTGGCATAGGGAGACAAACAGATTTATTGTGGCATAACTGTACTTGGACTACAGCCCGCACCATTAAATGCACGGCATGTTATCCTTAGCCAGAAGGTATTACATACAAAAAGATACCCACACAAATATGGGTATACAGGAAAAGGAAATGTGAACATCGTGGCCAAGGTGCCACGAAATGCAGCCTGTGAAAATTCTGCGCAGTGTTCCACTATATACAAGTTAGGTGCAGTTGCCATTTATAGTCTCAACTAGGAGGACCAAAGTGTTGTACGTTTTCAAGCACAATTCAAAGTGTTGGTGTCAGTGTCAGGCTTCAGGAAATTGGTTTCCTTCCCCAGTGGCAGTAGATAAGCAGAACAAAGGGAAGGGAGTCTTCTTATCAGTTAGGAACTTTAATAATCACAGTGAGAGAACAAAAAAACCATCTCCTAGAAATGGTGGTGCTCCCAATTAAGAATCCCACCCACTTACGTGCTTATTAACCCACATCACTTCTACGTCTTGTAATCTGAGCCTGTCCCCTCTGTGCTTTGTGTGCTTTCTGTTCTGCCATTTTCTCAGTTCTTTTTGACCTTGGGGAGAGTGGATGGATGCTTTCCAGAGACCGTGAATCTGTTAACCCTCTATCTCCCAGTGTTTCTTCTCCTAGATGTTCCCCATCCAATATTTCCTAGCTTCTGCCTTCTGAACTATGCCCCTCTGCAAACCACTATTCCAAATCTATACTGTCCTCCTGCTCCTGGGAAGATTCAGGATCCAGATTAGGAGCAGGGGGGGGGGGAGACTCCCACTATTCCTCCTCAGTGCAGCCCTCCCCAGCACAGTCCCTGGCATCTGACCTTGAAAGCCCTAAATGGCCTTGGCCCAGTATACCTGAAGGAGTGTCTCTACCCCCATTGTTCTGCCTGGACACTGAGGTCCAGCTCAGAGGGCCTTCTGCGAGAAGTGAGGTTACAGGGAACCCGGCAGAGGGCCTTCTCAGTAGTGGCACCCGCTCTGTGGAACACCCTCCCTTCAGATGCCAAGGAAATAAACAACTACCTGACTTTTAGAAGACATCTGAAGGCAGCCCTGTTTAGGGAAGTTTTTTATGGTTGATGATGTTTTGTGTTTTCAATATTTTGATGGGAGCCACTCAGAGTGGCTGGGAGAAACCCAGTCAGATGGGTGGCATATCATCATCATCATCATCATCTACAATTCCCACCCTCCCAGATTATTGGCTATATTGCTTGGGAATATTCCTACAATATGTCTCACTGGACTCTGCTTGAGACTCGGCATGATAGATTGCTGACTCTCTGATTTTTTGGTCACAGATCTGGCACTGTGGGAACTGTGATACTAAAGCCACACTCTTGCCAATCACAGGAACTCTACTGAGAATCAAGAGTTCATTCCTGCAGCAGCAGCAGCAGCAGCCAAAAGCATTATTGCAACAGGCTCCTGCTTCATATAAGCAAAGCTTCAGCAGCTTACAGTGAAAGGATTAAGCAGGTTCAGGGAAATATCATAGATGCATTTTAAGGAAATGAGAGGGCTTATATACTAGAATAGAATGGGGCTTCTGGCAAACCTGTCCTGTTTCCGCCACAAGCTTTTCTGTATGACCTTGGGGAAGTCATTCAATCTCTATTTGTCCCACAGGGCAACATACAGGTAGGCTGGGCATCTTGTTCAGTCTTCAGGGCCTGCAGGAGAACTCAGCATCCACAGATTGGGCATCCAAACACTGCAGATGAGGGGGCAGAAATGGCCGTTATTGTCCCTTAGAAACTCAGTAAAATGAAGGATATCTGCCACTGATATATAAAAAGTAACTCCTGTAATTACATAGCATGATCCTTGAGGTATCAAAAGCTTTATGGCTGTTTAAAAAGAAGGTCCATTCCAGAGATGTATTGCATGCCCTCAGAAATTTCAGACACTATTAATTCCAACCACTGTAGGGAAGGCACTGCAGCGATGTTTAGCTCGTAACCCAGAAGTTTTATTTTGACTCTAAAGTTATTGGAAAGTTAAGGATCAAGGTTAACAGACTCAAAATTTAATCTACTCTAAGAACCGGGTGTGGGTTGGGGGAGGGATGATTGCAAGGAAACAAAAACACCAACTTGGCCCAAAATGAAGTCAATAACTGCACCATCCGGATTCTAAAGACAACATCTGGGGCCCTTAATTTCTCTTGTATCTATGCATACAAGGAATGTGATTGTACTGTTTTGCTAAAATTTGATTTTAGTGCTCCAATCCACTCCTCGCGGCAGCCTTTTTATTACTGCTCTTGTGAATGTGTTGCTCTTTTGTAAGCTGCCTGGGGCATTTTGTCAATGTAAAAGCCGAGGTAAACATACATTCATTTTTATTTTTATTATTAAATTTATAATTCCTCCCAAAGGAGCCCAGCGCAGCAATGTACAAGGGATAAATAATAATAAAAATATTTAAAATATGATTTTCCATTTATAAATAATAAAAAGGCAGTTTTTCCTCCTTTTCCTTCCATTTTGGCTTTTACAAATACAAGAATGGGGGATTTGTTATTATGATTCAGATATGTCCCATAAATTTGTGGGGATTCTTAGGGTGGCAAATTCTGTAAATCTGAACACATTGCACCCCACCATGGGCCTTGCTCCTAATGCAACCTTGACCATGCAGTATCAAATCAGGGCAGTTTTTGCTGCCCTTACATTTTCCTCGTATCACTGTCTGTGGCAGCCATTGACACTGAATGGTTTACTCATGGGCGTTGGTGAGATGGGAGCTAATCCTGTCCCCTTGTGCCTGGGGCTCAGTTTCATGGCATAGGACAATGTTCTTTGACCTGATGCTCTCTGGATGTGATGGACTACAACTCCCATATGGCATGACCATGGCCCCTGTGTCATGGAATTCTACTCAATATTGATCTAGAGCAGAACTCCAGTGTATAGTTAGCATTGTAAAAACTTAAACACGTTGCAGGATTCCCAAAAATAAACCAGAAGAAATTAATACTTCATTCAGCAGAGCTTTACTGCTACTGAATGCAAATGAGCATAATGGTCACAAATCCAATAATTTTAGGATTGGCACTGTCCATAAGAAATCCAGTTGCAGTAGACTTAACTTAAGGCAAAAGGCAGAAGGCAAAGATGAAAGAACAGGCCTAGGTGATGGCGAACGCGAAAGCCCTGGCCCAGGCCAGGGTGAAGGTGAAGGTGAAGGCAAATACTCTTATCAAGGCAGAAGATGGGAAGATTTGTGCTTGTACAGTCTTTATCTGGTTTTGTTCTTCTAGTGCAAAATCAAGTAAGGATCAGCTGTTGCAAATATAAGTCGAACGAATCAACTCTGTACAAGCTGCAAGGCATGTTTCAAACCAGCAGGTGGCAACAGAAGACCACACTCATTCAGAAGTAGTTTTTCAAGCCAAGTCCTTCACCATCGAATCGAGAGAAACATATGCACCCCCAGTTAGGAAAGAAATCCATTATTTTAAACATGCTTTTGGTCAATGCTGTTATTCCCTCGTCAGTATCTGAAGAGAGAAACCATTTTCCTCTGTTATTGTTCATGGTTTATGCTACAGCTCTGTCCTCTCAGGAAATGTTTAAGTGCAGTGGATAAACCATTTCCTGCTTCAGAGGTGCATTCTTATCTATTTGATCTGCAGTATATACACAATTCATGAGAAAGTAGCGGCTATTCAAGTGATCACTTCCATAAAGATCCCATCTTAACCCGTCTTAAACTGGAAGAGGAACCATCCCTCTGAGCCATGGAGGACACACCTATCCTGAATTCTGTTTGAGCAGGAAGATTGCATTATTGTCTTTTCAATTCTTCCACACACACACTGCAATTCCGGGCTGTGCAAAATACTATTCACGAATATTCATGAAACAAAAGTGAACAACGGCAAGATTATTCCGAAAAGTTATTCATTTGCTTTTGAACTGCCAAACTTTTTAATAAAACAACAATTCTGTAGACATTGTGTGCAAACAGATATCTTGCAATAAAGACTGAAAAAGAAGCCGAGGCTAAAAAAGAAAAGAAAAATGGAATATCTTGCTGCCTGGGAGAAGTCCCTTCCCAGAGAGACTATATATATATATATATATATATATATATACACACACACATATATATCTGATATATATATCTGATATATCAAATCACTATGAGTTTGTGCTACATTGCATTCATTGTTTGACGAATTTGTGGGGTTTCTTTTTTGCTTTATTTACATGCTACTGCGGTTCTGATATTATGATCGCAATTGTGACTGTTAATTTTTAGCACTGTCGTTATCGTGAGCCGCTTTGAGCTCGATGTTACTTAACAGAAAAGCAGAATACGAACATTAAATTGAAATCCATCTGCAATGCTTGCGATTTCTTTATTATTTAGTTCACCCCATCCCCTACTAATAACCTGCTCTTTCTTTAGAAAGATCGAAACACCTTAGCTGGGAGAAGGGACATAGTTCAGTGGCGGAGCATCATGCCTTTCATATAGGATGTCCCTGGTTCAACTTCCTTGCCTCTCCAGGTATGGATGGAACCATGGAGAGCTACCATAATACTGAGCTAGATGGACCAATGGTCTGGCTTGGGATAAGGCAGTTTCTTCCTATCAGGATGCTTTCCAGCATCTCCAGGTAGATCTGTGAACATTCCCTATCTGAAACTCTGGAGAATCCCTGCCAATCATTGTAGACAATAATAGTAAGCCAGGGACACCAAAGGTTCGTTCTTTCTTTCTTGTTGACTTTTCTTTTCCCCTTTCCTTTTCCCTTTTATTATTATTTTATTTTGACAAAGTAATAATCACAAATAAATAAGAATAAAACTGTGCACCCCGCCACCGAGACCATTCCATTGTAACTATCTAATCTCCCAAAATTTCAACACCTCTTGCGATGGTTTGACCCTTTTCCGTTTCAACAAATTCTACAAACACCTTCCATATCTCCTCAAAGTCACTTCTCCTGCATATTCCCTGTCTTACCTTAATGGCACATGTTAACTTATCATTAATAGCTATACCCCACACCTCTTTATACCATTCTTCCATTTTATATTCTGCTTGCCCCTTCCACTTTGTAGCTATCATACTTCGTGCAGCTGTCAATAAATTTGTGAGCAGGTTCTTCATAGCCTGCAAACCTTCCACCCCGTCATAAACTGATAATAATGCTACCTCTGGACTTTCGGTCAGCTTTAACCCACTGATTTCTGTTATCTCCTTAAACACCACCCCCCCTTAACATATTTACAATCCCACCACATGTGAACATAATTCCTGGTTTCCTGGCATCCCCTACAACATAACACTGGATATTCCTTGTTTATTTGGTTTAATCTGATTGGTTCAAATATTGTCAGATGTGGATAGCTACCCATGGAGGCCTATCGAGTAGTGCCAGCTTGCCCCCATGACTGCAGGGCCGCACGACTTCAACACACTGTGTGTACACAATGTCACCATGCACCACACCATACGTCCGCAGCCGCCGTCGCACTTCGGGGGAGCACTGCCCCTTCATTCAAAATGTTTGGGGGCCCTGGGCCCTATCAGAAGCTCAAAACAAATACATGGGCAGATGGAAGTTGGAAACATAGCAAGATGACATGACATAACGTGAGGCATGTATACTACACAACCGTAGTCAATCTCAGCTTCTCCGCATATGTAGTTCTGCAAAGAATGACCATGTTCATTTCCTGAACATGAGAGAGTATATTTTCTGCTGTACCATATCCCATTCATGTCCTTGGGGGGTCCCGCTGTTGTCGATTCTGACTGGGGTTTCAGCATTGGGTTGCTATTTTTCAAATTGTGTTTAATTATCTCTGATAATTATCCGCTTCGAACTGTGTGAGAGAGCATGTATAAACAGTTTAAATACAGGGTGACTAATATATACGCAGGTTCAATGGCACAATCTCCGCCACTGTTCCGGGTGCCTGATTTTATCCCATTCTACGATGATTTTCCTCATAGTGTCTGGCCTGCCCACATTCTTGTTTCCACGGGCTATTTGTTTTGGATTGGACTTCAAGAGACCATTGCCTTTGGACAATTGGCAGCATTTTAGTTGCCCTCAGAGACTCCAGTGAATTTTTATAGGCCATTATTCACATGCTACTATTTCCTGAATGTATCCATAGCATATAAAGAGCCAGAGGCTTTTTAAGGCCTATTTCATTTCGAAATACCACAGTTAACCATGGGCTGTGGTGGCAAAGGGTGGGGAACAGGAGAACCAGTCAGCTGACTTCAAAGGGCCTAACATGGCCAACCTATTTTGGAAGTTTTGACATGGGGCTCAAATTGAAAGAGGGGAGGTCAGCTGGACAACTGAAACTGTATTTGGGGTCACAGCTCATCTCAGAAAGTAATGGTTTTTTTTTTCTTTAATGAGGAAAAGCCATGAGAGGTACAGTGGCTGCTTGCTTGCCTAGTCATTGTAATGTTTATACTGAGTAGTGCATACTCTGGTTATCTCCCGCTTGGACTACTTCAATGCGCTCTACGTGGGGCTACCTTTGAAGCTGACTTGGAAGCTACAGCTAATCCAGAATGTGGCTGCCAGACTGGTGACTGAGAGCAGCCGCCAGGACCATATAACACCGGTCTTAAAGGATCTGCATTGGCTCCCAGTACATTTCCGAGTGCAATTCAAAATGTTGGTGCTGACCTTTAAAGCCCTAAGTGGCTTTGGCCCTGCATACCTGAAGGAGCGTCTCCACCCCCGTCATTCATTCTGGACACTGAAGTCCGGTTCTGAGGGCCTTCTAGCTTTTTCCTCTCTGTCAGAAGTGAATTTGCACGGAACCAGGCAGAGGACCTTCTTGGTAGTGGCACCTGCCCTGTTGAACACCCTCCCATCAGATGTCAAGGATGTAAACAACTATTTGACTTTTAGAAGACATCTAAAGGCAGCACTCCATAGGGAAGTTTTGAATGTTTTGACATCTTACTGTGCTTCAATTTGTTGGAAACTGCCCAGAGTGGCTGGGGGTAACCCAGTCAGATGGGTGGTTTATTAACAACAACAACAACACATTGACCAATTATTACAGGGCATACAGCTCCCTGTGTATGAAAAGAATAGTTTCATATGGTGAAAAAATGCACTCTGGTAGTGTTCATAGGGTCCAGAGAACCCCACAGGCAACAACAACAACAATGATAATAATAATAATTTGTTATTTATACCGCACCCATCTGGCTTCCCACATGACATATTCGTGGTATATCTACTAATTCCATGATAACTGAAGTTTTCTCCAATGTCTTGTAAAGCAAATACTCCTTATATTGACCCAGTTTATACAACAGGGGAAATCTATGTCCATCTGGACTTAATTCTGTGGAGTCTCCCAAGAATGACTAACTCCTAAAAGGCTGGAAGCTCAAAACCTCAGACACCTGGCCAAAGAGCCCAGCTGTTCACAGCTGTTCTTTCAATCTCATTTGCTTCATTGTTTCCAGAAAACAATGAGGTGATCAAAAAGCAAAATAGACTTATGCAGACAAAATAATTTGTTAGAGAGAGAGAGAGGCCCAAGTGCCAAGCTTTTAAACGTTCTCAGTCGTACAAAAACCAATGGAAAATAAATCAAGCTTGGACGCAAACAGGAAATTGAAAAATTACATCAATGAAAAAGGCAGAAACATAGACGTCAAGCATTTGGCGGTGGATGCTGCAGGACAAAGATTTTATCTTGCTTCAGGAGAAATCAAAATAATTATGGTTCAATTTCCAGTGTGCAACATTATCTATATGTCAGTTTTTTACGTTATAAGAAACAGGAGACTTTAGTCTTCATAGTTTTTAAAACACTTGCAGAATAACTCATTTTGTAGCTTCTCGCAACAGTTCTGTAGAACTGTTAAGACACACGTAACGTTTCATGGCTTACTGGAGAGCCAGTTGTTCTCAAATCGTAGGATAAAAAAACCAGCTCATCCTGAACGTAGTGACTTCAGCTAAATTTGTTTTCAAGGGACTTTGGGAGGCTGGCTCATTTAAGCAAGCAGTGCACTTTCATTTTTTAGGGTGGCTGTCTTGAATTGCACTTGAAGTTGTCGGAGTAAATTTATTTGAAGTTCTCAAAGACTAAATGGCTATATGCATGTCATCAATTGTTTCGTCTTTTCAACGGCACATGCAAAAGCCTTTCTGCTTGAGAACAAAGGAGCAGCGAGTGACAGGGGCTGTGATCTGACCCTGAAAACCATTGGCCGGGGATCACAGGCCAAAGACCCCAAAAGCTGTATGGTGCAGAAACTTTGATTCTCTCATCTGCAGTGTGGTGTAGTGGTGAAGAGCGATAGACTCGTAATCTGGGGAACCAGGTTCGCGTCTCCGCTCCTCCACATGCAGCTGCTGGGTGACCTTGGAATAGTCACACTTCTCTGAAGTCTCTCAGCCCCACTCACCTCACAGAGTGTTTGTTGTGGGGGAGGAAGGGAAAGGAGATTGTTAGCCGCTTTGAGACTCCTTAAAGGGAGTGAAAGGCGGAATATCAAATCCAAACTCCTCCTCTTCCTCTTCTGTGCTGTGTTCTGGAGCCAGGAAGAACACCCTGGTCCACCAGAGGTGCTGCTAATGGAGGCTTCTTTCGTGACATATTACCTCTTGTGGTTTTGCGAGAGATTTCCAGTGTAACGTAAAACACACTCTTGTCATGCACACCTGAAGACTCAGGTTGCACCTTTAATTCCTTCAGAGTTTTGCTTCCTGGTTCCTCAGAAGCCAAACCCACCAGATTAAGAGTAAGTGGTTCTCCTCTCATCTGCTCCTGCTGTGGGTAGCTTTCCTTAAGCACAGGGGTGAAATGTAAAGGATGCTTCTTGCATTTTTGCTTCGGCAGAGACACCTGCTAATGGAAGAAGAGGGTGGCAAATTTTTGCCACTACTTACCTTGTTTTCTCTCTCCGGTGCTGATTTTTGGGGTCTTCTGGAGACAGGAGAGGGAAGATATTGTCATGGAATTCTACTCACTATTGATCCAGAGCAGATTCCAATGTATAGTTAGCAGAGTAAAAACTTAAACACGTTGCAGGATTCCTAAAAAATAAACCAGAGGCAATTGTATTTCATCTAGCAGAGCTTTACTGCTATTGAAGGCAAATAAGCATAATGGTCACAAATCCAATACATTCAGGATTGGCCCTGTCCATAAGAAACCCAGTTGCAGCAGACTTAACTTAAACTTACAATAACTTATCATAAGCTTTAACGCTAAGCATACTATGTACAGAACACCACACCAGAAGGAAGAGAGATAGAGAAAGTGAAACCCAGGCTCCTTCTGGCCTATTTTTATACAGTTGTACCTCGGTTTTCAGGGACGCGGATGGCGCTGTGGGTTAAAGCCTCAGTGCCTAGGGCTTGCCGATCGAAAGGTTGGCGGTTCGAATCCCCGCGGCGGGGTGCGCTCCCGTTGTTCGGTCCCAGCGCCTGCCAACCTAGCAGTTCGAAAGCACTCCCGGGTGCAAGTAGATAAATAGGGACCGCTTACTAGCGGGAAGGTAATCGGCGTTTCCGTGTGCGGCTCTGGCTCGCCAGAGCAGCGTTGTCACGCTGGCCACGTGACCCGGAAGTGTCTTCGGACAGCGCTGGCCCTTGGCCTCTTTGAGTGAGATGGGCGCACAACCCTAGAGTCTGTCAAGACTGGCCCATACGGGCAGGGGTACCTTTACCTTTACCTTTACCTCGGTTTTCAAGCTTCTCGGAAGCTGAACGTTTCAGAACCTGAATGCAATTGCTTCTGTTTTTGAACGTGCCTTGGAAGTTGAACGGCTTCTTTTTTCTCCATTGACTTTGCCGACTGTCCTTTGCACCTCAGTTGTCAAACGTTTCGGTAGCTGAACGGTCTTCCGGAACGGATTACGTTCGACAACTGAGGTACCACTGTAGTCAGCATGACCTTGACAGAAGAGATAACAGAACCAGTTCAAGCCAGTTGTACTCAGCTTCTCTGAAGGAATAACCCAAACATCATGCACCTTCTGCTTGTTTCTTTCATACAGAGAAGCTTCCAGAACCCTCTTGAATTAATTAAACTAGGAAAGATCTCTACACATATCAGTACTTTCTGTACTAAGACATGCAAACTGACAGATACTTCTGGCACCTGATGAATACCTTTTTATTTCAGCAGGCATTTCAAATAGGTTTTCTTATTTTAAGGTTAGTATTAACTACTTTTAACTTTATTGCATATTTTAAACTTTACTGTCTCCCATGGGGTTACAAGGTATATAAATTTTTGAAATAAAGTCTCTTGCTGCAATAACTGTGTCCTGCCTCATAGAAACCCAAATACACATCCCTTAGAATAAACCCATTAAACTAAATGGGGCTTAAGTTAGCCATGGGCCCATCACAAAGACTGAGATTCAGAGGGCCATATTCAACAAAGTAGTGCTTCTAGTGGGGGAGTCCCAGAACAACATATGGGGGAGAGGAGATGGGGTTATTCTATCAGATAAGCAGAAATGCTTGCACTGACATAATGCTTGTTTTAGTGTAATACTGAAATTCTCCTACAGATTTAAAACCAGAACAATGTGAGCGTTCTCCTTAGCCCATATTGAGAAAAAGTCCCTCCCACGCTCTCCAGGGAGCTGTTACCAATTCTTCCTTCGAAAACCTAACCTTTCCTTTTGGCACATTCCCCACAGTTGGTACTATGGGCTCATATATCAAAAGTCGTACCCAGACAGGATTTCAGTTGTGCAACAATAGAAGGCTGCCCTTTGCATCATTTCTTCTAAAAAGCTATTGCAAAACCTGATCGTATTGTGAAGTGTTTATATATGAGGCTCAAATGGACAGACAACTGGGCACACTAAATATTTGTTGTTACAGCAACAAACTGTGAGTTGCTGCGCTCTCCATCGGCTAGTTTTGTCATCAAACATTCTCATAAAGTTAAGTTCTGTGCACACTTCTGCAATAAATTATACTGAAGGGACTGCACCTCCTCCAGATGACGACGACGGTGATTGATGTACAACAGGACATATGAAAAATGAAATAAAGGAAAAGCACGGTATGATGTGAACTTTGTGAGCTAAGTTAGGCTACCTCATGAGGTAGATCGTGTATGACAAGTTTCAAGTTATTACCTCAGTAGGTAATTTGCATACCAGACCCTCCAAATGCTCCTATTTTCCAGAGACAGTCCCAGGTGTACTGAAGCTGTCCTGGTTTCTGATTTGATCCTGCAAAGTCCTGCTTTCCCTTCAAGGTAAAGCGACCCCTGACCATTAGGTCCAGTCATGGCCGACTCTGGGGTTGCGGCGCTCATCTCACTTTATTGGCCAAGGGAGCCGGCGTACTGCTTCCGGGTCATGTGGCCAGCATGACTAAGCTGAGCAGTGCACAGAAACACCATTTTTCGCAGGGATTCAAACTGCCGACCTTCTGATCAGCAAGTCCTAGGCTTTGTGGTTTAACCCTGGTGCCACCCGTGTCCCTGCTTTCCCTTAGGATGTCTCTATTTTTGTCAGAGAAATGTTGGAGAGTATGTTAGAATGTCCCTATTTCCATCAAGGAAATGTTGGAGGGTATGGAATTATGAGACCCCTGAGCCAAGGAGATAAGTAACTATACAACCTTTAGAAGACACCTGAAGGCAGCCCTGTATAGGGAAGGATCTTGGGGTTTTTTTTTAAAGGTTAATGTTTCATTATGTTTTTATATATAATTGGGAGCTGCCCAGAGTGGCAACCCAGTCAAATGGATGGGGAACAACAACAACAACAACAACAAGAACAATAGAATAGGACATCCATATTTTCATCAGAGAAATGTTGGAGGGTATGGTAATCCATATAGCAGGGGCTGTGAGCCAGGGGCACATTTGATATTTTGAGAAAGCCTTGTGAGTGTGTGGTATAACACAAAATGGCTGCCATGTCCAAACCAGCAGAAAGAGAGACAGGACCACAAAGTGTGCTCCCCTCCATCAGTGAGCAAAAGGGCACCTATGTCAGTCACCACCAGAGTTGCTCACTGTCAGGCTTTGGGGAATTGGCTTCCTCCCCCCCCCCCCCCCGTGGCAGTAAATAAAAAGATCAAACGAAAGGAACATCTTACCAGTTAGGAAACTTTAATAATCACAGTGAGAGAACAAACAATACATCTCCTAGAAATGGAGGTGCTCCCAATTAAGGATTACACCCCCTTCCATCCTTATTAATCTACGTCATTCCTATGTTTTGTAATCTGAGCTTGTACCCCCCGTGCTTTCTGTTCTGACACTTTCTGAGCTCTTCTTGGCTTTGGGCTGAGCGGAGGAATGCTATCTAGAGACTGTGAATCTGTTTACTCTCTCTCCCAGTTTTTCTTCTCCTAGCTGTTCCCCATCCAGTATTTCCCAGCTTCTGCCTTCTGAACTATGCCCCTCTGCAAACCACTGTACCAAATCTATGCTGTCCTGCTCTTGGGAAGATTCAGGAGTAGGGGGAGGCAGAGACTCCCACCATTCCTCCTCAGCACGGTCCCTGACACTCACACAGAAAAGCTCTTTGCACCTCCCCTATATTCAGAATGGCTGAGAGGGTGGGCATCCAATCCTGGCATCCAGTGAAATGTGGGTGCGTTTAATGGTTGTGTGTTCAGTGCAGAAGAGGCTGAGCTGATGTAAACAGGAGCTAAGCAGGAAAAGCAAACAGTCTCTGGTGCACTTAGGATTTTTAAAAGGGATGTTTACTGAGACATTTCCTGGGACTGTAAGAGGTTGTTGTTGTTTAGTCATTTAGTCGTGTCTGACTCTTCATGACCCCATGGACCAGAGCACGCCAGGCACTCCTGTCTTCCACTGCCTCCCGCAGTTTGGTCAAACTCATGCTGGTAGCTTCAAGAACACTGTCCAACCATCTCGTCCTCTGTCGTCCCCTTCTCCTTGTGCCCTCTATCTTTCCCAACATCAGGGTCTTTTCCAGGGAGTCTTCTCTTCTCATGAGGTGGCCAAAGTACTGGAGCCTCAGCTTCACGATCTGTCCTTCCAGTGAGCACTCAGGGCTGATTTCCTTCAGAATGGATAGGTTTGATCTTCTTGCAGTCCATGGGACTCCATGAGTCTCCCCGTAAGACATACTGGCAGGTAAACTGGCGCCCATGGGTGTCACTCTAACAAGCACTTTAGCTATGTAATTCTTAGGCTTAAAACGGTGGGACTGTTCTTCTATTGCCAATTGCCTTACCTAAAGTCTGTTTTGAAGTTGCATCCACACTGAGGCTGATGTAAGGGAAGCCTGGTCACCATGTTTCAAAACCAGCCGCTGGTTTCCAATTAAAATCTTTAATATAAACATAATACTGAGAACCATTCGAGTCAGTGCCATCTTGAATTGCACTGATGTAATTGGGCTAGGCTGCTGAGAAGTCCTCCTGGGGATTTCTCAAACTGCTGTTGATAGGTGGCCTTCTCCAAGTTGCCTTCCCTGAAGGAACAGGAGAAATAGAAAAACAACAATGACACTGGGCTTATACAGTAATTGCAAGACATCTGTTCTTTATTATCTTTTTCTAAAAGGATGAAAACATCTGTTCACTCTCTGCAGGACAATTTAAGGCTGTCCTTTTTTCTGGGGGAGACAGTACTTTGAGATAGGGTTTGCTTTTATAATCGCTTATTTAAACTATATTTCCGGTGGGGAGGGGGATATTAAATGCTTTGCACACAAAAAAGGCCTAATAGGTTGTGTTCAATATTTCTTCTGCAGTTTATGCATTTTATATGTTATCTTCTCCCAACCCCATCACACACACACATTGGTCAACTGCATTGACCAGAAAGAATCTTGTTCTCTTAATTAACAGTCATTGCTGCCCTGAGACCTCCGGGTATAGGCATAGCTGTCAACTTTTCCCTTTTCTTGCGAGGAATCCTATTCGGAATAAGGGGATTTCCCTTTAAAAAAGGGAAACGTTGACAGCTATGGGTATAGGGCAGTATATAAATTCAATAAATAGAGAGCCAGCGTGGTGTAGTGGTTAAGAGCGGTAGACTAGTAATCTGGTGAACCGGGTTCACGTCCCCGCTCCTCCACATGCAGCTGCTGGGTGACCTTGGGCCAGTCACACTTCTTTGAAGTCTCTCAGCCCCACTCACCTCACGGAGTGTTTGTTGTGGGGGAGGAAGGGAAAGGAGAATGTTAGCTGCTTTGAGACTCCTTCGGGTAATGATAAAGTGGGATACCAAATCCAAATCCAATAAATAATAATATGCTCACTGCTGCCTTCATACTGACATATCATGATCTTCTTCCAAGTTCCTTCTCACCTCTTTTCCAGGAAGCCCTTTGCTTTACTAGTAAGCTTGGGGATGAGGGACTGTCAAATCGAACATGAGCCAAAACACAGAATGAACTCTTATTTTCTTGAACTGCAACAAAACCTGAACCATTACCTGCAAGCCTCTCTCGAACCTGAACTGGGACAGACCTGCAGATTTTATATATCGACAAAGCAGATAGGTTTCATGCAGGTTACACAGATCAGGTTGCTATTTCAAAATATGGATTTGATTTAAAACAAAAAAACCTGAGATGGAACTCTCAGAAGCTCTGCCAGAAGCAGACTGGAGCATGTAAAACAAAGCACAGTATCCGAAATGGTTAGAATTCCAGATCACACAGGGTTCCAGAATCTGGAGAAGACTCCATGCAAAGAAGTGAAGGCACAAAGGCTTCCTTGCCACAGATAGACACACTATATCCAAGCCTGAGAGATGGGGCAGTTATTATGGGTGTGGGATCGAAGCTAGAGTCCACAGCCCACACTGGGAACCAGTGCAAGGACTCCCGCTAGCACAAGAAAACGTTCTCTCCTTTCCTCCTACTGTGCTCCCCACTCATGTTGGCTCAGAGGGCAGGTCATGAAACCTCCCCAGAACTGAAATGAAGATAGGGAGATCATTCCATTGGGCAGTCAGAAATTCAGGAACGTTTCTGTTAGGAACGCTGAATTCTTTCCACAATGTTAGATTTGTCAGATCGTTCTTTGGGAAGTTTGACAGCATTGAATAAGCAGCAAATCAAAGTCTCACTCTGAGTAATCCTGATTTTTTCTTTTTTTAATGATTAAAATATATATATATATAAAACAAATTGAGAAAACAACAAAAGTTTATTCACTGCCTGAAAGCTAAGCACTCTCCCTCTTGTTAATATAGAAATTCAGAGGACCTGAAACAAACAGATGAATAGCTCTAGCTTTCAAAACAGTTAATATTACAATCATTAAAATGTTTTTTTTTTTAAAAAAAGTAAAAGACATGGAAATGACATAAACATTGTTATCATGGAACTGATTCATTCCCTCTGAAAGGCTCAAGAGGGTTTCACTTGGAGGCAGATTGGTACAGAGGGTGGAACAATAATAATGAAACCATGTTTTGGCTTTAGGGATTAATATTTTCTTGACTGCTTCCCGGAACAGTATATTGAAATCTGTGGAGAAATGGATTTTCAGAGTGAAAGGAGGGGGAACATTACCTAAACTGAACTAGGTGGTTCTTAGGTTTCCACACCAATGATGAGCTGTAGGTTGTTGTGGCCCATGTGTGTGTGCATGTGTGTACATGAAGAGAATGTTCATTTGCAGAATGTGAACTAAAATTCAGTAGTTGCTAATTGTCTAAGGGACAAATTACATCTTGCACAGAAGACACTAGGGTGAATGTGCCCATGTTTGTTCATCTCAGTTTCCCATTTTTCTTACTTATTTTAAATTCTCCATATTTCCACATAGGTTTGTGCATTTGTTTGTTTTTAAAAAGAGTCCTCGTGAAAATTCGTTAGTATTTTACTATGAATTTCTCCTAATACAGTGGTACCTCAGATTACAAACACCTTGGGTTACAAACACTTTGGGTCACAGACTCTGCTAACCCGGAAGTAGTACCTCAGGTTGAGAACTTTACCTCAGGATGAGAACAGAAATCGTGCGGCAGCGGTGCGGCGGCTGCAGGAGGCCCCATTAGCTAAAGTGGTGCCTCAGGGTAAGAACAGTTTCAGGTTAAGAACAGACCTCCAGAACAAATTAAGTACTTAACCCTAGGTACCACTGTACACACATTTTTGTATTCATTTTTCATCCAATATAACAAATTTTGCAAAGCGATTTCCTCTCATATAAAGCACTTTTGCATGTCATTTTCACTAATATGGGCCCCTATATGCACACTTTTCAGCATATGCCCTTTTGCACTTGGCGGGAGAACTACATTGCAAAATTCAGAGATGTGCGAATTTCAGAGGGTTTTAAAATTCAAAGGTGTGTTTTTTTCTACAATCAAGCAGTATTTACATTTTATGAAATGGGAAAGAAAATAAGGGATGCCTGTATTTCTGTTCAGTGTTTTGAATTTTGTTTTGGAAAATGCAAATCGGACACATTCATTTTTAAAATGTGAACTGAATCTTACTTTCTGACACATTCTCAGCTGCCCTCCTGCAAGCCGCACCCAGAAATATTTGCTTGTGGTGATGGCAGTGTTGATGGTGTGTGTGTGTGTGTGTGTGTGTTTAGGGGAAACCCAGCCAGATGTGCAAGGTGTAAATAATAAATTATTATTATTATTATTATTATTATTATTATTATTATTATTATTATTATTATTACTACTGGTGCAATAGTTGGAGATATATGAAGTGCTAACACCTCCCTGGGAGTCATTTGTTTTGAAGAGTATGTTCAATTTGACTAGCTCCTTCCTGTGACATGGCCAATTGTACACAGACCACCCAGTTAAAAGGGCAAATAACCCTGTTTCCCTCCCAGTTTTTACTCTCTTCCAGCAGCAGCTGTTTTAAAAGCCGCCCTTGTTTTCCCAGCTGCTGACTGTGCCTGAAATGAGGTCGCTAAAAGCCAAGAGTGGGTTTAAGAAACAAAACAAAAGTATGAGTAGGCCCAGCAAGAGGGTCTTGTTGCTACTAGCAGCAGCGGGGGTAAGAAACTATGTTGGAAAAAGAGAGAGAGCTCCACAGAAGTCCATTTTTTTCACGGGTCTGGATAAGGGCAGGAATGTATTTGCTCCCCTAACGTTCTCCTCAAAGAATGTTGGTAACATGCATCTATCCCTTGGACATTGACCTAGAATTTACAAATATATTTGATTATCTGTATTTAAAACTGTATTTCTGCATTTGCCAGTTGGACAGTTGTCATGCAGTAGGGGACAGAGTTGTATAGGTGACATGCAATGGTGTTTCGCAGCTTGTGAACGCCAAAGACATCAAAAGATGTCAAGTCTGAAAATCTGAGGTAATAATTCACATTCAGAATGCAAATCTGAACTTTGAAAATTCATATTCAAAACGTAGGTGAGAAATTGGCATTTTTTAAAAAAAAGTGAATAGCTAGAAAACTTTACCCAGTCTAGTCTGTTGAACAAGGGCCTCAAAGGACAAAGTAGATTAAATTCTAATGCCATGTTATAAAAAGCGGCTAACATTCTCCTTTCCCTTCCTCCCCCACAACAAACACTCTGTGAGGTGGGTGGGGCTGAGAGACTTCAGAGAAGTGTGACTGGCCCAAGGTCACCCAGCAGTTGCATGTGGAGGAGTGGAGACACGAACCCGGTTCCCCAGATTACGAGACTACTTCTCTTAACCACTACACCACACTGGCTCTCACACTGGCCCAAGGTCACGCAGCAGCTGCAATGTGGAGGAGTGGAGACGCGAACCCGGTTCCCCAGATTACGAGACTACCATTCTTAACCACTACACCACACTGGCTCTCACTGGCTCTCAGAAGCAGAAATTGCTGAAATGCACAGGAAAATCCAGACGTATGGGATTTGAGATATGGTGGAGGGGGGAGTTCTACAATTTTGTGTTCAAATTTTCACTTTTTGAAATACGGCAACCCTACACACCAGTTCCCCAAATGGATATTGGGAACTGTAGTTTAATCAGCAATCTCCAGTTCCCAGTGCCATTAAGAAACCGCAGTTCCCAGGATTCTTTGGGGGAGGTCCCCTGTATGAAATGCATGTTGGTTGTGCTTTTAATAATAATAATAATAATAATAATAATAATAATAATAATTTATACCCCGCCCATCTGGCTGGGTTTCCCCAGCCACTCTGGGCGCCTTCCAACAAAACACTAAAATACAATAACCTATTAAACATTATAAGCTTTCCTAAACAGGGCTGCCTTTAGATGTCTTCTAAAAGTTTGGTAGTTATCTTTCTCTTTGACATCTGGTGGGAGGGCGTTCCACAGGGCGGGTGCCACTACCGAGAAGGCCCTCTGCCTAGGTCCCTGTAACTTGGCTTCTCGCAGCGAGGGAACCGCCAGAAGGCCCTCAGCGCTGGACCTCAGTGTCTGGGCAGAATGATGGAGGTGGAGACACTCCTTCAGGTATACTGGACCGAGGCTGTTTAGGGCTTTAAAGGTCAGCACCAACACTTTGAATTGTGCTCAGAAACACACTAAATGCATGGTTCGGACCTGACCTGTGCTGGAGTGAAGGAGATTGCAGAATCACAGATGGCAAGAGGGAGGTTGTGCAGGGAGGGCGATGCGCACCAGAAAAAACCAAAACACTTTGGAGTGCATGCTACTTGATAGCTTCAACATTGCAATCAGGAGAAACTTCCTGGCTTCATATTTTCCATCTAAACACTCCCACCACTGGCTCGAGTTAATGGCTCCCTTAACTGCCGTGTAGAAGAGCTCGATTCACTCGATTGACGTCACCAATGCAGCGCGTTTCAGAGAAATGTGCTGAGCTTTCCTCATTTATATGTTTGACCCTAAACCTCCACCAGATGTTTCACTCGTTGTGCACACCGATGTGCGTGTGTGCGTGCACACACACATGGCCTGAAGGGCTGCCGGCTGGAAGCTTTCAGAAATCTGTACTGAAATGGAAATAAAATTTCTCTGGCAAAGCTTTTCTTGTTTTTGTTTGAAGAGCTCAGTGCACCCTGCTGTGATGGGATGGGGGGGAGGGGCTCTTTTCTGCCATCTCCCAGTATAAAGGATTTGTAAGTGTGAGGCAGGCCTCCTGGCAGGCAGGCGGGAAGGGATATGTGCAGCTGATCAGAGAGAATCAAGCCCTTTCGCCAAATCCCATCTTTGCTGAAGTAAGATAGCTGCTTACACGTCACCAAAGAGAGAAGAAATATATCAACAGAAAAGAGAAAGCCTGCGTACCAGATGAAGCTGGTAGACAGCTGCCCTGGACACAGAATTAACCTGCGTTAATAGCTTTAATGGATCATTAAAACAGATTATGAATTGGGCAAAAATCTGTGACAAGATTAATCCTATTCCAACAAATCCATGATGATTTAAAAGAAGGGTTTAATCATAAAATTGGCAAGAATTTGTCTTGCAAAGTGGCCCATCAGTTTGCTAAATGAATAAATATATTGAGTCTAATTCAATGTTGCACTAAGTGGGCTTATACGAGTAAAGCAGGCATTCCCAAAGTTGGCCCTCCAGATGTTTTGGGACTACAAATCCCATCATCCCTAGCTAACAGAACCAGTGGTCAGGGATGATGGGAATTGTAGTCCCAAAACATCTGGAGGGCTGAGTTTGGGGGTGCCTGGAGTAAAGGATGAGATCTGCTCATGCAATGAGACATCCTGGCTACTCTTCCCTCCTTGCACCCATAGGTCTCCCTAAACATGTTCTCAGCTTCCCCGCAACCCTCCAGAGCAGATTTGGGGAGCGGGGGCCAGAGGGGAGAAGGGGGGGAAGTCTCGTTGCACAAGTCCCATTGCACATTCAGTAACTTAGCTGAATCCTGACCGGTGGTTGTAATCCATGTTGATTTTTTAATTTGAAAAACCCAGGCTGAGCTCCCTGCTCCACTGTTTGGTTAAAGGTAAAGGGACCCCTGACCATTAGGTCCAGTTGTGACTGACTCTGGGATCGCTATATTGGCCAAGGGAGCCGGCGTACAGCTTCCGGGTCATGTGGCCAGCATGACTAAGCCGCTTCTGGTGAACCAGAGCAGCGCACGGAAACACCGTTTACCTTCCCGCTGGAGCGGTACCTATTTATCTACTTGCACTTTGACATGCTTTTGAACTGCTAGGTTGGCAGGAGCAGGGACCGAGCAACGGGACCTCACCCCATCAGGGGGATTCGAACCGCCAACCTTCAGCAAGATCAGGATCAGCAAGTCCTAGGCTCTGTGGTTTAGACCACAGCGCCACCCGCGTCCCTACTGTTTGGTTAGTCTCAACCAAATTCCTAGTTACACACTCTCTCTGCTTGATAATATATCATCACTCAATATGGAGGCAGAGAGTTAATCAGCTGCCTCTTAGATGAATAAAAAGACAATTATAAAACTGAAATCTACACTTGACTACATGGAGAGATAAACACTCATTGATGCATCTTAAGAGTATTTCTAAGATACTGATTTAATTCTACACCAGAGATAAAGTTTGGGTGTACTGTATTATGCTGGCCTGGCTTCTGAATGGACACAGAAAGTCAAACAGTGCGAAGACATGCCAATTTCAATAGACGCTTGTACTGGAAAAAGCAATGCTCCCTGCACAGTCCCTTGCTGTCACAGGTTGATAGCCAGCCCATTCACGCAAATGCTTTTTATAGCAGGAAATCCTGGACCCTGACATCAAGATGGGAATGTAATCACACGCTGAGTTTTGACAAAAAGGTAGCATTTGGACTGAGGATACTCTTAGTCCTGGGGCTTTAACTGTAGCAGGGGACAGGGAGGGGAAAATCCTTCACGTATGACCAGCTGATGAATGGGCCAAGTCTTGCAGCTTGGGCCAAGTCCCATCCACTTGCATCTTCTGTATTTGCTTTCACAAGCAGATCTTCATTGCTGCACCTTGCTACAAGCCTTTGCTTTATGCTATATGGTGGAATCCAGAGAGGGAGAACAAATCTGCTGGAGGTGGGTGGGTTTTTTTAGATCAGTTGCTACTTTTCCAGTGATGGGAAGCAAGCAAGACTCTAAAACGGCTGCCCTTGAGACTGACCCAGAAACTCCAGCTGGTGCAGAATGCCGTGGCGAGACTCCTTATGGGGTCCTCGCTGCGGGATCACATTCACCCAGAGCTATACCAGTTGCACTGGCTCCCGGTGGAGTACAGGATCAGGTTTAAGGTGCTGGTTTTAACCTTTCAAGCCCTATATGGCCTAGGACCCTCGTACCTACGGGACCGCCTCTCCTGGTATGTCCCACAGAGGACCTTACGATCTTCAAACAAAGACATCTTGAAGGTCCTGGGCCACAGAGAGGTTAGGCTGGCCTCAACCTGAGCCAGGGCTTTTTCGGCTGTGGCTCCAATCTGGTGGAACGCTCTGTCACAAGAGACTAGGACCCTGCGGGAGTTGACATCTTTCCGCAGGGCCTGCAAGACAGAGTCGTTCCACCAGGCCTTTGGCCAAGGCACAGCCTGACCCCCTCCTCTGGCAATCCTCACAGAACTCTAGCCCAATGGTTGCCACTAATTTGATTTGAACTGATTTTATAATGAAATGATTTTATAATGTATTATTGTACTCTTGTTAGCCGCTCTGAGCCTGGCTTTGGCTGGGGAGGGCAGGATACAAATAAATAAATAAATAAATAAATAAATAAATAAATAAATAATTATCCTTCTTCCATAGAACATGGCAGTGCCACAGGTAAACACAGCGGCCTAGTGCCTAGTGCAGACCCAAGTTGTTAAGCTTTTTTTAAGGAAGGTTGTGGTTTGATCCGTAGCTGCTGATTTCAGAGATGGCCCCATTCTTACAGTACCCAAAACATCAAGCAACTGCTGCACAGTGACGGAGCCTCAGGCAATGATTGGTGGAGCTCCTCAGATCCTGGAATGGTGTGCTGGTCCCGGGGGGGGTACCGTGCGGTGTGGTCCGAGTCCGGTCCTAGGTCGAGGGTATGGAGGCTGTCCGTCAAGGGCGAAGTGGGGTCCAAGGCAAGGAGCCGGTCATGGTCAGGAACTCTGGAAGAGCAGGACAGGGTGCTGGCAGGAACAGGTTACCAACAATGTTGCTCCCGCAACCTGGGACTGGGCTGACTGGCCTTTATCTCTTCTGAGGCATAGGGCGGTCCCGGCCCACAGGTGACTCGCCTCCCCTGGCCTTAAGGCGAGCACTCCTCCTGTGAGAAATTAGTTCCTCCCCCCTCTCTGCCCTGAGCTTCTGCAGCTCCGGAGAGGCTGGAGGGTTACTGGACCCAGAGGCAACCTCACCTTCCCCTGACAGGGCTGGGAGAGGAGCACCTGCAGGCAATGGGCCCTCGATCACCTCCAGAGCCAGAGCGGATTCAGCTGGTGTCTGCTCCTGAGGATCTGGCACAGGTGAGGGCCCTTCAGGTTCAAGCCCCAGCCCCGGCTCAGCTGGTCCTGGAGGCGGGGACTCCTGTGCAGGCTGGGATTCCTCAGGTTCAGTCTCTGAATCGGATTCCCAGACCATCACAAAAGGTGAAAGAAGAATAGTCAGTTTCTGAGAAGGCGGCAGGGCAAGGAGGCAGAAGAGAGATCTGGAAGAGGTGGTGGCCTAGAGGGATGGGGGTAAGGGTGGAAAAGACCCAAGAGAGGCATCTTGAGAGGAGAAATAAATGGAGGGAAAGAACAGGCCAAAGGAGAGAGACACGTGACCAAGAACTCAACCATCATGGAGAAAAGTTCACGTTTTAATTTGGAAATAGCCTGCCAAATGTTTGGCTGCATACCTCTAGATTCCTCCTACTGTATATGTTAACAGTAGATTACACAGGTCTGCAATGTTATCCCCAGAGCAGGGGAACGTGTTGTTGATGCCTCAAATTGGCTCCGGCCTGCAGTAAACCAGAAGAACGGACCTGCCCTTCCTCTTGCTTCCTCCCAGATTTATTCAGCTGTGACATAATTACAAGTGTTTGACATTTAGAGTATTACACTTGGCACTCGGATCGAGCACCTCATGGAATGACTGGATAAATCCACGCAGCTGCGTCAAAGAGCCAAAGGCCCTTTGCATTTATTTGTTCTGCTCGCTTCATAGCGGGAGGGAACAGGTGAGGGAGGGAACAATGAAGAGAAGTACGTCGTATCACACAGCCATCTATGGGCGTAGCCAAGGGGGGCAGGGGGGGCAGCTGCCCCCCAATCAACAGAAATCAAGAAAAATAACTGAGGTTCTGCCCCCGCCAACAAAAGACCTGGCCACCTAGCAAAAATCCTGGCTATGCCCATGCAGCCATTGGCTTTCATTCCAATATATATACAACTACCTAGGTCTCCTGGCATGGACTGGGCAAATCCCATTTTTCCGGTCTTGTCAGGGAACTGCCATCAGTGTCCGAGGGAGAGAGCAAGCTCCAAAGGGATCCCAGAGAGCGTCCCGGGAGTGGGAGAGGCAGCCCGTCTTCTGGGGAAGAGAATCAACGTAGCTCCAGTGGAGAAGGGGGGCAGATGGGGGAATCGGCGAGGCGGTCCCATGATTCCTTGCCGGGGACCAGCGGGGAGAGGAAGGGTCCTCTGCTGCCTACGCCCTCCTTGCGCAGAAGGCTTCCGCGCAGGGAAAGTAGGCGGAGACTGGGCGTCAAAGAGCTTCTTTGCTGGAAGAAGTTTAAGAAACGCCCACTGACGGATTCTGCCAGCGATTGAGACAGTCAAGGGCAAGTGGCAGCCCGGACAGAAAAGGTTCACTCAGGAAACCCAGCTAGAGATTGGGACAAGCTTACGCATGAGCAACCCCTAGAACCATTACAGATCTTAAATTCAGTTCAGCACATTTCCACATCAGTCTGCATTTTTTATTTTATTTTTTTTAAAAAAAACCTTCACAAACATTTGTTAGCCTTCAACTGCACATTTCTCCTAACAGGGACATTTTTGTGTGGTGGCTAATATACACATTTTGGCAAGCCATTTCCCCGACTACAATGCATTATTTTTGTTAACACATGCAATTTTGCACACACTTTCCCCTGTGTTTTTGAACAAGTTTTCTCGGTTGGAGAACGGCGTCCCAAAATGCAGAGAAGTGCAAGTGTCAAAGGACCGCTATGTTTTGCTTCACATATTTCTTCAGGAAGTGCCAATTCCCGAACCTAATTTCTGCCCCATGTCACATTTCGTTTCCCTTTTAATTTGTATACCACCTTTCTGTATTGCTATCCACAAGGCAGTTTACAAGCTGAAGCAACAACAAAACCTTCAACAAAGATCACACGCCTTATAACAATCTGATCCAATACAAAAAGTCACAATATAACTTTAAAATAAACAACTTGCATCAAATGAAGTAATAACGTCTGGTGAAGTGAGACAATGTTCCTGTTCAAAGCTTTGAAACTGAAGAAGCACTATAATAATTTAATAATAATTTATTATTTATACCCCACCCATCTGGCTGGGTTTCCCCAGCCACTCTGGGAGGCTCCCAACAGAATATTAAAAACATGATAAAACATCAAGCATTAAAAACTCCCCTAAACAGGGCTGCCTTCAGATGTCTTCTAAAAGTCAGATAGTTGTTTCTTTCCTTGACATCTGAGGGGAGGGCGTTCCACAGAGCAGGCACCACTACCAAGAAGGCCCTCTGCCTTCTAACTAATAGCCTCACCTTCTGAAAGGAAAATAATTGTCCAAAGCCTAGGGGGTAACAAAGGATGGCTATTGACACCACCTCTTGGTGGAGGCACATCCAACTCCCAAGAGAATGTGATCTACTCCCAGTACAGTGGTACCTCCGGTTACGAACAGGATCCGTTCCAGTGCCTGGCCATAGCCCGAAGATTTCATAACCGGAAGACCGCTTCTGCACACATGCACGGTGCCACAGAGCACTTCTGCAAATGCTTGAGGTGTGTAGAGTGCTTCTGGTCCCGCGCAAGTGGCAAACCCACTTCCAGATTTGTCGCGTTCACAACCCGAAGACTACGTTACCTCAAGTAACATAGCCTGAGGGTCCACTGTATAAAGAAATGGGCAGTGATCTACCCATTGTCACTGGAGGGAAGAGGAGTGTGCGTGGGGTGGGTGGATTGCCCAGAGCTGTTGAGCTTTTTTAAGGAGGACATCTCTGGTCTAGGAGAAAGCAGAAACTTAAAGTAGCCAACTCTGTACCCCCAGATGATGCTTGACTCCAGCTTCTGTCATTCCCATGTTGGCTAGGGATGATGTGATTTGTGGTCCAGCAACATCTGTAGGGCACCATGTTGGCTATTCCTGCTCTTAGGAGTTAGCTGCAGCCCAACAGGGAACTCACATTAAACTCACATTAAAGCTGGAGCCCAACAGGGAACTCACATTAAATTGCCTTCACAGTCATAAATCTATGGCAGCTTGTCTCATGAAGAAGCTACCACACACAAAACCCAGACCTGTGACTTTTGCTGGTCCCTACCGATTTACAGCTGCCGGTGGACATAGCTTCCACGAATCTGCCTGTAAGAAAAGCTGGAATACATTTGGGAAATGGGAAATCATTGCCTGGACAACAGAGTCTTCTGGCTCGTCTTCCGCTTAACATCACCGGAGAAATGTTACTCCGAAAGCTTCACACCCATTCTCCCCCACACACATGTGGACAGAGCTGTGACTCCATCGAAGGATTCCTTCCAGACTTCCCAACTGGGGACATGATCAAACCTCAAAGAAAGCCCAATAAGGATGAGGAGATCCGGAGAAATTCATTCCTGCTTTTATTACACCCGGGCGCAATTACTGTAATCCCTTTTCCCGCTGGACTTCCTGCTGAGCTGTGATTTACGATCTGTTCCTACGAAATGCAGCTGTTTGGCTTCTTGCCAGCCTCTCCCTCCCTGATCTGGAAGGAACACCTCTTTGCATGAGGGTGGGGCTCCAGGCCTGAGAATAGGTGCGTGAGCTCTTAGTCCCCCCCCCCCTTGTCAACAGAAGCCCCCCGCTGCATCTTGTTGTTCTCACCAAAGATTTTGTGGCGATCACACAGGGTCCCCGGACGTTTAACAGTCTATTGATCCCTGTGCCACCACTGTGCTCGCTTCCCCGCTGCCGCGAACCCGTTACTCTCGGGTAAAACACTGAGTCCAGACAGTTGTTAAAAGTGAACCAATTAAACAAGTTTATTTTACAAACATTAACAAGTTTATGGTTTCTCAGATAATATTCCTATCAGTATTTTTAGTTTCTTTACCAGCCTATACCTTCCTAATACCCTCTGACTGATTATCTCAACTGTTTGACTGTCTCCTCTTAACAAATTCTCTCACTCTTTCACACCAGACTAGCCCAACCCACAGATTTCTCCTCTCTGTCTCTTCTAACTCCAGACTGTCTTCTCAACCACCCTAACTCTTCTCCAAAAACCCCTCTGTGCTTAAACCTTATACACAGTTAACTCTGCCCATTGGGTTCCCATTGGTTAGTCATTTTACAATTAGTTAACCCTTTCCTTATGAACCCAGTATGATGTCACACACCTAGGAGGGCAAATGCCACAGATGGGTATAAAATGATTAAAGTTCCAAAGCAGGAATAATGAGACCCAGATTCAAAAAGCCACTCAAGCCATGAAGCCCACTGGTGTCAGGAGCCAGGAGGAGAGTTATTTGGCCCCTCTAGCCTTCTTAGTCTTGTATGTTTGTCCCATCTCCAGGCCCCCTAAACATTCAGATATAGACAGATCATTTGCATGGGGTTGATTTGGCATAAAATACAATGCATGGATGCCTGAACTTCTCATAAAATCTAGGGAACAGTCACAACCACTGCATGTACTGGAATTTGTACATGCAGAAAAGCACCATAATCACACATGGGCATAGGTTGGGCCTGGAGACTAAAACCCATTCACCTCACACACATCGCTTCTGCGCACATTGAAATCTGCCCGAATCAAACCCATGTCATGAAGACATACCATTCAGCCGTGGTCCAAAATATGTGAGTGGTGCTATGCAATTCTAGAATCCTGTGGATGAAAGAGATTTGAAATAAGCTGCTAGCTGAGACTTTTGTTAGGCAGAGTACTGGTAAGGAGCCGAGAATGATTGGCTGAAGTTTCCTCAGGAGGAGCTAATGGGGAATGGCTCCAGGACTGCAGTCAGAGGTAGGCATTATTGGGCACGTATTGAGGCAAACGCATGCCCTCCAACATTTCTCCAATAGGGATGTCCTATTCAACAACAACAACAATTTATTATTTATACCCGGCCCATCTGGCTGGGTTTCCCCAGCCACTCTGGGCGACTCCCAGACACAATAAAACATTGAACATTAAAAACTTTTATAAACAGGGTTGCCTTCAGATAGTTTTTTATATCCTTGACATCTGATGGGAGGGTGTTCCACAGGGCGCCATTACCGAGAAGGCCCTCTGTCTGATTCCCTGTAACCTCACTTCTTGCAGTGAGGGAACTGCCAGAAGGCCCTCGGTACTGGACCTCAGTGTCCAGGCTGAATGATGGGGGGGTGGAGACGCTCCTTCAGGTAAACTGGGCCGAGGCCATTTAGGGCTTTAAAAGTCAGCACCAACATTTGAATTGTGCTCAGAAATGTACTGGGAACCAATGTACCAGTGTTATAATAATAATAATATTTATACCCCACTCATCTGACTGGCTTTCCGTGGCCACTCTGGGTGGCTTCCAACATATATCAAAACATAATAAAACATTAAACATTAAAAAAACTTCCCTATACAGGGCTGTCTTCAGATGTCTTCTAAAGGCAGTATAGGTACTTATCTCGTTGGCTTGGAAGTTGCATAACTCCATCCCCTCCAACGTTTTTTCAATGAAAATAGGGACGTCCTAAGGAAAAGGGACGTGGGTGGCACTGTGGGTTAAACCACAGAGCCTAGGACTTGCTGATCAGAAGGTTGGAGGTTCGAATGTTCTGAGTCTTGGGCTCTTTGTGTTTACGAATATTAATTCAGACACATAATCACAAAGTTTGAGGAGCTTTTGTGTGTTGGTCGTATCTGATTTCGACAAAGACCTTAGCCTGGCTCACTTGTGTTGGATGTGTTCCTTTGACTCTGGGGCTATTGTTCTATGACATATTAGGGCAAAGTTTATAATGGTCCCTCTGGGATAGTATATGAACTGAGTGAAAGCTTGTTGTGTAATGCTGCCGGCTGCCCCCACTGTCTGCTATCAGACAAACAAAAAGCTTGCTTCTTTATATGGATTCCTCTTCAGCTGGTTTTCATCTGAGAACCATATAAATGTCAGCTTGTTAAAATGGCCTTGTTTCTATTTAGAACAGCCATTTTCGCTTCTTGCGTGGATGCACACAGCTCTCATCATGGCAAGTTCCTAACTCCACTTCCTTTCTTTTAAGTATCTGCAACAACACTGTGGAAACCCAATTCCTGTGCATCTTGTTTTCACGGGTGCCATTTTACTTTCACAATGTCAGTTGAGATTCTGGGCCCTCTCACTGTTTGACCCAGTTTCTTGCCGCCGGCATGATTGCAACATTCCAGGTTCTAAGGAGGCACAAATTTTAGCTGTGACTAACAAACTATCAACAAGTAGGAAATACATTTCTGCTCCTCTACAAATTGAGATGTATTCTTTTTATGTAATATATTTGTTATGTACTGAAGTTCTCACTCTGGGCCAGCAGGGGGATACTGTAGATAGTTATGCAAATGAAGGATCGAAAGTGACGTTCAGTGATTGGATAGTTTCTATGCAAATGAAGGATTGAAAGTGACGTTCAGTGATTGGATAGTTTTAGAAAGTTGCTACAGTTACCGTTGTTCTGGAGCTCTATATAAGCAGGCTGACTGAGCTCTTCAGTTCAGTTCTGTTCTGGCCTTTGAATAAACAAGAGCTGTTTGAAGAATCGCTGTGTCGTCTGATATGTTCGTCCACAACTTAACAATATTCTGTTTACAGTCATACCTTGGTTTTTGAACAGCTTAGTTCTCAAACGTTTTGGCTCCCAAACACCGCAAACCCAGAAGTGAGCGTTCCGGTTTGTGAATGTTTTTTGGAAGACGAATATCCAACATGGCTGCCGTGTCTTGCGAACATTTTTGGAAGTCGAATGGACTTCCGGAACGGATCCCCGTCAAGAACCATAGTACGACTGCATATCATTTTTATTGGTCTGTGTCTATAACATACCCTCCAACATTTCTCCGATGAAAATAGAGACATCCTAAGGAAAAGTGGGACATTCCGGGGTAAAATCAGAAACTTGGATGGCTTCTGTAAATCCGGGACTGTCCCTGGAAAACAGGGACACTTGGAGGGTCTGTGGTTTGGAGTGGGAATCTGACTCTTTGCAAAGAGGATGCAGGATAAATCTATAGGGAACCAGACAAAGCTATAGGGAACCAGGCAGAGGGCCTTCTCGGTAGTGGCGCCTGCCCTGTGGAACGCCCTCCCATCAGATGTCAAAGAGATAAACAGCTACCTAACATTTAGAAGACATCTGAAGGCTCAGGTTCAGGGAAGGTTCAGGGAAGTTTTTAATGTGTGGCATTTTAATGTATTTTTAATCTTTGTTGGAAGCTGCCCAGAGTGGCTGGGGAAACCCAGCCAGATGGGCAGGGTACAAATAATAAATTATTATTATTATTATTATTATTATTATTATTATTATTATTACCCTGGGCAGGACACGGACCACCTTTCACCACCTGAAACTAGAAAAGCCGTCTTGAGATCATTATAGTTTTATGTGATTGTTCTTATGTTCTGCTTCACAATCTGTTTTGCTCTGTGATCCTTATGTGCTGTGTCCTTTTTATTTTTGGTCCGTTGATTTTGATGGATGGATTGGGTTAAACAAAAAACAAACCAGACTGCAGGGGCCCTGATACAGCCGGTAGTTGCCCCTGGTGGCACGAGGTTCAGCTCCAGCATGTTCTGAAGGCAGCAGTAGGCGTGGTGGAGCTGTTTACGCAGCAGATAGATGCAGGTCCCTGGAGGCCGCAGGGTCTCTCCGGTTAAAACTGCCCGCACTTTAAGCAAGCAATGTGTTTGTCTCGAGTGTAGAGCCTTTTCCCCAGAGGATATCCTGTCTGAGATGATTAGGATGTAAAGGGCAGACTGGCATCTGAAGGGAAAGTCTAGCCAATGTGGAAAGCACAAAGAAGAATGGCCAACAGCACTGGTTCAAGTCCGGGTATGCTGAGAATGTGGAAACCAGACCACATGCCTTTTGCTTGCCTGATTAGCCAGCATCCGCATTGTGAAGGGAGCACACAGCTCAGTTTTATGTTGCATTGTGTTCTTTGCTGGCACTTCCAGGGAGCCCCACTTGACAAGGAACACTCAGGACAGGAGAGCACTTGAGAACTCTCAATTCTGGGAGAGATCATCAGGGGGTTTGGGCTGGGTGTTCATCAATATGCGGATGATACCCAGCTCCACCTCTCTTTTAAATCAGAACGAGTGAAGGTAGTGTAGCTCCTGTGTGAATGCCTGGAGGCGGTTGGAGGATGGATGGTGGCTAACGGATTAAGATCGAATCCTGACAAGACAGAAGTATTGTTCCTGGCGGACAGGGGACGGGCTGGTATGGGGGACTCCCTGGTCCTGATTGGGGTAACTGTGCCCCTGAAGGATCAGGTGCGCAGCCTGGGAGTCATTTTGGACCCACAGCTGTCCATGGAGGCACACATGTGCCCCACAGCATAGCCAACCATTGGCAGACCCTCCAAGTGCCCCTATTTTCCAGGGACAGTTCTGGATTTACAGAAGCCACTTGGTTTCTGATTTGATCATGGAATGCCCTGGTTTGATCCTGGAATGTGATGTGCTTTCGAACTGCTAGGTTGGCAGAAGCAGGACCGAGCAACGGGAGCTCACCCCGTCACGGGGATTCAAACCGCCGACCTTCTGATCAGCAAGTCCTAGGCTCTGTGATTTAACCCACAACGCCACCTGCATCCCTTATTATTATTAAACCACAGAACCTAGCAGTTCGAAAGCACGTCAAAGTGCAAGTAGATAAATAGGTACCGCTCCGGCGGGAAGGTAAACAGTGTTTCCGTGTTCTGCTCTGGTTCGCCAGAAGCGGCTCAGTCATGCTGGCCACATGACCCGGAAGCTGTACGCCGGCTCCCTCGGCCAATAAAGCGAGATGAGCGTCGCGACCCCAGAGTCGGCCACGACTGGACCTAATGGTCAGGGGTCCCTATTTTCATCGGAGAAATGTTGGCGGGTATGCATTCGGGTTATAAGTCTTCTTTTAAGTCCACACTCCTGCCAGGGCTTTAAAATCCCCGGGAAAAAGAGAAACTCTGGAAGACCCCAGGGCAGCCGCACTTGTTTCTTTTATGTGACAATAGGATGGGCATATTCTTTTACAAGGCAATATGCTTCCTTGAGAGATAAACTTAGACTGAAGGTCGAGTCGTTTCTCTCAAGGAGGCAACTAGATGACGGCGCAGATAAACCGAGTGCCCACCCTATTGTTAGAGTCCCCGCTAGAAGTGAAAAGGAGGAAGGCAGCGACAATGTGGCGTTCGCTGGAGATTGTTTTAGGGAACTTGCACAGCTCAGGCCGAGGTGTATGTTTACTCAGAAGTAAGTCCCTATTCAATGGAAGACGACTCCTACGTATTGCATTCAATAAACATGATGTTTTGCCTTTCCATCGAACTATGACTCTTGCTAAACTTGGGTTTCTGAATTGTGTTCCTTCAGGGTGCCCTGTGTGGGAGTGAGAGAGGTCTCTGACCTTTATTTTTGAATTGTATTCCATTAATGTGGTGCTTTGCCTCCCCACCTTAATCCACCTCATATAAAGCCTCACAACATTATTTCAGGTCAGGCAATAGACTGACGAAATGCCCAGCAAGAGTGCATAAGAGGAAAGCCTTGGTATGTTATCGTTCCAGTGGTACAGTGGTACCTCAGGTTACATACGCTTCAGGTTACATGCGCTTCAGGTTACAGACTCCGCTAACCCAGAACTAGTGCTTCAGGTTAAGAACATTGCTTCAGGATGAGAACAGAAATCGTGCTCCAGCAGCACGGCGGCAGCAGGAGGCCCCATTAGCTAAAGTGGTGCTTCAGGTTAAGAACAGTTTCAGGTTAAGAATGGACCTCCAGAATGAATTAAGTACTTAACCCGAGGGACCACTCTTATCGCCACTTTTGGGAAACGTTGCAGAATTCATTTGGCACATCTCATCCACGTATGGTTTAATCAAATGCATTAAAATCAGAATAAAGTAATAAGGCAGGGATGGGGAAACTGAGGCCTGAGGGCCAAATGTAACTGTCCAAGACTCTCTTTCTGGCCCTTAGGACTCTCTTAAGAGAGGAGGCCATTTGGAGGGGCTTAGCTGTCTGAATTAGGCCCTTGGGGCAGAGATTGGGATGACTGGGAAGTTGGGAAGCTGGCTTTACAAGGCTTTCCAATTGCACTACTGTCTATTCCAGTGTTTCTCAACCTTGGGTCTCCAGCTGTTTTTGGACTACAACTCCCATCATCCCTATCTAGCAGGTCAGGGATGATGGGAATTGTAGTCCAAAAACAGCTGAAGACCCTAGTTTGGGAAACACTGGTCTAGTCACCTGGATTTCTGCACAGCAGAAGTTGTGATTAATGTGTGGGTATTCAGCGGGCAAAGCTAGTGGGGCGTGTGACATTAGGGGAAGCCTGCCTCTGTGAGGGTTACTGTGAGAATTGGGGCTGCCATCCCTTGGGAAAATATCTGTAGTTCAAGTTGCTGCTGGTGTCACAGGAGCAAGGGCTGCTAAAATGTTGGCAGCCTTCCTGCCGGGCCAGTCTAATTTCCGGAAGTTTCATTTAGGAAATCAAGGGGTGTTCCTAAAAAACAAGGAAAGCCCAAACCATGGGCAGCAAGGCAAAGCTGATGCTGAAATTATTGCCACCCGTCTCAGTCTCCTTCCTGCCTTCTGCAAAACCTCTCCCAGCTGCAGAACACATGCTGCAAATAAAAAGGAATAACTGTATTTTATTAACGAGAGCCATTTGAGAGCTCTAAAGCGAAAGCCCTCCCAAGGCAAACAAAGCCCCTAATGTCTGGGACTCATCAAATTGTGCAACTGCCCAGTTGCACAGCAGAGTGGAGGACCAAAGAGCTGGCTTGCTTTTGTGTTTTTGTGTTTGGCTTTTTGTTTTGAGAGAGAACACAATAGAGAATCTCTCTCTCTCTCCCCCCCCCCCTCTGTGTTTCTGTCTCCCCCAGTCCCACGGCAGGGATCCCTGTTTCTCTTCTGGTTTTATTCACAATTACATCACAGAAAGGAGCCCAAAGCAATGGCAAAATATTGTTACAAAAGCCCAGTGCCCACCCCTCTCTCTGCCAAGCGGTGGCAAGAGGGCATGGGGCCACAGGCACACACACAGGGGCTGTGTCCCTTTGAAGAATAGAATACACGACAGGGACTGTCATGCTTTAAGAAATATTGTTTATTCTTCTATTTACACAGGCAACTTTTCCTTCTCCCTCGCTGTTATGTACTGAGTTGAATAGGATCCAAATTGCAGCAGTCTGATTGGTCTTAGAACAATAGGATCCAGAATGCAGCAGTCTGATTTGTCCTAGAACAATAGGATTCAGAATGCAGCAGTCTGATTGGTCCTAGAACAGTAGGATCCAGAATGCAGCAGTCTGATTGGTCCTAGAACAAAAGGATTCAGAATGCAGCAGTCTGATTGGTCCTAGAACAATAGGATCCAGAATGCAGCAGTCTGATTGGTCCTAGAACAGTAGGATTCAGAATGCAGCAGTCTGATTGGTCCGCAGGAGCCCCCCAATCCAACTCCAGGTGGAAGTAAATCCGCAACCTGATTGGCCTACAGGAGAATCCTGGAATTAGGCAATCATGTGGGGATCATTGTGTAAATAATGTATATAAAGCAGACATTTCGGGGGAACTTCCATTCCTCCTCACTACTATGAGCTGAATAAAGAGCATGAAATCCTCACTCGACTCCGAGTATATTTCACTCGCCAAGACAGATCTTGGCCTTTCTTCCTCCCTTCTTCTTCTGCCCAGAAACTGTTGCTTCAAACCTCCCTTTTCCTGTGCCCTCAAACACACAGTTACCCCAGCAACCTTTATGACATCTGACTCCCCAGGCCAAAGGATTCTTCTACATTCTCTCCAACACTTCTCTGATGAAAATAGGGACGTCCCGTTTCATAATGACAATTGTACTATTTATACCCCACACATCTTACTGGGTTGCCCCAGTCACCCTGGGAGGCTTCCAACATATATAAAAACATAATTAAACATTTTTTTAAAAAACGTTTCTATACAGGTTTGCCTTCAGACGGCTAGGGGGTCGGATAACTCCTTACCCTCCATCATTTCTACAATGAAAATAGGAGCGTCCTAAGGGAAAGTGGCACATTCCGGGATCAAATCAGAAACCAAGATGGCTTCTCTAAATCAGGGACGTCCCTGGAAAACAGGTACACTTGGAATGTTTGCTTCCAATGTCCATCAACCCCTTTTTGTAATGCTTCCCCTCAGCCAGCCAGGCTGCTTTGCATAAGCCAGCCCAGGAATTCCTTTGCAGCTTGCATTCTACCTTCATACCACAAATTACCCAAGTCCTAGCATTTATTAATTTCTAGGTTTAAATTAAGATAACTAAATGATAGAAAACAGTGAAAGAGGGAAAGGATTTGCTGATATAATTAATAACTGGAATACAAAAATGGGAGGTGTGAGGAGGTGGAGGAAATAAGTTAATGAAAGATAAGGATAAATATTGGATGTGTTTTTAATTGTTTTTGTGTTTTGATGCATTGTGGGGGTTTTTTTGCTCTCTTTTTATGTATTTTTTACCCTTTTTTCTCTTTTCTCTTCTTTTTTTCTTTTTTGTGCTCTTTTTCTGTAACTTTTAAACTTCTAATAAATATTATTTTTTAAAAAATAATAATAATAATTTCTAGGTTTATCGTGTTTATCTTTGCTCCCTGAAAGCCAACAGCAGGGCAGGGGAGACGAGAGGGGAAGAATTAGGCATGATATGCAAGCCTGTGTATTGCCGAGCAAACAGTTAATGCAGTTGCAGGCAGGACTCTAACCCCCTTTTTTCTGATATGCCAAGCTTCGCAGCCGGATAGATGTGCAAGAGAGATAGTCGAGCACTCCCTGGAAGCGCAAGCTTTCTCCTCCAATTTCAGTTTGCTGCGCATATTTGGAAGAAGCTAACAAAGCCTGCACTGTGTTCTCAATTAGCGAGCTGGCCTAAGTCATTGCAGATGGAGCTGTTCTGTAATGGAGCGCTGCTTTGAAAGACGTAGAGGTGTTGCCTTGCTGAATAACACTGGAGCCAGTGTGGTGTAGTGGTTAAGAGCGGTAGTCTCGTAATCTGGGGAACCGGGTTCGTGTCTCCACTCCTCCACATGCAACTGCTGGGTGACCTTGGGCTAGTCACACTTCTTTGAAGTCTCTCAGCCCCACTCACCTCACAGAGTGTTTGTTGTGGGGGAGGAAGGGAAAGGAGAATGTTAGCCGCTTTGAGACTCCTTAAAGGGAGTGAAAGCGGGATATCAAATCCAAACTCTTCTTCAAATCCAAACTCTAGTAAAATTGTGTGTTCCCCTTTTTGGGCGGTGCCATATGTATTTGGCCTGCATTTGAAAATACAAACTGTATTTTCATCCGAGAAATATTGGAGGGTATGCAATTCGCCCCAGGGCCAGGGCCAGGGCCAGGGCCAGGGCCAGGGTAACAGCCCGTCAGCCATTGGTCTATTGGCAAGCAGGCTATAATCCACTTTCGAGGCCTGTGTGAAACCTGTTATAAGAATTCTAAGGTCCCCAAAATAAAATAAATATTATTATTAGTATTAATTGAATTTATAGACTGCCCTATAACCGGGGTCTCAGGGCAGTTCATAAATGTACAAAGCAAACACATACATAAGTATATAAACCATGTGTCTGAAATAGTACAAGAGAACAATCCTGAAGCCATTTTGACTCTCCCAAATTGACCTCAAATATTCCTCTGCAGTAAGGGAGGCAAATGGGGAAAACCTTCCCATTGTACTTTTGCTTACAAATCCTGTCTTAAGGGCATATTTGTGTATGAATAGGGTGAGCCTGTGACCTGCATTCAGGAGCGAAAGTATTAACCATCACAAAAGAATGACCAGGCTGCCCAGGTAATGCAATCAGTGACCATTATTAGGTATCCTAATAATGGATTTCTGCGGTAGACTGCCTCCTTCTGTTATGTATGTATGATATTTGGGGGTGGGGTGGTCTTGGGCTACATGGTGGACAATTTCATAAGTCTATATAAGGGCTTGCACACCATTGTTCAGGGTTCTCCTCCCTGATGAGTGGGGACCCTGTTGCAACAGTTTAATAAAGATCAGGCTTACTAGCCGCTTTGCTTCTCAATATACAGTCATACCTCAGGTTACAGGCGCTTCAGGTTGCATTTTTTCGGATTACGGACGCGCCGAAACCCGGAAGTACCGGAACGGGTTACTTTTGGGTTCTGGCAGTTGCGCATGCGCAGAAGCATTAAATTGCGCTTTGCGCATGCGCAGAAGCGCCGAATTGCAAGCAACGCTGCGGGTTGCGAATGCTGCGGGTTGCAAACGTGCCTCCCACACGGATCACGTTCGCAAACTGAGCGTCCACTGTACTCTGGATGGCCTCTGTTATTTTCTCCTGCCGATAGGGAACCCACTTAAATACTCTATACAGGCTCTTGGATACCCCATAAGGGAAAAGGAGCAGGTTTTTCTTATAACAAGCCAGGTTCACGCAGGCCCAGAGAAAACCCTCACCTCCAGCGAGCCCAATCCTGGGCTGGTACTGGCGCTGTCCCACAAAGGTGCCTGACCAGCAGGCAAGCATCATTACCAGGAAAATGTGGGGGAATATTTAACTAGGTGGCTGTAAGTCACAACTGACTTGAGCTGTGTTGGGATGCTTGAATTGCTCATAGATGCTGGTTTTGGTATTTCTTGCTTCTTTTTTCTGTTCGCTCTGTTGAAACAGCCGCCTGAAGAGCATGGTTTGTGTCAACATAATTCCATAAGGAAATGAGCCAGAATATGAAAAGAGAAAGTCTGTTATGCTATGTAAACTGGCATCTCGTCAAGCAGATTAGAGCTGGAGGAGCCAAAGTCAATATATATAATCTTAGCTGTTACACCGTGTGACCCGTAGCTCATTAGCTGAAATGGAAAAAAAGATGCAGCGAACTACATGAGCAAAGGAGATTCATAAACTGGCCGATTTGGTTGGGATCGTCGTTTCCAGCTTTCAGTGAAACTAGCCTTGCATGAACAGGAGGTTAGATATACGTTTATGGTTCGTCACGATGATTAGTGTGTTCAGCCTAGAGAAGAGACAGTTAAGACATGGCAGCTGTCTTCAGATATCTGAAGGGCTGTGCATCGCAGAAGGTGAAGCAAACTTGTTCTCTGCTGTTCCACATGAGGGATAAGATGGGTGGGTGGAAATTATAGGAAAGCAGATTTTGGCTAAATATCAGGAGGAGGAACTTTGTAATGGTAAGGCACACATTTAAATCAGTGCACAGTTGCCTCCCAGCATAAGATTTCATTACACTGCTGTGAAAGTGTATTGGGGATCATATTTAGGGTGGAGAGATATAGGGGTTGCCCCTCCTCTTTACTGCTGAATCGGACCAATCTCCATCTGTGGAAAACCTGATTGACATCTGCTCCAATTCAGTGGTAAATAGTGGTTTTCCTCAGCCCTGAGTGCTCACTGGAAGGACAGAACATGAAGCTGAGGCTCCAATACTTTGGCCACCTCATGAGAAGACTCCCTGGAAAAAAACCTGATGTTGGGAAAGATAGAGGGCACAAGGAGAAGGGGGCGACAGAGGACGAGATGGTTGGAAGTGTTCTTGAAGCTACGAACATGAGTTTGACCAAACTGCAGGAAGCAGTGGAAGACAGGAGTGCCTGGCGTGCTCTGGTCCACGGGGTCACGAAGAGTCGGACACGACTAAACGACTAAACAACAACAAAGAGGTTCCCCCCGGGGGGGGGGTAGCAGTGGGACAAGTGGAAGTGTAGACGTGCCCTTAATATGTTTAGCGTCAGCCATCAGAAGCAAACTCCATTTTATTACTCTGCAGCCATGACGGTGCCGTGATTTCGTAGAAATGTAGAGTAAGGGAATTTTAAAAAGTGAAACTTCACACGCTCAGAAAGTTTCCTTCTTTTAGGAATGAATAAATCAAGGGTTGGCAAACTGTTTTTATTCGTTTGTTTCCCAAATATATCAGGGACTCGGAAGCAGTTGCAGAGCACAGAATGACAGCAAGTGGGAGAAGAGAAACAGTAACTGTGTGGTTGTTAACTGAAGGAATGCACATGTCTGTCTAAAGAGCCTCCTTCGCAAAGTCATTAAGTCCAAGGTCAAAAATTACCTAGCTGCACCGCAGGATTTTGGTGGAACAACTACCCAGAAGACCTTGCTTCTGTGGTGAATGTCAAGAGAGGCCTAAGGGACCGCCCTTGTTCTCCTCCGAAGTAAGGCAATTCATTGAAGCAAATGCACAATTTGATAAGAAAAGGCAATGCCTTGTATAACAAGACCTGGTACAGATATATATATATATATATATATATATATATATATATATATATATGAAGATTTTCCACATTAAGAACTTGATCTTTGGATAACCTAAGAGGAAAAGTTTGTGTGGGCTTTGGGGAGAGGTTTCTAATGCTGGAAGTCATTACTGATTTAAGCAGTGAGTTATTGCTTTGAGGTGCTGAACCAGCTTGCAAGATGGAAACAATCTTTGGCTTTCCAATAGCTTCCAATTTATAGTTGTCAGGATCTGATCGAGGCACCTCAGCTGAAGGAATGGGAAAGGGAAGTTGCTTCTGATTTTGTTGGAATGGCTCCAAGGAGAGTCTCCACCCGCATCATCCAGCCCGGACACTGAGGTCCAGCTCCGAGGGCCTAAGTTCTGGCAATTCCCTCACTGCAAGAAGTGAAGCTACAGGGAACCAGGCAGAGGACCTTCGGATGTCAAAGACATAAACAACTATCTGACTTTTAGAAGACACGTGAAGGCAGCCTTGTTTAGGGAAGTTTTTAATGTTTGATGTTTTATCGTCTTTTTAATATTCTGTTGGGAACCGCCCAGAGTGGCTGGGGAAACCCAGCCAGATGGGCGGGGCATAAATAATAAATTAGGTAAAGGTAAAGGTACCCCTGCCCGTACGGGCCAGTCTTGACAGAATCTAGGGTTGTGCGCTCATCTCACGCTAGAGCCTGGGAGCCAGCGCTGTCCACAGACACTTCTGGGTCACGTGGCCAGCGTGACGAAGCTGCTCTGGCGAACCGGCACCAGAGCAGCACACGGAGACGCTGTTTACCTTCCCGCTATAAAGCGGTACCTATTTATCTACTTGCACTTAAGGGTGCTTTCGAACTGCTAGGTGGGCAGGAGCTGGGACCGAACGACGGGAGCTCACCCAGCCGCGGGGATTCGAACCGCCGACCATGCGATTGGCAAGTCCTAGGCACTGAGGTTTTACCCACAGCGCCACCCGCGTCCCTCTAATAAATAATAAATAATAAATTATTAATCGTCATCATCACACTACAATGGAATCTCAGGTTACAGACGCTTCAGGTTACAGACTCTGCTAACCCAGAAATAGTACCTCGGGTTAAGAACTTTGCTTCAGGATGAGAACAGAAATCACGCAGCGGCAGCAGGAGGCCCCATTAGCTAAAGTGGTGTCTCAGGTTAAGAACAGTTTTGGGTTAAGAACGGACCTCCAGAACGAATTAAGTGTCTCAGGCCCCCAGCCTGCCTTTTGCATTCCTGTCCAGGAGCATCAAGAAATATCTCCCACCTGGGGGTCAGTCCCACCATGCTAAGGCTTGGCCATCCATGGCCTTTTTTATTCTGTTTGTATACATGGTTACCTTTCAGCTTTTCAGTGCATGCAAACTCCTGTATTTGACACGCAGAATTGTGCTTAAATAAATACATGTTTAAAAGGCTTTCTAACTCGCAAAGGAAGGCATATCCCAGGCCCAGCTTTCAGGGCGTGGTGCACAATTTGTTGTCAGCTGGCTATGCAGGATGTTTAAGGAGGGGGAGGCCCTCCGTCAAACTGACCAATGATATCATTGTAAAAACAAACAAACACAGGGCCAAAAGAGGAGAGGAGCCCTTGAGAAAAAAAAATTCTCACTTTCTTTTCAACTTCGCTTTCCTATCACACAAAGCTAAAGGCGCCAATTTCTTTTCTTCTTCTTTTTTCTTTCTCATTCTTGGGTCTGTAATCCGTTTTCTTGAGAGTACAATCTCGGGGGGGGGGGAGGGAGACCGGTGCCTTAACTTGCATTGTCTTGAAAGGGGCTTTAAAATGCGGAAATTGGGAGTTGGGTCAGCAATTGTAAATATCCTCTGGGTAATTCAATGTGTTTGTTCTGAAGCACATTTCCAGCAGCCAGTGAGTTATCGGACACCCTGGCACCAGAGTTTTTGGTGGGAAAGATCAGCTGTTCAGATAACACCCGGAGACTCCACCCACGGACACCACTGACGAAAAAGAGAGGGGGGAACCTGGTGGCTTCATTAATTGCTTTTAAAGAGTGGTTAATGAGAATACAATGGGACAGAGGCAATAAAATCCCTTTTTGTTGCTGTGAGGAACAGGACTCCCCCGCCCTTTCTGATTATAATAAATCTTTTCTTGGAACTGTGCAAGCCTTGCATGAAATTGTTTAAGAATGAAATAAATTGCCCCGTTAGAATGGACCCTTTGGAAAGATCATTTCCCTTTCCTTTCATTTTTAATTGTAATACATTTCTAGTGTCGGAAACATAATTTACCTTCTACGTACAGTTTCTTATAGCATCTTATGCAGATTGACAACCCCAGATTGTTTTCCAAAGTCCACTGTTAACGTGAGAGGCGATTATTTTGAAATCCCTCTTGGTGATGTGTTGCTGAGAAGTCAAAAGGACAAGGGCATTGTATCAATCAATCAATCAATCAGTCAGTCAATCAATTGGGATTGCACTAGGGCTTCAGAGCATGGTAGCATATGAAGGGAAATGGTGCAAAAATGAAGTGTTGGGAGGTAAAAAGCAACCAACCTCCTTGGCTTTTAAGCATCTTTCCACAGCTGTTTCCCTCCAACATTTCTCTCTTGAAAATAGGGAGGTCCTAAGGAAAAGCGGTCCGTATAGTTAAAGCTATGGTTTTCCCAGTAGTGATGTATGGAAGTGAGAGCTGGACCACAAAGAAGGCTGATCGCCAAAGAATTGATGCTTTTGGATTATGGTGCTGGAGGAGACTCTTGAGAGTCCCATGGACTGCAAGAAGATCAAACCTCTCCATTCTGAAGGAAATCAGCCCTGAGTGCTCACTGGAAGGACAGATCGTGAAGCTGAGGCTCCAATACTTTGGCCACCTCATGAGAAGAGAAGACTCCCTGGAAAAGACCTTGATGTTGGGAAAGATGGAGGGCACAAGGAGAAGGGGACAACAGAGGACGAGATGGTTGGACAGTGTTCTCGAAGCTACCAGCATGAGTTGGACCAATGGAAGACAGGAGTGCCTGGCATGCTCTGGTCCATGGAGTCACGGAGAGTCGGACACAACTAAACGACTAAACAACAACAACAAAGGGAAAGCGTGACATTCTGGGATCAAGTCAGAAACTGGGATGGCTTCTGTAACTCCAGAACTTTTCCAGGAAAAAGGGAACCCTGGGAGGGTATGCTATAATCATTCATTCATTCATTCATTCATATTGTTGCAAAAGTCTGTACCACCCCTACTCTCTGCAAGATTCTTGGGGGTTCCAGGCAGTTACCTAGTATCTGTGTTCCTTTGGAGAACTGAGATACGGCAGAGACTGTCATTGGTTTAAGAAATATGGTTTATTCACCTATTTACACCTCCCATTTTCATGGAGGAAGTCCAAATCTGATTTTACAGCATGGTCATTTCAAGAGGGGCTTCTCCCCCACAGCAGTGCAACCAACCTTCAGCCAGCCTGCCCAAGATGAATCCCTGTTTTTGTTCCTCCTCCTTCTTCCCGGAACACCCTGCTAAAACCCCTCTTTTCCTGCCACCTCACAACCAGTTATCCTGGCAACCTTCCAAACCCCCCAGTCTCTGTTTACACCTCAGGTCTAGGGTGAAGGACAGTTCTTTTGCAATGCCAATGGCTCTCAATGGCCCTGTATTGTTTCTTAATGCCCCTAACTTGGCCAGGTCATATGTTTCTTTGCATTGGCTAGCTCAGGAATTCCTCTGCAGCTTGTATTTCTCCCTTCACATCCCAAATAATCAAATCCTACCATTTATTAATTTCTATGGGTTTGGGGGGGGGTGTCCCTCTATAAATCTATAACAATATCTAGCAACAACAGCCCTCTTCAGGAATTCAGAAGAATGTATGTGGGCTTAAAGTAGGAAAGAGGGGAATGTAAAAAAGTAAATAACTTCTGAGAAATGATATATAATGAGATGAAAAAGATGTTGAAATATACATTTTTTAAAAAACCAGAAGCATTTTTACTTGGTGTTATAGGTCAGGACATTAATAGGCAAGATGTTAAATTGTTTTTATATGCAACAACTGCGGCAAGAGTATTGTTAGCCCAGAAATGGAAACAAGAAGAAATTCCGACGAAAGAAGAATGGCAGACGAAATTAATGGACTATGCAGAATTGGACAAAATGACAAGAAGGATTCGAAACCTGCGGGACCAGAGATTTACAGAAGATTTGAAGAAGTATATGAATTATTTGAAGAGCGAGTGTAATCAACAAATTATGCTAGTAGGACTACAAGAAGTTTTGTAAGGAGAAATATACAAAGTGTTACAAAGTAGAAAAAGATAGAGATATTGGTCATGAGTTTGAAATGTAATAGGGAAGATAAGAAAAGCATACTGAGAGATTAGATTGGAAAATTTTCAGACAGGATTGATGGAAGTCAAAAATTTGAATAAGATGGAAAAGTATGTTTAATTACTGTTGAAAATGATATGTTAAAAAAACTAATAAAAATTATATATATATATATATATATATATATATATATATATATATATATATGTAGGAAAGAGGAGCTTCTGCAAAGCTAGCACAAAGATCAGGAGGAGAATTCTAACCACCTTAAGCTGAAGAGTCCGCCCCACAATCAGGAATTTTGCACAATTGACATTCCCGATTGCAGTGAGAATGGTAAGCATGTTCAGCTACTGAAAAGATCTGGAGCAGAAGTATACAGCTAGTGGGCACAGGGACAGGGTGTGGGACATATATGCCCAAATGCCCACTACACAATTTAACCTCATACGTATTTTTTTGAAGGCACCAAGAAGGCTTCCAAGGAACATGACAAACTACAGGCTGGTATCACACCAGCTTTTAAAGGGTTTAATGATGACCTCAGATAACCAGGCTCAATATAGGCTGCTAATGAATAGTTAAAAGCAAAAACATGATAGAAACATTAGCACTAGATTTCAGCAAGAATGGAAGAAGAGGCAATAAATATCTCACCAAGAACCCAATTCCATATGGAAGAAAGAATAATCTGGAATTTCCTCAATGCTGGCTTCTTTAGATCAACCAATCCACAATGCATTACTTTTATAAGATTTTTTAAAGTCTTTAAAAAAAGAACAACTTGGAATTAATTTTTTGTATACACAATATTTTATATTGCACCTTCACCATTCTCAAGAAGAGAGAGAGAGAGAGAGAGGGTTGCACTTTAAGGTTAATGAACCTATTAAAAAAAAAGAGGCAAGACAAAACCTTCAAGAAATTAGCCCCCTCCTCTAAAACATTTGGTGGAAAACCATGGCTTTACATAGTCTCTGAAAGCGAAGAGCACAACCAGATGTCCAAGAAAGGGCATTCCAAAATTTCTTTATTTTTTGACTGTCATATCCTGTGTGTCTCTCTGTGTATTTGGGAAAAAGCCTATCCCAGACCTACCAGGAATTAAACTAGTGGCCTTTTCAGTGCAATGCATGTAGACGTCCAAGTCCTTACTGAAATAAATGTCACCAGTCTCCAGCCTTTGCAAGAAACTTGATTTGCATGGGATGTTCGCATATTTCCAATATACCTACAATTGGCTCCAATAACGGCACTGAAAATACACCCAAAAGGATGAACTCCAAAAGTCGATACAGGTAATGGGATTACAGCTCCTCCTCCTACATGAGACAGCAGCCTTCATTTCAATGAATGGGTGTTCCATAAATGATCCGCCTTGATGAAATGCTTATTCATAGAATCATAGAATCATAGAGTTGGAAGAGGCCACAAGGGCCATCGACTCCAACCCCCTGCCAAGCAGGAAACACCATCAGAGCACTCCTGACATATGGTTGTCAAGCCTCTGCTTAAAGACCTCCAAAGAAGGAGACTCCACCACACTCCTTGGCAGCAAATTCCACCGTCGAACGGCTCTTACTCTCAGGAAGTTCTTCCTAATGTTTAGGTGGAATCTTCTTTCTTGTAGTTTGGATCCATTGCTCCGTGTCCGCTTCTCTGGAGCGGCAGAAAACAACCTTTCTTGACAAACCTTATTGACATCGACCACACATTTCACACCTTGTTAGTGGGGTGTTCCTCTAAACCCGTTGAGAAACTGAGATACTTACCTGGCAGGGGAGACACCTTGATCATGAGAAACTGAGCAGGCTCTATGCTGGTGATGTTACCTTGTGTGTCCAAACTGAAATTATCATATCTAAGGATGCAGGAATATTTTATTCATACAGATTGCTTTAAAGGCTTTCAGAAGACAGGGAGTTCCTACTCTTTTGAAAGATTAAACTGAAATGGTACCATTCATTACACATTTCTGGAGCGTAGAACCACTTCCCCCTTGAGTCGTATACAGTTGAATCCTATTCCAAGTAGACCCCATTGAAATTAATAAACATAAATTAGTAATGCCCCTTAATTTCAATGGCTCTACTCTGAGTATTACATCATCATCATTTTTTTATACCCCACCCATCTGGCTGGCTTTCCCCAGCCGCTCTGGGTGGCTCCCAAAAGAATATTAAAAATATGATACAACATCAAACATTAAAAACTTCCCTAAACAGGGCTGCCTTCAGACGTCTTCTAAAAGTCAGATAGTTGTTTATTTCCTTGACATCTGATGGGAGGGTGTTCCACAGGGCAGGCGCCACTAGCGAGAAGGCCCTCTGCCTGGTTCCCTGTAACCTCACTTCTCTCAGTGAGGAAACCGCCAGAAGCCCCCCAGAGCTGGACCTCAGTGTCCGGGCTGAATGATGGGGGTGGAGATGTTCCTTCAGGTATACTGGGCCAAGGCCTTATAGAATTCTAGTATAGAATACAACCCTGGTTCTTTATCATATATTCCCCTGGTGATACTGCTGAGACCTAATAACAAAGATATATTGTGGAATAAAATACCTTGGCCTCATGCAGAAGTAATTCTATGCTCTGTCAAATACCTTCATGTAACTTCATTATTATTAATCTTATAATTACTATTACCATTATTATTTGAAGGTTCTGAATTATTTAGTTATATAACTCCTTTCATCGTAAGATCTCAGGGCAGTTCACTAATAATAATAATAATAATAATAATAATAATAATAATAATAATTTATTTATACCCCACCCCGGTTTTTAAAAACTGGGCTCAGGGTGGCTAACAACAAGTTTAAAACACTTAATTGTAAAAGCAGCATAAAATACAGTATACAAACATGAATAACAATAACATTCAAGGTTCAGAAATCAATTTAGGGGAAATCCATCTAATAAGCATTAGATGATCACCAGGGCTAGCTGGCTCAATTGGTCCTGCTTGGGCCAGCAAAGAGGCCAGGATAAAATACAGGATAAAAACAAGTGAAGAAGTAAAAAACAAAACGGCTAAAGCAATAACGCCCCTTTTCCACAATCACATTTAAAAGGCTGTAGAATATTAATCAGCCCGTGTAGTGCTGAATTGGAATTTGCTGTATAGAGCAAAGGAAATTCTGAGTGGCACCGCCATGGTCAGCGCTGTGGTTCTGTTAGAAGGAGAGCTGTGTTTATTTTGCAATGTCCTTTTCCATAGGAAGTGTGCCAGTAAAAATCTGGGGAAATTAAACGTTCTCTTTTCTTTGGAAATGCATCAAAGATAAGTGTGTTGTTTTAAGGAATTATTGTAGGAACAACATCTTGGTGTATGTGCCTCAGCAATAATGCTGTGTGCTCTCCTGATGTAAATGATGAGACATCTTAAGTTGGCTAGACTTCTTGGAAGCAAGTGCCTTCTGGAACAATAGAAGAAGAAGAAGAAGAAGAAGAAGAAGAAGAAGAAGAAGAGGAGGAGGAGTTTGGATTTGATATCCACTTTATCACTATCCTAAGGAGTCTCAAAGCAGCTAACAAACTCCTTTCCCTTCCTCCCCCACAACAAACACTCTGTGAGGTGAGTGGGCCTGAGGGACATCAGAGATGTGTAACTAGCCCAAGGTCGCCTAGTGTGTTGGTCCCAGGGGGAGGTTACTGTGAGGCGTGGTCAGAGTCCGGTCCTGGGTCGAGGGTCTGGAGACTGACTACCAAGGGAGAAGCGGGGTCCAAAGCGAGGAGTCGGGCAAGGTCGGGAACTCTGGAAGAACAGGTCAGGGTGCTGGCAGAAGCAGGTTTCCAACGACGTTGCTCCTGCAACCTGGGATCGGGCTGACTGGCCTTTATCTTCTCAGAGGCCAGGGGCGGTCCCGGCCCACAGGTGACCCGCCTCTCCTGGCCTTAAGGCGAGCACTCCTCCTGAGAGAACCCAGTTCCCTCCGCCTCTCTGCCCTGAGCCTCTGCAGCTCAGGAGAGGCTGGAGGGTTACTGGACCCAGGGGGAGGCTCACCTTCCCCTGACAGGGCTGGGAGAGGCGCACCTGTAGGCAATGGGTCCTCAATCACCTCCGGAGCCAGAGTGGATTCATCTGGTGTCTTCTCCTGAGGATCCGGCACAGGTGCAGGCGCTTCAGATTCAAGGCCCTGCCCCGGCTCAGCTGGCCCTGGAGGCGGGGACTCCTGTACAGGCTGGGATTCCTCCGGTTCAGCCTCTGAATCAGATTCCCAGGCCATCACACCCAACAGCTGCATGTGGAGGAGCAGGGAATTGAACCCAGTTCACCAGATTACGAGTCCACCACTCTTAACCACTACGCCACACTTATAACCATAGAAGGCATGGGTTTATACAGGTGAGGCATGCCATGGTGGCCAACATTTATGCATCTTGGAAGGGGTCATAATAACACAGTGGTACTACACATACACTGCCTAGAGAAGATTCCAAGTCTCATCCCTCATATCTCTGGTTAAAATGAGTCCCAGGAAGAGCATAAGAAGAGTCCGGTTGGATTAGACCCAATCCAGATCTAGTCCAGAATCCAGTTTCCCCTACACTGGCTAACCAGATGCTTCTGGGAAGTTTGCGAGAAGGACTTGGGTCCAACAGCTCTTTGCCTGGTCACTGGTATTCAGAGACAAGCTGACTGTGGTCCTCCTGATCACCATCATTATCAACAATGGACAACTTCATCAGCCATGAATCTGTCTAATCCCATTTTGAAGCTACAGTGGTACCTCGGGTTAAGTACTTAATTCGTTCCCGAGGTCTGTACTTAACCTGAAACTGTTCTTAACCTGAAGCACCACTTTAGCTAATGGGGCCTCTTGCTGCTGCCGCACCGCCGGAACCCGATTTCTGTTCTCATCCTGAAGCAAAGTTCTTAACCTGAAGCACTATTTCTGGGTTAGCAGAATCTGTAACCTGAAGCGTATATAACCTGAAGCATATGTAACCCGAGGTACCACTATATTTGAGACGAGTCCTGCAGCCAAACCATGGAGAACTACTTCCAGTTAGAGCAGACAGCAATATATAGATGGACCAACAGTCGATTTAGGAATAAGGCAGTTTGATCAAAATCCAATAATCTAAAAGGAGGGGAGCTTTTTTTCTTTTTGATGGCATCTTGGCATGGACTCTGCTAGTTTTAGCATAGGAACACTGTATGAGCTCAGTCGGTAGAGAGTAAGACTTAATCTCAAGGTCATGGGTTCGAGCCCCATATTGGGTAAAATATCCCTTCATTGCAGGGGGTTGGACTAGATGACCCTCACAGTCCTTTCTAACTCTACAATTCTATGATTCTATTGTTTTCCTCTCCAAATCCTCATTTTATATCTCTCCCCCCCCCCCCGCACCGTGACTCTTTGGACTCTTCAAAACAGCTGTCATTTACATTTCTGTGTCTATTGCCATGGTTTACACACTCCCTTTGCTTTGAAGAGACCTGGAACATTTACACCATAATCCCTAAGAATGACAAATTGTTCCACGTCAAGAGCACACTCCTCCCAGCCCCTGTTGGCTTCCTCTCAGAGGTCATTTTAAAAGCTGCTCTGCAACCCTTCGGAGGCAGAGTGCCTGCAATCTGCCTGAGTGCAGTCCAAGTGGAGCAATGTTCTGGACTCTTGGCCCTACACTACTGTCTCAGCCATGCATCAAGACTTTGCAGCTGATCTTGCTCATGGAACATGTTATGTACTGAGTTGAATAGGATCCAAACTGCAGCAATCTGATTGGTCCTAGAACAATAGGATCCAAATTGCAGCAGTCTGATTGGTCCTAGAACAATGCAGCAGTAGGATTGGTTGGCAGGAACCACCCAATCATGCTCCAGATATAAGTGAATCCACAACCTGATTGGCTTACAGTAGAATTCCAGAATTAGCCAATCATGTGCAGCCCATTGTGTAAATAATGTATATAAAGCAGATACTTTGAGGGGACTTTCATTCATTCCTCCTCACCACTATGAGCTGAATAAAGAGCATGAAATCACTTTGCGACTCTGAGTATATTTCAGAACAGGTAGCGTTTCTGAGAACGATACCTTAGTTTTGGACTTTGCCTTCTTGCCGAGCAACCTAAATTTGCTGGGATTCTGGGAAAATATCTATAACAGAAAAAGATGTTTAGATTTTCATTTGGGGAAAAAACCAGAATCCTTTCTCCTAGGAAATAAAAAGAACGGTCAGACCAATATTTATGTATGCAACTACGGCGGCAAGTTTATTGATTGCCAAAAATTGGAAAAGCAGGAGCGTCCCAACTAAAACAGACTAGTTATCTAATATGATGGAATACTTCCATATTGCCGAACTAACAGGGAGGATAAGAGGAGATATGGTACAAAAAGTGAATAAGGAGTGGGCTATCTTTAAGGAGTACATCAAAATCTATGTGGAAAAAGTAGAATTTCTGACAGATATTGAGTGAATCCAGAAAATGATTAGAGTGAAAGCAGAGTAAAGTAAAGATAGAAGAAGAGATTAAAGAAATAATGAAATGTGTTTAAGCTAGTTGGAAAAATAAAGTAGCGTAACAAGAATGGCTGGAAGTCACGTCACTTGGTGGGTGTCCATGGTTAGGTATTATATAGGTATTATATAGAGTACAGTGGTACCTCAGGTTAAGTACTTAATTTGTTCCGGAGGTCCGTTCTTAACCTGAAACAGTTCTTAACCTGAAGCACCACTTTAGCTAATGGGGCCTCCTGCTGCTGCCGTGCCGCTGGAGAGCATGTTATGAAAATAAGGTAGTATGTTATGTATGTGTATTGTGTAAATGTATACAGTGGTGCCTCGCAAGACGAAATTAATTTGTTCCGCGAGTTTTTTCGTTGAGCGAGTTTTTTCGTCTTGCGAAGCACCACTGCAGTTAAACACTAACAACGGCGGGGAGGGGTGGGGAGAAGCAGGACAGCTGCCGCAGCCGGTACCTCGGCCTCACCCGTGCGTTGTGGCCACCACGCAACGCGGCTGCTGGAGGGCGGCGGGGCTCAGGAGCGTGACTCTGGCTGCAACGCTGGCTGCTGGCGGCAACGGCTCCTGAGGGGAGTGCGCGAGGGCGGTGGGCAGTGGCGCTAGGCAGCCGGAAGGTCGGCCATCAGCCGGAAGGTCGGAGGGAGCTGGAGGAGCGGGGAAGCGAGCGTGCATGCGTGCAGTGACCGTCGCCATGACAGGAGAGGCAGGGCCGTTTCGTCTAGCGAAGCAAGCCCTTAGGGAAATCCGTCTTGCGAAGCACCTCAGAAAACAAAAAAACCTTTCGTCTAGCGAGTTTTTCGTCTTCCGAGGCATTCGTCTTGCGGGGTACCACTGTATGTATGTGTTTTATATGTTAATTATAAAAAATGCTTTCAGAGCCTCATATATCCCAGTGTATTTGGTACTGCCGTGTACCATGGCCCAGTGACACTTTTGTTAAGTAACACACAATTATATTTGGGAGATCATCCCCACTTGGAAGATGGGCAAAACATTACCTCTCAAACCACTGTTGCATCAGACCACACACGTGCAGGAATGGACCTTGAACAGATTTCTACCCAGTGGAATACACAGACTCTCAATTTCTCCACTCCCTTTCTTCATCATCATCATCATCATCATCATTTATTATGTATACCCTGCCCATCTGGCTGGATTTCCCCAGTCACTTTGGGCAGCTCCCAACAGAATATTAAAAACAATAATAATAAAAGTGATAAAAGATCAAACATCAAAAACTTCCCTAAACAGAGCTGCCTTCAGATGTCTTCTAAAAGTCAGATAGTTGTTTATTTCCTTGGCATCTGAAGGGAGGGCGTTCCACAGAGCAGGTGCCACTACCGAGAAGGCCCTCTGCCAGGTTCCCTGTAACCTCACTTCTCGCAGAAGGCCCTCTGAGCTGGACCTCAGTGTCTGGGCAGAACGATGGGGGTGGAGATGCTCCTTCAGGTATACTGGACTGAGGCCATTAAGGCTTTAAAGGTCAGCACCAATACTTTGAATTGTGCTCTGAAACATACTGGGAGCTAATGTAGGTCTTTCAGGACCCATATTATATGGTCTAGGAGGCCACTGAAGTACTTTGTCCAAGCCAGCTACCAATGACAGTGTAGAGTCTAAGGCCTCCTCCACCCTTTTGCTTGTCCCATACCTAGAAAGCACAGGTCCGAGATACATTTTCATGCTCCAGAAGAATTGCTAGGCTCCCATTTCATGTAAGATTTAGTCTAGCCCTTACAAGTTAGTCATCTGCCAAATGGGTTCTCTGCTGCTTTCCTTGCTCTTCATTTCTCTAGGCCTCTGTAAATAAAACTCTCTCCTTGTGAGTTCCTGTTTTTCCCAAATATTTGGGATGCTTATTCCAGGCTCTTTCAATAAATTATATTGTGCACTATATATAAGCACTGTGATGATATATACTGTCACCTGGAGGAACTGCATTGCACCTAGCACATGCTCAAAGGTTACATCTGGATAAGGCATATGGAATTCACCTGAGTGTAATAAGCGTTTGAGCATGACTAGGCCTATCTGGTTCCCTCTAAACAAATTTAAGTCTAGGCCGTGAAATTCCTGGAAGAGTTCTATGCAAGCTTTCTTTGGTTCCACGCGTGCATTTTTCCATGGAACCAGGGGATGTTACAGCACCTGTTTATAAACACTGCAAATCCAAAATTAGCAGGGATGGATGGAAGAATCATTTATCAGCCCCTGGCTTCCCAAACCATCTTTAAAAAATGTCACAGATACATTGACACTTCTGCTGATGATTTAAATAGCAACCACCATCCAGCATCGACATCTCTACAAGAGGGCCCAGTACGTAAGGTTTCTGTCTGCATATCAGATGACTCATCAGCATGCCTGAGAAACTCCCTTTGACTACAGACTCCACTAGCAACACCCACAACAAACACTTGACCAAGGCTTGGGATAGTAGATGGGCTTTAGGACATAATCCTCTCTCATTGCTCAGAGGATGGCAGCTAAAACTGGTGTGCGTGTAGCTCTTGTTTTTCCAGGCTGAGCAAAGGCATGCGGATAGGAAGATCAGTCCTGTGACACCATCATTGCTCTCCCCAATCTCAAGGTTGTTGGGTTTGTGTACTTACTGTGATGACAGTCTTATGAATGGATCCTACACATATTGAGCTGCTTCACTGCCAAAAGCTTGCTACGTTCTTAACCTCCACGCACACCAAGATCCCAACGTGGTTTTTGATTGCATGTTGGCAGAAGAAACCAACGCATATCAGCCTTGATCACAAGAACACCCCCAAGAGGTGTCACTTTGGTCTAAATCAGGGATGGTCTAAATCAGGCATAGGCAAACTCAGCCCTCCAGATGTTTTGGGACTACAACTCCCATCATCCCTTATCACTGGTCCTGTTAGCTAGGGATGATGGGAGTTGTAGTCCCAAAACATCTGGAGGGCCGAGTTTGCCTATGCCTGGTCTAAATCCTGGGTTGCCACTAAAAGGACAGGATGCTGGAGTAGACAGGCCTTTGGCCTGATCCAGCAGGCTCTTCTTATATAGATATTTGTGGACTCCATTAGCCCTATCTCATAAGGTAAAGGTAAAGGTACCCCTGCCCATACGGGCCAGTCTTGACAGACTCTAGGGTTGTGCGCCCATCTCACTTAAGAGGCCGGGGGCCAGCGCTGTCCGGAGACACTTCTGGGTCACGTGGCCAGCGTGACATCGCTGCTCTGGCAAGCCAGAGCCGCACACGGAAACGCCGTTTACCTTCCCGCTAGTAAGCGGTCACTATTTATCTACTTGCACCCGAGAGTGCTTTCGAACTGCTAGGTTGGGAGGCACTGGGACCGAACAGCGGGAGCGCACCCCGCCGCGGGGATTCGAACCACCGACCTTTCGATCGGCAAGCCCTAGGCACTGAGGCTTTAACCCACAGCGCCACCCGCGTCCCTATCTCATACCCAGCCACAATTCTCTGGTGACTGCTATCTGGCATAGCCAATGGTCAGGGATGATGAGAGCTGTAGCTCAACAGCCTAGGGAGAGCCACGGGTTCCCCATCCCTGTTCTATATGATCTAGCATATGAACTCTACTATGCTCACGCCACCCTAAAATTATACAAGGCCAAAATGTTGGCACAGCTCCTTTATGGATCCTTTCTTAGCCTACCACCCTCTGCTTTCTCCCCCCTCGCGAGAGTGCAATCCAAACTCCTCAGAGCCTTCCTACAAGTCCCCAGATGCATATCAAACGCAAGGATCAGACTAGAAATGGGGATGATGAGAGTGAAAGCTCACATCAGCCTAACGTCAATCTATAAATGGCTGTCACTGAAATTGCTCCCTCGTGGTATAGTCCCACTGATCCTTTGTGACCAGTTCCAGTCAGGCTGGCAGACAGCAGTCCTGAACACTCTTCTGAAACTGGGTTTTGCCCCTCAAGCCCTTCTAAGTCTGGGCTTGGGCCAAGCAAAAGCAATGGTTAGGCAAAGAATTATAGACACCAAGAGACAACAGGACTGCTTAAGGTACCCCGACTACAAAATTGTAGAAAGCGAGAGAGATATAGCTGCACCAGCAGCATAGCTCTTTTTTCTTGTATCTTTTTTTCCCCTGCTGATCTGCATTTTAATCTTGATATTTTATTAAGGATTTTCTTGTTTTACAGAAGTAAGTGTAATGCCTCGTTGTTGTTTTTCCATGTAACATTTTTACAAATCCATTTCATTTGTTGAGGCATTAGGGGGAGAAGAAAAGAAAAAAGAAAGGGGGGGTGGAGAGAGGAAGGATGGAAGGGGGTGGGGTCGGGTGGTGGTGTTTCTATTATGTTTAATGTATGTAGAGTTTGGGGTCAGCATTGTTCGTGTTGTTCACTTGTGTTCCTTTGGTGGTGAGAGAGGCTGGGGTTGGCCTAGGGTGTGATTGTTTGCTTGTGATTGGCTGTGGTGATCTTTGTTTTTGTGTGTGAGTGAGGTGGGTGGGTGTTTTGGATCAGGTTAGCCATATTGATTTGTATGCTGTTGGTGGATTATTGTCATTGTCCTGTTGGGCTGTGTATGTGATAAAGGGGAGCCATACCGGGGTGAAGGCGTCTTCTTCTGTTTGTCCCCGTGTCAGTTTCAGTTTATTAGTTAATTTTTCTAGTAGGGCTGTTTCCCATACTATTTGGTACCATTGGTCCATACTTACTCCTGACAGGTCTCTCCAGTGTCTGGCTATGATGCTTCTGGCTGCTGAGAGTAGGTGGGTTATGAGTTCTTTGTGGTGTAAATGGGCATTGTTGTCTTGGAAAATGTTTAGTAGGGCCAATTCTGGGGTGATGTCTATTACTTGCTTAGTTATTTTACATATTTCTTGTATCTAAAAATGCAAGAAGGGCTTTTACACTTGCCAGAAGCTCGGCTCTGCCCTCGCAGAGGAAGCATCCTTTAAAAAAGTCCCATGTGACCAGAGAATTTGCGCCTGTCCGTTGGGGGGATATAGGAAGCCCTGAACACCTATTTTTTTAGATGTCCCTTTTATGATGAGGCATGTAGAGAAACCATTGACCCCCTGCTGGTGAGGCTTGCTGACCTCCCGGTAAAGCAAAAAATTGATCTTCTCCAGTTAGGCAAAGATCACAAGGCGACCCAGATTGTCGCCAGATTCTGCGCACAGATCTGTAGGTGCAGACCATCCCCCGATTCAATCTAGTTCGTTAAGAAAATTCCCAAACCTAGACCCACGGGCGACTTCGGGTGATTTCTCTAAGGTAGTCTGTTTTAAAGTTTTTATGTGTTTATATGCCTATAAACTTTTAAACTTAAAATCTATTGTTGTATATTGTTTTAAATGTTTCTTTTCCTATTAGGACTGTATTTGCATTTGTGTTTCTCAAGCTGGTCTATGACAGTAATATACCCACCCGGGATGAATGGCAGATGAAGCTGATGGACTGTATGGAATTGGCGGAAATGACTGGCAGAATCCGAGACCAGGGAGAAGAGTCGGTGGAAGAAGATTGGGAAAAATTCAAAGTATATTTACAGAAATACTGCAAAATTAATGAATGTTAGAAGAATGTTGGAATGAAGTTATATGGTTTTAGCAGAAATGTTATAAAGAATTAAGTAAAAACTGATTCTTAATGGGCGAAAGTGGAAAATTTAAAGTTAGATTGTGTTAAGATAAATTATAGAACAAAAAATGGAGAAAGATGGAAAGGATTTGCTAACTGAACTAGAATACAAAAAAGGGAGGTGTGAGGAGGTTGATGAAACAAGTGAATGAAAGGTAAAGATATGGAAATATTGGATGTGTTTTTAAATGTTTTTGTTTTTCTTGTTGTTTTGATGGGTTTTTTGTTTTTGTTTTATTTTTGATGTATTGCTTGTTAAATTCTTTTTTTTATTGTTTCTTTTTTCCTTCTTTTTCTGTAACTGATCTTCTAATAAATATAATAAATAAATACTTCTAATAAATATAATTTTTTTTAAAAAAAATATGACCGTAATATATTTCACGTTCGTATGCTCACACCACATCCTTAAATCTTCTCCCCTTCTCTTGACTTGGCTGTTCATTCAGGGTCATTCCACTTGCCTTCTTCAGCCTCTAAGAAATGACACTCCCCACAGAGCTGAATTGGGAAAACAAAGTTCCCTTGGTTTGTTTCAAAGGTAAAGGTAAAGGGACCCCTGACCATTAGGTCCAGTCGTGACCGACTCTGGGGTTGCGGCACTCATCTCGCTTTATTGGCCGAGGGAGCCGGCGTACAGCTTCCGGGTCATGTGGCCAGCATGACTAAGCCACTTCTGGCGAACCAGAGCAGCACACGGAAGCGCCGTTTACCTTCCCGCTGGAGCGGTACCTATTTATCTACTTGCACTGGCGTGCTTTCAAACTGCTAGGCAGGCAGGAGCAGGGACCGAGCAACGGGAGCTCACCCTGTTACGGGGATTCGAACCGCGACCTTCTGATCGGCAAGTCCGAGGCTCTGTGGTTTAACCCACAGTGCCACCCGTGTCCCTTTGGTTTGTTTTAGTCTGCATCTACCGGTAAATCAAACCAGCATGTGTCTATATCAGTCCTGAAGAAAATGGTTGAGTGACCAGATCTGGATGAACTGTGAGATTGTGGGAAAGGGTTTAACATAAAGGGCAATCCCTCAGCCTTAGTTAATTTGTCCCATTAAACCTTTAGTTGGGGTCCCAGTGTAATTCCTTTGACCCAGAATTTCCTTCCTTTCTCAATTTAAGTCAAGCCCATCGTGTTATTTTAACACAGCCCTTTACATGCAGTTTCCTTTACTTTTGAGTACAACGCAATGAAAGACCTTTCGCAGCTGTGTTATAGCTAGGGGTCATTAACAGTCTCAGCCTATCCGCAGTGCTTCTGCGGGGTCTTTTTTCCATACAGACTGCAGTTATTGAATGAAGGCTGAACCTAAAAAGCTCCTTCACTTCAGATGCATATCTCCTATGCTGAGCCTTTTGCTGAATTTTTCATTTCAGCTCCTCTCTCCCAAACTGTCTTGTTTCCATCTTCTTGTATCAGAGAATATTTAAGGCCAATTCAAGTGGACATGTTAAACTGCAATTTTAGTGATCTCCATGAAGTTTGACGCCTGGGGAGGAAGTAATGAAATTACTCCTCCATGTGCCCAGCCAGCAATTTATCTCTCTTTCGAATGCGTCCCTGCTCTCTTGGTACATGAATTGAGTTGCAGGCAGACTAAGGAGCCTGTTTCATATGCCAAACTCTGCGTAGATCCATTCAATTCCATTATTATTATTATTATTATTAAGCAATATGTATTTACTTCTGTAATAAAATGTGTGGTCTCAATTAGCTATATCGGGTGGCGCTGTGGTCTAAACCACTGAGCCACTTGGGCTTGCTGATCAGAAGGTTGGTGGTTCGATCCCCGCGATGGGGTGAGCTCCCATTGCTCGCTCCCAGTTCCTGCCAACCTAGCAGTTCGAAAGCACTTCAAAGTGCAAGTAGATAAATAGGTACCACTCTGGCAGGAAAGTAAATGGCGTTTCCGTGCGCTGCTCTGGTTCGCCAGAAGCGGCATAGTCATGCTGGCCACATGACCCAGAGGCTGTACGCTGGCTTCCTCGGTCAATAAAGCAAGATGAGTACTGCAACCCCAGAGTCGGTCATGACTGGACCTAATGGTCAGGGGTCCCTTTACCTTTAATTACTCAATCATGTATACAGATTGTTAAGTCTTCTTCTGTTTTGGTAGTTTCCAGCTGCTGTTCTGTTCTAGAAAAACCAAGGCATTTGTTAACATTTTGCTCCTTAATCTCTTGTAAGGAGGAGGGTAGGGACCAAGCTAGGATGAGCCAGCTCTCCTAATCATTGGCTTTGGTTCCATCTACTGTAGATCTCTCTACCTTTTTCCCTACCAGTTCCAATGGTCCCAGCCACCACCCTCAGCCAGTACCGGATTTATGCATAAGCTAAACAAGCTATAGCTTAGGGCCCCACTCTCTTGGGGGCCCCCAAAAAAACTAAAGAAAAAAACTGGATGTACATTTCCAAAATATAAGATAAAAAACAAGTAAAATAAAACCTACATACAGCAACAGTGTTTTGTGTTGCATCCTATGATGCAAGTAATGGGCCCTGTCTGCTATATAAAGGGCCCCATTACCTTCAGTAGCTTAAAGGTAAAGGTACGCCTGGCTGTACGGGCCAGTCTTGACAGACTCTAGGGTTGTGCGCCCATCTCACTTAAGAGGCCGAGGGCCAGCGCTGTCTGGAGACACTTCCGGGTCACGTGGCCAGCGTGACAAGCTGCATCTGGTGAGCCAGCGCAGCACACGGACACGCCGTTTACTTTCCCGCCAGTAAGCGGTCCCTATTTATCTACTTGCACCCGGGGGTGCTTTCGAACTGCTAGGTTGGCAGGCACTGGGACCGAACAACGGGAGCGCACCCCGCCGCGGGGATTCGAACCGCTTACCTTTCGATCGGCAAGCCCTAGGCACTGAGGCTTTTACCCACAGCGCCACCCGCGTCCTATGATGCAAGTAATGGGCGCCGCCTGCTATATAAAGGGTCCCATTACCTTCAGTAGCTTAGGGCCGCATCAAACCTAAATCTGGCCCTGCCCTCAGCCCACATTTAGCTCACTGGTGCAAATTTTGGAACCAGCCTGAATGATGACATAGTAATATATGAAGTTAAGCTGCAAATTGTGCTCATGGGAAGGCACTAACACCACGAGTGCATCGTAGCAACCATCTGTCCCACCTGTATTCTTCTCAGAATGTTCCTCTGGTTTGTGTGAATCGGTCCTTGTTAAGTAAAGACAGTTGAAGGAAGCTCTTTTTGATCTTCACTGATGTCTGCATAATCAAAGCAATTAAGGTAATTTTAGGAGAGAATGTTTTTGCTCATGCCCAGAAGTTCAAGACACTCTCAGCAGCCATGCCTTCTTCTCCACTGAATGATAATAGGCACTGTTTTCAAGACAGGGTTGAGCCTTCAAGCTCTTTTTTCCTCATTCTCTCCCAACGCATGCTTCTGAGATGTCGTGGTCAAACTGTGGGTGTGATAATTCTGCCTCCTGTTTGCAAATTGCTAAACAGATGACTCTTTTTGCCTTATCCAGTGATAGATAGGAGGGATGCTCCAAAACAAACACTTATCTCATTGTGTGTGTGTGTGTGTGTGTGTGTGTGTGAGAGAGAGAGAGAGAGAGAGAGAGAGAGAGAGAGAGAGAATACTTCCCATTACATCATTGTTATCCACTTGTGTGACCCTTTGTTGCCAGATCTGGTACACCTTAACATTTTCCATCAGTGCAGTCTAAGGGCCTGATCCTGAAGCCCTCCTGCTTGAGGAAAAGATATATGAGTGAGGCCAACACAGCATCATTTGTTTCCTTTGCTATGCCACCCATAAACCATCACTTGTCCACCCACAATATAAAAGCTCATCTACTGAAAGAGTTCTAGTGTCACCACAAATTGAAATTTGGAATAGCCTCTCATTATTTTAGTTTCCAAAGATCACGGGCAGCTGACATCGTGCCTCCCACCAGTTTTTACAATTTCAGGAGGACTACCAGAGAAGAGGAAATTCTGCTCTGAAGTAACCCAATTCAGAGATGTTTATGGCTGGAGGTCTTTATGTCCTCTGCATGAAAGGAGGCTGTCTTTCCCCCTTCTTCGTCTTTCTAGATAGCAGAATTAAAAACAAGAGCCAGCTGCTTTCGCTCTGAACGTGACTGCGGTTTCAATCTCTGCCTCTCGCTCAAACAAGCTTTTTCATTTCGTGCGGAGACCGTCTTGAGCCAGGGGGGGTTCCTAATGAGCGTAGAGCGTGATTTAATCCCTCCACATCCCCACAGAGTAGATTTACGTAGATGGGACGGAGTTCACTTTCTTTGTTGCATCACACAGATGCACATCTCGCAGGCAACTGGGGCTCTTACAACAGTACTGCCAGCAGTTGGCTAACCGTTTGCTGGATTCTAGCCCAAGAGCCTCCTGAAAGGGGGATTTCAGAGCGTGGCTTGGAATGAGGAGAAGCTGCTCAGGCTGCTGGCTGGGGTTTGGGTCAAAACCAGCTCCTGCCTAGTCTTGGGAGGGTGGAGGTTCTGAAAGCAACAAGCAAAACAAGGCTTTCTTTCAAAGATACAAACACACAGGGTGGGATCTTTACTGGTGCCCCTCTGGAGGCTTCACCTGGAACAAAAAACCTGACTAGTCCGTCCCCCCCAGCTACGGTTCTGGGTGGGGGTAAGATGAGGCAAGTCCAAAGCAAGGGCTGCAGCCAGGGAGAAGCAGACAGTCCTTAGGAATCCCCGCAATGTGGTGAGCTCCCATTGCTCTGTCCCAGCACCTGCCAACCTAGCAGTGCAAAAGCACACCAGTGCAAGTAGATAAATAGGTACCACTGTGGCGGGAAGGTAAACCATGTTTCCATGCAATGGGACGCAGGTGGAGCTGTGGGTTAAACCACAGAGCCTAGGACTTGCCAATCAGAAGGTCAGCGGTTCAAATCCCCACGACGGGGTGAGCTCCCGTTGCTCGGTCCCTGCTCCTGCCAACTTAGCAGTTCGAAAGCACGTCAAAATGCAAGTAGATAAATAGGTACCGCTCTGGCGGGAAGGTAAACGGCGTTTCCATGCGCTGCTCTGGTTCGCCAGAAGTAGCTTAGTCATGCTGGCCACATGACCCAGAAGCTGTACACCGGCTACCTCGGCCAATAAAGTGAGATGAGTGCCGCAACCCCAGAGTCAGCCAAAACTGGACCTAATGGTCAGGGGTCCCTTTACCTTTACCTTTAAGGAAAAGTGGGACATTCCAGGATCAAATCGGAAACCAGGACAGCTTCTGCAAATCATGGACGTTCCTGGAAAATAGGGGCACCTGGAGAGTCTGCTTCTATGGTCCATCAAACCCTTTTGTGATGCTAACAGGTCTACCTTTCCCCCCAGCCACCCAGGCTGGTTTTCATAAGCCGGCCCAGGAATTCCTTTGCAGTTTGCATTTTCCCTTCATACCACAAATTACTTAAATCCAAGCATTTATTAATTTCTAGGTTTATCCTGGTTATCACCATCTTTGCTCCTTGAAGGCCAGCAGTAAGGGCAGGGGATCAAATCAGAAACTGGGACGGCTTCTCTAAATCAGGGTCGTCCCTGGAAAATAGGGACACTTGGAAGGTACATGGTACTCAGTTTGAAACCTGACATTCCCCACAGCAGGGAAGCAAAGGGTTAAATCCCCCTCTCTGTGCCCCGAGGTCCAGATAAAAATCAACCCACACCCACTATTAATTGTTTTGAAAAAGACACAGCAGCAAGTGTCATATTTAGCATCATGTCTGGATTCTTCTTCCTCCTCTTGACGCTGGTATTGGCAGCAACCGTCTGGGTCCCTGACGTACACAGATGAATGTCTTCAGCATATCAGCTAAGTACATGAGTGCTGCTAACCGCAACTCCTGTTTGTTCCATTCCATTATGTGAGCTGGGGTAGAAAGCCTTAGTTCACGACCCCCTTGCAAATCATTGTGTAGGCTGTTGGGAACAGCATGTCCACGGTTTTTTGCCCTTGCAGATTAGTCATGCTACGTGTAAAGGGAACAGCGACGCTCTGCTTTATGTTAGGCTCATGTAACCTGGTTGAATTCGTGGAATTGCTCCAACTTTTCTGCTGCTTGTTTTTGTTTCAAATGCTTGCAAGGCCTTTAAAAAAAGAGTCCTCGTTGGTGATTTTAGGATGAAAGCAAGCCGTAATTTGCTGTGATTGCAAACCAAACAATTTCCTGTGTTTTGAGGAGGCTCGGTTTGCAGACCAACTTTGCTCATTTTCCCCTGTAGCTTACACATTTTGGCACACTTGCCATCGTGATCCTTGGCATATCCAGCGTCTCGTGGCCTCTCCAAGTAAAGAGGTACACACAGAGAGAGAGAGAGAGAGAGAGAGCTGAGAGAGGAGGGTTTGTGTTTAGACTGCCTGGATGGTTTATGTACAGTGCAGCGGACCTCACAGGGAGATGAATGTGATTATACGCTTCACAAATCTTTCCCTGACAGCACTAACTGACAAAGACGTTTTAACCCTGCCTTCACTACAAAGCACAAGTTTTATTTAACATAAAATTTAACGGGGGCTTAAAAGAAAAACCAGGTGGGAGGCGGGTGGCGCTGTGGTCTAAACCACTGAGCCTCTTGGGCTTGCCGATCAGAAGGTCGGTGGTTCGAATCCCCGCGACGGGGTGAGCTCCCGTTGTTCGGTCCCAGCTCCTGCCAACCTAGCAGTTCGAAAGCATGCCAAAAAGTGCAAGTAGATAAATAGGTACCACTCCAGCAGGAAGGTAAATGGTGTTTCCATGCGCTGCTCTGGTTTCACCAGAAGCAGTTTAGTCATGCTGGCCACATGACCCAGAAAAACTGTCTGCGGACAAACACTGGCTCTCTCGGCCTGTAAAGCAAGATGAGCGCCGCAACCCCAGAGTCGTCTGCGACTGGACCTAACAGTCAGGGGTCCTTTACCTTTATTAAAAGAAAACCAAACATATTCTGAAGAAATATAGAATATGTGCATGAAAACAAGAAACATACTTCATTTTAATGAGATGAACAAGATGGTTTATATTACAGGTAGAGTAGAACATATATTATCCAGTTTCCCCTTTGGGGTAAAAAAAACCCCCAAACAAACCTAAAAGAATTCCCCCCCCCCAAAAAAAAAATAAAAAGACCACACCACCAATATTTTATTTGGCATCATAGGTTCCTACAGCCAGTGGTGTAGCGAGGGGTGGGGCACATGGGCAGTTGCCTCAGGCGCAGAATTGTTAGGGGCACAAAATTTCAACACCCAGTGCTGCCTCAATAGAATTGTGCACTTTCGTTGCTGGGCTCCGTTGAAAATGGCTTCTCCATGCGACCCAGGAAGTGACCTCTCTAGGCAACATAATGACTCTTCTTTTCTTATCTCTGCAGCTCCTGGGTGATCTCCTGGGTGACATGGACGCCGTTAAGCAGTTGAATGTACATGCGTACTCCGTCCATTTCCCTCCCATCCACCCCCATTCTGCATGGCCCCAGGAGCTGGCAACCCACGCTACACCACTGCCTACAGCTGCTGTTTCTTCCTTCTCCCTGGTCTAGGCACGTGGACGGTCCTGCTCAGCCAGGAATCGCAATGCAAGTGGGGGCAAATGTTGTCAATGGAGAGTAAGGGCAAGTGAAGGCAATCAAAATGAATAGGTGAAGATTTCCACAAGATGCGCTGACGAAGCATCAAAAAGCGAGGTGTGTTTTTCAGCACTGCCAAAGTGTTTCTGAAAAACTGTGAGATGTTTCGGCTCATCCCTAATATAGTGGGTTGCCATATTTCTAGAAGTAAAATTCTGGCCATCAAACTCAAAATTTCCAAAATTCTCTGGGGACAATATTTTCGCCTGTTAAATCTTGGACATTACAGACGTATGGCAACCCTACCTAATAAATATATACTTAAGCCACTTTCTCTTGTACGTCTAACTAATGAAGGCATTGGGAGCACTGGTTGGTCACATTACCTGCAATATTCCCCTTGCCCATCACCATCCCACCAGATTTCAGAACAGTTGCAGTAATAATAATAATAATAATAATAATAATAATAATAATAATAATTTATTTGTTCCCCACCCATCTGGCTGGTTTTCCCCAGCCACTCTGGGCAGCTTCCAGCAAAGATTAAAAATACATTAAAATGTCACACATTAGATACTTCCCTGAACAGGGCTGCCTTCAGATGTCTTCTAAATGTCAGGTAGTTGTTTATCTCTTTGACATCTGATGGGAGGGTGTTCCACAGGGCGGGCGCCACTACTAAGAAGGCCCTCTACTGAGATATTACCACAACGAGTAAAAAATAATACAGTAATATGTTTTTGCTCTGTTCAAACATGCATCTTTATCAGCGAACGACTGCAACATGTCTGAAAGTAGCCTTTGCAGGACCACTGCTATCACTTTCTTATCACTTGATATCACAAATGGTTGAGACATCAAGAAGAAGTGACAAAAGCTTTCATGGCTGGATCTAGATGCGTAAAAAAAAGTTTCAGGAAAACGTGTTGTGAACCTCATAAGGGGAAACCACATTGCCAAAAGACCAAACTCTACAGCGCCATCTGGTGTCACAGTGTTACCACACATTTAAAATTCTTTCCCCCGTTTCTATTTTTACTAATGTAGCTGAGACCCATCTGTGTTTGTGAAGCAGGTCTTAGAGGTTGCGTGGTTGGACACAAGACCTACCTACCCGGGAAGAATGGCAGATGAAGCTGATGGACTACATGGAGTTGGTGGAAATGACTGGCAGAATCCGAGACCAGGGAGAAGAGTTGGTGGAAGAAGATTGGGAAAAATTTAAAGTATATTTACAGAAATATTGTAAAATTAATGAATGTTAGAAGGATGCTAGCAAGAAGTTATATGGCTTTAGGAGAAATGTTATTAAGAATTAAGTAAGAATGGATTGACTATGGGTTAAGGTGCAAATTTTAAGACTAAATTGCGTTAAGATAAATTATGGAACTAAATTTGAGAAAAAGGGAAAGGACTTGCTGAAACAATTAATTGTACTAGAATACAAAAAGGGAGGTGTGAGGAAGTCAAGGAAATAAGCAAATGAAAATTAAGGATATGAAAATATTGGGTTTTAAAAAAAATGTTTTTGCTTTTTAAATGTTCTTGTTTTTGCTTTTTTTGCGTGTTTTGATGTTTATCTACTTTGAAGTTTTGTAACCTTTTATTGTTCGTTTTTCTTTTCTTTGTATTTGTTAAACCCTAATAAATATTTTATTAAAAAATAAAATAGAGGTTGGGTGGTTGGCTGTATGTTCTGACAGAGAAAATGTCTGCTGTAACAGGCATCTGTCTTGTAAGCATGTGATGGCTTGCAAGCACAATTTTTCAAATTTATGAGTAGCAATTAAAAAAAGAAACACCTGGCTCACTGGCCATTCTCCCCACCCCACCCCCCCCCGGGAAGGCAGCCTGCAATCCTAGTGGATTTGCACTGATATTCAGAAGTGTGCAAAGAATGTTGCACTAAGCACACATGATCTTTGTGGTAGAATTAGCCTGGATTACATCAGGCATCCTGACTACCTATTGAAAGAATTAATTCTGATACGTACTTACTTACTATTATAGTTTTCAGTGAAATTGATGTGACAAGCTATGGTTGTTTTTGTTATAGAATTTCCTTTTCAGATGTTTCCCACACCCTGGACTTTAAACTCCTCCACATTAAAAAATAAAGAAAGAAATAGATCTTTTGCAATGATATTATGTATGTATTGTTTCTTTGGTATTATTGTTCTGGGTGTTTATAATTATTCAATGCTTTTTTTGTAATTGTTGGGAGGGACTGTTTAATCATTTGCTGATATTTGGTCCAGTTCATGTTAACTTGTAATCTACAAAATGGTCTTATGAGTTTCATGTTTATCCATCTTAAATTGGTTTTTCCCTAGTTATACTGCTCATTATAACCTTTTTTTAAAAAAATCAAATTGCCTATAATATGTGGTTTTTGTTGCATATTTTGTTATTCCTGCTAATTTTAAACTGGTTTCAATTTTTAAATGAAATGAAAACAGCAGTAGGGAGGGACTGGATGCAAAAACAAATTATATTGTTGATCAGTGCAAGAAAACAACTAATGTGTTGGTCCCAGCAGTGCCCAAAAAATTAGGATTTGCATTGCCAAAAAAGAAGCTGAAAGAAGATACAAATCTGCATTAGTAATGTATATGCAAATTTGGAAATAATGACTCAGGACCAGATTAAACTAACTAGTTCTGCCAGTGGAAGCCCATGCAAGGATGCTTGCTAGGCACAACTGGGTTGGAAGACCCCTCAAAACCCTGTAGAGGGTTGGAAGAACCCTCAAAACAGCATGGGTGGGAAGAAAGGGTAGGTTGCCCCCCTTATTTGCTTGCTTGGTGGAACAATCTCCTTAGTGCTCCATCAAATTATAGCTAGGAGTTTTCCTAGCCCTACCTGAAGACTCCAGGAAATGAACCAGGGACCTTTTTTTCATGAAAAGCATGATCTATCACTGATCTATGGTCCATCCCGGTTTTCATTCTAGAACATGGGCAGGCAAACTAAGGCCCGAGGGCCGGATCTGGCCCAATCGCCTTCTAAATCTGGCCAGAGGATGGTCCAGGAACCAGCGTGTTTTTAAATGAGTATAATGTGTCCTTTTATTAAAAATGCATCTCTAGGTTATTTGTGGGGCCTGCCTGGCATTTTTACATGAGTAGAATTTATGCATTTTTAAAAAATGCATCTCTGGGCTATTTGTGGGGCATAGGAATTCGTTCATTCCCCCCCCCCAAAAAAAAATACAGTGGTACCTCGGGTTACAGATGCTTCAGGTTACAGACTCTGCTAACCCAGAAATAGTACCTCGGGTTAAGAACTTTGCTTCAGGATGAGAATAGAAATTGCACGGTAGCGGCGCGGCAGCAGTGGGAGGCCCCATTAGCTAAAGTGGTGTCTCAGGTTAAGAATAGTTTCAGGGTACGAATGGACCTCCAGAACGAATTAAGTTCTTAACCCAAGGTACCACTGTATAGTCCGGCCCCCCACAAGGTCTGAGGGACAGTGGATCGGCCCCCTGCTGAAAAAGTTTGCTGACCTAGAAGGTGCCATCTCCAGACAGTATCAGGCTTTTTTTTCAGCTGGAACTCAGTTCCGGCACCTCTCAGGTGGACGCCATTGCCGTTCTAAGAGAACGAGGAAGGTGTTCATGTTGAGTTCCAGCACCTCTTTTTCTAGAAAAATAGCATGGGTCGAAGCCTAGAATCTCTCCCCCCCCCCCATCACCTTGAAATGAACCATTGGTTTGAGAGACTACTTCACGGGGCCGTTTATAATCTAACAAGTCAACAACAACTGAACTCAGTTGACAGGAACTCAATAGTCTGCTGTTACGTCAACATCTATCGCTGAGGAAGTGTTTTTTGGGGTTAGGCTAATGTATCCCAAAGCTGGGTCCATAAACACCATGGAATGTTGATTTTCCTGTTGGTGATAGACTGACATTTCACAGCCACCCCTTTGTGCACCATTGACAGGCCTGGTTGTTTTCAACAGTGCAGTTGATTAGATTGTGGTTGAAATGACAAATGGGTGATGCCTTGGAGCCACTGTATGGCTGGAAGGATAGGGTTTACTGTGTGCATAGTTCCCCCCACTTCCCTCTCTGTTTTTAAAGGGGTTCTGGAGCCAATTCAAATTCCTTTTCTTTTAAAGTGGGTAGAAAAACCCCACATTGCTTCAGCTGGCAAGGCCATTGGTTGCTCTTTGCGTAACGGTCAGTATCAAATTCCTGCAAAAAAACAGCAACCCACAAACAAGCGATAAGGAAGTTTGGAACTTTGTATGCATTCCATTCTTCAGAGACACAGCTTGAAATAAAAATCTTAATCTGTCCATAAATAAAATGTCCTCCAACCGCCGCCAAATACATTCACTGCCTTCACTGGTTCTGATTTACCCAAGGAAAATGAAAGGAAAAAGAAACTAAAACACACGCATACTGGGGAAAAGTTGTGGTGTGGCCATTAGAGTGCTGTTGGATTATGACTTGGGAGGTGGGTGTTCAAATCCACAGTGAGCCATGAACTTCATTGGGTGAGATTGGGCCAGTCATGGTCTCTCAGCTTAACCAGGGTTGTGTGAGAGGATAAAACTGAGAGTGGGAGAACCAAGGTTGCCATATTGTACTCCTTGGAAGGAAGGTTGTGTGGTGGTGAGTTGGGGGGCAGCGATAGCCCATTTTATCCATGCCCATTCCACATCTTTGTCACAAGTCACATTTGACTTCTGTTCTGTGGCTGAGGGCTAACAGACAAGCAAGTAGCATCACCTTGACATACATTCTGAAAAGCCATATTCTGTGGGAGCAATCAGGGCCAGAGACAAGAATGTGGGCATTGGGGAGGGAAAGGAATGTTGAATCCTTCTCCGGCCCACTATTTCCCCACAACTGATTGTCCCCCAAGTGGCTCCCCATCCCAGAGTGCGACGTTCACCTTTGCCCAATAAAGAATATGTAAATCATTCAAACTCACAGGCCAATCCTGCTTCTAACTCTTTCCTGGATTTACCTAGTGGAACATCTGCTCCACCTTTGCTGAGTTGTCAGACGGTACTGCCCCCCTCCTCCTCTTAAGGCTTGGAAGACACAGATGGTACAATGTGAACATCTATTTCTAGCCTAGGTTTTATTAACCCTTTGTCACATCAAGCTGTCACATCAATCAAGCGGCAACGATTTCGCGTCCAGATCAGGAAGCAATTGATCCAATTGCAGGAATTCTGACGAAAAACGGTCTATTTTTAGTTTAAGTGGCTAGGACAGCAGGAAGTCTATTTGCAATCTTATTTCAAGAAGCCAACCGTGTGACCGTGGTCTCAAACAGCCTTTTCTTCTTGCACGGTAGATAAAGATAGTGCTTTCTCGAAAATTGTAATTTGCCAGCAGGACATTTGAAAAGAGATCTACATTTTAGTATTATGAAGGGGGCTGGTCCAGACTCGTTTAATATGGTATGGTTACCAAGATGCAGAGGAATGCTATAGTGCTGGACAGAATCCAATGGGTTACTGTGTTCAAGACCATGTCCCTGGGCAGGATATCCTAGACCTAAAACATCCCTAACAGGTGTCTGTCCAGCTTGCTTTTGAAAGCCCCCAGACATAGAGATCCCACCCACAACCTTCCCAGTCAGCGAAGAGCCATTTTGTGTATACAAAATCTATTAATCATATGGGAACTAATAAAATCAATAAACACATAGTAGTCTAGATAGACAGATGACAGATAGAGATGGATGATAGATAGATGATAGATAGATAGATATAGATAGATAGATAGATATAGATAGATATAGATAGATAGATAGATAGATAGATAGATAGATAGATAGATGATAGATAGATAGATAGATAGATATAGATAGATAGATGATAGATAGATAGATAGATAGATAGATAGATAGACAGATAGATGATAGATAGATAGATAGATAGATGATAGATAGATAGATAGATAGATATAGATAGATATAGAACTGCGCAGCGGCGGCGCAACAGCAGCAGGAGGCCCCATTAGCTAAAGTGGTGCTTCAGGTTAAGAACAGTTTCAGGTTAAGAACAGACCTCCGGAACGAATTACGTACTTAACCTGAGGTACCACTGTCTTATCATTTCTGGATCTTGATGGAATATGACATGTCCTTGACATAGATGATCTACATAAACAAGGATGCGTAGCCCTGACCTCGCAGGTGGGGGGCAGGGATGGAGGCAGATGTGACCACAGTCTAGTTGTAGTGGATATCTGCCAAGGCTGCAGGAAAGCTATTACTCCCCCAGTTGCAGCAAGAGCAGAGAAACCAAGGCGGGGTCCGTTTTTTAATGAGTTTATTAATTCATAATAGCGAGAGACAAAAAAAACGCAGCAAGCCCAGACAATGACTTTGCTCCAACTAAGCTCCTCCTCCTTAGCCACAGCATCTCCCTTTACAGTGGCCGCTTGTGGCCATTTGTCGCTGAGTCCTCTGTTCCTGCACTCTTAATGAACGCCGAGTTCTGAGAGAAGGGGGATCAGAAATACTCTCCAGTGACAACATGTCAGCTGGCTGCCCTGCCTCTGTCTCCTTCTTCTAACACTTCCCAAATCTCTTGTTCTTCTATCTGGGCTGCATCAATAGGAGTAATTCTGGGCTGCATCAATAGGAGTATAGCATCTAGATCAAGGGAAGTAATAGTGCCACTGTATTCCGCTCTGGTCAGACCTCACCTGGAGTACTGTGTCCAGTTCTGGGCACCACAGTTCAAGAAGGACACTGACAAACTGGAACGTGTCCAGAGGAGGGCAACCAAAATGGTCAAAGGCCTGGAAACGATGCCTTATGAGGAACGGCTAAGGGAGCTGGGCATGTTTAGCCTGGAGAAGAGGAGGTTAAGGGGTGATATGATAGCCATGTTCAAATATATAAAAGGATGTCACATAGAGGAGGGAGAAAGGTTGTTTTCTGCTGCTCCAGAGAAGCAGACACGGAGCAATGGATCCAAACTACAAGAAAGAAGATTCCACCTAAACATTAGGAAGAACTTCCTGACAGTAAGAGCTGTTCGACAGTGGAATTTGCTGCCAAGGAGTGTGGTGGAGTCTCCTTCTTTGGAGGTCTTTAAGCAGAGGCTTGACAACCATATGTCAGGAGTGCTCTGATGGTGTTTCCTGCTTGGCAGGGGGTTGGACTCGATGGCCCTTGCGGTCTCTTCCAACTCTATGATTCTATGATTCTATCTCTGAGCTGTGACCTTCCTCAAACCCCTGCTGTAAATCAATGCTGCATTCCTCTTCTCCTGCAGCATCAGGAGAAGGGGGAGGTGGTTCTCCACCATTCCTCCTCCATCTTGTCGTCTTGAGTCCATTCCCAGACAATATCCTAGTGCAGCTGAATGGAACCATGTAGCACCAGCCCTGAAAGTGTTGCAGCAGCTGCTTGTGTGCTACCAGGCCCTATTCAAAGTGTAAGTTCTGGTGTAGAAAGCACTAAAAAAAACACACCTGGGACCTAAGTACCTAAAAGAGAATCTCCCCTGACATCAATTTATTTGGACCCTAAAATTGGCAGAGGAGGCGCTCTTGATGGTGTTGTGCCATGACAGGTCCTCCTTGGTACTTTATGGAACGTAGTCCCTCCTAAACTAAGATCATGGCCACTGGTCCCATCACCTCCTGGCAAATAGAAGGGGGGAGGAATGGAGGCAGAGAGAGATTTTACTTTCTTGGGCTCCATGTTCACTGCAGATGGTGACAGCAGTCACGAAATTAAAAGACACCTGCTTCTTGGGAGAAAAGCAATGACAAGCCTAGACAGCATCTTAAAAAGCAGAGACATCACCTTGCCAACAAAGGTCCGTATAGTAAAAGCTATGGTTTTCCCAGTAGTGATGTATGGAAGTGAAAGCTGGACCATAAAGAAGGCTGATCGCCAAAGAATTGATGCTTTCGAATTATGGTGCTGGAGGAGACTCTTGAGAGTCCCATGGACTGCAAGAATATCAAACGTATCCATTCTGAAGGAAATCAGCCCTGAGTGCTCACTGGAAGGACAGACCGTGAAGCTGAGGCTCCAATCCTTTGGCCACCTCATGAGAAGAGAAGACTCCCAGGAAAAGACCCTGATGTTGGGAAAGATGGAGGGCACAAGGAGAAGGGGACGACAGAGGATGAGATGATAGGACAGTGTTCTCGAAGCTACAAACGTGAGTTTGACCAAACTGTGGGATGAAGTGGAAGCCTGGCGTGCTCTGGTCCATGGGGTCACGAAGAGTCGGACACGACTAAACAACTAAACAACAACAACAGTCCCTGCTAAGGTGTGTTTAGCTCCTTCATTATGGGTTTTTTTGGAGGAGTGCTGTGAGTTGTCCCCCGTGTCTCATTGGGAAAGTTTAGCCCAACTTTCTCAGTGAAAGTGGTGCGTAGAGACGGGGGTGAAATTTGATTTTGTTTGCATTTTAATGATAAACTACCTAACCACGCTTTCCAAACCCATATGTAAACCAAAGCACAGCTATCCTTTGAAATTCATACTTCTCCAAAGTTGGCGATGCAGTTCTCCTGCCCACATATACAAAAATGTATTTTTTGGGAGAAATGTTATTAAGAAATGCATGCAGTGAAATAAACTTACAAAAATGCATTATATCAGGAGGGAATGCTTGCAGAAATGTGTATATTAGTCAAAACTGCATATTAAAATTTACATATTGGGAGAAAATGGCACAAAAAAATGCTGATAAATTTTCCTGACTTTCCCTCCCTTCAAATTGTAAATTACTGTGGAATGGAGAGAACTGGAATTAAGATTTAAAAATTGAGAAACGAGCAGAAACTGAAATTGACAGCTTCATTGCCCACCAATTGGAGGGAGGGAGCAATAGTCTTTGGTTTTGGCTGGGTTATGTATGTTGCTTTCCTTTTTTCCATCACTTTTTAAAGCAGAGATCAAGACATTGAAGACATTTCCAAAGGTTTGCTACTCTATCTTATGAGCCAAAAGGCAGGAGTTAAAACATACAAGCAAAGGTTGCCCCAAAGTGTCCTTGTTCCTAGGAGAAATTGCTGCTCTAGAGTGTTTCAAATAATGGATACAATTGAACCAAAGTTAAGACCCATTGATTGCAATGGGGAGATGTTTGGCACAGTTTGATGTCTACTTAATAGGATGTAGTGTAAATCCTACTCTGTTCAAAAGGCCTTACCCCCAAATAAGGATAGGCTTGCATATATGTGTGGTGAGTCCCCCCCCCCGGTGGAAATAATGACACATGACATAATTATAAAGTTAATGGGTAAAAAAGGCCACAACTTTATTGGTTACAGGTGATGAGCGGTATTGGCTTAGGCATTGGTCCTAACTGACTATATCTGACTTCAGCTCGTCCGCTCAAAGTCCAGGAAGGGTTAACTACCGATAGGGGGAGTCCTGTTGATGAACATCGACTAGGAACTCCCCCCGGTGTCACCGCTCAGGGGCCCTAACCTCCCTAGGCTTCGGACACAGACACGCCCCCCGGAATCCTTTATCAGACTACCCTTCAATATGCGGGGCAGGTGATGGCTCCTCTTCCAACTAACCAGCAATACCCAGAAAGTTGTGACGATTTGCTACGAGGTAGGCGAAAAGCAAGTGGCTGGTGCCTATTTGCCAAGTGGAAAAATTCCTAACAGGCCCCTCAGCAGCGACCAGCCAAGGTCCATAGAAGGTCAAAGAACGAAAACGTATAGGGCAGGAGAGTGGGAAAAGCAGGAACAACTGGTGAGCGGCAAAGAGGGAGATCCCCGGCCGCGTCCTGCCTTTATAGGGCAGGCCACGCCCCCTGAACCGGCCGATTGGCCTGCCAGGGGGTGATGCGGCCGAGAATCCCCCCAATCGCACAGGGGCTGGCCTCCACTCACAGCGCATGTGGAGGGGCTGTGAAGCCCGCAACCCCACTTCCTCCTTAGAGCGAAAGTGGCTTTACTTCCTCATTAAAATCACTGGGTCTTGAAACTGCTTAAAGTTTTAAGCCAGGCTTCCTCAACCTGGGCCCTCCAGATGTTTTGAGACTACTATTCCCATCATCCCTGACCACTGGTCCTGCTAGCTAGGGATCATGGGAGTTGTAGGCCAAAAAATATCTGGAGGGCCGAGGCTGAGGAAGCCTGTTTTAAGGCATAAACTAACACTGGCCAGATTGCATCTAAATATGTATCCCAACTCACGAAGGTTTGGTGATGATTCACGAAGGTTCGTTCAATGAAAGACAGCCAACATCTTGTTTCATGACGAAAACACAAAATTTTATCTCAGAAGAGTCATGCTGGTCGGGAGACATTTTCTTCTTCTTCTTCTTCCAGGAATGTGGCTCAGCAGGCGTGAGGAATTTAGGACAAAATTTCCCCGGGTTAATTTTGTGAATACCGTGTGTGGGCGTTTGAATGAGAAGGCTGCTTTTGCTACTGAAAAGCCAAAGTATCTCGGACAAAAAAAAAAATTCCAGTGATCCCAGTCTGGCACGCATCTCTCTCTGGGACGTGATTTGCCAGAACGAGGATTGCAGGATCCAACCCTCCATAGTAGCAGCAGGACTAAATGCAGATGGATGATGGCTTGCTTACAAACAAACAGTTTCCTTTCAGCCGCAATCCCAGAATGCCATTCCGACATACCCTGGCTTCCTTCCACAAGCCCCGGAAATAAAGGTTCTTTTTTGGGTTGCATGCTTAGCATTGCCAAATGTTAGACAGACATCTCTGTATTTGCCTGGGGAAGCAGAGCTGCTCTCCTTTCTCCGACAGAATACAGAGCCAGGTTCATTGCGATTCCTGGTAGACTATATTTTCTGGCGCTGCATTTATTTCAATCTTCCATCCTGAAGTACGCTGCTGGGTAATAAAGGAATAAGAAGGGAAGATAAGCCTATGGACAACCAAGCTAGATACTACTCACATACAATCCCCCAAAGGTTAATCTCCATCACTAAAAAATTAAGCCAGCTGCAATAAGGAAGATTCATGGTGTTTCTAAATGGTTGAGAAGCCTTTGGAGAATTTCTTTTCTTTTCAAAACCGAAAAAGGAAAAATTACAAACATCAAATTCAACATCCATATTCATTTTCTAACATAAAGCTATTACGTAATTAACTACTCTGATTACTCTAAACTTTGCTGTATACAAATACAACACAGTTAGAAATTTTATATTAAAGCTTTTCTATTATGAATAATATTTCAAATTCCCCTATGCCCCCTGTTCCCCTTCACCTATCTGTGATCTCTCTTTTTTTTTTTTTTTACTTCTTCCATCTTGTTGTGTTGTTATAATTTAATCATTGTTCAGCTGATTCCTTTATTATTTCCTTTCTTACCCCTGCACGTTTTACACGTTATCTATTAATATTCCAGTTCCGGAACCATATTTTTTCATATATTCCTTCCCTCCCTCTCACTCTTTAATTATTCTCTGATTTGAATAGCCACTAATAGTTGCCATCAATTTTGCCATTTCCACAAACGCACAGAGTTTACTTTGCCATTCTAATAACGATGGTATTTTCTCGCCTTTGGGGAATTTCCAAGGGAAAGGAAGTGGGGATGCCAGGGACCACCAAGAAAACCATTTCCTGCCTGGAAGTTATGCACATGGACAGGATACAAGATGGTGTACACAGAACTCCCAACATCCACCATGTTCTACAATGCCATGGGGAATTTAGTGAGCAATGTTGCTTTTCCAGCAGCAGGTGATGCTGTTTTCAGAAATCAGTCTGTGAGTCCTGTTATGCTACCTTGCTCTAAGCGAGGGATGAAGAATCTGTGTTGTTGCACTCCAGCTCCCATCAGCGCCAATGGCCAAGGATGATGGGAGTTGTAGTCCAACAACATCAGGAGGGCTGGGCTACCAGTTCTGCCTCCTCAGCATCCATTTCAGCTCAGTTTCCCCTCAGAGATAGCCTGGCATTGTGTTGGGGCAAGCATAATATGTTTGGAAATAAGCTTCTAAATATCAGGTGTCCAGCCACTGGTTGCATTCTGGCTCCTATTCTTTACATTCTGAGGCTGTTTGTGTGTGTTTCGCTGTTTTGATGACTGCTAAAATTGCTTTCCCCAGGAAATGAAGGACCCTCTTTTATTTTATGGTATAAAAATATAAGACAAAAGTGCCTGGCGTGCTCTGGTCCATGGGGTCATGAAGAGTCGGACATGACTAAACGACTATGCAGCAGCAACAACATAAAAATATATAAGTTTTTCTGAATTTCGGGGGGGGGGGGATGCATTAATTTAAAATTAGTGCCTGGAGGGGAAACAGCAATATCAATTCAGTTCTGACTTGGCTAGACTCCTTTTCTTCATTTTGCTAAAATCTCTTGGGGGGGTGTCTGTTTTTTAAATGTGTAAAACACCAAGGAATATTACTTTATTAGTGTCTGTTGTCATCAGCTGGTATCCACACATATCACACTATTTTAGGTGGTTGGCTACAACACATTGAGGGGGCCGTTTGGAAGAGGTGAGACCTGATTGCTTCTACTAAAAATGTTTTAGAGGGTTGTGTTATTTTACAGATGCTATGTATTCAGTTGGGAGCTGCCCAGAGTGGCTGGGGAAACCCAGCCAGATGGGCGGGGTATAAATAATAAATTATTATCATTATTATTTAAATCTATTTGCCTGTTGCTAACCATCCTGTGGCTTTTGCACAGGATTGGCGTGATAAATTTACTGTACTTTTCTGTGTATAAGACCAGATTTGATTTTTTTTACTTTAAAATAAGGTTAAAAATGTAGGGGCGTCTTATACACGGATAGTGCATGTGCCCATTTTCTAAATTTGGGGTCCCCCAAAGTAGGGGGCATCTTATACATGGGGGTGTCTTATACACGGAAAAATATGTTAATTTAATTAATCAATACATCAACATGAGAACAAACTTGTGACTGGGGAAACCCAGCTGGATGGGCGGGGTGTAAATAATAAATAATAATAAAATGGTGGTGGTGGTGCTAGATTCCCCAAGCAGAGCAGGCCCATATACTGCACACATAATTTGCAATGCAGTAAAGGGAGAAGCGTGTTCTTTGCAGATGCATGGAAAGGTACAGTCAGCAGGAATCAGGGATTGATTGTGAACCGCTGCAGTCAGTGGTCTAAGAGGATTTGCTGCCCCATAAAATGTGAAGTATCTCCCAGGATAGGGACGCGGGTGACGCTGTGGGTTAAAGCCTCGGCGCCTAGGACTTGCCGATCGCATGGTCAGCGGTTCGAATCCCCGCGGCGGGGTGCGCTCCCGTCGTTCGGTCCCAGCGCCTGCCAACCTAGCAGTTCGAAAGCACCCCCGGGTGCAAGTAGATAAATAGGGACCGCTTGCTAGCGGGAAGGTAAACGGCGTTTCCGTGTGCTGCGCTGGCTCGCCAGATGCAGCTTATCACGCTGGCCACGTGACCCGGAAGTGTCTGCGGACAGCGCTGGCTCCCGGCCTATAGAGTGAGATGAGCGCACAACCCTAGAGTCTGGCAAGACTGGCCCGAACGGGCAGGGATACCTTTACCTTTATCTCCCAGGATGAAGCCGTTTCACGTTAGCATACCTGCCAACATCCCACTGATCAAAATTGGGACACTCTTTTTTTGGTCCCAGGCTCTCGTGGGAGCCAGTTGATCTGTGCGAGGGCGTAAAACTCGAAAAACATGCATCATCTGGTCCAGCGCTCTGGTGTGAGCCAGCTAACTCATGTCAGAGCGCCGGACAAAAAACGGGACATTCCAGGATCCAATCATAAGCCAGGATGTCTTCTGGAATTCTGGGGTGTCCAGCTTAAAACGGGGTGTGCCTTAGTTAAGAGGTGCATGGGTTAAACTTACCTGAAGTAAGCAACCATGCTGACAGCGTTTAAAGCCCTAAACGGTCTTGGTCCAGTTTACCTGAAGAAGCATCTCCACCTCCATCGTTCTGCCCAGACACTGAGGTCCTGCATCAAGGGCCTTCTGGCGGTTCCCTCGCTGCAAGAAGCCAAGTTACAGGGAACCAGGCAGAGGGCCTTCTCGGTAGTGGCGCCCACCCTGTGGAACGCCCTCCCACCAGTTGTCAAATAGATAAACAACTACCAAACTTTTAGAAGACATCTGAAGGCAGCTCTGTTTAGGGAAGCTTTTAATGTTTAATAGGTTATTGTATTTTAGTGTTTTGTTGGAAGCCGCCCAGAGTGGCTGTGGAAACCCAGCCAGATGGGCGGGGTATAAATAATAAATTATTATTATTATTATTATTATTATTATTATTATTAACACATAGGTAAAGGGACCCCTGACCATTAGGTCCAGTCGTGACTGACTCTGGGGTTGCGGAGCTAATCTCGCTTTATTGGCCAAGGGAGCCGGCGTACAGCTTCCGGGTCGTGTGGCCTGCACGACCAAGCTGCTTCTGGCGAACCAGAGCAGCGCACGGAAACACTGTTTCCCTTCCCGCTGGAGCGATACCTATTTATCTACTTGCACTTTGACGTGCTTTCGAACTGCTAGGTTGGCAGGAGCTGGGACCGAACAACGGGAGCTCACCCCGTCGCGGGGATACGAACCGCCGACCTTCTGATCGGCAAGTCCTAGACTCTGTGCTTTAACCCACAGCGCCACCCGTGTCCCACACCACAAAAGCTGTAAAATAACAATGCAATCATCTGGAAACCCGCTTCCACTGTGATATTTTTCAGCATTGCCGTTGACCACATTTCCTTCTAAAGAGGAGCTTTTGAAACATGGAAACTGTGACCATTCGTTTTCATGTTTCCCTTGGGTGAACTTTGATTTCAGCTTGTGTCAAACAGTGACTGGTAGAGGGATTGTGTTTCATTCTTCATTTAGAACCGCTCAGAACCTTACGCCTGCCAGAGAACAAAGGGATGCGTGGGGAGCCACCGGCCGGAGAGAATGTCACCGCCTTGTGCTTCCCATGCTGCGAAGGGTTTCTGCAGCAACCTGGCCGGCTGGATGTTATTTTAATAGCTGTGCATCCCACCCATATGCTTCTGTGGATCCAGGAGCTGATGGGCTCTGACGCCTTGCGAGCTTCAAACTTATTCATGTTCAGGAATGGGAGGGTCAGGGGCATTGACACACACCAGTATCCTGCTGCCTATTATTTCCTGCCAGTTCTGGCAGCTTCCCAAACTTTAACATGACAGGTGGATGGAGTTCACAAGGAAATCATGTCATCACGGGCCAGTTTTCCAGGAAAGCTGTTAATTCAATTCACAAAGTGAGTGCTTGAGGCAGAAAGGGGAATATGGCTGAATTTGAATGGTTGTGGCTGGCTTGGAGGGTTTGCGCTGGGGGTGGGGAGGGAGGGAGAGAGGGAGGGAGACCTCTCCATTTTAGGGATGGACAAAATGGTCTCTCTCTCCCCCCCCCTATTGAGTTCTGTTTGTCACACTTGCACAGCGTTGTGGTTTAAAGAGAAATTTATCATGAAAACTCACCATGAAAATTCACCACTTCCACAGCTTTAAAGAGAAAGTTATCATGAAAATTCACCATTTCCACAGCATTATGGTTTAAAGAAAACGTTATCATTAAAATTCACCCCAAGGACCACCGCTCTCCATATGAGCCTACCTGGATGCTGAAATCAACAAGGTGAGATGGCCTGCCTAAGATGACAGATTCATTATCAAAAGGCAATTATTGCTGTGCTCCTACTTTGTGAATCAGAAATAATGAGGTGAGTATTGTGACTTCTAAATTCTTCTCCAGTTGCCACTAGGCAGAAGAGGGAAGATGAGACTCTAATCTTTTTCTCTCTCTTCAGTTGCTCCTGGAGTGCTCCTATAGCAGCCTGCTTCATAACTGTGGTGGAAGGGAATTTGGGGAACCAGTGGCTGGACTGAAAGGTCTGGAAGGGGTAAATCAGGCATAGGCAAACTCGGCCCTCCAGATGTTTTGGGACTACAACTCCTATTATCCCTAGCTAACAGGACCAGTGGTCAGGGATGATGGGAGTTGTAGTCTCAAAACATCTGGAGGGCCGAGGTTGCCTATGCCTGGGGTAAATAGTTGGATGGTTGGGAGGGGTATGAGGTTCTGCTGATTCTAGTCATTTAAGCGCCATTCCTTATTTACATAGGAATAGTGGTGTTGTGGTAATTTTGTGATCTGCAGGAGTTTACAAGGGCAGTCTTCATAAGCCACACCTCCAAGAAGTCTCCAGAAATGCAGGCCGCTGTATTGAACCATTTATGTACATATAGACCTCCTGCCAAAAGCAGCACTATATAGCATAATACTCAGTTTAGTGGGATCAGCTGACAGCCTTTGTATAAACATTTACGGAATAAATTCTACTGAAACGCAACCTTTCGCTTTTCTTAAGAAATCCCGACAACCTGGCAAAGAAATGCTCTTGTGCGAACTGCTTGTGTGACGTTGGAAAGAAACGAAGTATCCGGCCTCTTTGTGATTATCTCCCTCCTCCAACTTCTTCTCCATTAATCTAGCATAGTTCGAAAAACCTCACTTTCACCTCATTCATTTCCCCGAGCAAGGAGCGTCCATCAGTCACATGGCAGATGACATCATCACTCATACCCCCTCCCCAAGTTCTCCTTCCAATGCATTGCATTCATTTAGACTTACTTCTGAGCTGGCAAATAACTTTGCACTGTTAGCAATGTTGTTGTACTTTTATCATATTTTTGTTGTGAGCCACTGTGAATTTTTGATATTATTTTTTTTTTAAGCAAAGCCAAAACATGTGTGCTTTAGATCAGAGTTTGGCAATCTCAATCTCTCTCTCTCTCTCTATTTGGTCTCAAAGGCTTCATTTGAGTAGCTTAGCTGGTAGAGCACAAGAATCTTAATCTCAGGTTGTGGGTTTGAGGCTCGCGTTGGACAAAAGATTCCTGCATTGCAGGCGGTTGGACTAGAGGAGCCTTCACGGTACCTTTCCGAGGCGGCAATTCTATGATTCTATGGTTTACCCTTGGTCAACTCTCCAGGGCCCACCTTTCAGTGGTGAGTGTATTCTCCCCATATGCAGGGACGCGGGTGGCACTGTGGTCTAAAGCACTGAGCCTCTTGGGCTTGCCGATCAGAAGGTAGGTGGTTCAAATCCCCGTGACGGGGTGAGCTCCCGTTGCTCTATCGCAGCTCCTGCCAACCTAACAGTTCGAAAGCACACCAGTGCAAGTACAGTGGTACCTCGGGTTAAGAACTTAATTCATTCTGGAGGTCCGTTCTTAACCTGAAACTGTTCTTAACCTGAGGCACCACTTTAGCTAATGGGGCCTCCCGCCGCACGATTTCTGTTCTCATCCTGAAGCAAAGTTCTTAACCCAAGGTACTATTTCTGGGTTAGCGGAGTCTGTACCCTGAAGCCTCTGTAACCTAAAGCATCTGTAACCCGATGTACCACTATAGATAAATAGATACCACTGTAGTGGGAAGGTAAATGGCGTTTCCGTGCACTCTGGTTTTCGTCACGGTGATCTGTTGTGCCAGAAGTGGTTTAGTCATGCTGGCCCCATGACCCGGAAAGCTGTCTGTGGACTAACGCCAGCTCCCTAGGCCTGAAAGCAAGATGAGCGCCACAACCCCATGGTCGCCTTTGGCTGGACTTAACCGTCCAGGGGTCCTTTACCTTACCCCATATGCATGCACACACAGAGAGATAGACGCAAAATTCTCCTCCTCGACTGATTAATTATAACCACCGCCATAATCATCCTTGATTTATTAATAGCTAAACAACTGTCTCAAGGTGATCTGCACATGAGGTTATCAAATGCCAGTCAACTAAAGAGGGTGATTTCTCACCACCTTGCCATGTGCAATCATGTCTTGTGAAACAGGTTTAGGAAGTTTTTGGAGCCTCACAAAAACCACTGAAGAGAGGCAATCGTGGGATGAGGTCCACATCCTGGACAAGCTTGGCTGTATCATATCAACATCAACACCCCCCCACACACACATACACTAAGTAAAAGAAGGCAATTTTTACCACCCCACCCCACCCTCTCTTCTCCCCCAAACCTATACAGTGGTACCTCTGGTTACATACTTAATTCGTTCTGGAGGTCCATTCTTAACCTGAAACTGTTCTTAACCTGAAGCACCACTTTAGCTAATGGGGCCTCCCACTGCTGCTGCACCACCGCGATGCGATTTCTGAAGTTCTTAACCCGAGGTAATATTTCTGGATTAGCAGAGTCTTTAACCTGAAACGTACGTAACCTGAAGCATATTTAACCCGAGGTACCACTGTACTGTATACACCCGTAAAGTCTCACATTGAATGAACTGATCTACAGAAACGACTCTACGATCGGGGTGGGGGTGGGGAAGAGACAGTGTACGTAGTTTTGTAACCTAAAAAAACTGAAATAAAAATTATTTTTGTTTTTAAAAAACTTGTGTCAGTTGGAGCGGGGGTGGGGGGTGGGGGTAGGGCTAATGTCAGTCTCCCAACTGAGTTTTCAGTGCATCTAAACTCAAAATATGACCAAAGCAGGTTGCTGCACTAAGTAAATGACTAGGTGGTGGTGGAACAGAAAGGGGAACAGCGTTGGAAGATATCATTTTTATTTCCCATGCTGAAACCTGCTAGATGCTGTCCCTTCAGCAACAGATCGGTTTGCGGAGTCTTGCTGATATTAATCACTTTCCACGCTACGAACGGGAGGGATGTTTATTTTTAATCCACCTGTTCAATTATTTGTCATTGCTACGGGCCCCGTTAATTGTCGCTCCGTGCAAAGGCTTTATATTGTAAGAGGACACCCCCTAATATTTTTAATGACCTTAAGCAAAGTGATTGACACACGATACCCGTGTCAGATGTTCTGGTGACGCAATATGTTCCCCTAGTAGCAGGAAAGCTTCCTGCCGTGATTAAGTCCGAGCTATGAAAAGTGCTAAAATGTGTGGTCAGCTTTCCTCTGATGCAAGCGATTTTATTATAGCGTCTGGTAACAGCGGAGTGTAGCAACACAAATACTGACTCTAAACATCCCCTCCCATAGGTATCGCCTGCTCTATTTAAATCACAGCTTCCACTTTACAAGGCCAGGGATCTCAGCTATGAGGGGTATATACGTGTGGGTATATGGATTTTTAAAATAAGCTTGAACAGTGCTGCGCAAGGGATAAGGGGATATTCTGCATTTCGTTATTGTAAAATGGCATCAGAACACCTCTGGTTGTGGGAAGCAGGGGTTTCCCCCGCCCCCCAGTAGGAACTCAGGGGAACTGAATTCCCTTACCTTTTAAAAAATTAAATAATTGATTTTTTGTTAGTTTGCGGGGGCTGTAACAGATATACACCCAATGCCTGAGCTGAAAATCTGTCTATATCTGTAAATGATTCTTCAACATCAACTTCGTTGGACTGGTCATGTTGTGTGGATGCCTGATTATTGTCTTCAAAGGCAACTACTCTATTCTGAACTTAAAAATGGAAAGCATAATGATGGTGGTCAACAAAAGAGGTTCAAAGACTCTCTCAATGCAATTTTTTTAAAATGTAACATAAACACCGACAATTGGGAAACACTGGCCTGCGAGTGCTCCAACTGGAGAACAGCCTTTTGCAAAGATGTCATGGGCTTTGGAGACACTCAAACTCAGGATGCAAGGGAGAAACGTGCTAAGAGGAAGGCATGCTTGGCAAACCCTCACCGTGATCAACTCCTGCCCGGAAACCTACCATATGTCCCCACTGTGGAAGGATGTGTGGATCCAGAATTGGCCTCCACAGTCACTTACGGACTCACTGCTAAAACCATGTTCATGGAAGACAATCTTACTCGGCTATGAGTGATCGCCAAAGAAGAAGAAGAATATCTGTAATCAATCAAGTTGCGGTCATTTCTAATCTAGATCATTGTCTGCTTGAGTTTATTAAACACACCTTACGTTTAGCAGCTGCCTGGGGGTTGGGGTGGGAGTGGCACTGTGATTGGGCCCGCAATAAATGAACAAATGAACTTGGTGGTGAGTTCCCCCACTTTTTTTCCCTCAGAAGAAAGCCACCGGTGGGAAGTAATATATAAACATAAGCTAGCTATCTGTGCAATGATGGGCTTCAGGGTTTCATTCATCTGGAAGTAACAATCAGGGGCATATTCTTCGGGGCATGGTTTTGAAACTTGGTCAGTGCACAGCAAGACAGAATTATGTGTGCAATCATTTGAAGGCTGCAATCCTGTGCACACTTACCTAGGAGGAAGCCCTATTGGAAAAAGTAGGGTTTCTTCCTATTCCGCAGGGGGTTGGACCACAATCTCGTTTCTATCCAAGAGAGTGCTTTAAAATCATTAACAATGTGGCAGCAAAATCTCCATGTCTGTACCCTTTAAATGTAAGAACCCTACAGATGTTCACCATCCATTTCTACCTTGTTTTCTATCATGTAAGATACCACAACACAAATCAAAGGCACTTCCTTCAAATTTATAATATGTAATTTATAATATATAATCTACATATTAAATTGAGCTCCATCCTCAATCAATTCCCCATTGAAAACAGCCTATAAGCTACCAACCACTGTCACATCCTTTGACAGTGAGTTCCATGAATGAGTTACAGAAGATAAGGGTCAGCGTTTAAAGGTGCAAAAAGAAAGTTATCCATAGCTTAAGAAGCGCTCAGGCCTTCATAGCCTGTGAACATTCCACCCCATCTTAAATTGATAATAATATCTCTGGACTTTTGGTCAGCTTTAACCCAGTGATTTCTTTTATCTTCTTAAACACCATTTCCCAGAAAAATTGTACATATTTACACCCCCACCACATGTGAACATAATTCCTCGCTATGAAGGACTTGCTCACAAATTTATTGACAGATGCATGGATTAGGATAGCTAGGAGGTGTAAGGGGCAAGCAGGATATAAAATGGAAGAATGGTATAAAGAGGTGTGGGATATAGCTATTAATGATAGATTAACATGTGTCATTAAGGTAAGATTGGGAATATTCAGGAGAAATGATTTTGAAGAGATACGGAAGGTGTTTGTAGAATTTGTACTGTTAAAACAGAAAGGGTCAAACCATCGTAAGAGGTGTTGAAATTTTGGGAGGTTGGATAGTTACAATGGAATGGTCGCAGGGGTGGGGTGCACATTTTGATTCTTATTTATTTGTGATTATTACTCTGTCAAAATAATAAATACAGTGGTGCCTCGCAAGACGAAAAGAATCCGTTCCGCGAGTCTCTTCGTCCTGCGGTTTTTTTCGTCTTGCGAAGCAAGCCCATTAGCGGATTAGCGCTATTAGTGGTTTAGCGGCTATTACCAGCTATTAAAGGCTTAAGGGATTAGTGGATTAGCTGCTAAAAGGCTATTAGCGACTATTAAAGGCTTAAGGGATTAGCGGATTAGCTGCTAAAAGGCTATTAGCGGTTTAGATCAGCTGAAAAGCGGCTTCGATCAGCTGTTAAGCGGCTTAGTGAACAGCTGTTAAGCGGCTTACGGCTTGGGAAAAAGGGGGGAGGGGGGAAAAACCCAGGAATCGCAAGGCATTTTCGTCTTGCGAAGCAAGCCCATAGCAAATTTGTCCTGCGAAGCACCTCCAAAACGGAAAACCCTTTCGTCTAGCGGGTTTTCCGTCTTGCGAGGCATTCGTCTTGCGGGGCACCACTGTAAATAAATAATAAAAAAGAAGCGCTCAGGCATGGATAAAGACCCTGCCCTACCTTTGACGTGCTTTGACCAATGCCAACTAACTGTCCTGGATGGCACTGTGATTCCTCTCCTGTATGAGATGCAGCCATCCAATTCAATGGAGCTGGGATGAGCATCACAAAGAAAACCCACCTATTTGCAGAGATTGTCTTTGATGGACCGGGGCAACAAGCTTCAGAACAGGATGCAAAGGACTAGGTTCTCTAATGCTTTAGCAGCAGAGATGGTTTATTATTTTTAAATGGAGGGTACAATTTTTAGAAACCATTTTTTTTATATCAAAACCACCCAAAGTGCTAAGTATGACAGTGTTATAATAGTTAACGTACAAAAAAAAAAAGGGTCACTTTTTAAAAAAAGCTATAAACATACCTTTCTGTTTACTTCGGGCTAATAAGTACAGAGAGAGCACCCTGTATCTAAACAATAGCAACCCTTCCCATAAAATAATCATTAAAAAAGAAAAGAAAATCAATATTACTCTTTACAAAGTACCATAGAGAAACGTCCCGGGAACAAAATGGAGAGCCAAGCTGATACCCAAGAACCGGGCTGATGCAGCTATCACAGTTCCTTGGAGAGGGGCGAGGAGCCCCAACTCTACATATGTAAGTCAAAGCCATGTATGACAGTTTTCCTAATATGCTGCAATCCAGGTGTTGCTGGACTCCAAGTCCCATCATCCCTAGCAATTGGCCATGCTGGCTGGAGCTGCGGGGAGTCCAACACCATCTAGAGGGCAACATGTCGGAGGGAAAAGCTGGTCCATAGGCTTGTCGTCTGTTGAAAAACAGTGCTAAGGAGCAGGTCCCTGGAACCATTGGGTCACATCCTTGATTTTTCTTGATATTCTTCTCCAATACAGTGGTACCTCTGGTTACGTACTTAATTCGTTCCGGAGGCCCGCTCTTAACCTGAAACTGTTCTTAACCTGAAGCACCACTTTAGCTAATGGGGCCTCCTGCTGCTGCCAGAGCACGATTTCTGTTCTCATCCTGAAGCAAAGTTCTTAACCCGAGGTACTATTTCTGGGTTAGCGGAATCTGTAACCTGAAGCGTATGTAACCCGAGGTACCACTGTATTCTCCAAATATTTGCTACATACCCTGCAACATTTCTCCGATGAAAATAGGGACATCCTATTTCATACCCTCCAAAATATCTCCGATGAAAATGGGGACGGTCCAGTGCTATTCTTCTAGAAAAAGAGGTGCCGGAACTCACCGTGAATGCCTCCTTTGTTCTCTTACATAATGGCAATGGTGCCCACCTGAGAGGTGCCGGAATTGAGTTCCGGCTGGAAAAGCAAATAAACCCTGGGGACGTCCTATTCCATACCCTCCAACATTTCTCTGATGAAAATAAGGGTGTCTGTCCTAAGGAAAAGTGGGATATCCCCAGGATCAAATCAAAAACCAGGACAGCTTCTGTAGATCTGTGACTCTCCCTGGAAAATTAGGGACACTTGGCAGGTCTGTTGCTATTACCTTGGGTGGCAGGTAGTGTCTTTTTGGAGCGGGGAGAAGCGAGAGTTGAAGGCAGAGGAGTTTTCCTTACCTTGGAAAGAAGAAAGTGCTTTCCTGAACGACGGCAAGGAGGACAATTTTCAACAGTCAAAGCAAACAAACTTGGATTTAACATGGCGTGCTGTGCAACTTTTTTATTTAATCCGGAAGAAACACCAGACTGGGGGACTTATCTACCTCCAGCTGCTTTGGGGCTACAACTCCCATCATCCCTGAACATTGGTCATGCTGTCTGGGGCTGATGGGATGTGGAGTCTTGTAACATCTGGAGGTCCAAGCAGGTTCCCTACCCCTGATTTGCAGAATGCACAGGAATTCCTGGAACAAAGGAATGATAGCTACTTTTTCTAGCAGAACTTGAAGCACAGAGGCAGCAGTTGGGGGGGGGAGGATTTGACCCTTTCCCTGCCAACTCCACATAAGATGCAGCCATGGTCCCTTCCAAATTTATGGCAGACCAACACTGACAGGTTAAATAGCCTCTGGAGGAAGGGCAGGCTATAAATTTAATAATGAATAAATAAAACTGTCTGTACACCTTGTCCCAAGTTTTGAAGACAGTCCTTCTCAGGAAAGGATAATCAAACCAGGCTTCTCTTCACACGCAGACACATGAAACATGTTAATTCTACCACAAATCAGAGAACCGGCCATTGTGGGTTACCTGGCTTCTGTCAATTTTTCAGACATCCATTACCAGCTAACTTTGACCAGACTACGTTTTCCCATCTGGGCCTTCTTACTTGGGTGCTTGGCCACAATTGCACTACAAAATGGAGGGCAACTCCCTCCCAACCCTCAAAGAATGAAAACAATAACATTTGACCGTTGCGATGCAAGTTGGGTAACTGAAAGACAGAAGTCAGCTGAAAGAGAAGAGGAGGAGGACAAAAACCCAACGCAAAACACCGAACCTAGTGCATCTTGAAGCACGCTTGCGATTAAACAGATACCAAGGACTCCTGAGCTGTTAAGCGTGTTTTAGCTCCTATTTTTAATAAATCCGATTCAGCCATTAATAAAATCCTGCAGCCCAACTGCAAATAAATAGGCTCGTCCGTTCTGCGATCCACCTCTCCCCCCATCCCTATTCGCTTGCAGTTTTGTTCTGTTCTAAGCAAACAGGCTCCTCTGATTTGCCACTAGAGTCGTCTGGCTTTCTCGCCTCTTTGTTTTCTTGCTCTTCTGTCGGATTTTCCAGCACAACGCACTCAACGCCAGCAAAAGGAGTCCGGAGGACAGTATGACCAGCCCAAGCACGGAGATGATGGATCCATGGGAATTGAAGCTGTACGCCACCGCTGTGACCACCACCCCGGCGATGAGGATCACCACCCCAAACGGGATCGTGCAGCGGTAGCAGGAGAGTTCAGCTCCCCCCGTGGCGGCTGTCAGCCGGCACTCGCTCACCAGAGGCACGGCTGTCACCCTGCAGTCATTGTTGTTGCACTTTTCCAGCGTTGCACACTGAGGACATTTGGAACCTCCCAAGATCTCTTTGATGGGCTCGTCGGTCATCTTGCAACTTCTGGTTGGATTTTGCACGGCTGGAGGTAGACCGGGTGCTGTTGAAAACGTTTCAGCTGTGGAAAGGGGGGAGAAAGCATTGGAATGGGTGAGTGTTTGAGGGTGGATTTTAGAATGATTCACCCAGACAAGAGGGTGAAACTTTGGAATTTCTTCTCTATGTAGGCTCAACCGCCAACAACAAAGGCTATGCACACATTAGCAACTTGAAATGGTGAAGTACGGTCATTTAATTTACTGAAATTGTAAGTGCTTGCATGCGTTAAAGGTAAAGGTAAAGGGACTCCTGACCATTAGGTCCAGTTGTGACCGACTCTGGGGTTGCGGCGCTCATCTCGCTTTACTGGCCGAGGGAGCCGGCATACAGCTTCCAGTTCATGTGGCCACCATGACTAAGCCGCTTCTGGCAAACCAGAGCAGTGGACGGAAACGCCGTTTACCTTCCCGCCAGAGCGGTACCTATTTATCTACTTGCACTTTGATGTGCTTTCGAACTGCTAGGTTGGCAGGTGCAGGGAACAAGCAACGGGAGCTCACCCCGTCGCGGGGATTCAAACCGCCGACCTTCTGATCGACAAGTCCTAGGCTCTGTGGTTGAACCCACAATGCCACCCATGTGCATTACTATGTGCTTAAATTTGGTTGGCAACTGAATTCTAGAGAGTTCTCTAGTAGTCCTCATGGGATTGGCTAATGTTGGTCACATGGGACTATCTAGTGAAGGAGAGACTCCATTTTATGTGAAGCAAGATGACTGTGTTTTAGATTCCACTGTGAACACTGCTAAGTTGCATAGTGTGAGTGCTTCTTCTCGGTTTGAAAGAAAGAGAGCGAAGCTGCAGGAGAAAGTAAAAGAGGAAATCTCTCACAGGAGCTGCAAGGCATGGCCTAACTGAGATACAGAAGACTGAGTGCTGAGCTCTGGAAAGGAAGGAAAACATGGTTGTTTAGAAGCTAGATGAAGAGACTTGTAAGCCCATGCTTGGATGAGCATGTGACTATAAATATTATGTTTTAATTCATCTAGAACAGGTATAGGCAAAATTGGCCCTCCAGATGTTTTGGGACTACCACTCCTATCATCGATGACCGCTGGTCCTGTTAGCTAGATATGATAGGAGTTGTAGTCCCAAAACATCTGGAGGGCCAAGTTTGCCTATGCCTGATCTAGAACGATAAGTTTCTGCAAGTAATGTTTTTGAAAGTCTGGACATTGGTTCAATTCATTTTTGCTACCCTTAATTCAACAGAAATGCAGAGAAGTTGTGTTTCGAGTTGCACTTTTATGTTGATAAAACATAAAACATAGGGTTGGATGTCTCCACCCAATTGCTATAGACCTCAGCTTAACCACAGCTTACTTATTTGTAACAAATGGAAGCTGGTTTGATTTGAGGGCTGGTTTGATCAAACAACAATATTTCTCAAGAAACCACAGGATAAATACGGATTGTGGCTAACATCCTGTGTCCACAGCTTCAAACACTGTTGGTGTCTCACTGGAGCCAGAGTAAAATACATACACAGCCCAAGTCTGGAGGTTCATAGTTCCCTGACGGTTATCCTGATTTTTAAAATTTCTCTCTCTTTTAATTTATGAACATATATATCTGCTCCACCTCGGATCTATAGAAACCAATACCTTATTTTTGCTTCAAAACTGATAAGCAGAAGTTACCTAAATTTGTCCTTAGAGCGATAGATACATTCACATTTCTTAGACACATATATCTCAGCAATCAACAGTTTTAACACTCAGAGGCGATTTTAAAATGCAGTCCACTTTATCATTTACCGTGAATTAATGAAACTGAAACCCTTATGGCTTCTATATAAGAAGAGCATAGCTATGAAACACAGGGAGGGTTTTGTTTTACACAATAATACATCCGATATTGATGCATTTTAAAAACGAAGCCTATATACATGTCACAACCTTTTTTGCACACTCCCATTTCTCATCAGTCTTTGTTCTCGCCTGTTGCATAGTAAACTGCCATCACTGCCTAAATCATCAGATATCGCCCGCTGGTCAGAAATAGTTGCCAAATAAGCAAGAACAAAGATTCATTTGCAATTTCCTAGGGCCCAGCAGCATTCTAGCTTGCTTAACTGCTTATCAAGCATTCCTTGCACACACACACACACACACACAAAACCCCCACACAAGCTCATTTTCTGCAAATATTAATTCTGATTTCAGATTCTTTGATGGTGAGTCACAGAGTGACTGTGGCTATTGTTGCAGCTACTTCTCTGTGCACTTCCATTTTAACTTGTTCTCAGAAAAAACCTTTTAAGGCCATTTTGTTTCCACTTAAAAGTGGACTTCATTAGAAAAAACACACCATCTTTGATGAAAAATATTGCCTTTTTGCATTGCTACGTGGAATTAGAGAAGGAGCAGTGATCTGACCAATATTAGTTTTTGAGAGAGTTTCTTTCTTCTTGTTAAAAATGTGACACGTGGTGGACTTGTAAAATAGCAAAGGCCTTCTGGGAAATGATTTAAAATGAACTGAAGAAAAAATGTTTAAAATAACTTTTGTTTAAAAACCAGAGGCCTTTAACAGGAGAAGAATTACCGAAGGATAAAAAAGTACTGCGATGACAGCGACAAGAATGTTATTTGCTCAGGGATGGAAAAAAGAAAGAACCCCATCGAAAGAAGAATGGATAATGAAGATGATGGACTATGCGGAAATGGCAAAGTTGACTAGGAAGATCAGGCACCAAGGGGATAATAGGAGGAATGGCATAACTTAATAGAAATGTTAGCAGGACTGATATAGCACTTGTAATTTAAAATGGCAAAGGATAAAATGGAAGTGTAATAATTTAGATAAATGTAATTAGATGCAGTAAAAAAAAGGAAGATAAATTTTGGAAGCCAAGGGAGGGGTGGGGCGAAGTCTGGGGGTTCAGGGAACCCCATAAAGGTACTGATATGGACGATGATTTAATGTAAACGTGTGCGTAAAAAAATTGTTGGTTTTTTTTTGAAACTTTGAAAAAAAGTGGAAAAAAATGTGGCATTGTTCTGGAAATTCTTGCATGCTTCTTTCAAGAAAAATCCTGGCAAGTTTCGAGGTTCACAACAGATATCTAACCCTCTCAACCATTCCACAATCAGAACAAATTTTCAATTGGGTTTATTGAAGACGACTAAAGTCATGGTAAAAGAGACCTTATTTCACCCTGACAAGTTTCTTCATCACAAGGAGTGTGCTGCAAAGTGTATTGCTGCAGGTGATCACCACAAGCTATGTGCCATGGAGATTTAGCAGGCAACAGAGGGAATCTAACTAAGACTTTTGTTAGCACAGAAGGATGTTCCAATTCTATTTTGGACAATTTGGGTTCATATGCCATGCAGTTCCTTTGCCCTTTTATGCCTAGTACACACACCTCTTTTTGGAGAATGGATTGCTGCTCTTAAAGCAACATGATCACCAAGTCTGTTGTCCAGCTGCTAACTTTTGATGGGCAAATTCAAGAGCTCTGTCCTTCCTTTTTAAGGTCATTTGTCTTTAAAATGGACTTGAACTGGACACAGCAGCCCTTTAAATAGAGGATGCCTTCAAGCAGAGGACTGTGCTCTGTAAAGAAGAACACTGGGCAGGCACGCTTCACAAGGAAAGATGGTTCCCAGCAAAAAACAAACAAACACACAAACACACACAAAGGTTTTCTATCACTTATCCCTCCATGATGGAAAGGAATCGCCAAGAATGAGGCTATATGAGAGTCAGGCCCGCAGCCGCCTCATTATATCAACTAGCTCACACTTGCAGTGCCATGAAAGCAGCATTCCCCATTATGCAGCTATAACATTACAGGTCTTGAACATGGGACAGTTCAGTCAGCAGAGCATGAGATTCTTGATTTCAGGGTTGTGGGTTTCAGCCCCATATTGAGGTAAATATTCCTGCATTGCAAGAGGGTTGGTCCCTTCCAGACCTACAATTCTATGGTTCTACGACAGCAGTGCTGAGGGATGAGAGACCATGCAAAAAAAGGGGGGGAGGGGCTTCCTTGGCATAGGAAAGAATGTAGGAAATGCACTTGAAAGGGGATGCTCAACTACTGCAATGTGCTCCACGTGGGGCTACCTTTGAAGGTGATCCGGAAACTACAAGCTAGATTGGTGACTGGGAGTGGCCGCCGAGACCACATAACACCAGTCCTTAAAGACCTACATTGACTCCCAGTACGCTTCCAAGCACAATTCAAAGTGTTGGTGCTGACCTTTAAAGCCCTAAACGGCCTCATCCCAGTATACCTGATGAAGCATTTTCACTCCCATTGTTCAGCCCGGACACTGAGGTCCAGCGCCGAGGGCCTTCTGGTGGTCCCCTCATTGTGAGAAGTGAGGTTACAGGGAACCAAGCAGAGGGACTTTTCGGTTGTGGCGCCTGCCTTGTGGAACGCCCTCCCATCAGATGTCAAGGAAATAAACAACGATCTGACTTTTAGAAGACATCTGAAGGCAGCCCTGTTTAGGGAAGTTTTTAACGATTGAAGTTTTATTCTGTTTTTAGTGTTCTGTTGAGAGCCGCCCAGAGTGGCTGGGGAAACCCAGCCAGATGGGTGTGGAATAAATATTATTATTATTATTATTATTATTACTATTATTACTACTACTACTACTACTACTACTACTACTAGTGGAGCTATCCAGGCATGGATGCAACATATAAAGGGCACCTAGAGGTTGCCCTTCTGATTCTTCAATAGATACATCTCTTGGAAATCGTTTTATGGTAGGGATGCCCAAATTGGGGCATAGGTGCCACAAGTCTACGTAGCTTAAAAGGGTCTGTGGGCTTAGCTATGTCACAGAACTAGACCTATAGATTCCTGCGTATCTTTCCAGAGTTACACCTCAGGAGGCTAGAGGCATCTCAGAACAGAATTGCTTTGGGGTTCCACATATAATTCTGGTAGCAGTGACCCAGTAGTGCTTTATCATAGGTAAAGGTCCAGTTGTGACTGACTCTGGGGTTGTGGCACTCATCTCGCTTTATTGGCCAAGGGAGCCAGGGCAGCACACGGAAACGCCATTTACCTTCCCGCCAGAGTGGTACCTATTTATCTACTTGTACTTTGACGTGCTTTCGAACTGCTAGGTTGGCAGGAGCAGGGACCGAGCAACGGGAGCTCACCCCGTCACGGGGATTCGAACCGCCAACCTTCTGATCAGCAAGCCCTATGCTCAGTGGTTTAACCCACAGCGCCACCCGCATCCCAGTGCTTTATCATACCCTCCAACAAAAATAGGGACGTCCTATTCCAATAATAATAATAATAATAATAACAATAATAATAATAGTAGTAGTAGTAATAATAATAATAATAATAATACCTTGCCCATCTTGTACCCTACACCTGTACGTAAGTTCAGTGCACTTACTCCCAGTTAAGTAAGCAGCCCGAGCATCTTTGCAAATGAGAAGGGACAGGAAAATCTGTGTGCTTGTGTTTGGTAATGCTCTGTCTTTCGACTCCAAAGCACACAAACCTGCTTTCCTGTCCCTTCTCCTGCTGTTTTAACAACTTTTATTTCCACAAATTACCCAGGCAGAGGGAGAAAAGGGGGCACACAGCACCTATTTGGGATGGCATATTACTTTAGGTAGCTCCAGCTTAGCGAGTGCTAGACTTGACCAGGGTTGCCCAGCTGTCAACAGAGAGATCCTCCTGTTTGCTTCCAAAATTAAGAAACAGCAAGCAACCAACACACCACCACCTGTATCCACCTACCTCATCCATAGGAAGTCCATGACGGCTTGGCTTGATGAGCAAAGAGATAAACTTGAGGGTATGTTCTGGAAATCTTCACTGGGTTTCCCACCACCACCTCTTCTCCCAAACACCAGAAATAAACCGATTTTATGTGGCTTCCTTTTCTTTTTAAAACCAGACAGAGGACCAGATAGAGAGGTGACCTAGGAAGGAAGAAGATGTGATGTTAGAACTATATAGTTATACAAAGGTACCTTTTATCATATGTGGTGGATGTGCAAAGCAATAAAAAAAATCTAGGAGATGATATATAAAGAAATGAAAAATAAAAATGTTTAAAATAACTTTTGTTTAAAAACCAGAAGCCTTCCTATTAGTTATTACAGGTACCGAGATGCCAAAGGATCAGAAAAGACTGTTTATGTATGCGACAACAGCCGCACGGGTGCTATTAGTCCAGAAATGGAAGGAAGAAATAACCCCAACCAGAGAAGAATGGCAAATCAAGTTGATGGACTAGGCTGAAATGGCAAAATTAACTGGGAAGCTTAGAAATCAAGAGGACAATTTTTTTAAAAAAAAGAGTGGGAAAAGTTTACATTATATTTACATTGTAAGCAGGTTAAAATGTTAGCAGGATTTTAACCACGCTTGTAAACTGATGGACAGCATGGACAATTTGGAAGGATAAAACTTGGATAGTATTGGTACGCAGTTGCAAATATTACCATTAGGACCCATGGAAGGGATAGGGGGAAGTCAGGAGATTCAGAGCAATCTCGATATTTGGATTTTGAATTGTTTCCTGTTGTATGTTTACATTTTCTAAAATCAAACAAAAAAATTATTAAAAAAAGAACTCTATAGTTATATGAACCATTCAACAGCATTCCATGTAAGAAAAGTTCTGTTGCTTCACAGTGGATAGGAAACACACACTTTAGGATCTCTCCTTCCTCAAATGTGGGGTTCAGGGATTTTCCGTAATAAAATACCACTCTCTGAAGGATTCTCTGGAATCAGATATTGCCAGATCTCCCTCCCCACCCACAGGAATCACCCTGATTCCAGGCTATTTCCAAAACTCAGTAGAACATTTTCCTCTAGAAGTTCATAGAACAGACATCCGTAGCTCCACAAGTTCCATTGTTCATGTTTCGTGGCCTGCTATTCCCATCCTTCTTAATAATAATAATAATAATAATAATAATAATAATAATAATAATTTATTTATACCCTGCCCATCTGGCTGGGTTTCCCCAACTACTCTGGGCGGTTTCCAACAGAATATTAAAATACAATAGTCTATTAAACACTAAAAGCTTCCCTAAACAGCGCTGCCTTCAAATGTCTTCTAAAAGTCTGGTACAGTGGTACCTCAGGTTAAGTACTTAATTTGTTCCGGAGGTCCGTTCTTAAACTGAAACTGTTCTTAACCTGAAGCACCACTTTAGCTAATGGGGCCTCCTGCTGCCGCCGCGCCGCTGGAGCAAGATTTCTGTTCTTATCCTGAAGCAAAGTTCTTAACCTGAAGCACTATTTCTGGGTTAGCGGAGTCTGTAACCTGAAGCGTATGTAACCCGAGGTACCACTGTAGTTGTTTTTCTCCTTGACATCTGGTGGGAGGGCATTCCACAAGGCGGGTGCCACTACCGAGAAGGCCCTCTGCCTGGTTCCCTGTAACTTGGCTTCTCGCAGCGAGGGAACCACCAGAAGGCGCTCGGAGCTGGACCTCACTGCTCACCATAAAGCTTTCCAAATAATTCTTCCCACAAGCAGCCTTATCTGACAAAGAGATACAGCATGCTTCCAAAAGACTTGTTTATTGAGGGTTCAGCTTGATCTGTTTTCAGGGCAATGAGGCCACGCTGTCTATTTAATAAGAATTCACTCCGATTTGTATGATGACGGCGCTTGAAAGCGAGCGCTAACTCACACTTCCCTGAGCACACCTCCACTGTGCAAAAATCTGATTTTTTGAGGGGAGTAGCAACAGCTTGGAGGCAATCACTGGGAGAAGAGGGAACACGGGTGATTCCAACATTGGGCTGGACTAGATGGAGTTGGGCTCCTTCCAACTCTACAATTCTATGATTGCCCTTTCCCTAACCACACATCCCTGCAGTAGTTGGAATAAAAGGTTCGTATTTCCCTCTGTGCAGGAAGAAGCTCAGCACTGGAGTAGGACTGGGCGATATCTGGTTATCAACATTGCAATGTATCACCAGCTAAACATTGTGATATACAGCTGTGGTGTTCGTACGGAGCCCCCGGTCGTCTCACGGACTATTGACCCGTACACCACTAATCTGCTGCCACCCACCAGGTCCTCCCTGGTAAAATCACTTCAGTCTCAGCCCGGTTCTCCCTGTTTAGGGAAGTTTTTAATGTTTAGTGCTGTATTGTTTTTAACACTTGAGTGGTAGCCGCCCAGAGTGGCTGGGGAAACTCAGCCAGATGGGCGGGGTATAAATAATAAATTGTTGTTGTTGTTGTTGTTGTTGTTGTTGTTGTTACTAGAGGAGGGTGTTTTATTTCAGACACAAACAAACTTTTACGGCATTCCAAACGTTGTTACTCTTTACTTTCTTAGTCTTATTTTCCTCTCTCTATCTCTTCTAGCTCCCCTCACTCAAGAACCCACTGCCCTAACTGTCTCTATTACCAACTGCCTTTCCCAACCAGCCAACCCACTAAAACCAACCAACTACCCACCAACAACTCTAACAAACCTCGGGCTAAGCCCTTCTATACACATGTAGGCTCCACCTCCAGCTTTACTATTGGTCTACATTTTTAACCCTTTCTCCCCGTACAGACAGGCTCTAAACAAATGGACAAACGCCACATCGGATATATCACTTTGTCTGAAATAAGGACGGAATTATGTAGAGGCGAACACAAACCCATTATGAATTTTTTTTTTCTTTCCGCATCCATACCCCATTTAGTGGCAGCAGCAAGAAGGTGCAGAAATAACACTGAGAAGGTTATTTTCTTTTTAAGTTACTGAAAATAAATGTGGCAGTCTGTTGCTGCAGAAGACCAAGTGTCCCTATTTTCCAGGGACAGTCCCAGAGTTACAGAAGCCGTCCCAGTTTCTGATTTGATCCTGAAATGTTCCGCTTTTCCTTAGGACATCCCTATTTTCATCAGAGAAACGTTGGCAAGTATGGAGCTATGCCATCCACAAGCCAAGGAGATTAGTAATTATACAACCTTTAGAAGACATCCGAAGATAGCCCTGTATAGGGACGTTGTTTAATGTGTTATTATGTTTTTATATATGTTGGAAGCCGCCCAGTCAGATGGGCGGGGTATAAGTAATAAAATTATTATTACTAGTATGGAATAGGACGTCCTTATTTTCATCGGAGAAATGTTGGAGGGTCTGCTGCAGAGGAAAAGAGCTTGTTTTAATGAAAAAATGCAATTATCGTAGAATGGGATAAGCAACGCTTGAAAACATTGTTGCCTGTTGAAATAATTGATTATAGTTTCAAGGATGCCTTGGCCACAGATACCGTATTTTTTGCTTTATAAGACTCACTTTTTCCCTCCTAAAAAGTAAGGGGAAATGCGTGTCCGTCTTATGGAGCGAATGCAGGCTGCGCAGCTATCCCAGAAGCCAGAACAGCAAGAGGGATTGCTGCTTTCACTGCGCAGCAATCCCTCTTGCTGTTCTGGCTTCTGAGATTCAGAATTTTTCTTCTTCTTGTTTTCCTCCTTCAAAAACTAGGTGCGTCTTGTGGTCTGGTGCGTCTTATAGAGCGAAAAATACGGTATTTCCCATCCTTGGTCAGAAAAATCCCCGAGGTAGTGCTGGAAGAAGCACAGCACTAAAGTTAGATTGCATGGGTCCTCCACAGGTTGTCTCTAGAATACAAACACACACACACTATCATGAAAACATATTCATTCCTAACAAACACCCCAGCCCTAAGTCATGCCCCATTGGGTGGCAGTTTAGGAGAGGACCCTGTTTAAATGCAACATGTTTAAGAGATTTCTTCAGCCACCTGCGCTTTGACGAGCCAGAACTCAGGGCAGACACTTTTCCGTGACACATCTCAGCCAAGAGAGAGCCAAAGCGATTGTCAACAGGAGCAACAGCTGTGAAACCGCCAGGCAGCCGGGTTAACCTTCTGAACCAGCAAAAGATTTGTTACTAAGCTTACTCGACATTCCTTTGGTACGCATGTGTGGTTGCGAAGGATTGTTAGGGCCATTTCAACACGGCAGCCGGCGCAAGCTGGAAAGGTGTGGGATATTCAAGAGGAAGAGCAACATTCAGCGCCGTGACCGTTAGTAGCTCAGTGGCAGAGCCTCTGTTTGGGAGGCAGGAGGTCCCGATCCCTGGCAACTCGAGGTAGGGCTGGGAGTGACTCCTGCCTGAAACCCCGGACAGCTACTACCAGTCAGTCAGTGTACACATGACTGATGAACTAGTGGTTCTGATATACAATGGCACCTTGGTTCTCAAATGCCTTGGTACTCAAACAACTTGGAACCCAAACACTGCAAACCTGGAAGTAAATGTTCCGGTTTGCGAACTTTTTTTTGGAAGCTGAATGTGCTCCGTTTTGAGTGTTACGCTTCCGTTTCGAGTGTTACACTGAGGTCTGTCTGTTTTTGCTATTTATTTTGTGTTTTTGCGGCTCTTGATTGATTGATTGATTGTGTGACTGAAGTACATTGTTTATTGCTTTCATTTTATGGATCAATAGTCTCGCTAGATAGCAAAATTAATGTTATATTGCTGTTTTAGGGGTTGTTTTTAAAAGTCTGGAACAGATTAATCCATTTTGCATTACTTTCTATGGGAAAGCGCGCCTTGGTTTTGGAACGCTTTGGTTTGGGAATGGACTTCTGGAACGGATTAAGTTTGAGAACCAAGGTACCACTGTAAAGCAAATCCCCATGTTCCTAGCACACATGATACGTCCCAAAGGAGCAGCCTTAACAGTGGTCATTGGAGGAAAACATTAATCTGTCCTTCCTTTCCCATTGCGGTTCTGGAAACTGCACAGCTGAATTAAACAACCAGAGCTTCAACAACTGAAATAGTAGTGCAAAATGGGCCTCCTTTATTTTGCTGGGTCATGTTTCTTTTATTTTGCTGAGTCATGTTTCCTCGCTCTGCTCCAGCAATTCATCCTGGCAGCCCTGATACACACCTGGATCGTCTATACCCTCCCGGTCTACCCTGTTCAGTTCAATGGAGGAAGCAGCTGCTTAAGAGGCCGTGAGTTCCTTTCCCAGACAAATCTATGAAATTTAGGGAAGATAAGTTACACCTTCAGGGGAAGGGACTGTATGTAGCTCCAAGACAGAGAACATACAAAAGATCTATCTTAGATTTACAGTTTGAAAACCCCAGATATCACCCCAGAGCCTTGCTGCTGGCCAGAATGGGAAATGCTGGACTAAGTGATCCTATTGATGCTTTTGAATTATGGTGTTGGAGGAGACTCTTGAGAGTCCCATGGACTGCAAGAAGATCAAACCTATCCATTCTGAAGGAAATCAGCCCTGAGTGCTCACTGGAAGGACAGATCCTGAAGCTGAGGCCCCAATACCTTGGCCACCTCATGAGAAGAGAAGACTCCCTGGAAAAGACCCTGATGTTGGGAAAGATGGAGGGCACAAGGAGAAGGGGATGACAGAGGACGAGATGGTTGGACAGTGTTCTTGAAGCTACTAACATGAGTTTGACCAAACTGCTGGAGGCAGTGGAAGACAGGAGTGCCTGACGTTGCTCTGGTCCATGGGGTCACAAAGAGTCGGACACGACTAAACAACAACAACAACGAGTTCTAAATGCAAGTTCAGGATTAGGTACACTGCCAACGACATTCCCACTCCACAGAGTGCTGTTCCTTAATATTATGTTCCAAGTAAATGTGTTTAGGATGAGGGTTAGCTATCACCCAACCTGCAAACAAAACAAAGCCCTGCTATGATGCCTCAACGAACGCAAAAGAGTGGAGCATGTCAATGAGACACGATCTATTTTCAATCGAGATCAGGGTTTATAGGACAAGGCTCTCCCTCTACCTCATAGGCAAGCCAAGTCGAGGGATGGTTCAAATACCTAGGGAAAGTTCAGCAATCACTTTTTTTAGACTCAGAGGAAATGACTCCCAAGCAGAGATCGGCAGCACACTTTTGGGCTGGCGCACATATGTGCACATATTCTGTCTTGCGCCACCGAAACATAGGAGTGGCAGGTCTGTAAAGATGCCACCCAGCACCCACTTACATGCCCTTGCTAGCAATAGGAGCCATTTGTGCACATGGTGCACCATTCAGTTCCTGCCAGCCACAGGACTTTGGAGCAGCCATTGGTCACACCCACACCAGACATTTAAGCACTCTTATACCCAGGGCAAACAAGTTGTGAAGAATCCCGTATAAAGTATCCATCTGTCATGGATCAGCCCAGTATACCTGAAGGAGCGTCTCCACCCCCATCGTTCAGCCAGGACACTGAGGTCCAGCTCCAAGGGCCTTCTGGCGGTTCCCTCACTGTGAGAAGCCAAGTTACAGGGAACCAGGCAGAGGGCCTTCTCGGTGGTGGCGCCCGCCCTGTGGAACACCCTCCCACCAGATGTCGAAGAGATAAACAACTATCTGACTTTTAAAAGACATCTGAAGGCAGCCCTGTTTAGGGAAGTTTTTAATGTTTGATGTTTTATTCTGTTTTTAATATTCTGTTGGGAGCCACCCATAGTGGCTGAGGAAACCCAGCCAGATGGGTGGGGTATAAATTATTATTATTATTATTATTATTATTATTATTATTATTATTATTAATGCTTGAGTTGATTGAGTTAATGCAGGGGATTGGACTAAATTACCCTTGGGCATCCCTTCCAACTCTATGATTCTGTGTTTCATAACATGCAACTGCACCTAAGGTCTTGGGAAAACCAACTCAAAGGCAATATAGGACAAAATATCATAAGCATGTAACAGACACCATTTCTCCCTGATGTTTCAGAAAGTGAAAATCCAGACACAAAAAGGGTTTTGAGCTTTTTGTTTGGCAAAGTTGTTACTTTTGAGGGGGGGAGTTTAGCTTTTGCACAATCCCCCCCATGAAGGTACCCTGCCCCCCTATAAAATCACCCCCCAAAAGCAACATTTCCAATATGTGCTGCCATGCACCCAGGTTTCCCCCGTCGTTTTTGCCGCTTTCCGAAAATTCCGCCCAGACGCCATTTTCGAAGGACGAATCCCGGCTATGTCCGTGAAATTCCGGACCTAGGGCAGCCCTGTTTAAAACCAAGCCGATAGGTGTTTCAGTGCATGGGGACAAGGAAACCGTATTCTGCTAACATAAAGGCTGAGATGAAACTGACCAGCCTTGAGGCAAAATGTGAGACACAAGCTGTTGGTTTCAGTTCACTAGCTAGTACAGTGGTACCTCGGGTTACAGACGCTTCAGGTTACAGACTCCGCTAACCCAGAAATAGTACCTTGGGTTAAGAACTTTGCTTCAGGATGAGAACAGAAATCGCACAGTGGCGGCAGCGGGAGGCCCCATTAGCTAAAGTGGTACCTCATGTTAAGAACAGTTTCAGGTTAAGAACGGACCTCCGGAACGACTTAAGTACGTAACCAGAGGTACCACTGTACAGAAAATCCCAAAAGACAAAAGGTTTAAATTGTTTGAGGAGGATGGAGACAAAGCAGAGCTTCCAGACAACCCTTTTATCAAGCTTTTGTTCAGATTTGTTTACTAGATGTAGGTGATGTTGTGTCAAATCGGGGTTTTCTAAACTTGGACTACAACTCCCATCACCCCTAGCTAGCAGGACCAGTGGTCAGGGATGATGGGAATTGTAGTCTCAAAACATCTGGAGTCCCAAGTTTGGGAAACCTGGTGTCAAAGGAAGGGTTATCTCATGTTATGAATGCAGTAGGCATTACTGTCATCTCTAGGTGGTGCTGGGAAAATCTCCTGTCTCAAATCCCAAAGATCCACTGCAAGGCAGCACAGCACAGAGATGGGGAATCACTGGTCCTCTAGATGCAGTGAGACTACAGATCCCAGTGCCTCTGAATGTTGGCTCTGTTGGCTGGGGCTTTGGGGAGTTGTAGTCCAGCAAATTCTGGAGGGCCCTGTTGTATACAGAACTTTGCTAGATGAACCAATGGTCTGACTCAGTATAAAACAGCTTCCTGTGTTCCTAGATGTAGACCTAGTCAGTTTGGATGGGACCCACTAAAGAACCCCAAGCAGAACGAGCATTAAGTACATAGGAGTAAGCACTTTCAAATTTCACCAATTTTATAAGCGGTAATCAACTAGGAATAAATGGAGCACTGATTTATGCGTCAGGACTGATTCAGGAGAACAGGCACAAAGGGAGTTAGGACGATAAATATTGCTTTGACATATGCAAGATTGTCACTGACTGCGCATTTCAAGGCATGTCTACTCAGATTGTAAGCGCTACTTAGTTCCATGAGTCTTATTTCCAGGTAAGTGGGAACACAATTGCAGCCAACAGCTGCAACCTTAAGCATATTTACTTGGAAGTAATGCCCCACTAATGAAGTAAGAATTTTTTTCTTCTGAGAGATTTCAGTCTGAAAAGCACTGCTTCCTATGTCTTCCTGCCACGACACTCCATGTGGGTTCAGAACACGCTTCTCTAATCTGGTCAGTGTCCTTCTAATGACCACTTTATTTTCTTCACCCAAGGCCAGAGGGAGATAATAGCTGGCTTTTCAGAAGGCTGCAGTGGTCCATAAGGCATTCATCTTGTCCCACTGTCATCTCCCGTCAGGAAAGTTTTGCAGATATTTAAATCTCTGCAGAGTTTTACGGACAGGGGTTGTGGAAGGATGATTGTGACCACCAAAATGGATCTAACCTTATGATATTCTGGAGAGGGTGAGGAGTGGGTTCTATCTTCAGCCCCCTTTCAGATTTGCCCTAGTACCATCTAAGCTGTCCCTCCATCACCTGCAAAATCCCTTCTAACCAACCTTTGCTATACATTCTCAAATGTCTCCTTATACTCCACAAGAACTGTATGAACTAGACTGCAAATCCTCTGGGCATTTATGTCTCCTATAATGTGCCCTACATATTCCTGGGGCTACAGAACATTAAATCATCATCAAGAAAATCTGTGGTCACCCCAGAACCTGTTTTCAGGCTAGGATGTAGCCCTGGGGGTATTTGAAGCACTGAGAAAGTCACTGAGCACATGCAGAGTAAATCTCCATGACTAACTACAACACTCTGCACCTTTGAAAGAATGTGAATTGCCACTTGTGTCCTTGCTACTCTTTAAAAATACAAAGATCCAGTAAACAATAAGCAACAACAACAACAAGAAGAAGAAGACCCTTGCTGGGTGTAACAGTTTCCTGCGATCTCATGCAACTTACTCAGAAGTAAGCTTTACCTATGAAACTTACTCCTGACACAGTCTGCATGGGCTTGCAGCCTTAATGCTATAATTAGAGCAGTAGTATTTGTATGGGGAAGGGAGAAGGAGGTTAAATTGCTTTTCCGCTTACCCACTTAAAAACACACACCAATAAATAAAACAGAGACCTGTTGCTTTTTAAGAAAATTGTAGCGTACAGGAGAGTTTCCATGCCATCCCCCTTGCTCCTTGCTTGGCAACTACAATCCCCTCCCCCCAAAACACACACACACACTTTTTGATCATTTGATGTCAGGTGATTTGAGCCACATGTCTACCGGATCAGATCCTTTTGTTGAGCGTAGCCCTGCATACTTGTTTGCTGGGAGGTGTCCTTGTACACCACAATACAAGCATTAAAACTAAAAGTTCATGCCCCCCCTTTCCCCTAATCTCAAAAAATAAAATAAAATAAGACCACTCTGGTCCTCCAGTGTGTGCTGCAGGATGAAAACTGCTAAACTGTTAGGAGAGGATACATAGAGAAATGCAAAATATTTAATATATTTCTCAAGGCGACAAGAGACATGGGTTCAATAATAAGATTCTAATGGAGATTCATAGGGAAAGGGTTTTTACATTTGGTCAGTCTCTCCTTCCGATGATTCTGGTAGAGAAGCCAGTTCTGAAAACAGAGGCTTAGCTCTCCCAGGGCATTAACTTTTAGGAAATTCTCTTTCGAGGTTCGAATTCAGTTATTACAGTAGCAACCATAAGTTCCAGTCCCACGTGTGTCTACTCAGAAGTAAGTCCCATTGTGTTCGATGGGGGCTTACTCTCCAGTAAGTCGCCCTACGTTTGCAATCCTATGCATACTTGCCTGGGAGTAAGCACCGCTGCACACAATGGGACTTACTTCCGAGTAGACTGGCAGAGGATTGCACTGTTGGAAGCCCAAAAGGGGGAGAATGTAAAAGGACTAGGAAACCATGAAATCCTGAAGGGATGGGGGTGGTCATTAAGCCATTAAGCCATTAAGAAAAGTGCTCAGTGCCCAATTTGTCTCTCATTTGAACACTCCACCACCATCGAAGCTTATCCCAAGCACATCGTTTCATAAGAAAGAAAGAACGTCGTTTTCTCTTATAGTATCATAGCATGGCATTTTGATATAAAGTCCAGGAAAAGTGAAATTTGGACTTGGCGCGGGTACTACTACTACTGCTACTACTACTACTAATAATAATAAATTTATTTATGTATTTATTCCCCGCCCAACTGGCTGGGTCCCCTCCCCCCCGCTTTTAAGAAGCAGAAAAGGCGAAATACAAAAGCAAACCAGGAGCGGGGAGAGAAGGAAAAGAAATAGACCCACTTTCAAAAGCTCCGATGCGATGAATATTCTCCCATTCCGCAAACGCTTGGCAGATCTCCGCCGACGCTTCTGGCGCTGGGATCCCTCCCTCGAGCGCGACCAACAGCTGGAGCAAAAAAAAAAAAATTTAAAACATTTTGGAACAAAAATAAGAATAAAAAAGGGACAAAATCCAGCCAGCCGTGCGCGCAGCTTACCTTCGCTCGCCCGGAATGCCACTGGGCAGACACTTGTCCGGCAGCGCGAGAAGAAGGGGAAGCAAGGGACCGTAAACAAACTGCTGAGCCGGAGTTAAAAAAAAAAGTGGGAGAGAGGAAAAGATCAAGGGACCGGAGACAATTTCACAGGATTAAAGGAAAGTTGTGTGGGAGGGAACAGACGCTCATCATGGGTAACACTGGCCTGATTGGGGGGCTGCGCAAAAGGGGGAGGCGCCACAGAAGGACGTTTTGCAGGAGAAAAGGAAAATAGATCCTTTGTTTTGTTGCCTGACTCTGAGATAGGGAGGAGAGAGAGAGAGAGAGAAAGTTCAGAATGGTTCATTTTAGGGGCCCTGCAGAAATGAAGGCGACTCCCCCAGAGGAGGGTGTTTAGTTCCGCTGCGTGTGTGTAACCCGTACATTAGAGTACCCTCCAACATTGCTCTGATGGAAATAGGGACAGCCTATACAGTCATAAGGTAAAGGTAAAGGGGCCCCTGACCATTAGGCCCAGTCGTGACCGACTCTGGGGTTGTGGCGCTCATCTCGCTTTATTGGCCGAGGGAGCCGGCGTACAGCTTCTGGGTCATGTGGCCAGCATGACTAAGCCGCTTCTGGCGAACCAGAGCAGCACACGGAAACGCCGTTTACCTTCCCGCCAGAGCGGTACCTATTTATCTACTTGCACTTTGATGTGCCTTTGAACTGCTAGGTTGGCAGGAGGAGGGACCGAGCAACGGGAGCTCACCCTGTCACAGGGATTCGAACCGCCAACCTTCTGATCGGCAAGCCCTAGGCTCTGTGGTTTAACCCACAGCGCCACCCGCATCCCATGGGTCATACAGTCATACCTCGGGATAAATACACTTCAGGTTGAGCACTTCCGGGTTTCGCCGCTCGTGCTTGCGCAGTCAAAATGACATCCAGCGCATGCACGTAAGCGGTGAAACGCGAACCAAGCACACGCGCTGTTGTGTCTTGCGTTCCATTCGGGATGCAAACGGGGCTCCGGAACGGATCCCCGTTCACATCCCAAGGTACCACTGTATTATTATTGGGGAAGCAGGTGGCGCTGTGGGTTAAACCACAGAGCCTAGGACGTGCCGATCAGAAGGAGCGATGGTCCAGCTCCTGTCAACCTAGCAGTTTGAAACGGCTTTTTGTGCACTGCTCTGGTTTGCCAGAAGCGGCTTAGTCATGCTGGCCACATGACCTGGAAGCTTTATGCCGGCTCCCTCGGCCAATAAAGTAAGATGAGTGCCGCAACCCCCGAGTCGGCCATGACTGGACCTAATGGTCAGGAGTCCCTTTACCTTTTTTACCATCTGACTTGATTGCTCCAACCACTCTGACCAGCTTCCAACATATATAAAAAAACGTAATAAAAATAATAACTTATTATTTACACCCTGCCCATCTGGCTGGGTTTCCGCAGCCACTCTGGGCGGATCCCAACAGAATATTAAAAACAGAATAAAAATCAAAAACTTCCCTAAACAGGGCTGCCTTCACATGCCTTCATAAAGTCAGATAGTTGTTTATTTCCTTGACATCAGACAGGAGGGCGTTCCACAGGGTGGGAGCCACTACCGAGAAGGCCCTCTGCCTGGTTCCCTGTCACCTCACTTCTCACAGGGAGGGAACTGCCAGAAGGCCCTTGGTGCTGGAACTCCGTGTCTGGACTGAATGATGGGGGTGGAGATGCTCTTTCAGGTATACTGGGCCGAGGCCATTTAGGGCTTTAAAGGTCACTGAATTGTGCTCAGAAAGGTACTGGGAGCCAACATTAAACATTTTTTAAAACTTCCATATACAGGGCTGCCTTCAGATGGCTCTGGGGGTCAGATAATTCCATAGCCTCTGATGCTGGTCACACAAGCTAACCCTGCACACTGCCAGGCTCCCTACAACACTTACATGCCCAGCTGATATCAGGGCAGAGTTTTACTCAGGTACCAATGTCTGCAGGTCAGCCTCTGCCATGTCTTCTTTCTTTGGTGATAACTTGTAGCCGAGTAAGATTGTCTTCCATGAACACAGCCTTTAACAATGAGTCTGTAAGTGACTGTGGAGGCCAATTCTGGATCCACACGTCCTTCCACAGTGGGGACATAGGTTTCCGGACAGGAGTTGGTCATGGTGAGGGTTTTCCAAACAAGCGCTTCTTCTTTCTCCCTTTTCGGTTTGAGTGTCTTCAAAGTCCATGACACCTTTGGTAAGTGGGGAAGGGTCTTCCCCAGTCAGAGGAGGGGCTATTCTTCCTAATGATCAGTAAGAACCCCATTTGTTGTCATTTAAACCCATGAATCAACAGGAAACAACAGCAGCAAGCTCCAAATTTGCTGCAAATCTATGTGACAGGGCTTCAAATGGTTGCTATCATATCTCAGCGGCCTCTTTTCTAGGCTAAACGTTCTCTGCCTTTCAGCCTTTTCTCTCTATTTTTTTAATTTTCAAAGATCTTTATTGAAACTTAACATATATACATAATAACCAAAATTCCCAATGATTCCCTCACATAAAATAAAATATCTAAATTACAACAGCTGCATAATTATACACTTAATTATAACCCACCCTACTTCCCTCCACAGCAATTCGACTTCTTTATATTTCTTTCTACCTTTCCCCCCTTGCATTCTATAATAAATTATTTTTGTTAAATTCTGATATTTCCTTCTTTCTTTATTGGTTTTGTTATCACTTACATTTTTTATTCTAAGCCTATTAACATGTCATTTTTAGAACAATATTTTGACATATAATCTTCGAAATACTTCCACTCCATTCTTAACTTTTGATTTGATTGATATCTTATAACTGAAGTTAATTTTGCCAACTCTATATACTCACTTAATTTACAAATCCACTTTTCTCAAAGGGCTCACCAGTGCTTCCCCCCACCAAAAAAAAGTTTAGGGGTACTCTCATTTTCCTACTGATATTGAAATACTGCCCCTCAATGAGGCCAAACTTAAGATTCACAAAATGTTTAGAGGTATGCATACCCCAGAAAAAAATTATATATATATATAGTTTGCTTCTGCCACACTCTGGATTCTAAGCAGCCCTGTTTTCACTTCATTTCCATCACCACTCACCACCGGAGTTTGCTATTAGAAGAAGTTGCGTCAAAAGGGAAAACATGCAAACAGGCTTCTACCCATCTGCTCAGTCGGAAATAAAACCGGTTCCCTCCTTCCTGCCTGACCTGCCATTTTACATAGCGCGTTCCAAGTATGTCAGGCTCTTCACAATCACACACACTCGTTTGCTTGTTTGTTTGTTTGTTTGTTTTGTATAACGCCCTATATCCATAGGTCTCAGGGCGTTTCACAACACAAAGTTACAATATAAAAGAACAAAATACAGAATAAAAATAATCAAATCAATCAACAATACACAGGTATACAAACTAGTAAAAAGCTAGTAAATACAGTGGTACCTCGGGTTACATACGCTTCAGGTTACATACTCCGCTAACCCAGAAATAATACCTCGGGTTAAGAACTTTGCTTCAGGATAAGAACAGAAATCGTGCTCCAGCGGCGCAGCAACAGCAGGAGGCCCCATTAGCTAAAGTGGTGCTTCAGGTTAAGAACAGTTTCAGGTTAAGAACGGACCTCCAGAACGAATTAAGTACTTAACCTGAGGTACCACTGTAAGTGAATCAAGATTATTATTATTATTATTATACTGCTGACCAGGAATACTCTCCAATATCCAACATTTTACTGCCCCATTTGCAGCTGGAAAAATAAAAATTGGGGAGGAACATTTTGGTGAATGGGAGATTTAGGAAAAAATGTGGGCTTCGATAGTAATGGTGCTTCTCTGTATGACTGGTGGTCACTATTTTTTATTTCCCACAAATCCTACAGGAATGATACCAGACCACCACCAACTGCACAGAGGAGCATGGTCCTCAGTGATGAGGGGCTGGGGAACTCTTCCTCTCTAAATTCTGAGCCACAGATTTATTTTTGGGCTCAGCGACAGTGCGTTCAGGGCTCATGTCCAGTATTTTGGGGGCTCTTGGGCAAGCCATTGGACCCCATTAATCTGGAAGACATGGAGCTTGTATCCTCTCACATTACCTCTGGCTTCCTAAGCTGCTCTGAGAAAGATCAGCACAGTGGTGCTCTTAGAGCAATATATTCTTCAGACAGAACCGGTCCTACCATTAGGCAGAGTGAGGAGGCAGTGGATACTGGCAGGCAAAGTGCTGGAGGGAAGAGATGCCTTGCATCCCATAAGCTAGTCAGTTTCCCCTTGGATGCAGTGGAAGATGCTGTCCTGTCACCTCCAGAGAAATGAGATTCAACAACCGACCTGGTCAGATTCTGTATGTGCAATAAGTCAGTCAGTCAGTCAAGTTTATTGCTTATAGCCAAAGGCTGCTGCAATGTATACAATGTCATTCAATAAAATATATACTAGTATGATACACAAACTTAAAACATTTACATTGTCAAAACATGACGTAATCTGCACAAAGCTATAATATACAAATTGAAACATTAGACAATAAAATTCATAAGTTAAAATCACCGAGGGGCAACTAATATATTAAATAATACAATAGACAATTATGTACAAAGATTAGTGAGAAAGATACAGCTTGGTGTAAGGTAAAGGGACCCCTGACCATTAGGTCCAGTCGTGACCGACTCTGGGGTTGCGTCGCTCATCTCGCTTATTGGCCGAGGGAGCCGGCGTACAGCTTCCAGGTCATGTGGCCAGCATGACTAAGCCGCTTCTGGCGAACCAGAGCAGCGCACAGAAACGGCGTTTACCTTCCCGCCAGAGCGGTACCTATTTATCTACTTGCACTTTGACATGCTTTTGAACTGCTAGGTTGGCAGGAGCAGGGACTGAGCAACGGGAGCTCACCCCGTTGCGTGGATTCGAACCGCCGTCCTTCTGATCGGTTTAACCCACAGTGCCACCCCCGTCCCACAGCTTAGTGTAGATGGGGTCAAATAAATTCATCTCCTTTACAGTTCATAGCTATCTCGGCTATAAATTTTTTTCAAATTTTCCTGGCGGCAGTTGCAAAAAGTGCTACACGCCAGGTCACATACTTATCTATGTCTGCGAGGAGATAAAGAATGTCAGAAGGGTTCTGGCCAGGGGACCTTGTCGTTTTAGGTGTCAAAAACCGTTCTCTTGCTTCATTCTATAAGGGGCAGCGTAAAATATAATGGTCCTCTAATTTAGGGCATCCCTAATACAAACATGTTCATTTACTGGTATGCCTCTATGTCTCCCATCTCTATAAGCAGAGTTTATTGTATTTAATCATAACTCTGTAAAAGCTTTACGGAGTTGTACAAAAGTCAATTCACTGAAGTAAAACGTATGTTCATGGGCCTTTCTAAGTTTAAAATATAATGGGGAACATGTGGATAGGTATATGGAGTTTAAGTCATTTTTAGTAGCCACTGTCCTTATGGTCCACTGAAGCCCTGGTCAGATTTTTGAACCTTGATACTCTCTGGAGCTGGTCTCATATACCATGCGGTTTCTAGTGCAAGGGCTTCAAATCATATCAATCTGCATTTTTGTCACGGCTGGCTGGCCTCAACGAGGAGAAAGAGGGAACGTGACTTGTTTGCCAAAATGCTTGCAAAAATCCTCATGGCAACATGGAAAGGGGAGGTGTTTACTCTTCCACAAGTAGCATAGGAAGTTTGGAATGGGAAATTCCCAGCAGGGGCCAGGAGGCAGAATTTAAAAAGGTCCGTGTGAAAGCAAGGAGCAAGTCTTTTATTTCTCAGTGCGCTGTCTGCCAGATGCAATAAAGTCAGTGCCTGGATTTAATAAACTCCCCCTTGTTATTAAGAAAACAAGGTCTCTTTTCCTGGAAAACTAACAAATCCAAGGATAGGGTGTAACTTTTCATAATCATGATTTGTTTCGAGTGCTTTGTGAGAATGCCAAAGGACCCTTTGAAATACCAAATGTTTTCCAATTAGGCAGACGTAAGGAGACTGGAACCAATGCAGCTGACACTGGATTTAGGTGGCTTCAATTCTTCTTAAAAGAACAATGTTGGGTTGTTGTTTTCCTTTAATGAAATGAAACACCAGCTTTGCAAACTGTGACACAAAATAAGCCCCAGAGTAGGACCAAATCAAATTGAGGCCCCTGCTGTGGTGCAATTACGCAGGAATGGCTAGTTACCGGTAGTTCAAGGCAGATATGGCTAGTTAGTTCAAGGCAGCATTCAAACTTTAATCCCAGACTTTACCTCTTTGACTTCTCCTGCTTCATTGACTCTGTATTGTTTATGGCAGGGATGGAGAACCTCCTTATGAAACAGCTGAGGGCCACGAGGTTTTCATCCCTGATCTACAACTACAAAGCTACTAGGTCTACTTTTCTTCTTCTAAAACCCAGTCCTGTTCCAAGGCTATGTATACACACTTTAATAAAGCAAGCAAAAATAAACCTTCGTCCTCCTTTCTCATTGAGGTTTATGTCTCCACTTTTTGATCAAGTGGCCCCTTGCCCCCGTTTTCCTCATCCCCCTTGCCTTCATCACCCCATTCCTTTGGACTTGACCACCTATTCTTCCTCCTGGGCTCCTCTGCCTGAATCCAACTCTATCCTTTTGCACTTTGGCAGCACTTAAAGCCAATACTAGACTCCTAAAAAACCCCCAGAAGACTGCATGAGCCTACAGGTCTCAGCAACGATCACCTTGTGCAAGATTAATTTACCATAGGTAGGCAAGTTCTCTGAGCACATTGTGGCATCCCGACAATGGTTAGCCAGGTGTTCTTAAATGAAACCTGTTATTCAGATCTCTTCCAATCTGGCTTCTGGCCTGGTTTGGGGGGCCAAAACCAGGATACCCTATGCTGAGATGGATAGCGTGACTGTGACACAGATGATTCTTCTGCACTTCTCAGATGTGACTCATCTTTCTGAATGGAATTATTTACTAATTATTTACCTTTCCATGGAGGTACAGGTTACAGCAACAGCCAAGACAACATTTTCCCACCTTTGCTGTATCAAGCAGTTGGTCCCTTACCTTTCCCACCCTGATCAGGCTACAGTGATCTATGCGACAGTCACCTCCAGGCTTGACTACTGTAATTCGCTCTACGTGGGGCTGCCCTTGAAGCTGATCCAGAAACTCCAGCGGGTGCAGAATGCTGCAGCGAGGCTCCTCACGGGGTCTCTGCCATGGTAGCATATTCACCCAGTGCTTTTCAAGCTGCACTGGCTCCCGGTAGAGTACAGGGTCAGGTTTAAGGTGCTGGTTTTGACCTTTAAAGCCCTTCACGGCCTACGACCTTCGTACCTACAGTACCACCTCTCCCGGTATGCTCCATGGAAGACCTTAAGGTCCATAAATAGCAACACCCTAGAGGTCCCGGGCCCTAAGGAAGTTAATTAGCCTTAATCAGAGCCAGGGCTTTTTTGACACTGGCTCCGGCCAGGTGGAACGCTCTGTCTCATGAGACCAGGGCCCTGCGGAACTGATTTCTTTCCGCAGGGCCTGTAAGACAGAGTTGTTCTGCCTGGCCTTTGGCTTAGAATCAATTTGATTCCCTTCCCCTCTTTCTTTTTCCCTTTCTCCTCCTGTGATGGGGCTGCATTTTAATGTTTTAATGTTGTATTAGTCTTGTTTTTTAAGTTGTATTTCAATCAACTTGTTTTTATTATTGGTTGTTAGCCGCCCTGAGCCCGGTCTTGGCTGGGGAGGGCAGGGTATACATAAAATTTATTATTATTACTATTATTACAATTATTTATTGTAAACCTTCCAAGGTAGCTTTCAAATAACAACAATGCACATTTGAATACACAGCAAAATCAACATATAAGGACAGTTGGCCAGATGGAGAAAGAGGAGGCCGCTCAGTTGAAGCAGCCTGTGGTTATTTCTGTGCCTGCCCTTCCTTATCTCCTTCCCTTCCCACTGGGAGTGGGAGGCACTGTACCGCAGTGGCCTGAGTTATTCCTGTTGGATCAACTTCCCAGAGGTAGTGCTAGGGAACTGCTGTTCCACTTCATGACCTTTGAACTATAGGCTGTCACAAGTTCCCCCTTTCCAACATCTGCATCAGGGATGGGGAGCCTGTGGTCTCTGAGATGTTGCTGCACTCCAGCTCCCATCATCCCTGACCAAAAGGCCATGTAGGCTGGGGGTGACAGGAATTGGGAGCCCTTTTGGAGGGCAACTGTTTCCCCATCTCCAATCTAAATGAAAACTGCTGTGTAAAGTTATCTGGAGGGTGCAAATGGTCAAACAAAGGCAGTTATGCACAGCACCAATTGGGCAGCACATGTGTTGTCATGAACCCGTACCCTCCCATAACATTTTAAAATGAGTTTTTCTTTTTAAGGTGAAACCTAGTTAAATCAAGAACACAGAATTAAAATGGCGAACAACCTTCCCTAAAGCATAGGTGGGGAGCAAGACTAATTGGTGTTCAGATCAGCAATACATATGTCAAGTACAGGGCAAAAGGAGAAAAATCCACTACAACTTCTGCTTTAATGTTTTGTGTGCATGCAGCTGAGCTCTCTCTGTGCATGTAACAACTCTGCAGAGTTAAGACGGTGGGATCTAAAGACTCGTGAATGGCATTACTGTGGCTTCCACTTCCCACCAGCGCCTCTTTCATCCTTTGAAAAGTCATTCTGGGAATTTGAAAGATGCTCAGTAATAATCTCCAGTGCAGCAGTCGGAGAAGAAATCTGGAAGGGACTAATATGCTTACAGAAGCAGTGAGCACTTGGACTCTTTGGATCCTGGCTAATAAGACCTGTGGCACACATTAAAGAGAAAAATATATGTGGCATTTCACGTAGCCATAAAATATATAACCCATTAAAACCCAATCTTTCACCCAAGGGGTACAATGCCATATGGAAACATGCTAATACTATTCTAATAATAATAGCTTTGAGAGATGCTCTGCTCTTGCGCTCTCGCTCTCTTTACATGTGGGTTGCTGTTGAATTGCCAAGCAACAGCTACTTCCACACTACATTAGCAACATAATCTTGCAGAACGTTCCCTGCAAAACTATAGATAAAACTAAACAGTCACAATCACAGCTTTTGTAGAAGACTTTTAAAAAATGCAAGATAAGCAACCATGAAGTTCCCATCCAACACTATTAAAAAGCAACTGTTTGGTCTGATTGTTCAGGATGACTTGGAAGCCCTAGAATATTTCCCTCTATTCATTTAGTTTTAGTTCTTTTCACTGATTTGTATTTACAACACATTAAAGCAACTGAGGATCCTTATTTGCAGATAACAGAGTGCAAGACGAAAGCATAGAAAAGGCAATAATTGAGGCATAATCTGGAAACATTTCAAGTACTTTATTCAAAACCTCAGTTTCCCTAGTCAGACTGAATGCACAGCACCTTCAGACTGGGAGTAATCACCACCCTTCAAACTGATGTCAGGGGAAGGAAAACTCTTGACTTCAACATCCAGAGAACCCTGGCAGAATTTAATAGCTATTTCAGCTGCAGGTTGGGAATCCTTGGAAAACGCTGAGCTCTGGTTGGCTTTCCTCTTAAGCCAGGGGGCTGTAAATCATTGTTTCGCCTACAGCAAAAAGCTGGATTATTTAACGGTGAAATGGGGCTTCTAATCCATCCAAGTTATGTTGAGTACAGAAGGAGGTGGGAGCAGCTGCTGCAATGTAACCACTAAGTGTTTCACAGGTGTATTATCTCATGTATGAAGTGTCAGTAGGGATGAGGAAAATGCACTGCTAGACATGGGGCTAGGTCAGAGAAATCCCTCTCCTGCCCCCCATATGGTTACTTCCTATGTTCAGGCTGGCACACTCCAAGAGAGGGAAGGAGAACCTGAGTGCACTCTGCGCAGACTCAGAGGCACAATCTATATTGCAGGGTAGATTCATGGCTTTCAGAAAGAGGGTGGTGAGGCTGAACTCAGATCAAACCCAGACACATATGAATCTCTAATATGGCAGAAACAGCAGATAAATCCTTCTCCTGCCCCTTATAGTTACTTCAGATGTTCAGGCTCCTCATCCTGGCTCAAATAAATCCCACAGAACGCCCACTACAAGACAGGGAAGGAGAACATGAGTGCGCCCTGCACATGCTCAGAGGCACCATCTTTCCTTCACATGTCGCAGGGCAGACCCTTTCAGAAAGAGGGTGGTGGAGCTTGAACTCAAGACATGCGTTAACCTCTAACCAATGGGACAAACAGCAGAGGGGGTGCCCTGTGCAGAAGCACCCCAACCTTTCGACCAAAGGGGAGGGCAGCATGGGCGTAGGAAGGGGGGGGTACAGCTGCCCCTATAAATCAAGTCTTTTTTAAAAAAATAATAATTTTATTGCATTTTCAATTTGATCATGATCAGTTTCATTACATAATTCAATAAACCCAAGCATTGCTCTAACAGAGCATCAACCCCCCCCCGCCCCTCTTTCTGACTTCCATACATAATTACTTTATTCTCTGCATTTCTATAACCACTTTTTTTACCTTCTATCTCGTTTTTGTATTTCCCCTCATTAAATGTAAATCAGCCTCTATAAACCAAGTCGTTAAATAAAAACTTAACTAAAATAAAATAAGTAAATAAAAAAATACTTAACTGGCCAACTGAGTTGCAGATAACTCGGTTGCTCCCCTCCCCCCAATAACCCCCCAAAAATTAAATCCTGGAGGGCGGCCTATAACAAAGCACCCCCCCAACAACGACCCCGCTTGGGAGGCACGACAAGCGAGCTTTAGAGACCCCTCTAGGGTGGGATTTGAACCCAGGCCTTCCTCGGCGTCCCTACCCCGGCACTCTAACCGCGGCACCGCCCCCGCCCGCGCCCCGTTCGACGGCAGAAAGTCGTCGCGAGCAGCTCGGCCTCCGTCGCCGTCGAGGCCGCCGCCGCGGGCCATGTGCCCCCCGGAGGCCCTCCGCGCCCTGCTGCAGAGGCGCCCGAAGGTTCTGCCGCCGGCGAAGGAGGCGAAGGGCAGGCGTCGGAAGTGGCGGTGGTGGCCGGCCCGCTGGTTGCCCGTGTGGTCGGGGATGTCCCGCGGCGCCAGCGCCGGCCCCTCGTCGTCGTCGTCGTCGTCTTCGTCCTCGTCCTCCACGTGCTGCTCCTCGCGCAAGGCGGAGCAAGCCCGCGGGCCCTTCGGCGAAGAGCAGTTCCTGGCCGTTTGCCGGGAGTCGACCAAGCCCCGGGAAGCGGCCAGGGCCGCCTGGGAGCTCATGGCCGAGACCGCCAGCTTCTGCATCTTCCGGCTCTTCGACGAGGTGCGACGGCGGCCAGGGGCGCCGCCGCTGCGGCCGGACCAGAAGGGAAGGGGGGAAAAAGGCCGCCGAGGCCTAGACGGAGCAAGGGAGCCTGAGGGACCGGCGCCGCGTTGCCGTGGAAACGCGAGGGAAAGAGGAGGCCTCCAAGCTGTTTGGGGACTACAGTTCCCGCCATCCCCGGCCGCTGATTCTGCTAGCTAGGGATGATGGGAGTTGTAGTCCAATAACAGCTGGGGGCCCAAGGTTGAGAAACACTAGGGTTGCCCACACTTGGGTCTCCATTTGTTTTTGTGGAGGTTCCCACCATTCCCTGCTGCTGATCCTGCTTAGCCAGGGATGATGGAGTTGTAGTCCAGCAACAGCTGGGGGCCTAAGTTTGAGAAACACTAGGGTTGCCCATACTTGGGTCTCCAGCTGTTTTTGTGGCAGTTCCCACCATGCCCAGCCACTGGTCCTGCTTAGCTAGGGATGATGGGAGTTGTAATCTAACAAGAGCTAGGCCAGGCCAGGGTTGAGAAACACTAGGCCCGGGTTGCCCATATTTGGGTCTCCAGCTGTTCTCGCAGCAATTCCCATCCATTGATCCTGCTAGCTAGGGATGATGGGAGTTGTAGTCAAAAAACAGCTGGGGACCCAAGGTTGTGAAACACTCTGTGGGTCAGCAGCTCTTTTCGTTAGTCAGACCCCCCCTGGCCAAACCTCCACCTGGCCTTTCCTCCATGGTGGCCAGTGGGGCTCCCCCCCCCTTGTGCTCCATGGCCCTCACAACAGGCCTGAAAGGTAGGCAAGGCTGAGAGAAAGCGGCCTGAGGCCTCCGTTGCACTTCTAAAACCACTTCCAGCCTTTGGAGGAGTGGGGAATGTATCAGGTTTGCCAACTGCTATTCTCTACTACAGCCTGCTCTCGATTGTTGGCCATGTCTCTTCTTCAAATAAATAGATTACAAAGTTCCTGAACATGTACAAAATGCCTTGCCTTTCCTCTGGGCAACAGCAGCCTCTCATTATTTAAGGAGAAGCCCCACTGTATCAAACAAAACAGGGCTGGCAAGGTAAGGTGATTGTGTCTTGGAGCAGGATCCACAGGGGCAGCAGATCCCAATGTAGATCTTTATTGTTCCTAGGGTTGCCATTAAAAAAATCCTGTCCTCCATTATATAGTCATTCTTTGTTTATCCACACCCACGTAGGAGCAGGGCTTCTTCCTTCCAGGACAGATTACAAGACTTGCTCAGAGGCCTGAACCTCCTTTGAAAAATTATGATCTATTTCCACCTCTCTTTTCAGTATTATATTTCTTGTGAGTGAACTTTTAAAGGATACGCATGTAGTATTGCAAAACGTATGCCAGAAGGCAGCCTCTGGCCATTGCATTGTTCCTGTGTACAGGAAAAGCAGAAATCAAAGATGCAGTGATAGGGAACAGCTTACCTGTTGTGTTTCTACCTGTCATGCTGATGTTAGGGACATAATAGCACTGCCAGGAAGGGGGAAAAAAAACAAGAAGTTAATGCCCTGGTGTGGGAGTTAACAAATGGACAGAATCAACCGAGGGGAGCAGAGGGGCAGGGAAGTGTGCATTATGCGACCATGAAATAGACAGGGTCCTCCCTTGAGATGTAGTAGCAGTATTTGGGTATTCTAGATAGGAAGCATAAAATAGGGACTGACAGCTTTCTGTAGAGTACTGATCAGCAACTGACAGCCTGTGGGTCAAACCTGGCTGGGTGTCCTCTGCTCCCTCCACCTTGCCAGACTTCAAGCAGAAGGGATGTGCGGCACTTACTATGACTATAGAACTTGATTTAGGAAATGAGATTGGCTAATCGTTCTCTAGGGACGCGGGGTGGCGCTGTGGGTTAAACCACAGAGCCTAATACTTGCTGATCAGAAGGTCGGCGGTTTGAATCCCTGCGACGGGGTGAGCTCCCGTTGCTCGGTCCCAGTTCCTGCCCACCTAGCAGTTCGAAAGCACGTCAAAGTGCAAGTAGATAAATAGGTACCGCTCCGGCAGGAAGGTAAACAGCGTATCCGTGTTCGCCAGAAATGGCTTAGTCATGCTGGCCACATGACCTGGAAGCTGTACGCCGGCTCCCTCGGCCAGTAAAGCAAGATGAGCGCCGCAACCCCAGAGTCGGTCACGACTAGACCAAGGGGTCCCTTTACCTTTACCTTTACTCCCTCCTCAAAGTGATCCTCCTGTAAAACTACTTACAGTCCAGACAGATTAAGGATTAAATTGCTATATATTTCCATTTGAAATGGAACAGTGGAGACCTGCATCTCAAGGGTGCTTCTGGATTTAGATTGACAAGCATTTTGCCATAACTATAGTGGGGTTAGGGGACGCGGGTGGCGCTGTGGGTAAAACCTCAACGCCTAGGACTTGCCGATCATCAGGTCGGCGGTTCGAATCCCCGCGGCAGGGTGCGCTCCCGCTGCTCGGTCCCAGCGCCTGCCAACCTAGCAGTTCGAAAGCACCCCCGGGTGCAAGTAGATAAATAGGGACTGCTTACTAGCGGGAAGGTAAACGGCGTTTCTGTGTGCTGCGCTGGCTCGCCAGATGCAGCTTGTCACGCTGGCCACGTGACCCGGAACTGTCTTCGGACAGCGCTGGCCCCCGGTCTCTTAAGTGAGATGGGCGCACAACCCTAGAGTCGGACACGACTGGCCTGTACGGGCAGGGGTACCTTTACCTTTACCTTTATAGTGGGGTTAGCTCCATTTTTCATGGGTGTTCTGTTTCTGTGTCATTCCATCCTTCATGACCTTTCATAATCCTGAGGCTTCTATTTTCTTTTAGTCTTCTGCTTCCCAGACCTGAGAGGAGATGAGACTGAGTACTAACAGCTGGACTTTGTCTTGTTTAACCATGGGGGTGCAACCACAGTTGTCTGTTTTTCTTTTCCCTTGCTCCCTTTCACAGGAAGTTTTGTAGGCCAATGTTTGAGAGCCTGTGCTGATCTAATCCTTGGTTCAAGGATTAGCTTTTTCTTTTTCTTTTTCTTTTTACAGCATCCTTGAATGGGTCAGGGAGGTGGGCAGAACGCCAAGAGTACAGACACAGGCAGAGTTTATTCTTTCCCTCCCTTCGAAAGCAGTTTGTGTCCTTGGAAAAACTGCATTTTTAAAAAATCTACAAACTCCTCTCCTTTTTTGTCCCTTACTGAAAGAGTATGCAAAGCTGGAGTGTGCTTGAGAGTTAGAAGATGAACAATATTTATTTTCTAAATGCTGCAACCTACTTTCAAGTAGCTTGTTTTCTGGAAGATTTCTGCTTGCTGCTCTTGTGTGTTCAAATTTACTCCATTTAATTTCTTGTCATGAGCTTATTTACTCAGGTAGAAAAGCACCATGCTCCTGTCATGGCCGTGGGCTAGTGTGGGCCTCTACATAGCTCCATCCTTATTTCAGACATATCGCTATATTGAAAACCAGGTATCACCCAGCCCTAGATGGCAGCAACCATGCCACTCTTAATTCATTGCTGAAGCCTGTATGCCAGTCCTTGCCATCATATTCCTAGATCTGTCTGGCCCAGATCTGTCTGTTTTAAATTGATTTCACTCTTGTATACGTTTGAGGACAAATCCCAGCCTCCTCAGCACAGATTTCAGACTTCTTCCTCTTCAGGATAAACAGCTGGCCAACTCAGCAGGGCATTCTGCCTTGAAATACTGAAGCCCTGCTGGTTTATTGGCCAAGAGGAAAACTTTGTGGGCTGCCTGTGGTCAGAGACAGCGTGATTCAAGCAGCTGGCAGAAATGCCTGGAAGTGGAGTCTAGCGCAGGCAGGAAGCCCAATTCTTTACCAACCGAAGTGCTATCAAAATTGGGACATGCGTTGGTGGAATGCTTGAAGCCTCTGCTATTTTGGTGTGTGTTGCATGGCCCTGCTGTATTAGATATGACAGGGATTTGGATAATTGGGGGCTTGGAAGTACAGTGATACCTCGGGTTAAGTACTTAATTCGTTCCGGAGGTCCGTTCTTAGCCTGAGACTGTTCTTAACCTGAAGCACCACTTTAGCTAATGGGGCCTCCTGCTGCTGCCGCGCCGCCAGAGCACGATTTCTGTTCTCATTCTGAAGCAAAGTTCTTAACCCGAGGTACTATTTCTGGGTTAGTGGAGTCTGTAACCTGAAGCGTATGTAACCTGAAGCGTATGTAACCCGAGGTACCACTGTAATGTATTTTAAATGCTAGGTTGTTTTGTTGGTGTGATAATTCTGTCCAGTCAGCAAATGCTGACACGGATCAAGAACAATTTCACACGTGGCTTGTATGTTTAATTTGTTGTTTTTTTTAATGGGAATACAAGTTCTGCATTGGTCAGACTGATTATTGAAATGAGAAATGCCTCTCTTCCGATTTCTCATCTACTATAGGAACAATCACACTGTCATCCCAGTGAGGCTCAAAGGCCATTTAAGCCCTGCCTGGGAGGTCATTCTAAGTTTACATGGTGATTGTTTGGAGACTGGAATGCAGTATCATCCCTCAAGAAGAAAGTAGGCAGATGTCATACTTGGCTCGGTTTTAAAGGAAGCAATTTGTTGTATTTGTTTTATCAAAAGAAACGCTGCAATTTGTAGACTTATGCCAGCAGCGAAAGTTAAAACAGGTTGGCAGGTATCATAAGTGGTGGAATCCACTTATAATCCACTTATAATCCACCAAGGTACAGTGGTACCTTGGTTTACGAACTTAATTGGTTCCGGAAGTCCGTTCTTAAACCAAAGTGTTCTTAAACCAAGACGTGCTTTCCCATAGCAGCGGGGGACTCGGTTTACAAATGGAACACACTCAACAGGAAGCGAAACATGGTTATTATTCTAAGGCAAAGTTCACAAACCAAAACACCTACTTCCAGGTTTGCAGCGTTCTTAATCCAAGTTGTTCATAAACTAAGCCGTTCTTCAACCAAGGTACCACTGTAATTAGAGGAATGCAAAATAAGTAGGCATATGGATGTTGGGATTACATAGCTTTTCTTCACATATTTGCTCTTCTTTTTAATTAGGGTTGGCTTGTTAATTCTCTGATGAACAGCTTTTTAAACTATTGTGGTAGTATCATACTGTGGTAGCATGTTTTGCTGTGGCCTTTGACACCTGAGATGTACAATTTTAGGACACACCCTATTTTGTGTGTTTTTTTGGAGGGGTGCGTAATTGTAAGTTTTTAAAATGTTTAATGTTGTATTTTAAACAGTTGTAACCTGCCCTGGGACCATAGGGTGAAGGTTGGGTAATAAAATTATTGTAATAATAATTTAGCAGTTTGCAAACATGCCTAAGGAACAGAGATTTGGAAACGAAACCTGGAACATTAAGGGTTCTAGCAAGTGTCCCAGAGTTGCTTTAAAAAAGAAAAAAAGAGATGCTTTGCTTGCTGACTAAAGTCAGCATTATCACATACGAATAAACAAATCTATAAAATAAACCGGAAAGAAAAAGCTCTCAAAGTGTCCAAGATATTTTGTAACCCATGCCTCTCTTTTTGCTTTTAAAGAAATTTGTGTCACTGTAGCAACTTTGGTAGAAATCTCTAAATACAGGAAAGTCTTCGTGTTGGAAAGCAACCAACACTGCCAGAGCGGTGGGATCATACTAAAATCTAGACTAGCTATAGGCGGTGGTTTGTCTTTTGAATTTATTGTTTTCAAAATACAGACTAATGTTTAACAGTTTTGTTTTGTTTTGTTACTGCGATGGGCCAGTCTGAGAACACTTCATGGTACTGTATGTTTTCCAGCCTTCTAAACAAACATCTCCTGTAATCTGCAGGCACGTCATAATCTCACTTTCAGTTGATATTCACATTCCTTTCGTACAGGAAAATAGGTTTGCTAACCTTTGAAAGCTCAGATTATCTGAGATATTGCAAGGTTTGTGAACTAAAACCACAACTAAAACCATCTGTTGTGGTAGATGGTGGCCTAGACTCTTCTTGTAATGTTCTGCAGTAAAGGGTAGTCCTTTAAATAAATGGAGGTAGAGCGATTTTACAGAGTGTACAATTTCAGGAATCACTCTTAAATAATTGCAGGCTTGATGTATCTTTGGAAAATAGAACTCAGGAGGGCGTAGGCTTGGGTGGAGGTCTACTTCACATTGCCAGAATTTGTTTGTGAAGCAGTGTTGTAATGCCTTATTACAAAATGCTGTGTGACTCATGCCGTATCTTTATTTTAAATATTTCCTTTCTTTAAATGTTGGGTTCATAAAGGGTCTAGCTGACGGTGCTGAAGGATGAAGTGATGTTTATTGAATGAGAAAGTTCATGATAACAGAGCTCTGTTAAAAAATATTTTACAGAATACAAGACTGAAAAGGGTAAAAGGTAGTTTAAATTCCATTCACTTGTACTGTGCTTTGACATTTTTGCATCTCCTCGATGAATTAGACCCGAAAACCTTCTGTTTCTGCAATTGGCATTGCTAGCAAATAATTCAACTCTCTGAACAAAGGGTTATCCAACTCTTAGTGTAAGGGTTATTTGATTTGTGCAGCGAGCTCCACTAAGTCAAATAAAACAAAATAAATAACATGATTTTTTCTGGACTGGTCAGGGTGAAGATGGGCGGGGGGGGGGCGAGTCTAACAAAAGTAGAATACAGTCAGAGTGCTGAAATATATATTTATTGTTTCACTTGACTATCGTAACAGAAGTATGACTCCTGCTGCAGTTTATGTTTCAAAGGATAAAGGGGGATTAGATGCTGATAAGACTTTCATTTGACTATACAGCAGTCTCTGATATTTAAAATAAACAACTGAGTTATACTTACAACACCCACATTTATATAGGATAATTTCTATGGCACCTAGTGTGTAAATATGAGAAAGCATTATTGCTTTGGAGTAATATGTTTAGGGTTATACAGAAAAAAAGATATCTCCAGCCTAGCAGAAAGATTGGTATATATTTTAAGATACGTCTGTCATAGGGTAGTCCAGTTCTTTAGGCAAATGGACCAACTCGCCTCTGTTTTAAAGCAAACATCACAGAGTATATTTGTATATTGTAAATGTATTCATTGTGCAAGCACAGTGGTATAAAAGAGTATTTTTGGACAAGCAAAGTCCTGAAATACAGGATTCTTGATTTTCCCCTCCCTGCTCTCTCCTATTTCTCTTGCTTTTTCAGAAATCTGGACTGTACGAGTATAAAGTCTATGCCACTCTTGGTGATTGTTCCCCAGATGTATGTGCAGAAGTGTACATGGATTTAACCTACAGATCACAATGGGACCGGTATCTTAGAGGTCAGTAAATTATTCAAGACCAAAATGTCATTTTCTTTGGTCACTGTGATAGGTTCCTTTCCTCCGCTCCTTGACCACCATTGTTTTGAAGATTCTTCTACTTCGCTCTTTCAAGTGCTCTGTACAGTTTTTCAGTATGAAAAATGCATGAAGTAGATTTCCATTACCAAAGCATTAATGCTAATATAGTCATCCACTTGTGATGCCCTGAAAAACAAATAAGAAGCAATGTTTTTCTTACTAGCCACTTTTGGTGTTAAAACCAATTTTCTTAGATCCATCGGCACTGTTCTCGTGTTGGTTTATGGACTTGTCTCTTGAGCATTATATGACATCTGGGGAATCTGAGGCCTAGTGTTTGATACCCCCTTAATCACCAGTTTTTATTAGATTGTTAGAGCGGTCAGATGCAAAAGTAGAAACTTTAATAGTTTTGGAGGCAAAGGAAATCACATGTGTTATGCAAGCCACATCTGCTGAAATTCCCTCTCCTGAATATCGATGAAAAGATGAAGAAGCCTATCCTCTTTTGCAATTGGCTACTATACTCTAAGACCTTCTTTAGCTTTGATCTCTTTGATTCTAGAGAGAATCAAAGAATTGGCAACTTAGGGGTGTGTGAAACTGTGAAATAGCATGAGTCCTCTTGGAAGATATTGTTTTACCTCAACATTAATTCCGATGCAGTTTCGCCTGAGCAAGGACTTCCACTTTTGCCTCAAAATTTGCCTTAGGTGAAATTTGTCAGAGTTGTACTGTTGTGTACATCTTTATTTAACGGAATGACATTTGTGCATTTCCATCCCTATCCTAAACTTCAAAGTTCCGGTTCTCTTCTCCATGTTTAGTTTAAACAAGTGACTATTTGTCTTTCCATATAAACTATACATGAGATCCTTATCTAGTTGTGCAACATATCATATGGTGATCCAGCTGTAGCAGTACAGTGATACCTTGGTTTACAACCATAATCCGTAAACCAAAAGAGGTTGAAACCCAAGGCGGGCTTTCGCTATTGGGGCCTCAAAAAAAAATTGGTTGTAATAATAATAATAATAAAGGGTTGTAATCCCCCCCCCCCAAAAAAAGGGATACGCACTTCAGGGTTTGATGTGATCGTAATCCAAAACGGTTGCAAACCAAGGTACCACTGTACCTAAGATTACTCCCTGCTGAAACCACTACAGTCATACCTCGGGTTGAATGTGCTTCAGGATGAGCGCGTTTGAGTTGCGCTCCACGACAACCCGGAAGTAACGGGGCGCGTTACTTCCGGGTTTCACCACTTGCGCATGCGCAGACGCTCAAAATGACGTGACGTGCATGCGCAGAAGCGCCGAAACATGACCTGCGCATGCGCAGACACGCGGACATGGGTTTCGTTTGCTTCTGGATGCGAACGGGGCTCCGGAACGGATCCCGTTCGCATCTAGAGATACCACTGTACTCTTGGAGTTTATTCATGCACAGCTAGTCCTGATGACATGTTTCTGCTCAGACCTTTTAGAAGATAGCATGGCAATGACTTTTCAGCCCCAGAACAAGAGAGCATTTCTCAACACATCACACTGAATTTGGTGACATCGATTGATGTTGGAAAGCTATTTATTCTAATTAGCACCCATGGAAAAGCATTTTAAGATGTATCCTTCCAAAGAAATGGTGCTCTGCTTTTCTTGAGTTGGTGGAAACTGCTTTTCAGCCATTGTCCTCACCCACCTCTTTTGCTCAAGTGACTTAGGACACTGCCTGCACTGCACTGTCTCTCCATACATTCGATTATAATAGGTTGGTTCCAATTATATTTTGAGTTTTCCTTGGTTCACGCTACTGAGAGAGCACTTCCAAGTTGCATCAACTGCCCTTCCCTACCATGTAATGTAGATTTTCCCATTATGTCCACATGTATCGATTATATGTTGAAGTTAACTTGAGTGTCCCTTGAGATACACGGGGGAGGGCTTGGTCATCTTGGCTAACTTTTAGCTATTGTGAGATTAATTAAGAGCAGATACACTATCTTCCATTGGGATGACACTCTATTGCTGCATGCCACAGACACAAAGGGTGGGGAAGGAAACCCATGACTTCAACATGACGGGGCAATAGGATATGAATGTCCCCATCTGCAAATGACTCACAATGTCTGATTTGCAGAGCTTCACATATTTTGGCCTACGGTAAGCAGGGAATGTTTCAAATATCTTCCGTTATCTCTTGTGTGATGCCATGCTCACATCTATGTTATCTAATATATCTATATATATATCTATATATATCTTTATATATAGCATATTTGATGTCCATTGTCATTCAGACAAGATGTTTTCAAAAGGTGAATACTAATATATTTCTGGTGCATTTCTTAACTTAAGACTGTGGAACTTCCACAAAGCGCGAAGTTTTGATTTGTGTGTGTGTCTGTATAGAAAATATTGCATACTTTGATTAATCAATTTTAAGGAACAAAAGTATGCATTACTATTAATTTTATACTCCACCTTTTCCCCGACGGGACTCTACATTCCCAAGAAGAAACATTTCGATAATTCCCAGTGTACTAAAATGAAGCGGCAGATTATTCTAGCAACTTTTGTAATGAATAATGAGATTTTAATATCTAGGGGCAGGATTCACCTTAGTGTCTATGCTGGAAGCCTACCGATTAGGCCACTTAGATTAGCAGGGGGAGAAGCAAAATGTCCTTTCAGTAGCAACCTCTCATGTCTTTTTGGTGCTGTTCTCCAAGGACCCCCAGTGTGGGAGGGCTTTATGGGGCGGTGAGGAGATTTGGAAAAACAAACACGTGATCTGAGAACCCATGCATCTCAGTAGGGCACTGTAGCTTATGTCACCATATTTCCCCAGATTTTGAACCCATGGACATTTTGGCAGCCCATGCTTTGATAGTGAGCTTGGAAAGGTTGTTTTGGAAAGGTAATAAAAGGTGAACAAAGGTAAAAATATGAATAGATTTACAGATACCAGAGACATATTAACCGGCAAGCCATCCTCACTGTCCTTAATCTAGGCTATCTCACTCTTCGGGGAATACTGAAAGAAGCTAGACTCTGCAATTAATAGGATGACCTAAGATACAATAATAGCACGTCTTCTCAAATAATAGGGTTCAGTTTGTCCTTCTGGTATGTGAGAGAAAATATCCATTTATAGTGGAACTCCCTGTATTGCCCATTAAATTGAACATGTCAAATATTACTCTTTTTCTCACACCTTCAATTTTGAGTTTGCTTGCTGCTTAAGACGTAGGAAACGGAATAGGTTGTCAAATGGCACCAAGTTAATACTCCAGTGACCTCTGGTGGAAAATGTGATACTATATGGTGTCTTATAATGGGAACAGCACTATCCATCAAACAGCTGGCATTACATATTGCATCACACGGAAATAATGTATTCCAAGACAATAACTTGTTGTTAGACCCCTTCATATATTTGTGAGGAATACTGGCATCTCAGCATATGTCTGCAGCAAAATAGTCCCTCATGCAGCCATTCTCACATTCATTGGAGAAAATACAGCATCTGAAGTGACTTTTATGGTCTGCCTGCCATAGCTAATTGGGACGATAAGGAACTTTAGAGAATACCTTTCTCTGCCCCATTGGAACTTCCCCAACTTTTGAGATCTCTCCATGAAGCCTACCTACTTGAGAAGAAGGCTTAAGTTAGGACAGGGCTTCCCAAACCATGGTCAGTGGACTGCAAGAATAATTGCATGGACAGGTGGAGTCCCCCAAACCCTGGGCGCCCCCCCCCATGTGGAATAATTACTCAAGACAACGTGCTATGGGATTAAATTGGCCACAACTTTATTATATTTCAGATGTGGGTAGACCTTGGCTCAGGCATTGGGCGTTTATCCCTCCCAGTCTCCAGCCGGGCGTCTAGGGTACATCAGGGTTATCCAGTGTGTGTGTGTGTGGGCGGGGCGGCTCTGGAGAACATATGTTCAAGCAGAGATATCCACACCCGTTACGCCGCCGTAGCAGGGGAGAGCAATGACGACCTCTTGGCGTACGGTCAAAACCTCCCCTCAAAAACCCCTTTAATGGGGAACCCTGGTATCACCGCCCCAAAGAGGAAGGGGGCGTGGGTCACCGCTGCACCCCCCCCCATTCAGGAAGATAGACTAAAGGATTCTGCCCAAGGCCTGATACTGCCACCCGAGACCGCAAAGTTGCCGTCTCACCGCCAAGACTACCTACACCTGAAAAGACCCTTCACCATCCACCAACCAATCCGACAGGCCATGCCTGATGTCGCTCAGCCAACACTTGTTACCAAGGCCCGATAGGTGCACACTATCGGGCCTGAATAGTTCCTTCATGTATACTTTAATGCTGGGATGCTTCACGACCCGACCTCCCATGCGCGTGGTTGCAGAGCGCAATGCCCTATTGACTTTTTCAACAGTGTAGTTAAATCTGGTGGGTTTGAGGTTGCCACGCCATTGTAAGCGTAGTAGAAGCTCTGACCAGAAAATCGTGATATTGGGGTGCGTGGCATGTAAGCTTTCCAGGTCTGCAATCACTGTTTTTGGCCAAGCCTGTGCTAATGGAGCCACACAGGGTCCAGGGGCTGCTCACGTCGACGCAAAGGGCGCCCCCCGTTTAATGTGGGGAGCGGTCATTCAGGTGGTCTCTGGCATGTCGGTGTCTGGTTAAATATTGGCGATGACACACCCACTGCATTAAATATTCATGTTGGGTTTTTTAAAATTGCATTTGAATTGCTTCTTTTATTGTAATTTATTGTGTCATGATTTGAATTCTATGGAATACAGTAAAATGCAATACATGAGAAATAAAAGAAGCTGTAAAATACATTTAAAAACTGTATAGCCTCTAGCACGGTGCATTACAAACTGTATAACAGGCAGAAGAAAAAACGTGGTCTGCCACAGTCTTCATCAGTGATCCATTGGGGGGGGGAGTGGGGGGCCTTTGGGAATTACTGATTTGGGGCCTTTTCAGTCATGGCACTGCCGTTTTAGAATTCTCTCCTTGATTAGGCCTAGCACCAAGTTTCTTTTCTATAGTTGTTGGTAACAAATGTCCTCTCAAGTAATCGGGCTGTTGTAGGCCTGATTTCTCCAAACTGGGTGAAAGAGCATTAATATGGTAAAAGCAGTTCTGTGTTAGCAGGTATCAAATGATGCACACGGGAGAGGAAAATCCTAGTTTCACAAATATACTTGCAGGGTCTGAACAGGTGGTGACACGCCTGATCAGTAAGGAGGGACATAATAGAGATGAATAAGATTTTGCTTAATGTGGATAAATTTGCCCCCCCCCCATAAGATCATCTTCTGAGGCCCTTCTTCGTGTGCCTCCTCCTCAAGAGGTCTGGAGGGTAGCAACACGAGAACGGGGGCTTCTCTGCAGTGGCTCCCCGTCTGTGGAATGCTCTCCCCAGGAAAGTTTGTCTGATGCCTTCATTACACACCTTTAGGCACCAGGCAAAAACGTTCTTTTTAAACCAGGCCTTTGGTTGATCTCTTTGACATCCTATCCCCTTTTATAAAGCGACTCTTTTTTGGGGGGGTGGGTGGGGGGGTTATTGAGGTTTTTTTATTTTGATTACATATATCGATCTTTTCTGTGAACCGCCCTGAGACCTCCGGGTATAGGGCAGTATATAAACTCAGTAAATAATCATAATAAAACAATAATGAAATGTAATGTTGGAAGATTTAGGAGAGACTAAAGGAAATCTTCACACAACCCTCTGTTAGATGGGCATTTTCTACCGCAAGATATAACACTATCCACTGACTTGGATGGTTTTAAAGGGTTTTTTAAGACAAATAGTGGGGGATAACTTTATGAATGGCTACTGGTTGTGCTACTGTATCTGTATACTGCCTCTGGTGCCTCTGAACATTAGTTACTGGGGGAACACAAGTTGGGAGAGTTCTGCCTGTGAGTTCACCATACACATTTGGATGGCCATTGTGAGAACAAGATGCTTGACTAGATGAGCTTTTGGGTCAAATTCTTTAAAAAAGAACCAATTATGCCTATCCCTTTGTGCCCGACCCTTGTTGAGGTCTGACACATACACAGTTATGATTCGTTTCTGACTCACATTTTCAATTCACCAAATGCATTGAAATCCTTATGTAAGTCCAGGTGAATAAAACATAGTCTGCATCTAACGCATTTCCCCTCCGATTTTTAGATATAAGTGAGAAACCTTTTGAGGGCAGAACAGTAATCCGCTGGGAAGTGAAGTTCCCTTTCCCCATGGCAAATAGAGACGTATCCTTTCAAGTCTTGGGTTGCAGTTTTGCTCTTAACATTTGAGGCTGCAAACTCCTCACAGCACAGTTCTGCAAGTTTAAATGAGGTAAAAAAAATGACTCTTAAGGGAAAAGAAAAAGTTAAGACTTTGATGCACATTCTTGTGAACCATATTCTGTCATCCCCTTTGAGGAGCAAAACAAAAACAAATGCAGGCTTCTTGAAACAGGATTGCTTTTCGTATTTGCACCAGTATACCTTCTGTCTCGATGATATATGTATATTATATATACAGGCACATCCTGATTATTTCTTAAACTTCAGCATAGTATGTTTTCGTTCGTGAGCGTAAAGATATGGAACTTGAAGGGAAGAAGATATATGTTATATTGGCTAAAAGCGTGAATACCGCTAAATTCCCAGAGAAGACTGGGATTGTTAGAGTAAAGAATTATAAACAATGTGTGGCCTTTGAAAGTGATGGCAAGAAAGGCTCCAAAGGTAAGATATCAGTAAAGAACTTTATAGAAATACCTGCTTAGAGCTAGGCATGAGGAGAAAGTTTATTTCAATTTGCATTTGAAGGTGAACCTACCTAATACACACTTTTCAAAACAAGGCACAAACCCAAAGCAGAGCTATCCTTTGAAATTTGCATTACTCTGAATTTTGCAATAGTTTCCCAGCCAAGTAACATGTACACAAATGCATTTTTCAGGATACAGTGTGCATATAAATGCACATATTAAAGAAAACAATATACAGAAATGTATTATATATGGGGAAATTGCTTGTAAATCTTATTTATATTTATTTAACTTTTTTTTTACTCTGCTTGACTGTAAACACAACAACCTCTAAGCAGTTTACAACAGTATAAAAACATTAAGAATTATTGATTAAAAGTTATACTTGTCAAAACGACATGCAACAATGTGCTTATTTTGAGAGCTTTGCACTACAATGTTGACAAATTTTGCTGATTATTTTAGAAAACCAATTTACAAATTGCTACAGAAGTGTGCAAAATGATTGGGAGAAACAGAAAATTGTCAACTGCAAATGGCAGATAGGCCCATCCCTTTTTAGAGCAGAAATGTTAAATTTACAAGTTAAGGATTGTGAAAAACATATTCACTTGCTTTTTTAACACTAACAAATTTTGCTAAGATTGAAAGCAGGATAGTTGAACTGGTGTGTACAAAATAACACTAGAGGCTTGCATCCAATATTTTGGGTGGTTAATTCTTATGCACACATGTTTGCTCATCCCAGCCAACTAATTTGTGTAATCTGGTAACAGGAGTTGCTTAACCACAGTGTGATCAGACCAGATTTGTATAAATTCTTCAGGGGCAAAATTAGTGATGGCATGATCATTCTTTATTCTGTAGAAGTAAATACCTGTGGGGAGAATAATTTGTTTCAGGACTGTGGCGGTTATAGAAAAATTAATGATTAACCCTTTATTAAACCCCACAGCACTGTTTTGAATCTCCTCCACTGTGACTGCTATTTGCATAAAGAAGAAAGCTGCCATTGGCACCAGTGGAAGTTTTTGTCCCAAGGAACATAGCAGCCACTAGGGGCATGTGGTGTGTGATCCTGATTGGACTGAAGTGGAGACAACAAGTTAAATTCCCTCTTTACCACCTCCCCAGCCCAATCATATCGCTTTTAGCTTTGTGATTATTGTCGTACCTCGTTTCTAAGACTAGGAAAACTTGTGGATGCCTCAATAATGTGCCAAGTTGGACTTGGGTGGCGAGTTCCCGCCTCCCCCCTTGGAAATAAAGACACGAGACACCAGAATTTAAGGTTAATGGTTAAATTAGGCCACAACTTTATTGATTACAGGAATTGAGCGGTATTGACTTAGGCATTGGTCCTATCAACTATCCGGCTTCAGCCTGCTTACTTGAAGACCGGCAAGGGTTAATCACCAGTAGGGGGAGTCCTGCTGATGCACACTCGGGGGTGTGCCGTAGGCCCACACCTCCTTAGGCTTAGGACAAGGCGACGCCCCCCCCCCGAATCCTTTACCGGAGTACCCTTCGATTTGGGGGGAAGGCGATGGCGCTTCCTCCCCCCTTTCATCTGCATAACAATACCCCTACCAATGCCTAACCGCCAATGCCAAGGAAGTTGTGGCAGTTGCTACGAGGTAGGCGGAAAACCAAATGGCTGGTGCCAATTTGCCAAGTGGAAAAAATTCCTACCAGGCCCCTTGACAGTGGCCAACCAAAGTCCATAGCAATGTCAGAGAGCCTAACCTAACGGGTGGGAGGGGTGGGAAAACCTGATCAGCTGGAGCGCAGGAAGAGGGAGATCCTCAACCGCGCCGGCCCCAAGTAGGGCGGGCCACGCCTCCCGGACCAGCCAATTGGCTGGTCTGGGAGATGACGCGTCCGAGGATTCCCCCAGTATCGCGGGGGCTGTGAGCCAGCCCTGTGTGCGTGGGGAGGGGCGTGAAGCCCGCAACCCCACCTCCTCTCCAGCTCGGAAGTGGATTTCCGATGCAGATATTGCACTTCTGCTAATGGGTTCACGTATCCTAGGCCCTAACTATTCATAATTCTTTCTAATAGATTTTTTTGCAGGGTTGGGGTTGGCAGAGGGAATCATTTGTTGTTGTATGCACAATCCCTTCTTGGTGATCAGAGAGAGAAAAATTAGATGTGGTTGGATATACGCAAAATTGGCAGAGCTTGCTGAAACTGGGAAACTTCCCTTCCAACTCTGCAACAGGCCTCCATAACTCCAGAGATGAAACGGAGAAGGATTTTCGAAGCCTCTGTCAGTTTAGCCTCTACAGTGAGGAAAGAGCTTTGAATTTATTGCAGAGCTGAATGGGAATAAAGTGTTTTGCTTTCACTGCTGCTTTTTGCAGCTATTGCGCTGGGACCAGACAATGTACAATTAATTCTGAACTTACAGGGACAGCAGTTGGGTGTACAAAACACTGCACAATTGAAGAGGGTGGAGGAGAAGAGCTTTTTGGGGAAAGAAAGAAAAAACCTCTTGCAGTCATGCCGACGTTGTTCAGAAACCGTTGAGGGGTTTCAGCAAATATATCTGATATCATGGGATGGAACAGTGGAAAACTCCAGAGAAATAAGGGAATAAATTCTGCACATTTATGGTTCTAAATAACAACACTAAAAGCAGCTTAGATAGCTGCTAGTCAGGTGATCACAAAATAGATATATAAATGAATAGCGGCTGTTGCTTAAATAAGATTTCTGACTCCCTCTTTTCTTACTTCCGCTTTGAAGTTTTCATGTCATACTTTGATGACCCTGGTGGCAAGGTTCCTTCGTGGCTTGTCAACTGGGGAACTAAGGTAAGCAGGAATTTGTAGGGAACCAACCCAGTGGGTTATGCCCATGGCTTTTCTGGCCTGATTCTCTGTAGGCAGAACTACAGGTACTGAAAGGGGAAGAGTCATAGAATTGGAAGGGACCCTAAGGGTCATCTAGTCCAACCCCCCGCAAAGCAGGACTCTCAGCTAAAGCACCCATGATAGATGGCCAGCCAACTTCTGTTTTAAAACCTCCAAAGGAGAAGAGTCCACAACCTCCACAGCTCTTCCTGTCAGAAGTTTTTTCCTGGTGTTTCGTGGGAAACCCTCCGGAGCAGGAGAAAGCAAGCTCGTTCCCTCTTCCATGTGACCAGTGGTGTAGCGTGGGTTGTCAGCACCTGGGGCAAGGCAAGTAATCTGCGCCCCCTAACCCGGGGCAAGGCAAGTAATTTGCGCCCCCCCCCCGCTGCACTGTCCCTCCCCCAGATAGTCCCTTGCTCTCTCTCCGCACCGCACCGCACGCCTGGCACCCTCCCCTCCACAGTGGGCGGCGACCCGGGGCAAGGCAAGTAATTTGCCCCCCCCCCGCTGCACTGTCCCTCCCCCAGATAGTCCCTCGCTCTCTCTCCGCACCGCACGCCTGGCACCCTCCCCTCCACAGTGGGCGGCGACCCGGCGGCTTGGATCGGATTCGCACAGCCAGCACTGCAGTGAGAGAGAGTGAGTGAGCCAGGTAGGGGCAGAGAGCTGCAAGTGCGAGCGCCCCCCCCCCCCATGTTGCGCCCGGTGCGGCCGGCCCCCCCTGCACCCCCCACGCTACGCCACTGCATGTGACAGCCCTTGAGATATTTGAAGATGGCTATCATATCTTCTCTTAGTCTCAGAATAGAGCCAGAGCAACAATCCAGACTTGCTTGTGTCCATTCCCTATTGTCAGTTGCTAGTCTGAGACAATAGCTCTGTTCATGCAGTACTCACCTGAAGGTGGCATCCTGCTAGTGCAGGGTAGAAGGGCTGGGCTCTGGGCTCCTCCCACAGCACCAAGTATACTGCCTTAAAGAGGCCAATACTTACAAAACCTTTTTACTGCAGAAATCCCTCAGGGAATGATATACATTTAGGATTTGCTTGTGCATTTCTTTCCCTTTTAATCTTTTCATTTCTATCCTTTCCCTGCCCAGTTAGGCAACTTGTTCAGAGCCTCCAACTCTCACTGATAATATCAAACAAAAACACTTTCTTCTAAAGCTTTGGTTTATGTGCTGCTAGCAGCAGGGGATATTGTTTGGATCCTATAAATCTGTATATTTTGAAAGCTGCAGATGGTGGTGGCATGTTGCTACTGTGTAGGAGGGTCACCAGGATTAACGAATTTAAAAAACCAGTTATGAATCCCCCTCTAACCTGATTTATAATGCTTGTTTAAGCCACAGAGCACAATTACTTTTGTGTTTGAAGCGGCATAGGTGTAACAAACAGTTGAACTTCAGTAGTTGCCTACTAGGCCATAAAGTGTAGATGCATAAGTATTTTGTGATCCCTTTCTTTACAGACTGGAGTGCCTAACTTCTTGATTGATATGGAGAAAGCTTGCCACAGTTACCGCAAAAGATAAAACTGCTCCATGAATGTGATCCAGATTGATAGCTTAAAGGTATATTTTGCATGGATAATGAGCCATGGACACATCACTGAATAACATCTGCCTTTTGGGATAGTAATCATGAGCCGTGTAAGTTCCCAGGCATGTGACAATGAAACATATTAAAACTTTTCGTTTTTCATTTTCCATCTGTGTGATGCACTGCCATTTAATTTTTTGAGGGCTTTCACGTATCATTTCGACATTTGAGGCATGCTGTTTGTGGTTCCCTCACCCTCGTGTAATGATCACCTTTGAACACAGGAGCTCTGATGCGTCGCTTCAGTAGAGGGAACAGCACTATGTCCAAAGAGTGCTGTGCATGCAGAACTTTTCCCTTCATTGAAACTAGTAGAGAAACCCATACTGCTGTGCTCTGAGCTCTGCATCAAGATGCTCAAGATACAAAGTACACTAGCTGTACTTTGGTCGACAGTGCTAAATAGAACTGTTGGGTGCCTTTTAGTTGATCTCTTCTTATATAATAATAATAATAATAATAATAATAATAATAATAATAATAATTTATTTAAACCCCGCCCATCTGGCTGAGTTTCCCCAGCCACTCTGGGTGGCTCCCAATCAAGTGTTAAAAACAGTACATCATTAAATATTAAAAACTTCCCTGAACAGGGCTGCCTTCAGACGTCTTTTAAAGATAGGATAGCTGCTTATTTCCTTCACATCTGAAGGGTGGGTGCCACTACCGAGAAGGCCCTCTGTCTGGTTCCCTGTAACTTCACTTCTCTCAATGAGGGAACCGCCAGAAGGCCCTCGGCGCTGGATCTCCGTGTCCGGGCTGAACGATGGGGGTGGAGACGCTCCTTCAGGTATACAGGACCGAGGCTATTTAGGGCTTTAAAGGTCAGCACCAACACTTTGAATTGTGCTCGGAAATGTACTGGGAGCCAATGCAGATCTCTCAGGACCGGTGTTATGCGGTCCCGGCGGCCACTCCCAGTCACCAGTCTAGCTGCCGCATTCTGGATTAATTGCAGTTTCCGGGTCAGTTTCAAAGGTAGCCCCACGTAGAGCGCATTGCAGTAGTCCAAGCGGGAGATAACTAAAGCATGCGCCACTCTGGCAATACAGTCTGCAGGCAGGTAGGGTCTTAGCCTGCGTACCAGATGGAGCTGGTAGACAGCCGCCCTGGACACAGAATTAACCTGTGCCTCCATGGACAGCTGTGAGTCCAAAATGATTCCCAGGCTGCGCACCTGGTCCTTCAGGGGCACAGTTACTACATTCAGGACCAGGGAGTCCTCCACACCCGCCCACCCCCTGCCCCCCAAAAACAGTACTTCTGTCTTGTCAGGATTCAACCTCAATCTGTTAGCCACCATCCATCCTCCAACCGCCTCCTTCTTACTCTGTTCCTCCGCTGTCTTCTAAGAAATGTGACTTAAACAGTTCATTAAAAGGTAAAGTGGACAGGATTTTCAATGAGCAAATGAGATGTTATCTTTTATTGGAATAAATAGTCACAAAACAACTGGCCAACATCCAGTGAAAGTTATACAAACCCCACTGACATCCATTAGCTGTGACTAAAGGCTATTAATCTCAGCAGGACATAAACACAATTAACTTCTTCTTTGGGGTTGGGCCCATTGTGTGAAAAGATTTCAAATGTCAAGTTATTCATCTGAGCAAAACAAAAATAATTAGCAATAACTTTGCTAATAACCTTTCAAGGCACACTGGGTAACGCTGTGGGACTTGTTTTTTCTCCGTGTAGTGTGCCTTCCACATTTGATGCCCAGCTTCGCAAATATAACAATACATTCTGTGCCTACCGAGATTGGAACAAACAACATTAGACTTGAAAAACTGCCTTATTTTCAGATTTTTATATTTCTGCTTGCATCTTTCCTGTTAGGTGGTTTTGGATCACCCAGGCCCAAGACCAAGCAGACAGATCACATGATTTCCTGCCGTATCTGTCTGCTTTCTTGGTTCTCAAGAGTTGGTGCCTCATCCAGGTAAACAACACCCTGGGTATATAGCCCTGTTTCCCCCCAGCATCAGCTTTTGGAAAAAGAGGAATGCAAAGCCCTCTTGCACATATGTTCGTGGGATCATAGCCATTATGTTTAATCAGCCCAGAAAAGTATATGATCTCACGTGTCCCATTGGTCATGTTGTGTGAAACAGTCATTAACATTATTATTTATTGCGGGAGACATTTGAAGTGAGCTAGTTAGTCTGTTTGCACAGATCTCTTTCATTCTGCTCTGTCTTAACAACAGAGGAAGCTGTTGCCTGTGGACTTTCTTCTGTATCTCAATGTGATGTTTTATCTACTGTAGCAGGCACCATTGACTCTTTCCCTCTATGTCCACAAACTTGTAAGCTGTTTATTTTCACAAATGCTTCTCAGGCTAAAGTAACAGCACAAGTCTCGGCATGTTTTTTTGTCCTTAACTGAGGGCTCTGACACACACACATTATTAACTGGATTGAAAGGACTGGGTACAGGCGGCAGGACCAATAGCTCTCAGTTGTAGCATAATTCTAAACTTCGCTTAACAGAAACAGTTCTATGTGGTCCCCTTAACCTTGGAAAAAAACTGGAGAAGAAAGTTTCTTTTTTTTAAATAAAATTTTATTAGATATTTTATAATTATAAAGAGAAAAACAATGAAAAAAACCAATACATGAATTCAACAAACAAGACATCGACAATAAAAAGAAAAAAAAACAATACAGCAATACAACATAAGAAAAAAAAGCAAAAACACACATCCAAATTTTTATATCCAAATCTTTCATTAGCTTATTTCCTCGACTTCCTCGCACCTCCCTTTTTTGTATTCTAGTTCAAATTATCTAGTTCAACAAATCCTTTCCCTCTTCTTCAATTTTTGTTCTATAATTTATCTTAACACAATTTAACTTTCAATTTTCCAATTTAACACATTAACACTTAATATTCATATAATTCTTATGCTAAAACCATATAACTTCATTCCAATATACTTCTAACATTCATTAATTTTGCAATATTTCTGTAAATATACTTTAATTTTTTTCCAATCTTCTTCCATCGACTCTTCTCCCTGGTCTCGGAAGAAAGTTTCTTCTATGAACAATCTCAGGTCTGTGCAGTATAGCAAAAGTAGGCACTGCATCCTGGCAATGGGTACAGCAAACTTCCGTATTGAATGAAAATGTATAAATATGTATCTGTAACAATGAGTCAGTTTGCCAAGCCAAATTCAACCCATCAGCCATGCATTGGCCTGCCAAGTGCTTGGCACCTGCCCCGTCCCCCAGTCCTAGGCAGGCAGCCAAAACAAAACAGGATTTTTATTGAGCCGCCATTTGTGCCTGGTGTGCTGTGTTTTGCTTCATGGGTGACACGCAGTGGAGGCCTGCTTTATATTTTGCATATTCCACTCATTTTCCGGTCAACATTGGTACATGTATAGGTTTATCAATAAATCCAGTAATTAATTTTAACCCATGGCTTGTTTGGGAGATTTGTCGTCCACCCCCGCCCCCCCCCCCCGAATCAACCCTTCTGCGAACACAAAGATTAATATCAATAAAATACCCCCTACAAGAGCCACTTCTTTATCAACTCAGCAGAGATCTGCCTCATATTCATTGTGTGGCTAGTTATTATTATTATCATCATCATTATTATTATTGAAACTATTCTATCAGATAAACATAGCACAATAACCATATTGAGTAAACAAATAGTCAGTTACATTGAAAGTTGGCAAACCACCAGTCCCACTGATGTTCAAAGCAGTATTCATCGAGACATTTGTGCTGGTAGCTAGTTTTGAGATGTTGTGCACAATGTAATTTCTTCCATTGGAAGCTCAAAATTATGACCACATGCTACAGTTTGGAAGCAAATCCTTAGAAAATCAACCATCAAGAAGACATTTCCTAATACCTCTTTCCGTTCCATAGCTGTCTGCTAGGCTATACTCCTGTCTTCCCACACTTTGCTGTTCCATCGGCTCTGAGAATGGCCAGTGACCTGCTTGAGAATTAAAAGTTTGGCCAGATGTTTCCTGAGCATTAGCCAGCTTTGTATTTCCCTTTGCACATCATCTTGCAAGAGGCAGAGCAGTGATGAGTGCAGATCTGACATTGTTTCAGAAAGCTGAGGGCTGGGTTGGTGGGAATCTTTTCCCCGCACTTGATATGTGTTGGAAAGTCAATCTTCTTTATTTCTACAGGAAAAATGCAAAAAAGAAAACCCCACCCCCTATAAAAATAGAGACTTATCTTGAAAATCAGAGCTATGTTGCTATTGTACAAAGACGTTACATGTAGCTATCATGACTAAACAGCTGTTTTGATAGATCTTTCTATCATAGATCTTTCCAATCATAGATCTTTCCAATATTTTTTCAAATCCATCAAAGTAGATAGCCATAATCATATATTTTGGTAGCAAATTCTCTTGAAGAATTATGCTGTTTAAAGAAGCATGAGACTGGGATTGCCAAAGCTTTTGGAACACAGGGCACATTTTTAAATTGGAGAAAATGCTGTGGGCGCCGGTCACAAAATGTCTCTCTTGGGGGGGGGGCATGGCATAACACAACATGGCTGCCATGGGGGGGGGCGGGTGGCATAACACAAAACGAGAGAGGAAATAGTCACCCTGCTGACTTCAATATTGTGGAGTTCACACAACACAGGTTTCCCAGGCATACACAATAATGCTATTGCTGTCTAATAACAAGCAGGAACACTAGTACAGTGGTACCTCAGGTCACATACGCTTCAGGTTACAGACTCCGCTAACCCAGAAATAGTACCTTGGATAAAGAACTTTGCTTCAGGATGAGAACAGAAATCGTGCTGCGGCTGTGCAGCAGCAGCAGAAGGCCCCATTAGCTAAAGTGGTGCTTCAGGTTAAGAACAGTTTCAGGTTAAGAACAGACCTCCGGAACGAATTAAGTTCTTAACCTGAGGTACCACTGTACCAGGAAAAATATTCAAAGTGCCCCCCCTTTTGCACACACGCTTACCACACATATACAGAGCACAGAAACACATGCATCTCTCCCTCCTTCACTCATATACACACATTTCAGATAAATACCTTTCCTTCTCCTCCCAAACACACCTCTCCCTTTCTCGCAACCACACTCTGTACCTTCCTCCTGCTCTGTCACACAACTCTGTCGTTTCCCCTCTCTCCCAAACAATGCTCCCCCTCTCTCACAGCTGGGAGTCTGCAGGATTATATTTTTTTCAGGGAGTGATATTTCCTTGGGGAGCAGGCAAAGTAAAACACTGAAAGGATAGAGCAGGCTGATTTCTCTTTTTTAAAAAATGGAAGAAAGATATCTGTACTTTTGCCCTATATCACAGGTTCTAAAAATGTTAGAAGCTTACTTTTTAAACAGAGAGAGCTGGGAATCTGAGAATTCTGGTTCATTCCAGGGGTGCCAATGAAGGCCTTTGTGGACGCTAGGTTGGCAACTCCTGCACTAGGCTGCATCAGCATCATTGGATGAAGCCAAAGGTCAGCAACTTCTACAAGAGAAGGGGAAAACATCCCCACACAGTATTTCTTATTTCCAGTTTCTGTTGAATAAGTTAGTAAGGTTCAAAATAAGCTTAGTACCATATATACATAGGGGGCACGGGTGGCGCTGTGGTCTAGACCACAGAGCCTAAGGCTTGCCGATTAGAAGGTTGGTGGTTTGAATCCCCGTGACGGGGTGAGCTCCCATTGCTCGGTCCCTGCTCCTGCCCCCCCTAGCAGTTCGAAAGCACGTCAAAGTGCAAGTAGATAAATAGGTACCGCTGTGGAGGGAAGGTAAATGGCGTTTCCGTGTGCTGCTCTGGTTCGCCAGAAGCGGCTTAGTCATGCTGGCCACATGACCTGTAAGCTGTCTGTGGACAAACACCGGCTCCCTCGGCCTATAGAGCGAGATGAGCGCGAAACCCCACAGTTGTCCTTGACTGGACTTCACTGCCCAGGGGTACCTTTACCTTTGCTACATATACACCAATCACGAAATAAGAGAGGAAAGGAAGAGGAATGAAGAGGAGGTCCCCTCCCTCCCTCTTTCCACACTGTTGATAAGTTCATAACTTTTCCTCATAGGGAGATGCTTCAATTTAAACCCTTCATCATTTTACTAGAAATTACACGGACCCAGAATAGGTGCCAAGGAATGCTGATTTAGAAACAAAAACATCATGTGCTTTCAGACTTCTGGCAGCAGCTCTAGCCAAACCAAGAGTCCAGCCAATTTATATGCACAGGCGAAACTTTCATCCTTTGCACTGACTGCTGGAACTACAAAGCCTTTGATGCATCTGATCTCAGTACAAAGGGTAGCAGACGCGTTCAAAGTTGTTTTCCTCTCTTTCAGACATAGGAAAAGGTTAACATTGGGGGGGGGGGTGGACGTGAAATCCAATATGCTGCAGTAGGTTTTCTCGGGAATAGATTGTGCATACATGGCATATGTGTATACACACACTTTTCATTCTGGCAGACCTGAGTACTGAGTCTGTGGTTTCAGCTACATCTCCTGGTCAAGGTTCGGTTCGGTCGGGGAGCTATATTGTGGCCCAATTTATGATCCTTGGCTTATGTGTGGACGTCTGCATTTCGAAAGAAAGGAACAACACAAGGAATGTGTGTGTGAAAAGCTCCCCACAGTTAGCTTACAGGATGGGTCATGGTGGAATCCAACCTTTGAACATCATTTGCCACATTCATATGAGTATGTATCTTCAATGAATGTGAGAGTCTTTGGTTTTCCTGCTCAGTTTCTGTTTGCCATGCAGAACCAAAGGGACCCCAGACTTCATAGAGCTTTTGAGAGGAACGGATTTGAGGTGCTTGAATCTGGTTTTGAGGGGTGGGGGGAAACACCTTCAGAAAAGTGATGCCATCACTTGTTTGAAATGCGTCTGTGGGAAGCAAAATGCCACCAACCTCAATAAAGTGGCTGTACAAAAACGGGGAGAAATCAACAGCTGGGAAAGAGCCTCAGCAATGAGGAAATGCTGAAGGAAGTTGCTTGGTACAGGAATACGATGGCCAGGAAAGAGGATCAAAGCATTAGGAAAGGGACTCAGGTAGAGTGTATGATCCAAGGGCAGCGTCATCCGCTCACCATTTGCAGAGCCCCACAGACTGGAACGGCAAGCAGTTTGGGAAATGAAAGCAGTGCGGACGCAACACTTTGCTTTTATCTGAGAAGTCACATCAGCATTCAGTTTCCTTTTTCCTGATATTATACAAGGTTTGGAAGGAGCCCAGAAAAGAAAGGAGAGGAGAGGCCAATGACTTGTCTAAAAATCGGGGTTTGCAGCATTTCTGCTATATCATCCCATCGGTGGAGAAAAATACAATCAGCAAAAGGAAATGTGAGGTCATTGCTGAACCGAATAATCTGATCCCATTCAGTGAGCAGACTGAGATGCATGAGAAGGGAATACACAGATGGGGGGTAGACAAGAAACCCTTCTCCTATCTCAGATATTGATGGGGTGGGAAATGCTTCATTTGTGCTGTGACTCCCATGGAAAGCTAGGAAAAGGAAAAGCATCTTAAAACAAAACAAACAACTCAGCTGGCTTTATCTGAACAGTGTTTAGCTTTTCAAGGACGCTCAGTTCAAGAGGACTCAGTTACACAGATTTTAATACTGCACAAAGTGAGATAGTGTGTCTCCCTGGGGGTTTTTTTTGGGGGGGGTGAGCAATGGCACTGTAGAATCAGGATAGGTACCATTGCCTAGAGGGAAAATAATATTTATCTCATGGGGCTTTTCGTTTTCCTGCAGATTATAGCTACTTATGTAACTCTTACCTGTGTGTGAAAAAATCTCTCCATGATATGCAACAAAATTAACGCTCTCTCTGTTACCCTGTCTCTCAACACACACCCACCCACCGAGAGAGAGAGAATATATTCATCACAGTAAGGGAAATGAAATTTAGAATTATGTTTCCTGCCCCATGGGTACCAAGAGACAGTAACTGCAGCCGTATCTCAGCAGCCCTGTCGGCAGGATTAATGTCTTAGAAACAGCTGTAGGCTACCATGTGTGCTGGTTGCAGATGGCAGTCGGCAAAAGTGATGTCATAGAGAATGCTCTGCTACTTTGGTTTTTTTTTTAAAAAAAAAAATTGCTAGAGAGATTTCACCAGCTGCTGAAGGCACTTTCTAAAATGCAACAGTATGGTATGGATTTTGATAAACTCGACTGTCATATGCTTGACATTTGAGAGCTGCTTTGAGTATACTTTGTAGTGGGTAGGGAACGAATTGAAAAAAGGAAGAAAAAAAATTCCCCAGGGTACAATCAAAACCAGCGCTACCAGTGGCTTGTTTTTAAGGCTCATTGTTTTCCATTGTTGCATAGTAAAGGATAGGAATGTCCAGTGGCTGCTGAACGCCAAAAGAAATTGCACTGCCCACAGACAAAAGGTCCAGCTAGTTTACAGAGTTGCACAATGGTGTGCTTTGTTTTGTTTTTCTGCCACTTGTTTGTCATTGCACACACCACCCAAAAAATATTGGGAATTGTAGTTTTATACGGGTGCTGAGAAGCGTTCATTAGTGAAGTTTTTTCCTCCCCTCACAGAATGCCAGGTACTTGATGACATGAAATGACTGTTAAGCCAGTGGTGAGATAGATATTCACAGATTGTTTACGTCACCCCAATTTCTGAGTTGTGAGATACTCTAGGGGTTCCAAGTGCTTACCCAGGGTTCAGTTTCCTCATCTAAAGTCAGTGAAAAAAGCATAATAAAAAAAATAATGACAGACAGCCTGATAGTAAAACAGTAATAATAACAGCAGTCCTCTTACCCACACTTTCACAGGCCATAGATTATTTAATAGCCATAAGTAAAGGTAAAGGGACCCCTGGCCATTAGGTCCAGTCGTGACCGACTCTGGGGTTGCTGTGCTCATCTCGCTTTATTGGCCGAGGGAGCCGGCGTACAGCTTCCAGGTCATGTGGCCAGCATGACCAAACTGCTTCTGGTGAACCAGAGCAGCACATGGATAAAGAGAAGAAGTTGGAGGCAGGGTAGGGGAGGGGGAGGTGATCCCTAATCCCTGAAGTTGCATTATAACTCTGTTCTCTTGGAAGCAGAGGATCGTTGATCTTTGGCAGTGTGCACATTACTTCCTGTTTACTCAGGCTCTGTTGCACTTCCAATGCCCATATCTGAATCAGTCCCAGGAACCAGAGCTATCCTATAATTTCTGGTGAAATGCTGTATTTTAAACAGTTTTCCCCAATTCAGCTCCCCAAGTACCAGCTCCATCTGGTACGCCGGCTGAGACTCCACCTGCCCACAGACTCTTGCCAGAGTGGTGCATGCTCTAGTTATCTCCCACTTGGACTACTGCAATGCGCTCTACGTGGGGCTACCATTGAAGGTGATCCGGAAACTTCAACTAATCCAGAATGCACTCTACGTGGGGCTACCATTGAAGGTGATCCGGAAACTTCAACTAATTCAGAATGCGACAGCCAGACTGGTGACTGGGAATGGCCACTGAGATCACATAACACTGGTCCTGGAAGACCTACATTGGCTCCCAGTAAGTTTCCGGGCACAATTCAAAGTGTCGGTGCTGACATTTAAAGCCCTGAACGGCTTCGGCTCAGTATACCTGAAGAAGCGCCTTCACCCCCACTGTTCAACCCAGACAGAGGTCCCGCTCCGAAGGCCTTCTGGCGGTTCCCTCACTGCAAGAAGTGAGGTTACAGGGAAGCAGGCAGAGGGCCTTTTCGGTGGTGGCGCCTGCCCTGTGGAACGCCCTCCCATCATATGTCAAGGAAATAAACAACTACCTGACTTTTAGAAGACACCTGAAGACAGCCCTGTTTAGGGAAGTTTTTAATGTTTGATGTTTTATGGTGTTTTAAATATTCTGTTGGGAGCCACCCAGAGTGGCTGGGGAAACCCAGTCAGATGAGCGGGGTATAAATAATATATTATTATTATTATTATTATTATTATTATTATTATTATTATTATTATTTATTATATCCTGATTCAAGTTGCATTGAGTATGTACATTGGAGAAATCCCCTTTCCCTTATGGATTTATGGGAGTGGAGACAAGGCAATTCCATCAGGCAAAGACATCACTGCCCAGACTCTTGCCACTGGTATGGGCATTCAGTGGGTGTCTTTAGTGAACACTAACCTCTGCTGATGCATATACAATGATGGGCAAATCAGCTTAAATACAACCATGGAGGGAATGACCTTGCTGATTTTTAAGTCAGCAATGTGTACCCAAGCTTAGTGAGGTGTATATAGTTTGAAACTGATATACGTCAATTGTGTACCACAATTACTGTGCTTTCAGAATGCTCTGAGCAATTTTCCCCACCCTCCAATTTCCCATCTTAAGATGGCAATAGCTGCAGTTACCCTAGCCAAGATACAAAGAATGCTTTCCTTGCCATCAAAATGGTAGAATGAAGCAAGAGAGATTATATTATAGTCAATTTAAATCAGCTGCAGCTGAAAATGAATGCACTTTTCTTTTTCAAAACGTCTGCCCCAATTTTGCTGTTGATGTGTGTTTTCTATCACACAGTGTGTTGGAGAAAGGATGGATTTTGCTGCTGGGTGGGAATCCAATATGCTAGTGCCATCTAGTGCTCAGTCTAAAACCTTGTCAGGCTGAGAGATTAAACCTTTCGTGGGAGCATTACGGGATGTCAGGCTGTGGCTTTTTCTTGCACCAAGCAAATATTTTCGCCCAAATACCTTTAATAAAATACCACTGCCTAGGAAAAAGGAGATTAAAGGAAAACGTGCTGACTTGTGATTTTTGAAAAAGATCTCAAAAATAAGAGCCACAAGACAAAGGATGGAGGAGAGAAATGCCACATCCAGCCAAAATTTGGAAGAAATTCCATGACTAAACCTAGCAATTCTGCCTTAAGTTCCCTGTTCTTTTGTGGGAACCTAGTGATAGAATGTCATGAACTGTCAGGATGATAGGGAGGAGGAAGAGGATCCCAGCAGAGCTGAGACCGGGACACATTGGGGCAAGCAGGAGATGGGGAAGGAAGTACAGGGTGACAGAGGATCGTGAGCGGATGGGGGTCAGCGCACACGGGAACCAGAGCAGCAGGACCCATCACCAGAGCCAGAGGCCCCCCTGTCTCCTCAAACACGGTGGGCTCTGAGCCATAGGGAGCAGCAGGAGGGATGCTCCAGAAGGTTGAGGCAGGCAAGGGCCCACAGCCCAGCTCACTAGCTGGCCAGGTGGGGCTTAGTAGCTATGGGAGGAGATGTGTGATTCCTCAGCTGGATTTGGCTCAGAACAGGTGAGGGTCACCTGCCTCATCAAGCCCAGATGCTGCAGTCAGTAAAGCTCTGTTGGTTCAACTGCCCATGTTGATGAACCTGGGCTTGGATGCTCCTGGACCTCTACAGGACTGCTTCTGGTTTGATTCTGGACTGTATCCTGCCTACTGGACTTCAGATTTGGCTACTTGGATTGACCCTGGGCTGTGTTTCCTGGCCTTTGGACTTTGCTTGTGTGGATTGACCCCTCAGACTTGGACTTGGCATACTGTCTTGCTGTCAGGTATGCCAAGGGTTCAGGACACAGAATATGGCTGTCCTGTGGCTATCTCTGCTCCTAAGGTTAGAGGATAGTGGTTACTTCCCATCCCTCCTGTCTTTTAAGGCATTCCTTATGCTAGCATCCTTAAACTAGGGTTTAAGGTCCGGAATTTCCTGGAGATATCCGTAATACCGGCAGAAGCGAAAATTGCCAAAACAAAAAAGGTCTGGGGAAATCCAGATGTAGGGCAACCCATGTCGGCAGCGTCGTTTTTGGCGATTTCCCTTAAAAAAGCTCAAAAACCTCAAAGAAAGAAAGCTCAACAACTTTTCTGTCTGGACTTGCACTGTTTGAAATACGGCAACCCTACCTTAAATCCAATGAACAAAAGGGAAGCTGTTATGTACTGAGCTTGGATCCTAGAACAATAGACAGGTAGGATCCTAGAAGGCAGCAACCTGATTGGTCTGCAGGAGCCACCCAATCCGGCTTCAGGAGGAAGTGAATCAGCAACCTGATTGGCCTGCAGGAGCAGCCCAATCAGGCTCCAGGAGGAAGTGAATCAGCCAATCACGCGACACCCATTGTGTAAATAATGTATATATAGCCAGAGGTTTTTGGGGAAAACTCACTCACTGTTCACCATGAGCTGAAATAAGGAGCATGAAATCAACACTCAACTCTGAGTATATTTCAGGAGCAGAGTTTGAGGGGCACCATTTCCTGCCCTGAATCAGACCATCCTCTGCCTAAGGTCTCCTCATCGTATCTGCGCACAAGAAGGAAGCATCCATAAATCCCCATGGCAACTCATTTTAATGGTGAAATGTTCTGAGCATTTCTTTGCAATGCTTAAACCTGCAGGGATGAGTGTGGTTGCTCCCCCTCCACATTATAACTCTTATTGCTGTGCACAAGTTGAAGGGCTAACTTCTGAAGCGAACCTGCCCTCTTACAGGTTGTCCACCCTGCAGAATCAGGGGTCTAAGATGTGTGGGGAGCCTCCATGACCACAGGAGGTTCCCTATTTCAGATGTTTGCCCTCCAACTCATGGAGGGCTACTGGAGCAGCAACAGCATGCCTGCTTGTCCATACTACACTCCCTCACATGTAGGTGGGTGGCACTGTGGTCTAAACCACTGAGCCTCTTGGGCTTGCCGATCAGAAGGTTGGCAGTTCAAATCCTCACAACAAATTGAGATCCCGTTGCTCTGCCCCAGCTCCTGCCAGCCTAGCAATTCGAAAGCATACCAGTGCAAGTAGATAAATATGTACCACTGTGACGGGAAGGTAAACATCATTTCCGTGCACTCTGGTTTCTGTCATGGTGTTCCGTTGCGCCAGAAGCGGTGTAGTCGTGCTGGCCACATGACCCAGAAAGCTGTATGTGGACAAACACCAGCTCCCTCGGCCTAAAGTGAGATGAGCACCACACCCCCATAGTCACCTTTGGCTGGACTTAAACATCCAGGGGTCCTTTACCTTTTACCTTACTCCCTCACATGTTCACTTAATTCACGTTTAGAGTGCATGCTTGCTAAATGGAAGTCAGGAATAAATTTTAGCAGCCAAAGTTTTCTTGGGACAAGAAGATGATGCAGGGAAAATGTGGGAGGATGGACGGACGACTGATTCTGGATAAATCTTATTGAAGTGGCAGCTTGATTCTTCAAAGCAACTCTGGCAGGGCCAGGGCAGTTTGAGCTCCATAGCTGTAATGCTTTGTGAGTCATCTTCTTTTATATGGTTCCTTTCTTTTGCATTTAAAAGGAAATTGCTAGCACTTCTTACAAGTCAAGTGCAGAAGGTTTTGCACTTTGAATGCTGGCGAGGGAGCCCAGAAATCCTGCAAAGCCTGCCTCAGAGGCCGCGTTAGGAACATGGGGTGTTAAACTGGTACCCAAACGCATCCGTGATAGATACCAAGAGATGAGGGAGACATCCAATTCATTTCTGCCTTGAAGATGAACCTATCTAGCTTACACTTTGAAAAACAATACGTGAACTGAAACACAGCCATCCTCAGGAATTTGCAGTTCTCCAGCCAATACTTCCCATCTAGATAAATGTAGGTTCCTTCTCAATTCACTGATCTAAACAACCTAATCTATTTTAGAGCAACGCTTCCCTTTGCTTTTATTTTATTGCTAATTACAATAACTGAAAACAAACAGAATTGACAACATCAACAAAAAAAGGGGTGGGGTGGGGAAACAGCCACAATGAAAAAGGAAAAATATCAATCCATAATACAAAAGTCCAAACAAAATTACATATAATCTTGACTTCCCTCCACCCATATATGACATCCTTCTCTCATTTTAAGTTTGATTGTTGTGTTTTTAATATTATTTTACCTTTATACCTCTTATAACCAATTCCTCCCTATCTTTACGCTGCAAACTTCATTCATTGCATATTGATATATTTATACCAGTACAATATTTTTTCATATACTCCTTTACACAGTCCCACTCCTCTATCAGTTTTTGGTCGCTTCCCGTTGCTGCCGTGTCTGCCTGTTTTTCCATTTCCATCTCTACTGGCCCCCAACCTGCAAAAAGAAAAGAAAAAGCTAACAGAGTTTAGTGACACCTGTAACTACACCTAAGAATGTGTGCCTTGCATGCATGCAGATTGTTCTCCTGCTCATTCCTACTTCTGTCTCTCCCCATTTCCTCTGTTGTTATCCCTGTCACCTGCATCAAATTTTGGATCGTAAGGTCTTTAGGGACAGGGACTTGCCCTCTGATATTTTGAAAAGCAATCTGCACACGGATAGCGCTTTGTAGCAGTAATAACAGTAGCATTAGTGGCAGGGTAGAGCCCATCTAGAACCATGGGCATCAAATGTTTCTGACTGAGTAATCTCCTGGAGGCTATGAAGGCAGGAAGAGTCTCTGGGGTGGGAGGACATGCCATTTCCTAAGCAGATGACCAGGCCAGAAGGTGTGGAGTGAGTGATGTCCCCATTGTCCGCCCCTGTGTTTTGTGGTCAGGTCTTTTTTTTAGTTTCCCACCCATTTTATTTTCCTTCCAATGGAGGTATCTGTGCAGGGTGGGGAGAATTAACTATAGGGCTTACATAAGTTTACAGCTGATTTAGAGGTGTGTCGGGGAAAGGCTTAGGATCCTGTGAATTCAAAGCCTCACCCATTTCTCACCTTCCTTCATCAAAACACCTTCAAGAGGGAGTTCCATGGTCTTTTGTTACCTAGAGGTTGTTTTAGGGCAGTGCGACCAGTTTCCCCACATTGGGCATCCAGCATGTGCTTGTCTGGCTATGAGAAGGAGGTGTGAGATCTCTTGACAAGGCCCTAGAGTCCCCCCATCTCCCTGCCAAAGTCTAGTTAGCAAATGCACTAAGGGCTCTAGGACTCTGCCAGAGCCCTCGTGCTGCTTTCCCAAAGCCTGGCATGGTGTGAGGGCTGGGGTGCCAAATTTTCACCTGGCTCAGGGCACTAGAAGTACCAAAGTCTTCCCCTGTTGCCACCCTTCAGCTGTCCTTTAAAGGGGTTTAGGATTGCTCCCTTGATCTGGTACACCTTGTGTCTTGCTGACTGCAGATGTTTGCCCAGTGACATCTGTTCTTGCAGCTAACGTTGTGTCCTCCAATTGTTGCTGGACTCCAGCTCCCATCAGCCCTCACACGGCCCATGGTCAGGAATGATGGAAGTTGTGGTTTAGCAACATCTGACGGGTACCATCATGTTGGCTACCCCTGCCCAGAGTTACTCGACTGAGCTTTCTCTCTTTCGTTTTTGGTTTATTTCCTTATTTGGTTCATGGGTGTTGGTTTTCATTGTTGTCGCATTAACAGTACTATTAATTACAACCTGGGAGTGGCAGTTTCTGTCCTTCTCTTGCTTAAGAAAAAGGGTAAGAAAGAGTGGTCAGGTCAACATTGGTCATCCTTGGGTCTTCTGCAAATCTATGAAGAAAAATACCATCATTTCCACTACTTCGTGGGGATTAAGCCGTTGTTCTTCAAAACTAAAGCACTGTATATGTGTTTCTGAAGTTTATATTGAGCCAAACTATATCCACAACCTGGCTTGGGGGGACGGGACTTCAGTGCCTGGTTCAACTACGTGCGGCAAAATGTTCTTTGTGATATTTCCCCCCAAAGGACATGAAAAATCCATATCCATATCCTATTCACTTTGCCACTGTCTTGAGAAAACTAAAATACCTGTTTAAATGCAAAGAGTAATATCCGTAGTTTGTTATACTTATAGTACAGCGACTGAAATTAATGGACCAAAGTCCATGAATTTCAATGAGTCTGTGCTGACTATAACGTATGCAAAGTTCACCTGAAGGATTTAAAATGAAGACCTAGCACCTCTGACAATGAATTACAACCATATTACATCTGCCACACTGGACACTGCAGTGGAGATTCCTCTGCTATTCAATATGAGTGATTTACAGGCTGCAAAACCACATTCCTTAATTCCATCGAAGTCCAGTCAATCTGATGCTGTTGTTGTTGTTGTTGTTGTTGTTGTTGTATTAAATAGAAACATGGCATGTTCCTGCTCAGCCATTTCATTAAGAGAAATAAGTATATTCTTGGCAGTAGAAATCCCACACCTGGCAAGTTTAATGGGTCTTACTCACATCTAAGTAGGTATAGGATTAGAGCTTAAATCTCTTCCATTGAAATCAATTGGATTTAAAGTACTTACATTTGGCTAGTATATATTATTTTACAGCTATTTATAAGGGAATGCTGAAGCAGTTCCTTTAAAGCTTCTTTCCATATGTATGATTAACTCCAGAGGGCACTGTGGTAATAATTCTGAGACTGGATTCTTTTGATATTTTTTTTTAAAGAATGTTTATGAAGCTGGAAAACAAATTTTTCATCAGAGCTGGTCAAAATGAGAACTGAGGTGGAGGGGAGGAACATATCTGAAAATATAAGTAATATTTCTCTGTGTGCTGTCAGAAGGAAAATATTTCAGGAGCCTTCTTTAAAATGTTCTCATTTAACATAAAAGCTCATGTGGTGGAAAAATTAGAAAACTTTAGGGTTGTCTTTAAAAATAATAATAATCAAATGATCAGATTCATATAGTCGGAACCTTTTTTTTACATTTTGGTTGGCAAAACCAAAATACAAGGGGAAAATCATGGTTTTGACCTGTTTTTTGAAAAGGCTACCTTTCCTGCCCTCCCCCCTTCCATAAAAGTTGTTTTTAAAGTCGCTGGGTTAGAGTCAACCCTGTGATTTTTCACCCTCTCCTGCCACTTTTACAATGTAGGAGCTAAATGAGGCTGTTGCGGCCTTTAACGTCAACCAGCCATTATGAGGTTAATAACTATGGATAGCTGCTAAGAGGACATCGTGGGTCCAACTCCCATGACTGCTTCACCAACCGTGGCTCAGGGATGATTAAGGTTGTGGCCCTCTAGATGCTACTGGAAGACAACCCTGGTGTAAGGCAAACTCTGCAAGGAAGCTGGGATGCTTATATGTCCCCAGACTGATCTTTGTTTGAAGGACTTTCTGGTCCAAATCAGGTTGAAAGACAAAGAACTGTGTGAAGGTAGAGCTGGGAGGGTCTTGACCATCAACAGAACCTGGGCAACAGACAGAGCAGAAACGCAGGTCCTGCTTTCAGTCTTCCTCGCCATAGTCATAGAATCGTAGAGTTAGCAGGGACCGCAGAGCCAGTGTGGTGTAGTGGTTAAGAGCGATGGACTTGTAATCTGGGGAACCGATTCGCTTCCCCGCTCCTCCACATGCAGCTGCTGGGTGACCGTGGGCCAGTCACACTTCTCTGAAGTCTCTCAGCCTCACTCACAGAGTGTTTGTTGTGGGGGAGGAAGGGAAAGGAGAATGTTAGCTGCTTTGAGACTCCATAGGGTAGTGATAAAGCGGGATATCAAATCCAAACTCTCCTTCATCTAGTCCAACCCCCTGCAAAGCAGGAATCTTTCGCCCAGTGTGGGGCTCGAACTCACAAACCTGAAATTGAGAGTCTCATTCTCTACCAAATGAGCTATCCCAGCCAGATGTATTGTATTTCTATACAGCCTATAGCAGGGGCCAGCAAACTTTTTCAGCAGGGGGCCAGTCCACAGTCCCTCAGACCTTGTGGGGGGCTGGACTATATTTTTGGGGGGGAAATGAATGAATTCCTATGCCCCACAAATAACCCACAGATGCATTTTAAATAAAAGGACACATTCTACTCGTGTAAAAACACACTGATTCCCGGACAGTCCGCGGGCCGGATTTAGAAGGCGATTGGGCCAGATCCGGCCCCCGGGCCTTTGTTTGCCTACTCATGACCTATAGTAATTATTTCTAAATGTTGTTCTATATGCAAAATTAGCATGCCCTCTTTTTTATGATGCAGTGCCTCATATTTTGGTAACTGGTAAGTGACCACCTTACAAGAACCAGGTGCATTAAAGACCGAAATAAATAAATGAAGGGTGCATAAAAGCATATTTTTAAAGATCTCAGAAGGAATAAGGACAGATATTGATCGCTCTGCTCCCCCCGCTACTCAGCCAAGGATTGCACAAAGGGCAACTGTTTTAAACACGGGGTGGGTGGACCTTGCATAAATCATCTCTGAAAATAATCTGAAACAAACAGTTTATTTTTCAGTACATCTGTTCAGTAAGTACGTATTTGTAACAGCCCGGTTCTACCATGTATGCTGTGATTTACTGATATATACTGTGGCAGAATTTGCCATACAACAAGCTTTTTGCATACTGTATTTGTTTCCTCACCCCCCCCCCCCACCTTGTGTCCTTAGGTGAACTCTATTTTATGTAGCAGGAACAGCCTGTACAATGGGATGGAGCCTTCCTCCCAATACTGGTGTTGATGCTCAGTGGACACACTGATGGGAGTGCCGGATTGACTCCACTGGCACGTTCTTGCAGCCTCAACCATGTCAGCCCCCTGCCCAGCCCCACTCAGTGATGCTGGTGTCAGGAGGGTGGCTCGGTGGCTCTGCCTCAACACATGGGCCACCACTCTTAGGTGGGCCTCTCAGGATGGGGTCCACTTCTCCTCCTGAGTTGTGATCCTAAGGATTGGGTTTCCGAAAGGTTAGCGCTGCACAGGATTCCAGCGAGTTGTCAGGACGTGGTAGAATCCGTTAGGATATTTCCGTTCCACCTTAAAAGGGAGCAGGATGTTTGTGTCACAGCCTGCGTATTTTCCTGTTTCACAGGATGTTTATGTTGTGTCTTTTTGCTTTTGTTTCTCTCTCTCTCTCTGCCGGAGACATCTGAAGCAGGCAGTCATGTTTTCTTTGTTCTGATCAACGCTGAATAAACTTGTAAATCATGCTCTCCTGGGTGCATCTTCCGCTGTGTGCATTATCTGCTGATCGGTTCTGGAATGTGGCAAGCTATTTCTACAGCTCGTGTCGCTAATTGCTGATACTGCGTGTCTACGGGAGATCAATGGACGTCCGGAGACGACGTGGAGTCAAGATGGACTTTGTCTCCCTGGCAGTATCCCAACAGAATCTTCTTTGGAAGCAGGGGGTAAAATTGGATGGCCACCTGTTAGGGCTGCAGCTACCTTAGGTAAACAGTATCCGGTCTCAGGCAGCAGTGTGGCGGGGTCAAATTGTTAGGGGCGCAAAATTTTAACACCTGGTGCTCCCTCAATACAGCTGCATGCTTCTGTTTCTGGGGTCCGTGGAACACGACTTCTTCATACAAACTAGGAAGTGACCTCTCCAGACAATGGAGCGACTCTTCTTATCTCTGTGGCTGCGATCTCCTGGGTGACACCTATGTGTACTCCGTCTGTTCCCCTCTGCGTGGCCCTGGGTGCTGGGAACCCATGCTATGCCACTGGTCTTAAGGGAGAAAGGCAGAGCCAATCCAGAACATTTTGCTGCCTGAGGCTGAACAGCAAATATCATTCCCCTGCCCCACTGCGAGTCAAAGTGCAAAACAGCCAAGATTGTGCAAGTTATTTTGCCTTCTGGGGCATAAAACCCCACAAGTATCTCTCCTTGGGAGTAAAGATACAACAATAAGACAAATAACTAACAATTAGCTACCCTTCAGGCGACAGTAAAATCAGCTGCCTGAGCGGGCCAACTCACCCTGCCGATTGATAGGACAGGGCCTGAAAATGTCATTATTATCTAGTCTACACTTTTGTATTCCTTCCATTTCTGTGGTTAACTTTTCTTCTGTTCTTACTGTTACCGCAATACAAACAATACTGGAGACTTCCCAGCGTCTTAAGCGAAGGGGGTATTCATTGCTCGGTTTTGGACCTGGAGTCGATTCAGTCTGAAGGAGTGGGAGAAGGCAATTATTGGATGTCACACTAGAGAATATTACTGTTTCTGCTTGAGCGGCTGGAAAATGGGAATATATGCTGAGACAGTTTAAATAAGTCATCCAAGATAAGTCTGAAAGTCTGCAGTAGAGCTGGGATCAATGCCCAAACTTCCTGATTTTACCACCGTACTTTTATGAATATTTGAACTCTAGTCTTCCAAGTGGAGGGCTGAAAGCACTCCTCACCCCACCCTCAACATTCACGAGCAAAATAGAGTCTGCCCAGGCTGTTCCGACTAATGGGCACCTGAAACATTCGTTCCAGGTATCAGTTTGGGAGATATTGCCGGTAGCTAACCAGCAGTTGTTTGTTAAGAGTGAATCTGGAGGTTGCTTGGCAACACACTTTCATACACACGCACACTCCTCAAAAAGGGGGGGGGGAGGATAAGGAGGCATGGTTGAAGAGTTCAACATATCTAGCTGCGTATGAACAGTGAGAAGATAGCACATTATGGTGACAGAAGGAATTGGGAAGAAGCACAGCATCCAACCTGGCAATGGTGAGATGAGGAGGCTGTGCATCTTCATCAAAACATTGGAAACTTCCTTATAAAGATTTTGGAAGCACATGGAATGAGTCTCACTGCACATCCTGACTCTAAAAAAATAAAGACCAAGTTTTATATTGGGGCTTTAATGACCTGAAGGGACGCGGGTGGCGCGGTGGGTTAAACCACGGAGCCTAGGACTTGCCGATCAGAAGGTCGGTGGTTCGAATACCCACAACGGGGTGAGCTCCCATTGCTCGGTCCCTGCTCCTGCCAACCTAGCAGTTTGAAAGCACCTCAAAGTGCAAGTAGATAAATAGGTACCGCTCCGGCAGGAAGGTAAACAGCGTTTCCGTGTGCTGCTCTGGTTCGCCAGAGTCATGCTGGCCACATGACCCGGAAGCTGTACGCCGGCTCCCTAAGCCAATAAAGCGAGATGAGCGCTGCCACCCCAGAGCCGGTCACGACTGGACCTAATGGTCAGGGGTCCCTTTACCTTTAATGACATGAAGCAGTGAGAGACATGGTAGGAAGGTGGAAGATGTGTAAATCCACGATTCTCACCTATAATGGCCGTTTCTCAAGGCTGTCATTCCTCTTTGGAGCCCTCATGTTTACATTCCCCTGCAAAAATATTTCCGTCAGCCAGCTCACTTTGGGGAACAGATTGGCCTACACTTCATATTGCACCCCAGCAAAGGGGAAGGAGGGGGGCTGTTTTTGACTCGCCATGTCTGGCTTTGGGTATTTAGGTTAATACCATTAATGTGTGTCACCAAATGCAAGTTATACAAATGGAATTTTTCTGTCAGCTCTTCTGTGCGCACTTCAGGCTGAGCCGCAGCAACCAAAGTTTATATGGATTTAGCTCAAGTAATACTCAAATCTTTAAGGGCTGAGGCCTGTCTAGGAGAGAACATGTGTCTAAAAACACACACAAAAATAGTCTTAAAGTCATAGAGCTACTATTGAAAGATTATGAAGCAGAACAATACCCCCCCCCCCAACAAGTACAGTTTTCAACTAGCTAGTATTTTATTGGTTTGGCTGAGGGAAGTGGCAGGGGGTGAGATTTGCAACAGGGATCAGCACCTCTGTAGAAAATGTAACCTCTAAACCAGTTCTTCTTTTACCAGATTCCTATTCAGCTCTCCCCGTGACCTGTTTTGAACTGGCTCCATTCGCTACCCAGGGATCAGCATTTTTTAAAAATAATAATAAAAAAAATCAGATGTTGGCAAAGGTAGGTGCTCTTGTTTTCAGTACGTTACTATGAACGTGAGCCTAGAAGAGGGAGAAACACCATTTTTTAAGTGAAATTCCGGCTAATGGCTCAAAGGTAGTTGGGATAATATATTGTAAGGAGAATGAACGGGTGTCAAATAGTTGGAGATTTGTCCGGAATGTTCTGAACCAAGAAAATGGATAGCAACCCTTCCCGCTGAAGGAAGGGAGAGGTGAGTGTGTGAGGTAACAATGGAGGCAACTCTGGAACAAATAGTTGGAACCCAGAGAGCTGTTGCTGGAAAGCTGACATGATATTGGGATGCTGTTTTCTGGAGAATTAATGTGTCTACTAGTTATCCTTTGAGCTGTGGACTTATTTGAATTCTCCATGGTAGTTGTTGGCTCGGAAGAAAATGTGCAGAAAGGCGCATATTTTAGGTGAAATACTTATTTTAGAGTAAATGTAGATAAAATGAATAATAATAATAATAGATTACTTATACCCCACTCATCTGGCTGGTTTTCCCCAGCCACTCTGGGAGGCTCCCAACAGAAAACACAGTAAAACATCAAACATTATAAACTTCCCTAAACAGGGCTGCCTTCAGATGTCTTCTAAAAGCCAGATAGTTGTTTATTTCCTTGACATCTGATGGGAGGGCGTTCCACAGGGCAGGTGCCACCACCGAGAAGGCCCCCTGCCTGGTTCCCTGTAACCTCATTTCTTGCAGTGAGGGAACTGCCAGAAGGCCCTCGGCGCTGCATCTCAGTGTCCGGGCTGAATGATGGAGGTGGAGACACTCCTTCAGGTATACTGGGCCAAGGCTGTTTAGGGCTTTAAAGGTCAGCACCAACACTGAGGGTGCTACATACAAAATACATTTTGGGGAGGAATGCATACATAATATATGCATTTTAGGGGGAAACATGCACAGTGAGAACTGAATTTTTGTGCCGGTTTTAATTTAAAAACTAACGGAAAATGGAACAGAGCAGGCCTATGGATTGAACCCATGGACCGACCTGTCCATCCCTTTTGAAAGGAAAAAAGCATGGTCTCACTATGTGGGGAGAGCATGTAGTCCACACATGCAGTCCACACACAGAAGTTGCTGGCTTCTAAATTTGCAGCTAATACTATTCTGGTCAAATTTGCATGCAAGGGCAGTTATGGGGTGTCTCATGCAAAGACTTTTTCTGGAGCTGATCCTGGAAGACTACCCATGATGCCCTGTTTCCTAGAAAGACTTACAAACAATGCCTTGATTTTTTATTTCAGTAAAAAATCTGGATAGTTAAAATCTGAATTTGCTTGTAAGAAAGTGAATAATTAAAGGCAGGCATTTTGTAGAGAGCAACTGTGGTTTATTTATTTTTATTGCAAAAAAGGAGACAGACAGAAAGACAGGCCTGGTTTGCATGAACTGGCAGCACCTCCAAGTATAATGGGAATGTGCAGGGCAGCCACTAGGCTAATTGTACACAGCTACTCTTTGTGTAGGGACATGGGTGGCGCTGTGGGTTAAACCACAGAGCCTAGGACTTGCCGATCGGCAGGTCGGCGGTTCAAATCCCCGTGACGGGGTGAGCTCCCGTCGCTTGGTCCCTGCTCCTGCCAACCTAGCAGTTTGAAAGCACGTCAAAGTGCAAGTAGATAAATAGGTACCACTCCGGCGGGAAGGTAAACAGCGTTTCCGTGTGCTGCTCTAGTTCGCCAGAAGCGGCTTAGTCATGCTGGCCACATGACCTGGAAGCTGTACGCCGGCTCCCTCGGCCAATAAAGTGATATGAGCGCCGCAACCCCAGAGCCGGTCATAACTGTATCTAATGGTCAGGGGTCCCTTTACCTTTACCTTACTCTTTGTGTAAGCTATCAAATCCACAAGCTGTGTGTGTGTGTGTTGCCACCTTGATTTGCGTGATTGCATACCCTCCAATATTTTTCTGATGAAAATAGGGCCGTCCTATCCAATAACTACACTATTCATACCTCACCCATCTGACTGGGTTGCCCCAGCCACTCTGGGCGGCTTCCAACATATATAAAAACATAATGAATCAATAAACATTTTTTTAAAACACACTTCTCTATACAAGGCTACCTTCAGATGGTTCAGGGGTTGGATAACTCCATATCCAATGAAATTGGGACATCCTAAGGAAAAGTGGGACATTCTGGGATCAAATCAGAAACCAGGATGGCTTCTGTAAATCCAGGACTGCTCCTGGAAAATAGGGACACTTGGAGGATATGTGATAGAGAATCTGCTTTGCATGCAGAAGGTCCTAGGTTCAGTCCTCAGAGTCTCGAGGTAGGGCTGGGAGAGACGCTGGTCTGAAACCCTCAAGAGCCACTGTCAGTGTAGACCAGGGTTTCCCAAACTTAGGTCTCCAGCTGCTTCTCCCATCATCCCTAGCTAGCAGGACCAGTGGTCAGGGATTATTGGTTTCCAACTGTTTTTGGACTACAGTTCCCATCATCCTTGACCACTGTTCCTGCTAGCTCGGGATGATGGGAATTGTAGTTCAAAAACAGCTGGAGACCAAAGTTTGGGAAACCCTGGTGTAGACCATACTAAGCTCAATGGCCCAGTGGTGTGATTCAGTATAAAGCAGTTCCCTATTTTCCCCTTCTTTATTTTCCCTATTTCCCCCTTCTTTATTTTCGCTGCTGTGTAACTTCAGCAGAAACCGAGGGTGAGTTCACACGTTTTATTATTCTACATGACAATTATAGTTATGGCTCGATAATCAGAGTATGTGGAATAAATTGCTTTCACCAGCTGGTACATGATCAGCCAACACGGATCATTGCTTCTTGCTAGTATAGGAGGCAGCCACCAGACAATGGGGGCTAAGCTGGAAGGTAATATCATAGATTGACCACAAACCTTCATAGTCCTGCTTTAATTGAATAAATTAACTCACCCTTAGCTTAATGCTCATGACCCAGAAAGAAGCAGCGGCAGCTACTGTGGTTTGGCAGCCCATGCCAGAACGCATACAAAGTGTATCTTTTCTGCTCTGTGGCTGTGAAATGCTTCAAAAGCAATCGAACGTCTGCTTATTCAACCTCAGCAATGAAATGTTATGGTGCCAAAGGGAAAAACACACACACACACACGCATCTGTAGCTTACAAGTATTTCATAGACTATGAGGAATTTGGGCATTTTAGCCATTCACTTGCTTCCCGTTTTGATCTCACTTTGTTCTATCGAAAAGATAATTGAAGTGACAAACACAAATTTGTAATGAGCACAATCAGAATTATTAAAAATGTTCCATCTTGTTCCCTGTCTTCAGGCGCAAGAGGGGAACATAATCCACCATGAGATGTGCTCAACACCACTAAGAATGGACACACACCATTGCGCCGGTGGGCATCGGCTGTGGACCATCGCTCTCCACCCAGTGGTGGAGCTTCATGGTCCAGCACTGGGGGGCAGAGAGCAGACGAGGGTGGGGCTGGCGTGCGTGCTGGGGCACCCAGCGTGGGCAGGGGGGCAGCCGCGATGGCACCCCACCAGGATCACGCTGCCGGGGGCAGTGCACTCCCTCCACACTCCTCTTCCTCCGCCAGTGTCTCCACCTCCCTCCTGGTGGCCAGACCCACATAGTTGCCACTCGATGGGGAATCTCCCCTGGTCGTCACAGCCATGGGGGCGTGACTGCCTGGCCAGTGAGTTGGGTTCAAATGGGCCAATCAGGGCTGAAGTTATGGGGAGGTTTCTTGCCGGCCAGCCAAGCATTGGCCACTGCTTTAGCCAGCAACACTTAAAAAGGTGTAATCCCAATCTTCAAATTTGGGTGATTTGGTGCATCAGTACTGATCCAATGGTGTATTCAGAGTACCCCGTTAGAGGGGTCTCAGTGGAAGTCTCTGCCAGGAGCCAAGTGTGGGGCAGATGGATCATAGAGCTTCCAGTGGCGGCCTTAGGATGGACACCTCATTTGATCAATGTTTGGGGAGGCCATAATCCTGGCACAACCCTGCAGAGATTCCAGCCCTCTGACAGGAGGCTGAAATGGATAGACACCCAATACCTGACCCTAGATTCAACTTACAGCCGTGAACAATAAAGTTGTGGCCAAATGGTTGTCTGCCTAAGTCTGATCTGCTACGGGTTATCTAGTTGCCGCCAGGGAGAAGGATGGCTCTGTGACTGGGCCCGCAAACACCTCTGAGGTGAGCACAACAATTTTACTTTATTTTAGCCTCTTGCTTAATCAGTTGATGGGAAGGGGATATGTGACTCTATCTACATAACAACCAGAGATATTTTTATTTCTTAAAAACAATCACACATGGCCTCAAAATGGAGGCAGGTAGAGGGACTGCTACATCATTGTAAAGGTAAAGGGACCCCTGACCATTAGGTCCAGTCGTGGCTGACTCTGGGGTTGCGGCGCTCATCTCGCTTTATTGGCTGAAGGAGCCGGCGTACAGCTTCCGGGTCATGTGGCCAGCATGACTAAGCCACTTCTGGTGAACCAGAGCAGTGCACGGAAACGCCGTTTACCTTCCCACCAGAGCGGTACCTATTTATCTACTTGCACTTTGACGTGCTTTCGAACTGCTAGGTTGGCAGGAGCTGGGACCGAGCAACAGGAGCTCACCCCGTCACGGGGATTCGAATGGCTGACCTTCTGATCGGCAATTCCTAGGCTCTGTGGTTTAACCCACAGTGCCACCCGCGTAGAGGGTAGAGGTACTGCTACATCATTGTATTCCCCTCCTAAACAGTGTCCCTGCAAACAGTAAGAAATGGCTGTCATTATCATGTCCTCTTGGGGAACCTCTGACTGGCCACTGTGACAACCATTGGCCTTAACCATGGAAAGATGGTTCTCCTGGTCTCGTTTCATAGATCAAAGATGGGCAACTTATGGCCATTCCTGCCATGGTCAGGAATTGTAGGAATTATGGGGATTGTAGTCCAGCACCATCTAGAGGATGACAGGATTCCCACTGCTGCTATAGACATGACCATTATTTGGTGTCATTCATTGCAGCTTAATTGCTGTCCACCTATCAGCAAAGCCATCTTTTGCTTTCAACCTCTGTTTTTTCTTTGCTTTTTTAGAAAAATGCAGCAAGGTTGGCATCCTGCATTTATGTAAGAGGGGTGGAAAAAACCCAAAGTATTTATCCATGCTCAAAGACCTTCAATACTTTCACATCTCTGAATTGTTAGAGGTCGATGACAGCCAGTTCAGGTTTTTGACAGCATTCAGCTGACAGACATGCCACTGTCAAAGTCTCTGGCTCAAACGGGAGGGTTTTGCTGATGGTTTTAAATGGCATGTATGGCAACTTGTGTTTCCTTGCCTACTTCCTGACATCAGTAAAACTGCAAAAACGATCTAAGGTGTTTCCATGGACTTGTCCCAAGTACAATATCTTCATTTCTGTGGCAGCTGTGCAATTCAACAGGTCTCTTGGAAGCAAGGTGACTCTGTGAGTTGTCCGGCCTCAGATTACCTGCTAGAATGAAGCTAACCTGCAGTGTTCCAATCCATAGAAAACTGTTCTGCTTATCAGCTACTGGGGAGTTCTTTAATACTTTCAGCAGAACATCAACAGAGAATTGTGTAAATTATTGCCTTTAGCATCAGTGTAACATGTGCAAGGGACACGGGTGGCGCTGTGGGTTAAACCACAGAGCCTAGGACTTGCCGATCAGAAGGTCAGCGGTTCGACCCCCCACAACGGGGTGAGCTCCCATTGCTCCGTCCCTGCTCCTGCCAACCTAGCAGTTCGAAAGCACGTCAAAGTGAAAGTAGATAAATAGGTACCGCTCCAGCGGGAAGGTAAACGGCGTTTCCGTGCACTGCTCTGGTTTGCCAGAAGCCGCTTAGTCATGCTGGCCACATGACCCAGAACATGACCCAGAAACTGCAGACCGGCTCCCTTGGCCAATAAAGCGAGATGAACGCCGCAACCCCAGAGTCGGTCACGACTGGACCTAATGGTCAGGGGTACCTTTACCTTTACCTTTAACATGTGCAATGCATACATGGGCAACTACATTTCCTTTCAAAAGCAGCAGAAGGACCTAAACTAAACCCCTGACCCCATCACCCCCAGAGTTCATATTGCAAGTGGGCTCAGCAAACAACTATCGTCCAATAAAAGTGGAAAGTAACTCAGTTCCAGGAGTCAAACAATCCCTACAACGCATTTGGAGAACAAAGCTCGGTCTTTAACCAAATCTGACTTGAGGCGTGACATGAACCTATGAGGGCTGAACTTTATCTTCAAGTGCAGGATTTTTCAATTTTTATTTTTTTACAAATAGCCAGTGTGGGGCCCGTAACACAGATCAGGACAGGAGGTGCAGCTAAACCTTTGCCCTTGCTGTGTGCACAATATGGATGGGGCTCCTCATGCCCGCAATGTGCATTGTCAAAAAGCGCCCCACCAAGGAAGACCATTGGTGTCTGAGCAGATGGAAGTGAATGGAGAGACCTTTCAGGCGGAGGCTGCTCTCAATCCTGCTACCAAATGAGCTCTTTTGAAATGGGATTGAAAGAACCATGTGAATGAGCTTGAGCTCCACCACCAACCTGCAGACCCCCAACCCTTTCTTCTTTGATCCTGAACACTTTGTCTGACAGCACCTTCAGTCTTTCTCCTCTTTGGACTAGCAAAGCACATTTATATGTCAGCTGCTTACCATTTGCTATGGCTTCGAAAGGCAGGACATCACAATATGACTTCACTGCCTTGCACCGTGCTTTGCTTCCTGTTGTGTGATATGGCATGCCACAAAAGGAGAAGAAACAGCAGATGCCATAATGCTACATTGAGAAGTTACTAGTAAGAAGAACGGCTCTTGTGGCTTATCATTATCTTCCTGTTACATCTAGCAGGCTCTTTGCTCCTCTCCCCTCCAGCGATACTTACAAAGCAGTGGCTAACTGGCTACTTTGCAGATTTGTAGTACAGAGGATGGATATTTCAGAGGACCTCTGCAAGTCTCAGCAAGGGTCAGGATCTAGGAATTCGAGGTCTGGAACACAGGAGAGCAGAGAGCTGATTGCCAACCTAGCTGGATCAGAAACAAGAACTGGCTCAAAAGCAGTCAGGGATCAAGTAGCAAGACAGCGATGAGAGGTCAAGATGGGCCAGAAGCAGATACATAGATGAAACTGGTTTGGTGCCAAGAGCCAAGGCAGAGACCAAGAACAAGAGCTTAAACACCACCCCCACACTAGAGGCAAGATGCTCCAACTTGAAGGACTAGGTCTGAGACTAGGTCTTTGGAGGGTTTGATAGACATGGACTGTCTTTTGGGACCACCTGTTCACTGCAAGCTTGCAAAGCTTCAAGGGCAGCATTTAGGCTGCAGTACCAGCTCAGGTAAGCTGGTACTGCAGCCTAGATGCTGCCCTTGAAACAAAGATCTGTCTTGCAAGCTAGCAGTGAACAACAGGGTAGTGGTACAGCAGGTCTGGTGCTGGTACAGGGGTAGCAAGCCTGGTGTTGTCCAGATGTTGCACATCTCCCATCGTCCTTGGCTATTGGCCATATTGGCTGGGGATGATGGGAACTGGAGTCCAGCAGCATCTGGAGGGCACCACGTTGGCTACTCATGTCCTGAAGCCTGCCTTCAGAAAGCCCTGGATAGAACCCCCTCTGGATGTTATATCCACCTGTAATTGGATACCAGTTTCTACTTGGGCGGTATATCACAACCCAACAGCTCTTGTTTGGTGTAGAACTCTTAGCTTGGAAGACAATTATCTAGCAGATTTTTCAGGCTGAGAATCGAGGGGGGAAAGTCCCGCGGTGTAATTGGCCATGTAACATCTGCGCCTTTTGCATTCTGAGTAGCAGAAAGTCTCCAATGTGATGCATCACTTTCAGACATATATGGTTCGTAAGGTGGTGTGACAGCAAAGAACGAATCTGCTGGCATCCTTAGGCAGCAGCGTGCAGTAGGGAAAAACTATGTTTGAAATGCTGATGATGAAAGGTGGCTCTCAATGAGATGTAGAAAAAGAATTCTTATAATTGGCTCGAGCATAGCTTATGCAACTCTGGAATGTCCCCCCTCCCCCCTTTTAAACGAGTCTACAGTTTCTCCAAAAAGAAGCTTTGAATTGATTTTATTCAAGAAAGCAGGGGTGCTGAACCTGTGACTCTACAGATGTTATTCCTGACCACTGTTTGCAAATGGCAGTCATACATAATTAGCAAGCATAGGGTTAGTTAATGCGTGGAGGGGTTAAGACCACAGAGCTGTGTTCCTAGACTCAGTTAGGTCGCACCCCTCACCTGGAAGGAAGGAAGGAAGTTACCGTAAGTTCCCTCTTTTACTCATTCCTTTTCACCGTGTGAATTCACCGAGATAGGATGTGACTGAGCTTCCTCGCTACAAGCTCACACCACATGCTTAGACCTATTTCACTATATTTTGTATCAAAAGATTTTTCACCTGTGCTCTTCTTGCTGCTGCATGGAATAATGCATGCATCCGACCTTTGGAGCTTTGGAAGTAAGGCATTTAAACTTACTGTGTGGTCTGTTCAAGCTAAGAAGAGGTAGAATCAGGTAAGCTTTGGTAGCAGAATAAACAGGATATTTAAAAGGTTTAACAGCCTAAATCTCCATGCTACACTGCTGCCTGGTTCTGTGACTTTTACACTGTGCTGGGGGCTCTCTTTTTCTGGTTTATCCCCATGTTTTGTTTCTAGAGATCCATCCATGTCTTTCATTAATTACCCCCATGGGTGATCGCTATACAGTCATACCTCCGGTTTTGAACGTGATCTGTGCGGGAGGCACATTCGCAACCTGCAGTGTTCATAGACTGAAGCGCCGCGTCTGTGCATGCGCGTGACGTGATTCGGCACTTCTGCGCATGCGCGTGGTGTCATTTTGTGCTTCTGTGCATGTGCGAGCACTGAAACCCAGAAGTAACCCGTTCCGGTACTTCTGGGTTTGGCGTGGTCTGCAACCCAAAAACACACAACCCACAGCGTTCGTAACCTGACGTATGACTGTATTATATTTCCCCCCCATACATTGGCCATGCTGGCTGGGATTGGCGGGAGTCTAATAACATCTGGAGGGTCACATGTTTTCCATCCCTGCAGAAAAATTTGATCTTATATATGTAATGGCTTGATTTGGGGCACATTAAAGCATTCCCTTTAATGGCATTGTTTATCAGACCTGACCCAGGTTTCTGTGGGAATAAGGAATTGTCTATGGATAAATTTGCCATCTCCAGTTGTCCTTGTTTTCCTTGTTTTCCTTTCATGTGAAGCTGAATAAATTAATGGTTGTTAGAATGATGTTGGATTGAGGTTAAGGGGTTTTTAGTAACAACGGTACGAAGGAATATGCAAAAACGGAATGTTAACAGGTGAAAATTTAAAGGTATAATATACTAAGATCAAGATAAGGATAAAGTAAAGAGGGAAAGGATTTGCTGAATAAATAAATTGAATTGGAATACAAGGAGGGGAGGTGTGGGGAGGTCCGGGAAACAAGCAAATGCAAGATATGTTATGAAAAATTGAATTGTTTTTAACTGTTTTTCTTTATTCTTTTTTGTATTTTTCTTTTTCTTTTTGGAAAGTTATGGAAAATCTCAATAAAAATATAATAAAAAAAAATAAAAATGAAAGAATCTGAATAAAAAAGACAACATAAATGAACCTTAGTAAATCCTCTTTGGTTGATAAGAAGGAGCGGGTAGCAGCACACCTTGTTATCTGTAACATTACGTTTGGTTTGGACTGGCTTGGAGCACCATCAACAAAGTGGATTTTAGTCTGCAACAGCTAGCTTATGCCACACTACATCTCAAAGACTTTATGGTGCTAAGAAACTCTGAGTGTGTTTGTGTATGGTTGCTGTGACAGACTAACATGACTACCTCACTGGAATTACTCACTGTATTTGAGTTCAAGTGCAGAGGACCATAGTTTTCCGTGTATAAGACCAGGTTTTTTCCTTTAAAAATACAGTGATACCTCGCGTTGAAGTAGCTTCAGGTTAAGCATTTTCGGGTTGCGCTCCGTGGCGACCTGGAAGTAACGGAGCGTATTACTTCTGGGTTTCGCCGCTCGCGCATGTGCAGACGCTCAAAATGACGTCACGCGCATGCGCGTAAGTGGCGAATTGCGACCCACGCAGACGCACAGACATGGGTTGTGTTCGCTTCAGGATGCAAATAGGGCTCCAGAACGGATCCCATTTGCCTCCAGAGGTACCACTGTAATGGAAGTTTGATTGGTTGCCTCCACAGCTGTTAGTGGCTATTGTGCGTATTATTGGTTGCTGTGTCAATGGGCGGTGTTGATTGGCTGATGCTGCAGCAGTTGGGCGGGCAGTTGGCAGCTTCTGCCGGTGAGGGAGCAGACGAGAGGCAGATTTTGCGATGCATGCAGGTGAGTGATTTTTGGCAATCTCCCCTAAAAAAAGCTCAACAACCATGGGGAAGCCCCCCCCCCAAGCTCAAAAACTCTGAGCAACCCTCCACAAATAAAACTCAACAACTCTGTGCCATCTCCACCCATTTTCTTAAATTTGAGTCTCCAAAAATAGGGGGCATTTTATATATGGGGGCGTCTTATACACGGAAAAGTACGGTAAATTCTTTATTACCCAGTGTATTAAAGCTGAAGGTATCTAAATATTGTTTTAGCATGTGCTAATTATATATAGCCTTAAATGTTTTGTGTGGTGTGTTTTTTTAAAAACAACAACCCATGAAAGTCGATTCCCTGGCAGACATGTGCTCACACTCAGATGCTCATGATAAACATAAGACATAGAATACTTGGATGACAGATTGTGGCGACATATGATCTTACTACTAGGAGTAAGAGCACTCACACCTTTTGTCTGCCTTCAAGCCTTCGTTACTGATAGGAGATCTTCTGCACGATCTGCTGAAATACTTCTGCCAGAGACACTCGACTGTAATTGAGCTTAGTTGGATATGACGATAAGAATGGGAAGAGTTGAAAGCCAACCATGAAATAGTTCAGTGAAGTTAACAAGGCAGCTACTCCAGGCAGATTATAAATTTCCTTTTGGCTCTGGCCTTCTCGCTGTTTTTGCAACACTTCGTTGCTGAGTGGATTCACTGATGCTCACCCATCGCAACACAAGCCACAACTTCTGGGCAAGAAGGGCACAAAGACACAGATAAACAGGAAAATTGCTCCATCCTTATACACAAATTAACAAATCTCCTCTCTTGTGTTTAGCTGAGGGGGTGGGAATGTCCACCATTAGGAATGGAGCCGACTCGTTATTGTTTTTCCTGACATACTTCTTCATTACAGCGATGGTTAATTTTAGTTTGAAAACAACCGTAAAAAACCAAAGGTGTTGCTGGCCCCAGGCTAGGTGTCTTGCATTCCAGTGGTCTTGTTTTACATGGCAAGTCAACGGCATTTAATGACTTCTGCACTAAATTCCTATTATTTCCCAATTTTTTCAAAGCAGGCTTGTCGTCCAAGAGGCCATTCATTTCTGGGTCACTGAAGAGGCAGCTGTTCTCTCATGGCTCCGAGAGCTGGCTGGGGGCTACAACAGGTGCTTGTGATACAACAGGGCCCAGCGCTTCGTTCATCTACCTCAGTGACTCACTGGAATGGCCCGTGATGTTTTTTGCTGCCATTTTGAAGGACAAGATGGCGTCCCTTCCTTATTCCACGTACTGAAGCTGACTGGCCCAGCCACTGAAATTCTGCCTGCAATCGTCTTAAGCAGGGGTCAGCAAACTTTTTCAGCAGGGAGCTGGTCCACTGTCCCTTAGACCTTGTGGGGGGCCGGACTATATTTTTTTGGGGGTGAGGGGAATGAACGAATTCCTATGTCCCACAACTAACCCAGAGATGCATTTTAAATAAAAGGACACATTCTACTCATCTAAAAACATGCTGATTCCCAGACCATCCACAGGCCAAATTTAGAAGGCGTTTGGGCTGGATCCGGCCCCCAGGCCTTAGTTTGCCTACCCATTGTCTTAAGTCACTGCTAATAATTAAGATGGCAATCTTTACACTCCCCATGTACAGTTCTGAACCACGTAACTGTTTAAATTAGCCAGCTCCTCATTAGAAATATATGGCGATGGGCTGACAAAAGACACTCAGGAAGGAGCCCTTTCATTTGGGCAGCAGTCGGTATTGCTGTAGCTACATTGATGTATATGATGCATTTCATATACACATTTTTTTGATTGGAGAATGGCATTTTGAAAAAGAGCAGAATTTTGATTCACTGATTCAGTGTCCATTAGGTATGTTTGCATTAAAAATTAACTTACACTTTTCTGCAACGTACAATGACGATTCATGAAACCTATACAACACCAGCTTAAGTGTTAGATACATTTATTTAATTTTTATGAGTGGATTTTTTGTATTGGAATCTTGTGCATATGCCAATAGAAGTTTGAGAGATTGTGAACTTACAATTTAATTAAGAAATTTTAAAATGTGAACTGAATAGCATTTCCGTCCCTGCTCCCCATCCTAAGCAGCTACCCATGTAGGCACAGTTCTTGGCAGAATGCTGGTGAGAGGGCCACAACCAGCAGACAACTTAGGGGCTGTGTGGTACAGTGGTTAGAATGTCAGAGTCTAGAACTAGGGACCTTCCGATTCAAATTGTCATGAAACTCATGAGTGACCGTGGCTGAGTGCCTACCGCTCAACCTAACCTTCCATACAGGAAGAAATAAAAGGGGGTGGAGAGGATCATAGGTTGAGACTAACTACATAATACACAAAATCTATCTCCTATTCATTAAAAAAAATTAAACACAACTGGGAGAGAGAAAATTTAGAGTAGAGATGTAGCTGCTGTGTGTGATTTTGTTGCCTGCCATTGCCTGGCTCCAAATATCTCTGTTTCTCTTGCTCACTCACACCCCATAGCTGGCCTTTCATGAAACATGCCAAAATGTGTGTTTGCAGAGCCTGCACAACCATTGGGCAGAGGGAGACAACCAGTGCCGGATTTACATATAAGTTAAACAAGCTATAGCTTAGGGCCCCACTCTTTTGCCCCCCCCCCAAAAAAAAATAAAGGAAAAAAACAACTGGATGTACATTTCCAAAATAGAAGATAAAAAAGAAGTAAAATAAAACCTACAAAGAGCAACAGTGTTTTGTGTTGTGTAGGCTCCTATGATGTAAGCAATGGGCCGCGCCTGCTATATAAAGGGCCCCATTACCATCACAGGGTCGCATCAAACCTAAATCCGGCCCTGCCCTCAGCCCACATCTAGCTCACAGGTGCAAATTTTGGAACCAGCCTGAATGATGACACAGTAATATATGAAGTTAAGCTGCAAATTGTGCTCATGGGAAGGCACTAACACCACGAGTGCATCGTAGCAACCATCTGTCCCACCTGTATTCTTCTCAGAGTGTTCCTCTGGTTTGTGTGAATTGGCCCTTGTTAAGTAAAGGGACGCGGGTGGCGCTGTGGGTTAAACCACAGAGCCTAGGACTTGCCGATCAGAAGGTCGGTGGTTCGAATCCCCACGACGGGGTGAGCTCCCGTTGCTCAGTCCCTGCTCCTGCCAATCTAGCAGTTCGAAAGCACATCGAAGTGCAAGTAGATAAATAGGTACTGCTCTGGCGGGAAGGTAAACGGCGTTTCCGTGCGCTGCTCTGGTTCTCCAGAAGCGGCTTAGTCATGCTGGCCACATGACCCGGAAGCTGTATGCCGGCCCCCTCAGCCTGTAAAGCGAGATGACCATCGCAACCCCGGAGTCATCCGCTATTGGTGTATGTGTGTGTGTGTGTGTGTGTGTGTGCGCGCGTGCAGTGTTCAAGTCATGTAGCTGTAGGATTTGGAGTGGAGGAATAGCAAACGGGAAAGTTGGTGTGCCTGCATGTGCACTCTCTCTCTCTCTCTCTCTCTCACACACACACACCGCCTCCCCACGAGGGTGGGGAGCAATCGATTGAAATATTATTTGCCGGCTGAAAACAACAGCAGTGAATACTGATCATATTCACTGAATTGATTTCTGTTCCAGACATGGGACAAATAAGCAAATGTTGGCAATTTCCACTCCCATTTCCATCAGAATTCTCTGGCATCCCAAATTCCTGCCGCTCCTGTTTGTATTTATGTTGATTCTGGATCCAGCCCCATTCTATGTAAGCCAGGGTTCCCCAAACATAGGTCTCCAGCTGTTTTCAAACTACAATTCCCATCATCCCTGACCACTGGCCTTGCTATCGAGGGATGATGGGAGTTGTAGTCCAAAAACAGCTGGAGACCCAAGTTTGGAAAACACTGTTGAGCCAATGGGGGATTTACCACCATCTAGCTCTGAGGTGGGCAGGAGCTGGGACCGAAAGCACATCAAGTGCAAGTAGATAAATAGGTACCACTCTGGCGGGAAGGTAAACAGCATTTCCGTGCGCTGCTCTGGTTTCACCAGAAGTGGCTTAGTCATGCTGGCCACATGACTTGGCAAAACTGTCTGTGGATAAACGCCAGCTCCCTCGGCCAGTAACTGTCAGGGGTACCTTTACCTGGCTTAACTAGAGGGAGATGGTGAACCGACTGCCATTTATGAAAGAAGAAAAGGCATTATCCATGGGTTTGTGGCAGGGCTTTAAAAACAGATATTATGATAGGGACAGAAAATTCTGGTAAAAATGAATAATATAAATCCTGCTCAGCTGAGTTTATTGTATAGATGAAAGACAGGAAATCTGCTCTTAAGATTTTTCCAAACAGTTGTGTCTTGTAAAAAAAGAAGGAAAAGTCTCTCCCTGCACTCCTAAATCTGCAGATAACAGGACAAAACCGAAATCTATTCTAAACCCATCCAACGAGTCTCTGTTTGTTTTACCACATTAGAACTAACAAAATGGTTTAACCTACAGCAAGAGGTCATTTTTTAAGCCAAAAATTGCATCTAGCTGACAGCTCGCATGCCAAGCTTCAGCCCAATTCAATTTAAGAACAGCTGTATAATAAATCAGTGGGGAGAAAAGGGTTTGAAGGAAATGACAGCCCTTACTTAAGGTTACTGTGACGGCAGAGCTGTATGCTATCCTTCCCCGCTTCACGTCTGGCTTGCTCAAGCCGACTTTCTTGAGGCAACAAAGCCTTTTCTTGGGTTGTATGTGTTTGGCAGATGACTCTTTTGTGGTTCTCTGCAACTTTGAATTGAGACATTCAGAAGGTGTGTGAGCCAGTTGATATAACGTGGAGAGAGCCATGTTTTCCCTACCCATAGATGTGTTCGGAAGCTGTATTCCTCGTTACTAGATGGTGGGGACAAACAAGGAATAGTTCCACCATTGGTTGACCTCAGTTCCCCTCAATGACTTCACCATATAACCAAATGTGATTGGCTAGGTTATGTAGGGCAGTAATGTTGACTCCCTCTCCCTCCCCGCTTAATCCATTAATCACCTGAGGCACGACTCCAAATTCCTCAGCCCAGTTTTCGCCTGGTAAGGAACTAGTAGGTGTAAGGCCTTGTCTGCCTTGCCAACTGACATCTGTCTAGGCGGCTGGCAAAAACATGATGATTCAATAACACATTTGGCTGAACACTCTTTTGTTAATGCTGCTCTTGTTTTGACTGGTGATCCCAGAAAACGTTACTATTGGTGTTTAATATGAGGGTTCTTTTTAAAATAATGGTAGGTAAGGTATGTTTTAATCAGGGCTTTTTTTTGCTGCAGCCAAAACTCACCAGAACTCAGTTCTGGCACCTCTCATGTCAGCACCATTGCCATTATAAGAGAACAGGGGAGATCTTCATAGTGACTTCTGGCACCTCTTTTTCTAGAAAAATAGCACTGGTTTCAACACTGCAAAGTGTTTCAGCTTTTTAGAAGAGTTTGGACTTGATACCCTGCTTTATCACTACCCTAAGGAGTCTCAAAGAGACTAACATTCTCCTTTCCTTTCCTCCCCCACAGCAAACACTCTGTGAGGTGAGTGGGGCTGAGAGACTTCAGAGAAGTGTGACTAGCCCAAGGTCACCCAGCAGCTGCATGTGGAGGAGCAGGGAAGCAAACCCGGTTCACCAGATTATGAGTCCACCGCTCTTAACCACTACACCACGCTGGCTTTGAGACACCTTTGGTTCCTTCTCATATATAAGGTGGAACAGAAGCTTTTAATAACCAATCATCTAACTTGGTTCACAGTGACATCTGAAGGCAGCCTTGTATAGGGAAGCTTTTTAAAGTGTAATGTCTTATTATGCTTTGAATATAACATTGGAAGCTGCCCAGAGTGGCTGGGGCAACCCAGCCAGATGGGTGAGGTATTCTTCTTCTGTAAAAAGGTAAGAGCAGTGACTAGGAAAAGCAGTAGCAGCTAGAAGAAACAATGACCCTGGGCAGTTATTATTGAAAAGGCATCTTTTCATAAAAACAAGTGGGTTTTTTTGTGGGGAGGGGAGGGATCTATTTCCAACCCCACCCTGAAATGGGATGATAGTTGGAACAAACCAAATAATATCTAGTCCAGTGGGCTCATTCAGGGCTGCAGTCTCCCTTGTTTGTACTCAGTAACCAAAATTATATTATCAACATATAGAAGCAGAAAAGTTGTTCTCCTTCATTTGCAAGGAATCATATAAAACAAAGCGGCACTGATAAAGAAAAGTTCCAGGGTGGCAACAGAAAGCAAACTAAAAATGCTTTTGCAGTTCATCAAAACTATCCAGCAATATCAAGTTATAGGAAAACTGGTGCTATTAACAGTAACCCTTTTAGTTGGTTAATTGGTTCAGCAACTTCCATGCACATGACGTGTGATGCTAATTATTTCCCCCAAGAGTTAAATGATAACTAATCAGAGGCAGCTACAGGAGAGCTATGAGATTCAGGTGAGGGTCAGGTGCCTTGTCAATTCCAGCAGGTATATAAGAGGACGACTCGGCCTGCCCACAGAAAGCAAACTAAAAATGCTTTTGCAGTTCATCAAAACTATCCACTCTCAGACCTGCCCAGGCCCACCATTCTCCTAAAGAGGAGAAGCCTAGCATGGAAGACTTGTGTATAGTACGCAGATCTGAAAGGGCCACAAAGGGTAAACCACCCAAAAGGTATGCTGAAGAGTTTGCTAAAACAGTCATAGCAGATACAGCTGTTGTTAGTAACTCAGAGAAGGTGTGGGAACCTTCACAATTCCAAGTGGTCCAGAGTTTAACCTCAGAGGATGCTGAGCCATGGATAAATGCCATGAAGGCTGAACTTGATTCCTTAGAGAGGAACAAGACATGGGAACCAATTCCAGGCCTGCCCAGGCCAAAAGGTTTACAAAATTCAGTTGTTGCAAAAGTTTTTCAGTGTTAATTTTATGCATTTTTAAAAATCACCATGGTATTTAACAATAATATCTTATGTCCTTTGGAGGAGAAATTGTGGATTGAAGAATTTTAAATACCCCTCATCATCCTTGGCTTCACTCAATTTTGTTTATAGCACTCTTCCATTTTCTTCTAGTTGTGAGGGTGGGGGGTGGGGAGGGGCCTCATCAAGTGGAGTAGCCTAGGGCCTCTCCTCATCTAAATCCGGCTCTGCCCCCAACCCCCAATCTCTGAGTGTTAGTTCAGTGCTATAAAGCAGCTAGTCTGAGCAGGGTAAACCTTCACTGATTCTAGTGAACACCTGGGTGTTTTCAGCTCTTCTCTAACCCTCGCCACCTGTTTCCTTTGCCAGCAGGAATCGGAACAGACCGTATATACCACAACAATGCAGAATTGATGCATTCAGATTTACAATGTGCATTGTTCGTAACAAAAGCCTGTTACAGCTGCATCGTTTTGCAGGGCACAGGAGATCAAATGCTTGCATTTTGTTCCAGCAAGCAATCTGGTTTTACTACAACAAACAACAACAACAAAAGCTGAAAATGTTGTCACCTCTCTCTCTCTTTTAAAATACCTCTTGGTTTTGGCAGATACATTTTATTCCCTCTGGGTCCCCTGCCTCAATTACAGTCTTGCACAGTGCTGTTGTATTCTGTAACATCAAGGGGGTTAAAATTTAAAAGTGTATGTTCCTAGACAAAAGTTGTTGTTGCTGTTTATCTGAAGCAAAAGCAAATCAATCCATTCCTTGCCATGTACTGTTTCCTGAAATATTTAGCCAACTGCCACAAATTTGCTATTGGTGCTTGACGGTCAGTTTGTGTGTGTGTGTACAAACCACTGTCGCCTTTCCTTTGCAAAATCTATTTTGTAATACAGAATACAGTTGTAAGCCTCTAGGCTGGAGTGCAGAGAAATGGTAAACAATCCCAGCGTGAGATTTGAAGCCTTTGACCTATACCTAATGTTTGTCACCATACCTCTGAGGAATTGCATGCTATGTTTTGTAGGTGGACATTTAAACAGAAATGCCAACAGCACTTTCTGGACATGGTATGCTAGGCAATTCTGTATTTAGACTCCTCTGTACCTCTGCTCCAATTTGCAAGCACATGAAAACACAGAAAGCTAATGGAAAGAAATGGCTGCAGTAGGGTTGCCATATTTCAAAAAGTAAAAACCAGGACACCCTGAAAGTTGTTGAGCTTTCTTTAGGAAAACCCCCAAATTTTTGAGCTTTTCTTTTTAGGAAAACCACAAAGTTGTTGAGCCAGCCCTAGGCTGTAGCAACTCAAACTAGGTCCTTCTGATCTGGAGGGCTTGCCAGAAAAAAATTTTTTGGGGGGGAGGGCATGGTGGGGAGGAGAGGAGGAGAACATTCCAGTCTCCTTGCACTGCTGGAACAACCTGCTTGATGCTACTTTAAATGCTGTTATTGTGCCAAGGAAGCAGGGGACATACATTCTGGCAGGCATGTCCTAGAATCTGTATTCTGTGATCTTTCAAGAGGACCTGAGATTTACCTGTGAGAACTGTAGATAGAGAGAAGGTGTAAAGTTGGAGATTCCCAGCCCTGGTCTCCTAGAGCTCATTAAATGAGACATACCAAGATACAGGCAGGAAGACCTACATTGGCTCACAGTACATTTCCGAGCTCAATTCAAAGTGTTGGTGCTGAACTTTAAAGCCCTAAACAGCCATGGCCCTGTATACCTGAAGGAGCGTCTCCACCTCCATCGTTCAGCCCAGACACTGAGGTCCAGCTCCAAGGGCCTTCTGGCGGTTCCCTCCCTGCGAGAAGTGAGGTTACAGGGAAGCAGTTAGAGGGCCTTCTCGGTAGTGGCGCCCGCCCTGTGGAATGCACTCCCATCAGATGTCAAAGAAATAAACAACTATCTGGCTTTTAGAAGACATCTGAAGGCAGCCCTGTTCAGGGAAGTTTTTAATGTTTGATGTTTATTGTGCTTTTAATATTCTGTTGGGACCTACCCAGAGCGGCTGGGGTATAAATTTATTATTATTATTATTATTATTATTATTATTATTATTATTATTATTAGACAGGCAGGTACAAGGAAGTTTGCAAGCTCGTACATGATCCAGAAGGACCAAGGAGTTTATCAGAAAGTCAGCCAGCATGATGATGGCATTCTGAACAAACTCTGATATAACGATACTATTGCACATTGCCCAGAGTTACACAGCATGTGTGAAAGCATGGATTTCAGGGACATCTCTTTCTGCTTAAACAAATAACAGTGCTGCCTTCTCCAAGGAGCAGAGTTACCAGGAATTGTCCTGTCATAAGGTTCGTGTTGCAGAGAACTGTTTGTGCAACTGTTTGGCTGAGTCACTCATTGCTGCTCGGTTTGCTTTGTGGCCCTTAGTTTTCAGCTATGCTGTTCAGTTATGCCTCCTTTGGTATTATAGTTAATGTGACAAGAGGATTATTCACCCTGGCCTGTGTGCCGCGGCACATCTCAGGCCAGACTAGGTTACAATGGTAATGACCTTTCATAATTTTGAGTTAGCTAAAGCTATCAAAGTGCCTACTACTTCCTGATGAAATCGTGATTCATCCACAATAGCACTTGGGGGGCTTGTTGGTGAGATGACAGAGGCAAAGGTACTTACTATTGCGTTGGTGCGATTTCCTTTTAATCGCCTTGGGAGCGACTTGGCTTCTTTTCATCAAATGAAACAAATTGTCTCATTGCTGCTAACAGCTCCCAGGAAAGAAAGAGCAAAGAGTAAGTGAGATATTAGGCGCTGAGAATGTTCTTTCAGGTATTTGTGGCTGAGATGCTGGTTTTTGTAGTTTGACCATAGTGGTTTCCAGGTAATTATTTCTTTGGTCCTTGTTGTTTAGTCGTTTAGTCATGTCCGATTCTTCGTGACCCCATGGACCAGAGCACGCCAGGCACTCCTGTCTTCCACTGCTTCCCACAGTTTGGTCAAACTCATGCTGGTAGCTTCGAGAACACTGTCCAACCATCTCATCCTCTGTCGTCCCCTTCTCCTTGTGCCCTCCATCTTTCCCAGCGTCAGGGTCTTTTCCAGGGAGTCTACTCTTCTCATGAGGTGGCCAAAGTATTGGAGTCTCAGCTTCAGGACCTGTCCTTCCAGTGAGCACTCAGGGCTGATTTCCTTAAGAATGGAGAGGTTTGATCTTCTTGCAGTCCACAACTGGTCCTGGAAATCGATTAAACATCCAGATATCAACAATGCCGTTAACTGTGCCGGATCTAGCAAATCAGCAAGATATTAACTAGGATAGATTCCCTGACGATGTTAAGATGGTTGTGACAGCTGGTTGCATTAATTGGAAAATGTTGTGTCTGTTAATTCTTCTTTCGACCAAACAGATTATTATTTTTTTGGCAGCCTTTTAAAAAGAAAGACTGCCCTGGGGTGATCTTTAGTCATCGGACACGTGGTCACACGTAACAGCTGGTGGCACTGGATGTGAATGAGCATCTGCATTCACAGTAAAAGAAGCATCCTTTTCAACCCAACCCAAGTGGACAACACAATACACAACCCAAGTGGACAACACAATGCACTGGGAAAGGTGTGTCCATGTCTGCATAGACACAAGGTGCTGACCTCTCTCACGAGAGTGGAGTGTCTGTACTCGTGCTTGATTTGAACTGAGGATTGTCAACTCTAGACTCCAAAATCAGTTCTAGAGAAGTCACATTTACAGACCTTCCAGTTGTCGGTGTCCCTATTTTCCAGGGATAGTCCTGGATTCACAGAAGTCATCCTGGTTTCTGATTTGATCCCAGAATGCCTCGCTTTTCCTTAAAGGTAAAGGGACCCCTGACCATTAGGTCCAGTCGCAGACGACTCTGGGGTTGTGGCGCTCATCTCGCTTTACTGGCCGAGGGAGCCGGCGTACAGCTTCCGGGTCATGTGGCCAGCATGACTAAGCTGCTTCTGGCGAACCAGAGCAGTGCACAGAAATGCCGTTTACCTTCCCGCCAGAGCGGTACCTATTTATCTACTTGCACTTTTTGGCATGCTTTAGAACTGCTAAGTTGGCAGGAACAGGGACCGAGCAACAGGAGCTCACCCTGTCGCGGGGATTCGAACCGCTGACCTTCTGATCAGCAAGCCCTAGGCTCTGTGGTTTAGACCACAGCGTCACCCGCATCCCTTCACTTTTCCTTAGGATGTCTCTATTTTCATCTTATAAATGTTGGACTGTATGGAGTTATGCAGTGATTTCTCTCCCCCCCCCCCCAAAATGTTTAGGTGTACTCTCATTTTCCTACTCATTCTGAAATACTGCCCCTCAATGAGGCCAAACTTAGAGTCACAAAATGTTTAGGGGGTATGCGTACCCCTGTGCCCCCCCCGAAAAAAGCACTGGAGTTATGTGACACCCCCCCCCCCCAAGGAGATAAGTAACTTTAGAAGACATCCAGGCTGGCTTGCATAAGCAATCTCAGGGGTTCCTCGTCTGGCACAGTTCTGCAGTTTGTACTTTTATCCATATATCAATTAATCAAAATCCTACCATTTATTAATTTCTAGGATTTGGGGGGGGGGTCCCCCTCCCATCTGTAACAATATATATTGCTCCCTGAGACCTTTTAAAATTGGCCTTTGGGTGACATTTGCATAGCTCTTTCTCAGTTGCAATTAGTGTCAAGGACTTTGGGCACAAATACAAACAACACCCCCTGCTTAAACTAAAACTACACTTTGCATGTTCAGAATCCCATCTTGTATTGAATTATACAGTGTTACCTTGGGTTAAGAACTTAATTCGTTCTGGAGGTCCGTTCTTAACCTGAAACTGTTCTTAACCTGAAGCACCACTTTAGCTAATGGGGCCTCCTGCTGCCACCACACTGGAGCACGATTTTTGTTCTCACCCTGAAGCAAAGTTCTTAACCCGAGGTACTACTTCTGGTTTAGCGGAGTCTGTAACCTGAAGCGTATGTAACCTGAAGCGCAGTGGTGTAGCGTGGGTTGTCAGCACCTGGGGCAAGGCAAGTAATTTGCGCCCCCCCCCCGCTGCACTGTCCCTCCCCCAGATAGTCCCTCGCTCTCTCTCCACACCGCACCGCATGTCTGGCACCCTCCCCTCCACAGTGGGCGGCGACCCGGCGGCTCGGATCGGATTCGCACAGCCAGCACTGCAGTGAGAGAGAGTGAGTGAGCCAGGTAGGGGCAGAGAGCTGCGAGTGCGAGCGCGCCCCCCCGATGTTGCGCCCGGTGCGGCCGGCCCCCCTGCACCCCCCACGCTACGCCACTGCTGAAGCGTATGTAACCCGTGGTACCATTGTACATCTTCTCAGGAAGCGTTGTTCTTTTCATAATACATCCAAGCATGCAATACAACATGATATCAGGAGACCGCATCTTCTTTTGAGCGTCGTCTTTTTGCCATTTCCCTTGTGAAGCAGCCCTAAGCTATGAGAGGAGGGGGATGGAAGGAGCATGCAAAGTTATACGGGAGCCCTTTCACCTCTCCTTGAATCAGCTTTGCACTGCTGTAGTTCAACTTAGAAAGTGACTAGGAAAATTCTGCTGAATTTTAAATCTGTTATTGAGCAGCCTGTGCCAACCTTGCTCTTCAGGAATGTGCCATTGTGAAATGAGATTTCCACACACCTAAAGGAATGAGCAGAAACTGCATTTATTAGCCTTGTAAAAATACAGTCTTATATCAATAACACCCAGACTTTGTCTCCATTTCCTCCTGTTTGGTCTGGGTGTACCTTGCTCTGAGTCAGTGCTGCCAGACGTACTCGCCAGACCCTATTCAACTGGGGTTACCATAACCCTGCTGGCATTGATGAATTGCTCCATGGAGAAGTTCTGGGAGCCTGGAGTAAATTTGCAGATCACTAGCTGCTCATTTGTTGTGTCTTTCCAACTTATCCAGAATGCTAGAGAGACCTTCTCCACAGAGTCAATGTGAAGCTGATTTATATTGAGTCAGACTATTGGGTCTATCTAGATCCATCTTGTCTGTACTGACTGACAGCAGCAGCTGTCTGACAGTTTCAGACAGGTTTTTCCCCGCACCCTGACCTGGAAATACCAGGGCTTGAAGCTGAGCTTTATTGATCAGCTGCAACCCTTCCCTTGTGGCCACTCTCAGCTAAACGGAGACATATTACAGAAACTTGCCATGGTAAGGTAAAGGTAAAGGGACCCCTGACCATTGGGTCCAGTCGTGACCGACTCTGGGGTTGCGTCGCTCATCTCGCTTTATTGGCTGAGGGAGCCGGTGTACAGCTTCTGGGTCATGTGGCCAGCATGACTAAGCCGCTTCTGGCGAACCAGAGCAGTGCACGAAAACGCCGTTTACCTTCCTACCAGAGGAACCTATTTATCTACTTGCACTTGACATGCTTTCGAAGTGCTAGGTGGACAGGAGCAGGGACCGAGCAACGGGAGCTCACCCCGTCATGGGGATTTGAACCGCCGACCTTCTGATCGGCAAGTCCTAGGCTCTGTGGTTTAACCCACAGCGCCATGTAAGGGACTGCATTACAGAGAGGATATTAAGTAGGTTAGTAACTTTAGAAGTCATGGAAGAAAAGGTATCAAAAGAGAGAGAAAAGAGCGAGGAGGGCTATGAAGAGAGAGAAGAGTTGGGAGATGAATGGAAATGAGTGAATGGAAACATTGAGAGTCAAAAGAAAGATTTTAATCAAGGGTCGTCACAAAACAGTGCTAGAAAAAGAGGTGCCAGAACTCACTGTGAATGCCTTCCTTGCTCTCTTAGAATGGCAATGGCGTCAACTGAGAGTTCCAGTGAGTTTCAGCTGGAAAGAAGCTCTGATAAAGGATCATGGGAATTGTAGTTGAACAGCATCTGGGGGCCACTGGTTCCCCACCCCAGGTTTTAATTAAAACTCGGATTCATTACTTTCCCAGTTTCACAAAAACATTCTTCTTTAAAAACAGGGCAGTTTTCTGCTGTGCTATTTGTTTGTTTGATTGATTGATATACCTTTCTTTATCACAAGTTCTCAGGGCAGTCCACAGGATAAAATACAAGGTAAAAACACAAGTAAATACTTAAAAACCAACAAAACAATGTCCCCCACAAACTGAGGAAAGAGCTGAGGAATGAAAGGTAAAATGAGATAGCAGATAAAAACCCTTTGACAAAACTTTGAGAGCCATTCCCCTTTCCATTACTTTTGGGGCTGGTTTCATTGGTCCCCCACCAAATACAGGGAAGTTTTTAATGTTTGATGTCTTATTGTGGTTTTAGATTCTGTTGGAAGCCAACCACAGAGTGGCTGGGGCAACCCAATCAGTTGGATGGGGTACTAACAGTAAATTGTTGCTGTTGTTGAAAAACAATTTCTGAAATTTTCAGCACAACTCTAGTTTAAATAGGTTGTGACAGGAAAGAGAGAACCAACGCAGAGAATAAAAAATGAATACATGAGTACCCATGTGTACTCAGAAATCCTATTTAATTCAATGGGGCTTAACCCCAGATAAGTGGGTTAGGATTGCAGCCATTAAGAGCCTTGTGTTCTGCTGTTGACTCATGTCCTTTCTGGAATTCTCTTTGGGGTTTTCGTAAGGCAACCAAGTGGTTCAACAGCCATAAGAGGCCAAAAGGGCATATGGACTCTTTCAGTTACTGAAGGGATTTTCTATTCCAGCTTCATTCATCCAGGCAAATGTGTCAATTTCAAAATTAGAGTAAGCTTGGTTAAGTACATTAAAAGCCACTAGTACACATGGAGCAAAATAATCCAATTTGCATAGTTCTTCCTCCAAACAGCAACTAATTTGATTCGTGGAAGAGTGCCCACTTTCCAGTTGAAAATATATATATCGTAATGACATCCATTTTGTTACTGACTCTAATAGTGCCAAGCAATTATTTGTCCTTTCCCCCCGTAAACGCTTTTTTCTCTTAATTGCTGTTGTGTATCATTTTCATCTTGCCACTCCAAGTGTTTAGTGAAAGATTTGTATGCTTTTAGCATTTTCAGAAAGAACACTGTAGGCTGGGTAACGCATGTATCTAGCCCAGGGGTCAGCAAACGTTTTCAGCAGGGGGCCGGTCCACTGTCCCTCAGACTTTTTGGGAGCCAGACTATATTTTGAAGCGGGGGAAAACCGAACGAATTCCTATGCCCCACAAATAACCCAGAGATGCATTTTAAATAAAAGGGCACATTCTACTCATGTAAAAACACACTGATTCCCAGACCATCCACGGGCCGGATTTAGAAGGCGATTGGGCCGGATCCGGCCCCCGGGCCTTAGTTTGCCTACCCATGGTCTAGCCTGTGTCTGTCAGGGGCAGAGATAGGGAGAAGGTTCTGGACGCCATGGAAGTCATAGCCATAGCTCCTTCCTCCCAGCTGTGCAGCTCTCTCTTTAGCTTTAAACAAGTTTTTGAATATGAGAGCCAGTGTGGTGTAGTGGTTAAGAGCGGTAGTCTTGTAATCTGGGGAACCGGGTTTGATTCCCTGCTCCTCCACATGCAGCTGCTGGGTGACCTTGGGCTAGTCACACTTCTCTGAAGTCTCTCAGCCCCACTCACCTCACAGAGTGTTTGTTGTGGGGGAGGAAGGGAAAGGAGAATGTGAGCCGCTTTGAGACTCCTGAAGGGGAGTGAAAGGCGGGATATCAAATCCAAACTCTTCTTCTTCTTCTTCATATGAATTCAGGTGTGGTCCTTTAAGGAGTACAACCAGCTCCTTCAAAGTTGAAAGGTGGATGTTATGTACTGAGGTTCTCACCCTGGGCCAGCAGGGGGATACTGTAGATAGTTCAGGTCCACATATGCAAATAAGGGATCAGCAGTGACATTCAGTGATTGGCTAGTTACAGAAAATGGTTACTGTTGCGTTCTAGTGGAGCTCTATATAAGCAGGCTGGCTGAACCCTTCAGTTCAGTTCTGTTCTGGCCTGTGAATAAACAAGAGCTCTTTGAAGAATCGCTTTGTCGTCTGATATGTTCCCCCACAACTTAACTGTGGAGACTACAGCAGAATAGGCCTTGTCTGCCTTTGTAAGAAGGCTCTAACATCTTCTTTTGGTAACATATCTCCATTCTGTCTACTGAGGGAAGAACTTCTCCTGTCTGAATGCTCACTCAGAGCTTTCTGAGGTGCTAAATTGGGACTCGGCTACATTAGCCAAAAAACAGTGCTTTGAATGCGTTACGAACATGCAACACCAGATGATACGGGAGAGCAATAAATAAATAAAATTTTAAAAATCAGAAATTCCTTGCGATTTTCTATAGCGTTTCCCCCCTTTTGTTATAATGATTTAATTTCTGACTTATTTATAACGTCCCCCCCCCCCCGTGTGTAGATCCACCCTTGGTTTCCTGCCCCTCCTTCCTTCCCTCCATAGAGCCAACTCTAAGGGGCTGAGGGGGTCTTCGGTCCCCCCCCCAATAAAATATTGGAGGGGGACCCCCAAACTTGATGACCATTTCCATTCAAATGGTGTGTGCCATTGCCATTCAAATGTGATTATGTGCGGCAGGGCTTACCTGCTCCCCAATATTTTATTCAAGTTGGCACCCCTGTCGTTCAGCCAAAACAGCACCATCCAGAAATAAAAGGAAGGCATTGGCAAACTCAGAGAATTTCCAAAGTGTGTACTGTGGACGCTCAGGTTGTGAACGTGATTCGTGCGGGAACCCATAGAATCATAGAATAGAATCATAGAATCATAGAGTTGGAAGAGACCACAAGGGCCATCGAGTCCAACCCCCTGCCAAGCAGGAAACACCATCAGAGCACTCCTGACATATGGTTGTCAAGCCTCTGCTTAAAGACCTCCAAAGAAGGAGACTCCACCACACTCCTTGGAAGCAAATTCCACTGTCGAACATCTCTTACTGTCAGGAAGTTCTTCCTAATGTTTAGGTGGAATCTTCTTTCTTGTAGTTTGGATCCATTGCTCCGTGTCCGCTTCTCTGGAGCAGCAGAAAACAACCTTTCTCCCTCCTCTATGTGACATCCTTTTATATATTTGAACATGGCTATCATATCACCCCTTAACCTCCTCTTCTCCAGGCTAAACATGCCCAGCTCCCTTAGCTGTTCCTCATAAGGCCATGTCTGTGTACACTCAGGTTGCGATTTGACGCTTCTGCACATGTGCGACCGCCAAAACCCGGAAGTAACCCATTCCGGTACTTCCGAGTTTCGGCGGTCCGTAACCCGAAAAAATGCAACCTGAAGTGGCTGTAACCCGAGGTATGCCTGTATAGGTGTATAGATTGAAGAAACAATGGCAAGCCCCCAAAGCAGCTCAATGAACCATGATCATGCTTGATGGATACAGAGAGGTGGGTGGCTGTAGAAGGGGGGCCTTGAAGAGAAGGTGAATGGATTGGCATATCTTGAGGAGGAACAATCCACCTGGCAGCATTTTCTTGCAGCTCCCACTTGTTTCTTAGGATAAAAAATAACGTCCCTTTCTGCACAAGGGACAGAATTTCTTTCCAAAAAGTATCATGAGAATTTTGTTAAACTAAGGGAGATGAAAGCAAGGCTCCTTTAAAAGCTGGGCTGGAGTGTTACTAGCCCAGAGATGGATAGAACACAAAGTCCCTACCAGAGAGGAGTGGCAAACACAGCTGATGGACTATGCCGAGATGGCAAAACTGACTGGAAAACTCAGGAACCAAGAGGACACAAACTTTGTAAAAGAATGGAAAAAACTATAAATTATTTAGGAGACCACTTTAAGCAGATGGAAACATTAGCAGGAATTTGATCTCACTTGTAGTGTAACAATTACCATGGATAATATGGTTTGATATAAAAGTTGGAGTATGGAAGAATTTTCTTGGGAGAAAAGCAATCTTGGGAGAAAAGCAATGACAAACCTAGACAGCATCTTAAAAAGCAGAGACATCACCTTGCCAACAAAGGTCCGTAAAGTTAAAGCTATGGTTTTCCCAGGAGTGATGTATGGAAGTGAGAGCTGGACCATAAAGAAGGCTGATCGCCAAAGAATTGATGCTTTTGAATTATGGTGCTGGAGGAGACTCTTGAGAGTCCCATGGACTGCAAGGAGATCAAACCTATCCATTCTTAAGGAAATCAGCCCTGAGTGTTCACTGGAAGGACAGATCGTGAAGTTGAGACTCCAATACTTTGGCTACCTCATGAGAAGAGAAGACTCCCTGGAAAAGACCCTGATGGAGGGCACAAGGAGAAGGGGACGACAGAGGATGAGATGGTTGGACAGTGTTCTTGAAGCTACCAGCATGAGTTGGACCAAATTGCAGGAGGCAGTGGGAGACAGGAGTGCCTGGCATGCTCTGGTCCATGGGGTCACGAAGAGTCGGCCATGACTAAACGACTAAACAACAACAACAAGGGCCTTGAAAGCAAGGCTCCTTTAAAAGCTGGGCTGGAGTGTTACTAGCCCAGAGATGGAAAGAACACAGAGTCTTTACCAGAGAGGAGTGGCAAACAAAGCTGATGGACTATGCTGAGATGGCAAAACTGATTGGAAAATTCAGGAACCAAGAGGACACAAACTTTGTAAAAGAATGGGGAAAAACTATAAGTTATTTAGGAGACCACTTTAAGCAGATGGAAACATTAGCAGGATTTTGATTTCACTTGTAGTGTAACAATTACCATGGATAATACGGTTTGATATAAAAGTTGGAGTATGAAAGAATATGTAGTATTAAATGTTCAAAATGGGAGTGCATGGAGGGGGTGGGGATGGGGAAGTCCTGAGATTCGGAGGAATCTCTCTGTATGGATATATTTTTCGGTTCTTTTTTTATAACTCTGTATTTGTAAAACCAAATGAAAATGATTTCAAAAAAATAAAATTAAAGCTGGGCTGGAAGGAACAAAAGTGAAGAGGTGTGGGCAGCTATGGAGAGGAAGATGGAAGGTGGTCAACCATAGTGGAGATTTCTGGCATTAAAGCTCAGTAAAACATTTGTTGTCAGCTTACAGCAGTTTCTAGCTTTGCTCCACAACACAAGTAAGCAAGGCATAGTGCCAGAGTAGGGTGCAGATCCACAGACCAATTGTGAAACCTGAAAGTGTTTGAAGAACCATGGTAGAGACCCAGACATGTTGGATGTCTCCAACCAGTGCCGGATTTACGTATAAACTAAACAAGCTACAGCTTAGGGCCCCACTCTCTTGCCCCCCCCCCCCAAAAAAAAAATAAAGAAAAAAACCTGAATGCACATTTTTAAAATATAAGATAAAAAACAAAATAAAACCTACATACAGCAACAGTGTTTTGTGTTGTAGGCTCCTATGATGTAAGTAATGGGCCCTGCCTGCTAGCCTGTTCCCTAAAATATCACCGGTTTGCTCATTTCCCTATATAGGGTACCTACATTCTGCGTGTGCAAATGGCTTTAGATACCTATTAGGTCCATAAATTACCATATAGCATATATTCAACACAAAAAAGGGACAATTTGTTGTTGACAAAGGACAGCTGGACATATAAAGGGCCCTATTACCTTCAGTAGCTTAGGGCCTCATCAAACCTAAATCCGGCCCTGTCTCCAACCATGCTGCAGACAATTGGAGAAGATTTAAACAGCAGTTTGAGCTGTTTATGGAGCCACAGGGAAGACAGATAAAAGGAAAGCAGGTCTCTTATTGAATCTTTCAGGCCCCAAGCTGCTGATTTGTTACATACATTTTCACTAATTGCAGAAGAAAAGTCGAAATATGATACTGTAGTTAAGGTTGGAGGAGCCCTTTACACGAAGCAAAGGGAGACTTCTGAAATACGTTTTTCGTGCAGGAAGCCAACGTGAGGCTGAATCCTTACAAAGTTTTCGTTGCTGATCTGCAAAGGCTGAGCAAGACTTGTAACTTTGGAGAGCTTGCTGACTCATTAATAAGGAATTGGATTGTCCTAGGGATACATGACTGCAAACTGAGAGATAGCTAGGAATGAAAGATATTACTTTGGCAAAGACAACTGAAGTGTGTGCCAGACTGCAGGAATCACACTAGAGAGTATATTTGTTGGGAGATGAATACTACTGGGTTTAGAGATAAGACTGTCTCTTTTAGTAACCATAGAAGAATACGGGATGTGTGTGTCCCACTTAACTCAAGGTTTGTCATCTGAAATAGCCAGATATTTAACTGAGAATCAATCATAGTCCATCATTTGACAAATAAGACTTGAGAGCCATCTTGCTCCCCAAAGGCCAACTAGTCATTCTGTTTTGGTGACTGTTAAAAGGTAAAGGTAAAGGTACCCCTGCCCGTACGGGCCAGTCTTGACAGACTCTAGGGTTGTGCGCCCATCTCACTCTATAGGCCGGGGGCCAGCGCTGTCCGGAGACACTTCCGGGTCACGTGGCCAGCGCGACAAAGCTGCATCTAGCGAGCCAGCGCAGCACACGGAAACGCCGTTTACCTTCCCACCAGTAAGCGGTCCCTATTTATCTACTTGCACCCGGGAGTGCTTTCGAACTGCTAGGTTGGCAGGCGCTGGGACCGAACAACGGGAGCGCACCCCGGCGCGGGGATTCGAACCGCTGACCTTTCGATCGGCAAGCCCTAGGCGCTGAGGCTTTTACCCACAGCGCCACCCGCGTCCCAGAGTTGGTGACTGTTAGCTTGGTTTAATGAGCCATTTGACACATGCCTTAAATATACAGGTGAAACTCGGAAAATTAGAATATTGTGGAAAAGTTCATTTATTTCAGTAATTCAACTTAAAAGGTGTAACTAATATATGAGATAGACTCCTGACATGCAAAGCGAGATATGTCAAGCCTTTATTTGTTATAATTGTGATGTTTATGGCCTACAGCTGATGAAAACCCCAAATTAACAATCTCAGAAAATTAGAATATTAAATGAAATCAGCAAAACAAGGACTGCAAATAGAGCTATATTGGACCTCTGAGAAGTAGAAGCATACACATGTACTCAGTACTTGGTTTGGGCCCCTTTTGGATCAATTACTGCCTCAATGGGGCGCGGCATGGATGCTATCAGCCTGTGGCACTGCTGAGGTGTTATGGAAGACCAGGAAGCTTCAATAGCAGCCTTCAGCTCTTCTGCATTGCTCGATCTCATGTCTCTCATCTTTCTCTTGCCAAGCTCATTTTAGACCTAATGGACCATCCTCAATTGGGGGCTACAAGAACAAGGAGCTGGAAGAAGCTGAGAAGAGGAGAAGGCTGCTGTTTTGTCTGTTCTGTCTGCCTTCTGCTTTGGCCTTGAGTTTCAGGAGGGGGCAGGAAACTGTTGGTTTCATTGTTCGTGCCTGTGCAATGATTGATGCCTGGTCCCTGGAGCCATAATTTCCTCACCAAACAGTGCCGTAATTGGTGTGTGTCTCTGTGGGAGCAGCCGTGGCGATTGCTGTGTTTGTGCTTCTGGCAAATTGTTTTCTGCCTTCCGTTTCTGCCGTAGGAGGATGGAATACAGCTCTGTTTGTGTCATCTTGATTTCGTTGCCTCTTGGTGGGAGGTTGGGGTTGGAAGCTTCCGTTTTTTGCGAGAGCTTATCCCTTTTTAGTTTAGGAAGCACGAAAGTGGAAATATGTGTGTGGAGCTCAGCAGTGCAGTTGGCTTGGTTGAGCTGACTGCAAAAGCCCTCTTGGGCAGGGATCAGGAAGCCTTTGTATGCACAGGCTGGGATCAATATAGTTCAGATTTTCCCAGTCCTCCGGTTTATTGACCCAATGCACTTCCTAAATGTGCATGGTGGAATTTACTCATCTCAGAAAAGTGACATACTACAAAGTGCTGTCAACCCTTTGGTCCCTTCACTGGGATTTTGCTCTAAATGTAAGCGTGATGGACTGCTCCTGTCTTCAAGCTCTTAAATGCTCCAGACAGTGTCAGATTTACGTACAGTGGTACCTCGGGTTAAGAACTTAATTCATTCTGGAGGTCAGTTCTTAACCTGAACCTGTTCTTAACCTGAAGCACCACTTTAGCTAATGGGGCCTCCCGCTGCCGCCGTGCCGCCAGAGCACAATTTCTGTTCTCATCCTGAAGCAAAGTTCTTAACCCGAGGTTCTATTTCTGGGTTAGTGGAGTCTGTAACCTGAAGCATCTGTAACCTGAAGCGTCTGTAACCTGAGGTATCATTGTATAAGCTAAACAATCTATAGCTTAGGGCCCCACTCTCTTGGGGCCCCCTAAAACAATTTAAAGGGGGGAAAACAACTGGATGTACATTTCCAAAATATAAGATAAAAAACAATCAAAATAAAGCCTACATACAGCAACAGTGTTTTGTGTTATGTAGGCTCCTATGCATTTCCGTGCGCTGCTCTGGTTCGCCAGAAGTGGCTTAGTCATGCTGGTAAACAGGTAAACAGCGTTTCCGTGTGCTGCTCTGGTTCTCCAGAAGCTGCTTAGTCATGCTGGCCACATTGGCTCCCTTGGCCAATAAAGCGAGATGAGCGCCACAACCCCAGAGTCGGTCACGACTGGACCTAATGGTCAGGGGTCCCTTTACCTTTACTTTATGATGTAAGCAATGGGCCCCGCCTGCTAGCCTGCTCCCTAAAATACCACTGGTTTCCTCATTTTTATATATAGGGTGCCTACATTCTGCATGGACTAGTTGCATGGCAACATGTGCAAATGGCTTTAGATACCTATTAGGACCACATAGCATATATTCAACAAAACAAAACAAAACAAAAAAACCAGCAACAATTTGTTGTTGACAAAGGACAGCTGGACATATGAAGGGCCCCATTACCTTCAGTAGCTTAGGGCCTCATTAAACCTAAATCTAGCCCTGGCTCCAGATAAAAACCTATTGTCCTGTGCTGAAATTTGGGTTTTCAGAGAGCTTGGCGACTGATGATCAAACTCTCGCATCAAACAGGCAACAGCTTCATTTTGATCAAAGTGTGTATTTTTAAACTTCCACCCGCTCATCCCTTCATATTTTATGTTGCTCTGCATGGCTAGTGCTAACTCCAGGGGATTTGATCAGCCTTTGAAAATGTAAGTACTATTATTTTTTTAGAAAAAATGAAGAGTTGTAGAAGTGCAATGGACTTGCCTAGAACAGCTCTCCATAAATAATGCAAAATCATAATGCATTAAAGTTCCCAGCCCTTGATGAGAATGTTTATTAGTAATCTAAATTCCCATGATATCTCTCAAGCTAAGCAGGCTCAAGGATCTGTATATGATGCTTCTGCAAAATTCCAAGGTGTTGCTGGTAGACTGTAGCAGCCCCAATACAAGTTATATTTACTCAGAAATAAATCTGATTGGTTTCTGAGGGGTTTGCAGGTAGGAGTGCTTAGGATTGCAGCAGACTATGAGCTTTCTTACAGGGATCATAGGTTACAGGGCCCATGATACTCTCCATCAGTAATCATTCTGGGAATTTTAGCATGCACAATGGCACCGCAGAGCCATGCACTTTGTGAGAAATGCCAGCATGTTGGCAATTTATTTATTTTTTAATCTCAGCATGTAAAAAACTTGTGTATCCCCAAATAAACTGGCCATTTTGGAACAGCTGTTGCTTAAATTGGTAAAAAATAACACTGAAACAGGAAATGGTACTATTTATATTTATTACATTCAATTCCCTGCCTTTCCTCCAATGCACTCAAGGTGCTGTAAACAGCTCTCACCTCACCCTCATCTCATCCTTGCAACAACAGCTTTGTGGGGTATGGTTTGGCTGAGAAACAGTGAATGAACCAAGGTCACCAAGTGAGCTTCATGGCTGAGTGAGCATTTGAACCCTGGTGTCCACGTTCCAGCCCAACACTCTAACCACTACACCACTAAATAATCATAATCATAATCAAAACCGGGCTCAGGGCAGCTAACAACAAATTTAAAACACTTAATTGATGCAACAAAAAACAGCATAAAATACAGTATAAAACATTTAAAGGTAGCCCTGCCCGTACGGGCCAGTCTTGACAGACTCTAGGGTTGTGCGCCCATCTCACTCAAGAGGCCGGGGACCAGCGCTGTCCGGAGACACTTCCGGGTCACGTGGCCAGTGTGACATCGCTGCTCTGGCGAGCCAGAGCCGCACACGGAAACGCCGTTTACCTTCCCGCTAGTAAGCGGTCCCTATTTATCTACTTGCACCCGAGAGTGCTTTCGAACTGCTAGGTTGGCAGGCGCTGGGACCAAACAGCGGGAGCGCACCCCGCCGCGGGGATTCGAACCGCCGACCTTTCGATCGGCAAGCCCTAGGCGCTGAGGCTTTAAACCACAGCGCCACCCGCGTCCCCATGTATAAAACATGGATAACAATAAATTCAGAATTCAAAAATCAATTTGGGGGAGGGGGAATTCATCCAATAAACATTAGATGATCATCAGGGTTAGCTGGCTAAATTAGTCCTATTTGGGCCAGCGTGGAGACCAGGGGAGAATTAGCTGTGGGATCCCAGAGTGGATAATCTTCATAAAAAGGGGAGGGGGAGGGAAGGAAGGGGAATAAAAGATCAGGCTAAGTTCAAATTGAAAGCCAGGCGGAATAGCTCTGTCTTACAGGCCCTGCAGAAGGTAGTTAAATCCTGCAGGTCCCTGGTCTCATGGGACAGAGCATTCCACCAGGTCGGAGCCATCACTGAGAAGGCCCTGGCCCGGGTGGAGGATAATCTGACTTCCTTAGGGCCCGGGACCTCTAAACTATGATTATTCATGGACCTTAAGGTCCTCTGTGGGGCATAACAGGAGAGGCAGTCCCGTAAATACGAGGGCCCTAAGCCACAATTGTTTGCACAACAGTGCTTTGGGAATAGTGAGGGGTGGCTCCAGATTCATGCTCCCTGGCTAATTTCTGCCTAGTGAGTTTACTAGTGGTGGGTTGCAGCAGTTGCCCATGATTTGCAATGATGGGAAACAGCTGAAGGGTGTGTTAACAAAAACAAATGTTCTTACAAAGCCTCTCCTGGAGTTCACACAGCAAGGTAAAGGTAAAGGGACCCCTGACCATTAGGTCCAGTCGTGGCCGACTCTGGGGTTGTGGCGCTCATCTCGCTCCACTGGCAGAGGGAGCCGGCGTACAGCTTTGAGTCATGTGGCCAACATGACCAAGCTGCCTCTGGCGAACCAGAACAGTGCCCGGAAACGCCGTTTACCTTCCCGCTGGAACAGTACCTATTTATCTACTTGAACTTTGACGTGCTTTCGAACTGCTAGGTGGGCAGGAGCAGGGACCGAACAACGGGAGCTCACCCCATTGTGGGGATTCGAACCGCCGACCTTCTGATCGGCAAGTCCCAGGCTCTGTGGTTTAACCCACAGCGCCACCCGCGTCCATCACACAGCAAGAGAAGAGCCTTAAGTGTCATTTGCTGTGTCTCATTTTGGGATAATCTGGCTAATATGCATAAGGATGGGTGAATCTTTAGCATCAGGGCAGATCAGTCCTTCAAGGTGTGGCTGAATGTGGGATGTTGTAATCAGTGTTAGAAACTCAGATATATAAGCTAGGCACCAAACAGCTCCTTAAACCAAAGTTACAGTTGCCAAAATGGAATGTCTAGCTGCCATTTTGAGGCAAGACAGCTCTCAAGTCTTATTTTTAAAATGATGGACTGACTGTGCTTGATTCTCAGTTAAACAATTGGCTAGTTCAGATGACGAACCTTGAGCTAGGTGAAGAACTTTGAGGACTTAAAGAAAAGACGTCACTTGATCCAGTCTTAATGGTGACATGGACCACTCATCACACAAGAATATTCTTCACAACTGTGAGCAGGACATTGGGGTGGGGTAAGTGAAGCCGTAGTTTTCCCAGTAGTGATGTATGGAAGTGAGAGATGGACCATAAAGAAGGCTGATCGCCAAAGAATTGATGCTTTTGAATTATGGTGCTGGAGGAGACTCTTGAGAGTCCCATGGGCTGCAAGAAGATCAAACGCATCCATTCTTAAGGAAATTAGCCCTGAGTGCTCACTGGAAGGACAGATCGTGAAGCTGAGGCGCCAATACTTTGGCCATCTCATGAGAAGAGAAGACTCCCTGGAAAAGACCCTGATGTTGGGAAAGATTGAGGGCACAGGAGAAGGGGACGACAGAGGACAAGATGGTTGGACAGTGTTCTCGAAGCTACCAACATGAGTCTGACCAAACTGCGGGAGGCAGTGGAAGACAGAAGTGCTTGGCGTGCTCTGGTCCATGGGGGTCACGAAGAGTCGGACATGACTAAACGACTAAACAACAACAACAAGTGAAGACAAGCTACAACAATTCACTATAACGTTGTTCACCGCTCCTGCTCAGGCTGCACAGGAAAAAACAATTGGTTCCTGAAATTCATTCTGACTGTGCAGATAAAATATAACTGATAGAATTCTACAGGATGTGGTATTAGTGTGTGAAAACAGTCCAGATCCAATGATTCCCAGGCATGCATCTTCACATGGTAGAGATGTCATGCACCATCCTGACACCCAGGCATCTTCACTTGGTCTCAAGTGGCCAATAAAGTAAGGTAAAGAGACCCCTGACCATTAGATCCATTGGTGAACGACTCTGGGGTTGCGGTGCTCATCTCGCTTTTTTGGCCAAGGGAACCGGCGTACAGCTTCCGGGTCATGTGGCCAGCATGACTAAGCTGCTTCTGGCGAACCAGAGCAGCGCACGGAAACGCTGTTTACCTTCCCGATGGAGTGATACCTATTTATCTACTTGCAGTTTGGCGTGCTTTCGAACTGCTAGGTTGGCAGGAGCAGGGACTGAGCAGCGGGAGCTCACCCGTCGCGGGGATTTGAACCACCAACCTTCTGATTGGCAAGTCCTAGGCTCTGTGGTTTAACCCACAGCGCCACCCGCGTCCCTGTGGGGGGGGGGGGGCATCCATAAAGTCAATGAAAAAAGTTGACAGGCAGCAGCACCTCCAAGAGAGAAGCAGTTCAGCTCCACCCTCCACAATCCGCGAGCGAGGAACCCTTTTCCGGGAGTGGGGCTTCCAAGTCTGAGCCCCTCTCCACAAAGAAGGGTGTCTCGCTGGCTGAGAATAGCAGGGGGACCGAAGATCCCTCAGTCCCTAAGAGTTGGCTCCTATGGAGGGAAGGAAGGAAGAACAGGAAACCAAGGGTGGATCTACATAAAGGGGGAAAACCCGCTATAAATAAATCAGAAATTAAATCATTATAACACAGGAAAAGAAACACTATAGAAAATTGCAATGATTTTTTCCCCGCTCTCCAGCGTCCTCTGGTGTTGCAGGTGTGTGGGTGTGTGACGTCGCACGTCCACGTTGTGGTGGCGGGCACCCACAATCCTGAGGGTGAGATGATCCTCAGGATATGAGGGGCCAAGAGGAGTTGCATGACCTGAGGTGGTGGGGCTAAAGAACACACAACCCCACAGCATTAATGCACTTCTGTAGCCCCTTGTGCAAATAATCCACAGAGAGGGCTTGCACCTATCTGAGAAATGTGGAGCTAATATTCTCTTCATGGTTCCCTAGGATCTCTTAGTCTAACCTACATTTTCCTGTTGTGAAGATTAAAAATAAAAAAAAGGAGGGAGGGAGGAGAGAAAATCACACAAACTGCCCTGAGCACCTTGGGGGAAGAGTGGAATATAAATCTAAAAGAAAGAGAAAACCAGCAGGATTGTGTGTTTGCTAAAACAAACCTTTTACCCAGGTGTGTGTGTGTGCAGTGCATATAATGTGGTCAGGCTTTTGTTGTACGAATCCATGATGGTTGCACCCAGCTTTATCCACGCAGCTAGGGGTTCATGAATAATTGCTTGTAGGCTTCCCAAGGTTCAAAATGCCACCAGGAGACAGATGATACACAGCAGCACATTATTGCAATTGAGAATGTGTTGCCTTTTCATCTCAGGTTGCTACCTCCAGAGTATACAGAGGCTATCAGTTGTCTTTCTCGTCTAGTGTTAATCCCTAGCAACCGGGAGATGATATCGCCAAGCCTTTGCCTGTTTTAGGGGAGCAACAGAGCTCCTAGTGCTGGAATCAGTGAGTCAGGGGGGCATCAGGGGAATGAGAAGCTCAGTGGACGTAGCAGTCCCCAGGAGCGAAAAATAAAAGGGGGGGGGGATTGTTTTAAGGAAGGCTTGTGTCATCCACAAACCAAAAAGCATCTGAAGGCAGATTTGGGGACACAGACAAGCAGAAGCCACGCCACATGTAAGTAACTGTGCATGATTTTAAAATGCTCGGTTCTCTTTTTGTTTCCTTAAAATGAGCTCCTCAAAGTTTACATGTTACCCATAGGTAGCTACCCCCAAACCTGAAATGCTGAATAGATATCTCTAAAGAAGTACAGCAGAGGCATTTTTTTAAAAAAATACGTCTGTTTTGAAAGAATTGGATTTTTGCATCTTTTGCCCCGGCAAGCTTCCTGCTCTTCCAACACACGTCTTGCTCTGAAACCGAGAAATATTGGCAAAGAGTGTTGTGTTTTAATAAGATGTTCCCGACTAGAAACCAAATAAGTACAGCCTTCCAAGAGAAGCTGTTTGATTTCTTCTGGCTGTGGGATTTGTTGCATCTCACTTGTTCTTACAATTTTGTTGTTGTTTAGTTGTTTAGTCGTGTCCGACTCTTCGTGACCCCATGGACCAGAGCACGCCAGGCACTTCTGTCTTCCACGGCCTCCCGCAGTTTGGTCAAACTCATGTAGGTAGCTTCAAGAACACTGTCCAACTATCTCATCCTCTGTTGTCCCCTTCTCCTTGTGCCCTCCATCTTTCCCAACATCAGGGTCTTTTCCAGGGAGTCTTCTCTTCTCATGAGGTGGCCAAAGTATTGGAGCCTCAGCTTCACGATCTGTCCTTCCAGTGAGCACTCAGAGCTGATTTCCTTCAGAATGGAAAGGTTTGATCTTCTTGCAGTCCATGGGACTCTCAAGAGACTCCTCCAGCACCATAATTCAAAAGCATCAATTCTTTGGCGATCAGCCTTCTTTACGGTCAGCTCTCACTTCCATACATCACTACTGGGAAAACCATAGCTTTAACTATACGGACCTTTGTCATCAAGGTGATGTCTCTGCTTTTTGAGTTGTTGTCTAGGTTTGTCATTGCTTTTCTTCCAAGAAGCAGGCATCTGTTAATTTTGTGACTGCTGTCACCATCTGCAGTGATCATGGAGCCCAAGAAAGTAAAATCATTCTTACAATTAGTCGGGGCCAAACATGGCCTGTGGTATCCATGCTTTTGTCACTGGAATTTCTTTGTTTCCTTAAAAATAGCTGGTGTGGGGCAGTTTAGACCAGGACCATAGTGCACTAGGAAGGGGTTAACCCTCCCTTGCCACCCACCTCAATTTAAACAAGCCCTTACCATGAAGGTGTGGGGGTTTTTTTTTGGGGGGGGGAATGCAGGTCCTTGTATTGCACTGTCTTGCCTTGCCCCCATGGCGAACACAAATTCTAGAGGGCAACTTAAACAGAACTTGGTAAGTAAATGTTCAGAACTCCAAATCAGCTCCCCTACACACACATACTTGCTGATTCTGAGCACAATTTGAAGTGCTGGTGCTGACTTTTAAAGCCCTAAATGGGAAAATGAGGAGCAGACAGGTTCTGCACATCCCAGTGCAGTTCTCATATTCATTGCTTGGCATAGTGAAGCTGGCCACTACGTGACTTCTAGGCATCGTTTTTTCACTGTGACGCACTTTCCCACCACACCCACCCTGTCGTGATGACGTCCATGGCTCATATAGTTGCGAGCGTTTTAACAGCTGCGATTTTGGGACTACAGCTCTCATCAGCCCCAACTAGCCTGGCCAATGGTCAGGAATGATAGGAAATGTAGCCTCAAACATCTAGAGGGCTCCACATTGTCCACGCTTGCTATGCAAGGGTGAGGAGTGCTTAGTGTTTAGGCAGTTTCAGCAAACAATTGTGGTTTCAGCTTTCAGAGTTGCGTTCGTAGCAAGAGCAATGACAATCCCCCATTACAAAGATAAAGGCTGCTGCAAAAAACGAAGGCAAAATTATATATTGCATGCCCCTGTAACTCCTGCACTTTTGAGGTGTTATGGCAGCTCTGTGTCTCTCTTGATGGCAGAGAAAAAACTAAATTCCTTGAATGTGTTATGATTCAGACTACCGGAATTTGCTCCCTTTGGGGGGAAATTCAGCTCCGTGGTGCGAAATGAAAGCTACGCATTTAGCAACAACGCTCATTATATCCCAATATTAATTAACCTCCTAGTTAGGTGGGGGGGGAATGAATAATTGCACTGGATAATTGAAAACGGAGCACACTTCAAGTCGTTGTGCTACATTTTGTGTTTATCAAAAAGGAACACATTGGCAATTAAAAATTGCCTTCTTTCAGTCAGGTCCATTCACAAAACAAATTTGCTCCCATAACAATATATAATTTTACATTGCAAATTTTGATGTCTTAAATCAGACCTTCCAAGTGTCCCTATTTTCCAGGGACAGTCCCAGATTAACAGAAGCTGTCCCGGTTTCTGATTTGATCCCAGAATGCCCCACTTTTCCCTAGGATGTCCCTATTTTCATCAGAGAAATGATGGATGATATGGAGATAAGTAACAATCTTTAGAAGACATATGAAGGCAGCCATGTGTAGGGAAGTTTTTAATGTTTAGTGTTTTATTATTTTTTAATATATGTTGGAAGCCACCCAGAGTGGCTGATGCAACTCAGTCAGATGGGTGGGTAACAACAACAACAACAACAATAATAGTAACAACTGCTACTACTACTACTACTACTATGGAATAGGACACCCCTATTTTCATCGGAGAAATGTTGGAGGGTATGTTATATCTTCCATTTATTTAGTACTTGCGCATTTTTCATATAATGTTCACCCAGTCATTGGGACCCGATGTTAGTTGATTCCAGTATTTGTTACTTGACAGCATGTGATAATTGATTTGAACTGGCATTTAGTGGTTGGTGGTCTTGAAAGTTGATACATATTTATATATTGCAATGCTTCTCAATCTTTATATTTTAGGGAATATTTTCTGCACCAACTTTTTTGCCGGATAATCAGTGCTCACAGACAGTCCATATATTTCAAGTTTTTGCAACCTCTTTTGGCCAAATGCCTGCCAAAGCAACTGGCAAGTGTGTGATGAATTTTTGCAGGTGATTTTGCTGTCTAGAATCATGCATTGAGTCCTATCTGGGAGGAAAAGTGGAGTGTAAATAAATATATAATAATATTAATCCGGTGATGTGTTTCTATAACATTCGTCACTTATTGATAAGAGGTCACACACACACACACACACACACACAGGGACGCAGGTGGCACTGTGGTCTAAACCACTGAGCCTCTTGGGGCTTGCTGATCAGAAGGTCAGCGGTTCGAATCCTCGCGACAGAGTGAGCTCCCGTTGCTCTGTCCCAGCTCCTGCCAACCTAGCAGTTTGAAAGCACGCCAGTGCAAGTAGATAAATAGGTACTGCTGTGGTGGGAAAGTCAATGGTGTTTCCATGCGTTCTTGCATTCCTCACGGTCCTCCATGCGCCAGTAGCAGTTTAGTCCTGCTGGCCACATGACCCAGAAAGCTGTCTGTGGACAAACGCCATCTTCCTGGGCCTGAAAGCAAGATGAGCACCGCAACCCCATAGTCACCTTTGACTGGACCTAGCCGTCCAGGGGTCCTTTATACACACACATACGTTGGATAAGTTGGGTTTGAAAATAAGACACTGCTGACTGTAGCCTCCTAAGGAGACTGGGCTGAAATTTAACCTGGAAATTTGGGAACACCCTGGCCTTGACCTTTGGGCAGACTGGGGATAGATGGGTAAGAAGGTGAAAATATTCCTATGGAGGATATTGTTAAAGTCTTAGAAAGCTGGTGCCTGCTTTTCATTTCAATTACAGGCTAGGCATTTTATTTTTTTAAGTTTTAAGCTTTCCTGTTAAAAATCTTCAGTTCATAGTTATACTCTTGAGTCTTGAGCATCTGAAGAAGTAGACAATGATTAAGCTTATGACTAACATTTATGAATGTTTTTATTGATCACCTTTGAGTTTTTCATGGTTTACCCTGACTTTGAGCAACCTCGGGGGAGTCCTCTTAAAGGCTTAATGGTGTGTATAAACTAAATCACTCTCGAGATACTTCAGCGCTTTTGTTTCTCTCAGGAATCCTGGTGAAATCTCCTTCCGGCAGATTATGGTTTGTAACTTTTCCCTTTGCAGCTTCAGCCAACTAGAAGTGTATTTTGTTCATTCCCCCGAGCGGTGGTCCGTGGACTCCAGGAGGTCTGCATAACCCACTCACGGGGTCTTCAGCACCATTCACATAACAAAAACTACCCGTAGGGTTGCCATATGTCCTCTTCTTCCAGGACACGTCCTCTTTTTCATGGGTATATAAAATGAGAGTCGTCATAGCAAGCCATAGTTAAAAGGAGAAGTTGGTAAAGGTGTCCTCTTTTTTGCTCTTCAAAATATGGCAACCCTATAAGAAATCAAAAATTTAAAAAGTAGGGAATCCATGGCTTGGCTTTAGAAAAACAGGAGGTCTACAGTACTTAGCTAATTGGGAACCATTGCCTGCCATTTCTGTGGAGTTCAAGCCAGAGTATGAACCTACCTGGACCCTGAGATCATCCTCTGAAATATACTCAGAGTCGCAAAGTGATTTCATGCTCTTTATTCAGCTCATAGTGGTGAGGAAGAATGAAAGAATGTCCCCTCAAAGTATCTGCTTTATATACATTATTTACACAATGGGCTGCACATGATTGGCTAATTCCGGAATTCTACTGTAAGCCAATCAGGTTGTGGATTCACTTCTATCTGGAGCATGATTGGGTGGTTCCTGCCAACCAATCATACTGCTGCATTGTTCTAGGACCAATCAGACTGCTGCATTCTGAATCCTATTGTTCTAGGACCAATCAGACTGCTGCAGGTTGGATCCTATTCAACTCAGTACATAACATCCTCTAAGGTCCTTCTTCATGTGCCTCCTCCACGAGAGGTCTGGAGGGTGGTCACACGAGAATAGTCCTTTTCTCCAGTGGCTCCCCATTTGTGGAATCCTCTCTCCAGGGAGGTTCAGCTGGTGCCTTCATTATACACCTTTGGGCACCAGGAGAAAACATTCCTCTTCAACCAGGTCTTTGGCTGCTTGACATCCGATGCCCTTTTAAATGTGTTGTGGAAGGGATGGATTATTGGTTTGTTTTTTTGTCCTTCAGTATGTATTTTGTTTTTTTCGTATTGTAATTGTATGCTGTGGACTGCCCTGAGATCTATGGGGATAGGGTGGTATACAGATTAATTAAATAAATAAAATTAAATAATAACTAATAATAATTCCCATTGTGGAGCAATTAATTATTTAAAGTATAGCAATTACTTCTAAATGTGCACCTACACACATAAATCAGCACATGCAAATCTCTGGTCCTCTGTCTTTGGTGATGCACATTCTTATTGTGAAAAATGCCAAAGGTGTGTGTGAATCGGACCTTTGCTTTCAAGCATTATGGAATAGATCAGGCATAGGCAAACTCGGCCCTCCAGATGTGTTGGGACTCAGTGGCGTTGCGTGGGTTGTCAGCACCCGGGGCAAGGCAAGTAATTTGCGCCCCCCGCTGCACTGTCCCTCCCCCAGATAGTCCCTCACTCTCTCTCCGCTCCGCACTGCACCGCATGCCTGGCACCCTCCCCTCCACAGTGGGCGGCGACCCGGCGGCTCGGATTGGATTTGCACAGCCAGCACTGCAGTGAGAGAGAGTGAGTGAGCCAGGTAGGGGCAGAGAGCTGTGAGTGAGAGCGCGCCCCCCCCAGATGTTGCGCCCGGTGCGGTCGGCCCCCCCTGCACCCCCCACGCTACGCCACTGTTGGGACTACAACTCCCATGATCCCTAGCTAACAGGACCAGTGGTCAGGGAAGATGGGAATTGTAGTCTCAAAACATCTGGAGGCCAAGTTTGCCTATGCCTGGAATAGATGATAGATAAGATAAGATTAGATTAGATATAGGGTGAGTGGATTGGTTCTTCAGTGATTGTCTCAGATATTCCATATGCTTTTAAGACAAAAAAAATAGTATAAAACTTCTGCCCTTCAAGAGAACCCAGTGAGCAACTACTAACACAGCGCAATTTCTCCTGCATCAGACTCATGGCTCTTCTGAAAATGTTCACATGCTGACTTCCTGTTTTCTCATACATACAAAAGATGTATAGTCAAGGTAACCTTCGGGTTACTGGCTTGCTGTTTCACAGATTGTAAGGGAACTTTTGTGATAAAGTCATTGCATTCCCTCTGTGCAATATATAATCAAATCAACTTGCAGCTACGGGATGCATTCTGTAGCTAGTCTTGCTTATTAGCTTACACTTTAGATAAAGCACAATGGAAATTCCCTGGTGCTTTAACTGACAAAGACCCTCCGGTCCACAGCCTTACTGGTTGTAATTGCATGTAATGGAGGAAAGAGCTAACTTTTTAAAAAGCAGGTAGGTTGGTGGGAAATATGCTTGGCAGGATTTAATTGCACAGCTCCTCTTGAATAGCAACGGGATCCAGAGTTGAATGCAGTTCAACAGCTATTTTATGTGACAGCCTTTTTAACAAATAAGTTTGATGTGCATCATGGTTATGGGATTAAATCTTGCCCTTTCAGAAATGTGTGTGTGAAATCTCTCTCTCTCTCTCTCTCTCTCTGTGTGTGTACACACTTTGTGTCCCTGGTGATGTCATTAAGCATGGCGCACTAAACATTAACTACAGTTGCCAAGAGCAGATAACTCAAATAAAAAGCACCAGGTTGAACAAATGAGCCAACATGTCGCTGGTTGGAAAGTAAGATAGAAACCTTAGAAGCCCAGGTCCAGATTAAGTTACTGGGTTGCCCCAGCCACTCTGGGCAACATATTAAAAAGTAATAAAACATTAAACATTAAGAAACTTCCCCATACAGGGCTGCCTTCAGATGTCTTCCGAATTTGTATGGTTCTAAAGTTGTATGGTTACTGATCTCCTTGGCTTGAGAGTTGCATAACTCCATACCCTCTCCAACATTTCTCTGATGAAAATAGGGACGTCCTAAAGAAAAACGGGATATTCCAGGATTAAATCAGAAACTGGGAAGGCTTCTGTAAATCCAGGACTGTCCCTGGAAAAGGTATACTTGGAGGTATGAGTTGTTCAGAGTGGGTAACAGTATTCAAACAGGTATAATTCAATGTATATGCCTCAGGTACAAATCTGATACATCATTAGCACCTGTCTGTGGGAATGTTGGTTGCTTTAAGGGCTATGGAATCAATCTGGTTTATTTAAACCCAAACAAATTTGTGGCCAAAGAAAGCCACAGCCTGTTTTCTTTGGTTCTACTTATTTTTTTTTCCTTTTCCATTTTGACTAAAGCATTAATAACCCTTAACATATACAGTGGCTAACCACAGTCGTCACCCTGTGACCTACTCTGGCAACGCAAGAGCCAAAATTTAGCAGGGCTTGGGCCTATGTTCCCCATTGTGGCAGCTGGGAAGACACTTGAATCAACAGGCTCAGCCTTTAATAGTGCCTGCTGTCTCAAGACTACTTTTATTGTGTCTTTGCAAATTGAAACTACTGTATCTTATTATCGGGTTGGAGGAAGGATAAGATACTTCTTATCCAAGTTACAGACCTTTCATTTGCGTCAAGAGTTCTTAACAAAACTCCGGATCAAAGTCTTGCTGGTCATGGCCTTCTATCTTTGAGAAGAGCCTTTCAATTTCATAATGCATTTATCATGAAGGGAAAAGCCACAGAGGGAGCATCTATTCTTTAATGCAAGATACATTTATGATAGTTTATCACCTAGCAGTGAAGCTAATCGGGTTGCAATAAAGGAAAGCCCAAGGACACATCAGGGCTTCTTTCAAGCTCCCTGTATTTAAAATTAAAAGTAAATAAATGTCAGTACATCTGGGGTTAGCAGGTCTCCCACAGTGCCTAGTAGATTGGAAATGGAGGCCTGAACAAAATGTAGCAAAACATATTTATTGGGGTTTTTTTAAAAAAAACACACACAAATAAATAGGGATGTCCTCCCATAACCTCCAAAATTTCTCCAATGAAAACAGGGATGTCCTAAGGAAAAGAGGGACATTCTGGGATCATATCAGAAGCTGGGATGCTTTCTGTAAATCTGGGGCTGTCCCTGGAAAATAGGGACACTTGCAAAGTCTGGGGTGGGGGAGGTAGGTCTCACTATGAAGGAGGCATTAATCCTTGTAGCCATAAGCCTTGCCTCTTGTGGTTAGCCAGTATTTATGGGGTTTTTTTTTGGGGGGGGGGGGCAGCAGAACCGAGCTATCTGTGTTGTGATTTGATTGGTCAGTTAAGTATTTTTATTTATTTACTTGATTTAGGGGGGCTGCTGCCCCCTGGCTATGCCCATGCCTCAAGGCTCTGAAATCATTTCCCCCCAAGTACTTGAAAGAATGAAGAACCACAGTTTCAGATTTTTATCATAAGACTAATGTTATGAGATGCAAAGGAAATTGGCTTTACTTTTAAGGGATGCAATATACAGTACCTGGGGGGGGGGGCAGCCTTTTTCTGATTCAAAATTAATTGAAAAACTTGTATGTCTGGTGGAATTGTGCCTAAAAGTCTAAGAGAATTGCATTTAAGAAAAAGCATGCTCTGATGATTTGACATCAAAGTGTATGTGCTCATAGAAATTCTCCTTTTTGCCAGTGATCTTCACTACAGTAGACATTGCGCAGCATTTAGGGAAATGAGTCAGGCTTCATGCAGACTTTATAGGACAGCTTTTTCTAAAGTGAAAATTGGCCAGTGTCTTAGATTAGGAATTTTTGAACTTCTGGTCATGGTGAAGTCTCTTTGAGGCAAGAAAAACAATGGCTTGAACATTCCCCACAATAGGTTCTAATCTCTCTCTCTCTCTCTCTCTCCTTTGTACTCATTTTAACTGTGGTTTCATATTGCTGTCCTTAATATTTTGTTGTTTGGCACTCTGATACTTTTACTGAAGGGTTGCCCTTTTTAAGAAAAAAAGAAAAAGAAAGAGAGGGAAGGAAGGAAGGAAGGAAGGAAGGAAGGAAGGAAGGAAAGGTAAAATTTGCAAATAATTACATGTGGCATGTTTATATTAAACCTTGCAATAGCTGACACTCCTATAAAAAAGGCAAGCATTCATTGATCTTATAAAAATAGGTGTTGTCGGTCTCTGGGCCTGAAGCCTGATACCGGAGACTAGATTTAATAGAAGCAAAAGAGCTTGAAAGTGAAAAACAACAACAAATACTACAAAGAATGAGAATAAAAATAGGTGTTGTGAGTTTGGGGTAACCAAAAGCAAATTTAGAACCTGGCTTCTTTTTGTTTTGTGGGGAATGAAGGAAAGGGAGTCATTGTAACAAAAGTGAGAGAAGTATGGACAGGAGCCACCAACATTGCCTGTCTCTCCATCTGCCACAGTTGCTGAACGTCCCAATGCTTTGGAGAATGCTCTGGGATATAAGCAGAGTGGCAACAGGTCTTGGATGGGAGCAATTATGCATGGCAGCTGATTCCACCTTCCTGTGCCTCCTTTTCCTGCTTTCGTTCCTTTTCTGCCTGGAGGACTGATGTCCCAGGGAATTGCCAGCAATGCATGTTCCCATTCAGTCAATATAAAATCCATGGGGCCATTCACAAAGTACCTTGTACAGTGGTGCCCCGCAAGACGAATGCCTCGCAAGACGGAAAACCCGCTAGACGAAAGGGTTTTCCATTTTTCAATGCGCTTCGCAGGACGAATTTCCCTTGGTCTTGCTTCGCAAGACGAAAATGTCTTGCGAGTCTTGAGATTTTTTTCCGCTCCCCACCCCCTTTATCTAAGGCACTAAGCTGCTAATAGCCTTTTAGCAGCTAATCCGCTAATCCCTTAAGCCTTTAATAGCCGCTAATAGCCGCTAAACCGCTAATAGCGCTAATCCGCTAATCCGCTAATGGGGTTGCTTCGCAAGACAAAAAAACCGCTAGATGAAGAGACTCACGGAACGGATTCTTTTCGTCTTGCGAGGCACCACTGTACATGAAAAGGAATAAGGGGTGGTTTGAAAACAAGGAGTTTAGAAGCAGTTTTCCCATATGGCAATGAACTCACTTGTTTAAAAAGTGGGGAGCAAAAGTCCTACTGGGCTAGATCAAGCCTTCATATGAGCCGAAGCAGCTATTTCAGTCCCAGCCAGTCCTTTGAGGTAGTTTCAGATTACCACATCTTGTGGAATGCCAGATTTATATACATTTACTGCATGGTGGAATATAGCACATGGAAAGCCTGTTGCCTGTAGTGAAAGTTGAAGTAATTGAGTAATTGTAAGATGCTGTTCCTGGGTACTTCATATAGTAGCTCAGCAAGTAATATCCTTTACTCTAGGTCCGTATTGTTCCCATATTAGGGCCTGGTTCATGCCTTGGGTTAGTGAGTCCATGGAAGTGTGCTTACTGTCTCTGCTCCTCCCTGGGTTCTTTTGCTAACCCAAGTCAATATTTGCCTCGGAAAGTTTTCCAAACCGGGGTTCATAAGGCTCTTTCTTCGCTAATCACAAGCTGCAGCCAACGCTTGTTCTTGGTTAGCTCTGTAACACCTCTCAGGTGGGCGCCATTGCCATTATAAGAGAACAAGGGAGGCATTTATGGTGAGTTCCGGCACCTCTTTTTCTAGAAAAATAGTACTGGTTATAGCCCATGGTTTGTGAGGAGAGTGCTTAATCACAAGCCCTGGTTTGACTAAACCTTATCTTTGCTCAGCTTGGTGCTGTCAGACCCTCCAAATGTCCCTATTTTCCAGGGACATTCCCGGATTTACAGAAGCCGTCCTGGTTTCTGATTTGATCCCAGAATGTCCCAAATAGGACATTTCTATTTTCATCAGAGAAATGTTGGAGGGTATGGAGTTATGTGACTCTTGAGCCAAGGAGATAAGTAACTAAACAACTTTATATCTGAAGGCAGCCCTGTATGGAAAGGTTTTTTTTAAAAAAAAATGTTTAATGTATTATTATGTTTTTATATATGTTGGAAGCCGCCCAGAGGGGCTGGCGCAACCCAGTCAAATGGGTGGGGTATAAATAATAAAATTGAATAGGATGTCCCTATATGAATAGGATGTTCCTATTTTCATCAGAGAAATGTTGGAGGGTATGACTGCAGCAGCAAAAAGGACCGAAGAGGAGTAAAATGGTTGTGAGCTCTTTCCTGGGAGCCTATACATGCTCATTGTCTTACTAAGTCAACACTTGGCTTAGCACAGGCATCCCCAAATCTGGCCCTCCAGCTGCTTTGGGACTACAATTCCCATCATCCCTGACCACTGGTCCTGATAAGTAGGGCTGATGGGAGTTGTAGTCCCAAAACAGCTGGAGGGCCGAGTTTGGTGGTGCCTGGCTTAGCATGTCATGAGAGCCAGACCTATACATGTAGAAAAAATGGCTTACCTAGTCCATCAAGTGAATTTGTGGCTGAGTCTTAAATGAGGGACTTACTCAGTTTGTGTTCGTAATTGCTATGTGATAACAGCTTTGCGGTTTTTAAATATTCAGGCAAAAAGAAAAGAAAAGGCAGCCTTACCGTTACCTATGCATGTGCAGAAGCAGAGATTATGGTTTCTGCCTTGTACAAGTCTAGACTGTTTGTCCCTCATGTCATATTCAGACTAGTAGCAGCCCCCCTGGGACACAGAAGCCATTCCATTTATTTGCTTCTTAATTCCTTTTTTTTTTTAACTGGAAGTGTCGGGATTGAACCTGAAACCTTCTGCATGCAAAAGGTGTGGTCTACCTCCAAGCTACAGCTTATATCTGGAAATTTCTGTCCGGCTGCGAGGAAAATGGCAAGAGTCATGGACAACACCTTCAGAACTGTCACACTGCAAAAGATTGCTTGAAAAACACTTGGTAGCCCATAATAACCTCTCCTGGTTATTGCACATGTCTGTAATCATAACATGGCTTAAGAAATAAGTGGCTAAATAATTTTGCCTGATTCTTCCCGTTGCAAATCACCAGGAGATTGTGGCATGATTAAATACCGAGGACTGAATAGTTTTTGAGGATGCAATTAAATGCTTTGACAATAGCAAAATGTTAAGTGTTCTCTCGATGGTACCCATAATTTCAGTGGCCACCTCCATAGAATGTAATGACAGGGTCTTTGGCAGTGATTGTTCCTTTATCGCTATTAGGAAACCTTTGTGTTTCCGTCCTCAATGGTATCTTCAAGCTATTTATGAAAACCTGCTGTTGTGTTCTCACAAAATTGCAAATAACAGGGATTATGAGTGGAAAAGTCTGCTTGCTAAGTCCCAGTTAGAGCATGTCAAAACACTAGAGCTGCCTCTGAGAAATTTGTAGAAGTGAGGGTGTGCTTCTGATGATGTGTATAGAATTTACCATCAGATGTAGCAAAAATCTTGCATCTCCAGCTTTGGGTATCATGGGAAAGGATACAGAGACCAACTTGCACAGAACAATGTCAGGCTTGTACACATGTGTTTCATTTTGGCAGAGGGAGAGAATTATGAGGGTGGCGCTGTGGTCTAAACCACTGAGCCTCTTGGGCTTGCCGATCAGAAGGTTGGCGGTTCGAATCCCTGTGATGGAGTGAGCTCCCCTTGCTCTGTCCCAGCTCCTGCCAACCTAGCAGTTCGAAAACATGCCAGTGCAAGTAGATAAATAGGTACTGCTGTGGTGGGAAGGTAAACGGCGTTTCCATGCGCTCTGGTTTCCATTATGGTGTCCCGTTGCGCCAGAAGCGGTTTAGTCCTGCTGGCCACATGACCCGGAAAGCTGTCTGTGGACAAATGCCAGCTTCCTCGGCCTGAAAGCGAGATGAGTGCCGCAACCCCAGAGTCGCCTTTGACTGGACTTAACGGTCCAGGGATCCTTTACCTTTTACCTCCATGTGCATTGTGGATACAGATTTGCATGAATTTTGCAGGTGCTAATAAAAACGTATCAGTGCAGATTTTAAATTTCTATAGGTTAAACAGAAATACAATCCATCTCACAATAGCAGGAGAGACTGATTGTGCCTTCTCAGTTTCCTGTCTAGGTGCCAACAGTAGCATTCTCCTTTATTAGGTACTTCTTCAATTTGGTTATTAAAATATACGTGGTAGCTCACCAGTGAGAGAGGTAAATCCTTAAATACACACACATGCACCTCATGTGCAGAACATCTTGCAAACATGAGTATCATTGATTTGCTCATATGACCCAAGAAATGAGAGAGAAATGTAAAGAAAACATTTCCCCCCTATCTGTGTTTTTAAGTTGGGTAACATCTTAGCTTTGAAGTAGCCTCTTTTCTGTGGGAGACTAAGCACAAGCCACAATTAACTGGATAGTCTTCCAATGTCTACAGTGCTCTCTGCTGATTGGGAGAGAAGGAGGAGGAAAATTTTTGTGTATTCAAAGAGATAGCAGTAGGAGATAGTGTAAAGCTATTGAGAATCACTGCTATCAAGAACTGGCTACGAAAGACTTCAGTTTGGTTTTGAGCGGTGTAAATCAGCAATGATCAGGATGAGGCCTGCTGCCTGTGGCTTTGAGTGTTAGGTTCTTGTTAGTAGTGACCTTCCTTTTCTGCATCCCCCCCCCCACTTTCGAAGCAAAGTTCTACCTCTCGTCAGTGGCGTAGCGTGGGGGGTGCAGGGGGGGCCGGCCGCACCGGGCGCAACATCTGGGGGGGGGGGCGCTCGCACTCGCAGCTCTCTGCCCCTACCTGGCTCACTCACTCTCTCTCACTGCAGTGCTGGCTGTGCAAATCCGATCCGAGCCGCCGGGTCGCCGTCCACTGTGGAGGGGAGGGTGCCAGGCGTGCGGTGCGGTGCGGTGCGGAGAGAGAGCGAGGGACTATCTGGGGGAGGGACAGTGCAGTGGGGGGGGGGCGCAAATTACTTGCCTTGCCCCGGGTGCTGACAACCCACACTACGCCACTGCCTCTCATGTTGGAAAAGATGGACACAGCTCCCATCTCAAATTCAGGCTCTTTGCCCAGGTTCAAAGGCCTTTCATTCCTGGACAAAGCCACCCTCTTCTCACCTGAATCACCATGGATTCACAGAAAAACACCACTTTGCTCCAGATATATATATGAGCAAACTGTGATAAAAAGAAAACCATAAACAGCACAACAGATAGCAGGCAATAATAATAATGATGATGATGATGATATCAACATCATCAACAACAACACAGCAAATGTCCCTGGTGAGCACCCACACAGACTTTGGAAGTTTTGAGAGGGCGCCCAGCACAGCCCCCCCCCCCGACATTATTAGTAAATGAGATTCATAAAGGGAGAAATCAATATTCCTTTTTTAAAAACATGCAGTGCAAAGACTTGACACATAAAAGCTAAAAAGCAGTGTATAGTATCTCCTTTTGAAATCAATGGCTCAGGGTTTGCCTCAAGGTAATGAAATCCACGCAGCCAAGCTTTGTATCCTTCGCCGAATGAAAACTCCCCCCTGGGAGAAATCTATGGAAAGTGTTATTTTCTTAGAAGGCTGTTTTCCCCTCGCTCATCTGCCTCTTTCTATGTGCTGTGCAGCTTTTCCGTAAAATACTAGGCTTTCATTTCGTTTCATTTTTGTTTGGTTTTATTTTAATAGGGTGTCGTTCCTAATTTTATTTTATTTTTCTAGATTTTGTGTGAAGCTTTGGTCCTCTGCCAGTTTTGACAGAAATGCTGTGGACAACAGTTTTGCATTTATGGAAAACATCTGGGGTTAATTGCTGATCATAGCGCCATTATACTACATTAGAAAAATGGAAGATGCAGGAAGCAAGGTTGAGATCAGGGCAACTCGCTGTAGCACCAATTTTGGGGGAGCGGTGGGCTGGACTGCGCATGGTTGGTGGTACAAACTAGAGTTTGTTTGTTTGTTTTTAATATGGCATGTGGATTGACTTGCTGTCCAGAGAAAAGCTCTCTTTGTATGTGTCCTTAGTCCTTCCTCCCTTACTGATTAACAGGACCGGCTCTACTATTAGGCAGCATGAGGCAAATACCTCCAACAACAGGTTATAAGGTCAGCAGAGGCAGCTCCCACAGCCAATCCTCCCAACTTTACAATGGCCATTCCCTCCTGCTGGAGATTAGAGGTGTGTGTGTGCCTCACAGGTGGGATGCAGGTGTCGCTATGGCCTAAACTACTGAGCGTCTTGGGCTTGCCGATCAGAAGGTTGGCGGTTTGAATCCGCGCAACGGAGTGAGCTCCCATTGTTCTGTCCTAGCTCCTGCCAACCTAGCAGTTCAAAAGCACACCAGTGCAAGTAGATAAATAGGTCCCGCTGCGGCGGGAAGGTAAACAGCATTTCCATGCACTCTGGTTTCCATCACGGTGTCCCATTGCACCAGAAGCGGTTTAGTCATGCTGGCCATGTGATCTGGAAAGCTGTCTGTGGACAAACGCCGGCTCCCTCAGCCTGAAAGTGAGATGAGCGCCACACCCCACAGTTGAATATGACTGCACTTATCCATCCAGGGATCCTTTGCCTTTACCTTTTTTTCACCTTAAGGGCCAGGCATCCCATCAGCTAGCCTGCTACCCTCAGGTGCAGTGGAGAAGATGCTATGCCATTGCCAGAGTTGGGAGTATTAGTCTAGCTTCTGTACTTGGAAAGGAGGGATGCAATCTTGTTCTTTGCCTCAGGCAGCAAAACTTAGATTGGCTGTCCTGCCCAAGAGCCTCATATATCTAGAAGATGGTCCAATTTGATTTCCCTGTTCTTCCTTGTTCGAGAGACTGTGGAGCTATGGAAGCCATGCTATTTGGACTTTGATATTCTTCCCTCTACCCCTGCATTTTTGTTGTCTGTTTGAGAGGGGCAACTCTGAAAGGTGACTGATAAATAAGATAAAATCTGCAATTATTAAACAGATGCATGCAAAGGGTGCTGTTGTTTGCTTATTGGTGAGCAAAATGAATTCTGAATGTCTGCAAAGATTCATCCCCCTCTTAAAGACACACACACACACCAGACTCGACGCTATGTCTTCAGGTGTTCCAAAGCTCAGAAGAGGGACTGAGAAAGAAGAGTTAATGAGCTCTTGCTCAAATTAAGTCAAGGTATCCCATTGTTCATCATGCAGGTGCTTTCTATTCATGTTCCTTTCCCTGCCACATATTCCTAAAATGAACATTGGCAACTGGCCTGTAAATAGAAATGGGGGAGAAATCCGTTTGGTCCTACTTTCTCCTTCTTGAATCAATACGCGGACCAAAATCCATATTTTTCTGGATGTGAAGATGCCGTGCTCTGTTGTTGTTTAGTCATTTAGTTGTGTCCGACTCTTTGTGACCCCATGGACCAGAGCACGCCAGGCACTCCTGTCTTCCATTGCCTCCCGCATTTTGGTCAAACTCATGTTGGTAGCTTCGAGAACACTGTTCAACCATCTCGTCCTCTGTCATCCCCTTCTCCTTGTGCCCTCCATCTTTCCTAACATCAGGGCCTTTTCCAGGGAGTCTTCTCTTCTCATGAGGTGGCCAAAGTATTGGAGCCTCAGCTTCACAATCTGTCCTTCCAGTGAGCACTCAGGGCTGATTTCCTTCAGAATGGATAGGTTTGATCTTCTTGCAGTCCATGGGACTCTCAAGAGTCTCCTCCAGCACCATAATTCAAAAGCATCAATTCTTCAGCAATCAGCCTTCTTTATGATCCAGCTCTCACTTCCATACATCACTACTGGGGAAACCATGGCTTTAACTATACGGACCTTTGTTGGCGAGGTGATGTCTCTGCTTTTTAAGATGCTGTCTAGGTCTGCCATCATACCGTGCTCTACCTTCCCAAAAAATGTGTATAAAACTGCATATGTTGGTGAAAGTTGGGGGAATTTCTTGTAAAATGGCATACAACCCCCCTACACACACATAATCAGAGAAATGTGTGCAAAATGTGGACTCTTGAAAGGGGGTGGGGGAAGAAACCAAATGGTTATGGAAATGGGGCAAACTTGATGGAAAAACAAGAAGCCAAAATTGGCACGTTCATCCACACTTACCTGAAGGTGTCACATTTTGACACATTTTCAGGTGCATCTCCTAAACATGAGTTTGGCAAGTGGCTTTCGACTTGTTCAGGACTGTGCACAGATGAAACATGGGTGAAAATGATTGTCTCCTTATGCTTATGTTTGCAAGCCCCAGCACTGATTTTTTTTTAAAAAAAAACAGAATAACCATCCATACACAATGGAAGCTAGGAGCAGTGGTGGAAGCAAGTTCTGCTTCAACACCTTAGCCTTTTTTGTGGGAAGGAGGAAAGTCTGTAGCTTTTCGAAATGAATTCAAAATCTCATGAGGTCATTTGCCCTAGTGGTGGAGACGGCATATATTGGGCAACACTCCAGACCATGTTTAAGCCAACCGAGAAAACATTTAGATCAATTGATCTGTTTATTATGGTATGTGAAAACATAATTTACAATCGGCCATCATACCAGAATCGGGCACTGTGGCTTTTAAGACTTAAGAGCATAATCGTGGTTCAGTCTTTGGTCAGTAATAATGTTCAGTTGGTGAGCTTCGGTCAGCAATAATCCTTCAACCTAGGGTTGTTTTGAGGAATAAAATATGGCAAACCTGTCTTGTGTTTGGTGCTGTGTGCTTCCTGTTATCATAAATAACATAACAATATCCAGCTAAACAACTTATTGGTTCAGTAATTTATACAGTTTAGCAAACAAGTTCCAATAAAATGCCTTCTTTTGGTGTTTCAGAATCATTACTGAACTCTTTGAAATTGACTAGTTTGAAAATCCTGGCAATCAAATATCCCATTTAGGACCTTGAGTGTTTTCCCTGTTAAATATGGATAGAAAAATAATAATTGTGTTTTGGAGCTATTTTATTTGGGGGGAAATTTGGAAGTTAGTTTCTTGGTTAATCATGTTTTAACATTTCTTGAAGGCGTCTTTTGAATCTTCAGCAAAAATAAGAGCAGTTTACTGCAGATCATGGTTTCCTGTCTCTAGTGGCTGCTTAATACAATTATCCAACTGGGAATATAATGGGCAAAATAATATATTCCAGTTTTCATTGCTGCATTCCTTGGAAGGTTCACCTTTTAACTCACTTGTAGACTTCTGCGGTGGCTGGCAAAGAAGAGCTGAATTCTTCTCTGTCTATTCCTTTATTAAGGAATGCAAGAAAAATCACAGTATAAGGCAATGGTAGGAAATGCAACCAATCCCCCGATGAGGCGCACATCTTGAGAAGGGATTAAGAAATACTTTGCAAGGCACAGAGCTCTGGGCTTTAAAGTTCCAAAAGGGGGCAGTCTTGCTCTCTGCCAGATGGATGTAAGGCTTCTAGTTTGAAATGCAACATACGAGTGCGATACTTCTGATCGGTAAAAAGTTGCCTTTGCACACTGGTTATAATAGCACCTCCATATCCATTTAACAACAAAACCCCTCTATCCCTATTGCATTGCCCAAATGCCTTTGTTTTAGAAAATACAACAAGGGAAGAATTTATGCAAAAGCACAGAGTGCAAAGCTAATACACGGAGGATAATTAGAGTGGAGTCAAATAAGCAGTTGATTGACAGAAGGAGTCTGATTAATAAGGCAGCAAAAACCAAAGCTTTTTACCATAAAGGGAATTTCCATGCTACCACTCCTGCTAACAGAGCAGAAATCAACTCCGTAGAGCAGGTTTCCTCAACCTCGGCCCTCCAGATGTTTTGAGACTACAGTTCCCATCATCCCTGACCACTGGTTCTGCTAGCTAGGGATCATGGGAGTTGTAGACCAAAAATATCTGCAGGGCCGAGGTTGAGGAAGTCTGCCCTAGAGCCACATTTGCCATAGGGATCCTTAGAACATCCCCAACAGATTGTCTGCTCACAGCCAGTGTGGTGTAGTGGTTAAGAGTGGCAGACTCGTAATCTGGTGAACCGGGTTCGCATCCCCGCTCCTCCACATGCAGCTGCTGGGTGACCTTGGGCTAGTCACACTTCTCTGAAGTCTCTCAACCTCACTCACCTCACAGAATGTTTGTTGTGGGGGAGGAAGGGAAAGGAGAATGTTAGCTGCTTTGAGACTCCTTAGGATAGTGATAAAGTGGGATATAAAATCCAAACTCCTCCTCCTCCTCCTCCTCTTCTTCTTCTTCTTCTTCTTCTTCTTCTTCTTCTTTTTCTTCTTCTTCTTCTTCTCACCCCTCCCACAAGGTCCTGCATAAAGGTCCTGCCCGTTAAGTCACGATGAGTCATGATGTGTAACTCCCAAAATAGTTCCTTCAAAGTCCTGTCTAATGATTTCAGGAAAGGCAGTCTTGTTCCCCCTCCAAAAAATTAAAATAAAATAAAATATCTAAATCATGATGTAACAGCCCTGCTATTTACTGGAAATTAAAAGCAAATGAGAAAATGTGGCGGATAGATCATTTAGATTAAAAGAAAACCTAGGCTTGTAGAAAAATGAAATGGGTAGATGGGGGGGGGACCCCAATGAGCAGAAAAGCAAGAAATTATTAGCAAGATAGGCACAAAAATTCCAGACATTCCAGGTAGAATAGACAAACGGAAAAAAACACAATGGGAGAAGGGAGCTGCTGAGGGTTACTGATGCTTCAGTCCACACACAGAAGTGGAAAGATGGAGGCATCTCCTTTGACAGTGTTCTCAGGCCTTGTTCAAAGGCTGGGTGGGGGAAGATGCTTGTATCCCACTTGAAGAGACTGCTGCTCTCTCAGGGCAGGGAGAGAATGTGCATTTAGCCACATGAGTACCACAGTGAAATGAGTTTTCTTAGCCCTCTAACAGAACACACCAGAGAGGTACAGTAAGTGCCAATCTGGAGGGCCACAGATTCCTCACCCCTCATATTCTGGGCACTGCAATTTTTTAAAAAAGGATGTTGACAAGCTGGAACACGTACAGAGGAGGGTGACCCGAATGATCAAGGCTCTGGAAACCAAGCCTTACAAGGAGCACTTGAAGGAGCTGGATATGTTTTGCCTGGAAAAGAGGAGACTGAGAGGAGATATAATAGCCATCTTCAAATATCTTAAGGGCTGTCACATGGAAGAGGGAACAAGCTTGTCTTCTCATGGTCTGGAGGGTAGGATTCGAACCAATGGCTTCAAGTTGCAAGAAAGAAGATTCCACCTAAGTATACGGAAAATGTTTATGAGCTGTTCAACAGTGGAACCGTCTCCCTCGGGAAGTTGTGCGCTCTCTTTCCTTGGAGGTTTTTAAGCAGAGGTTAGATGGCCATCTGTCATGGATGCTTTAGCTGAGATTCTTGCATTGCAGAGGATTGGACTAAGTGACTCTCGGGTCTCTTCCAGCTCTATGATTCCATGGTTCTGTGATAATACAATTAAATCTCTCTCTCTCTCTCTCTCTCCCTCTCTCCCTCTCTCCCTCTCTCCCTCCCTCCCCCTCTCTCTCTCTCGCTCTCTCTCTCACACACACACACAACTCTCTCTCTCTCTCTCTCTCTCTCTCTCTGTGTGTGTGTGTGTGTAAAAACCATACAAATAATTACAATAAAAACAGCACAGTACCAGCCCTTTTGTTAAAAGTAGTCGACATACCCTCAAACATTTAACCAATGAAAACAGGGAGCTCCTCTTACATCATCATCATCATCATTATTAATATCCCACCCAGCTGAGTGATGAGTGACTAACGTATGCGGTTTTCTGAGTGATGAACTATAGATGCGCTTTTATACAAAACAGCTAATCACTTACTCTTTTTAATAGGGAGAGAGAAGCCCCTCCACAAAAGGAAAACCCCTATTTATCATCACATGTAGGTATAGTGCAAGAGTGTAGTGCACACCAGTCTTCAAGTTAACAGGCCTCAGTGGCACAACTAACATTAGTCTTGCCTGTTCAAACAATTCCTTTTGTTTTGGATCCCCTGGGACTGCATTTTCACGCCGAAAATGTAATGCGTCAATGCCATGACTGCAGATATAAAAAGGTAAAGGGACCCCTGACCATTAGGTCCAGTCGTGGCCAACTCTGGGGTTGTGGTGCTCATCTCGCTTTATTGGCCGAGGGAGCCGGCATACAGCTTCTGGGTCATGTGGCCAGCATGACTAAGCCGCTTCTGGCGAAACCACAGCAGCGCACGGAAACGCTGTTTACCTTCCCGCCAGAGCGGTACCTATTTATCTACTTGCACTTTGAGGTGCTTTCAAACTGCTAGGTTGGCAGGAGCAGGGACCGAGCGATGGGAGCTCACCCCGTCACGGGGATTCGAACCGCCAACCTTCTGATCAGCAAGTCCTAGGCTCTGTGGTTTAACCCACAGAGCCACGTGCGTCCCTAAAAAGGTAAAGGGACCCCTGACCATTAGGTCCAGTCGTGGCTGACTCGGGGGTTGCGGCGCTCATCTCACTTTATTGACTAAGGGAGCTGGTGTACAGCTTCCGGGTCATGTGGCCAGCATGACTAAGCCGCTTCTGGCGAAACCAGAGCAGCGCATTTGTAATGCGTCAATGCCATGACTGCAGATATAGCCAGAAGCAATTTCCTCTGACTGTGATTTCTGGGGAATATGCCAACATGGTGACAGGGGTTCTTGATGGCCACCAGTGGCTGTCCTATTCATACGTTGTTTGCCTACATGAGCCCATGCTCAGAGGCTTCCAGAGCGAAATACAGCCTTCACACTTGCCATAGGAAAGAAACAAGTGCGTATAATTTTCACTTCTCTTTCGCAGCAGGAAAAATATATATTCATGTATCGGAAGAAGGCCTTTTAATATTGTTGATCTGATTAAAGAAAAGAAACCAAGTCGTGATGCAGAGAGACTCAGGAAATTAATGCTGCTTCAGAAAAAGAAGAAGTAATAACTGTGAAGGGATTAGACTAGTAAACGCAGGATTAATTACAACTGGGTGTTTTTGATGAACGTGATAAGAAACATCAATAGGACCTACAATATGACAGATAGTGTATTTTGCACAGTGTATTTTGACATTCAAATTAATCATTCAGATGAGGCACAGCGCCTCAGTTTTTGATACGAGTTAAGCTGATTGGAGACAGAGTGACAGAGTCACTCTGACCCAGTGTGGGCTGTTGCACATAGAATCGGTAAACCAGGAAACGTGCATGTAAACAGGTGTGTGTGGGGGGGAACATGGTTTCGACTGCTGGATCTCTGCAAACAGCAGCTGGAAATGGGGACTTTGGCTCTGGTTTTTGTAATGGGAGCCATGCCCATGGTGCCAAATGGATGGCTGGTGCTTTCAAGTCCGATTGCACAAACCGTTTGGGCTGTATCAAGGCTACATAGAACAGGCCTGAGCTAAATAGCTGCTGGTACCATATAACAGCGATCCTAAAGGATCTGCACCGGGTCTTATTACTTTTCCGAGCACAATTCAAAGTGTTGGTGTTGATCTTTAAAGCCCTAAAGGGCCTCGGCCTTGTATACCTGAAAGAGCATCTCCACTTCCATTGTTCACCCCAGGCACTGAAACATCGGTGTAGCTAGGGGTCGAGGGGATGGGTTGCACTGGGCACAACTTAGGGGGGGGCCTGCAGTGCGCCCGAGCCACGCATCTCTCCTGGGAGTGACGCGATGGCTCGGGTGCCTGCAGGAACCGTACCGCTCGAAAAGGCGGCTGTCATGGCCCAGGAGTCGGCTTCACGTGTTGAGCAGCAGCCTGAAGGAGCAGAAGGCGAAGTGGCTCCACCTGCTGCTGATCAGCCTTCTTGCTCCTGTTGAGAACCAGTTGGCTCCAGCTTTCTTAAGTAGGGTTTCCAGCCTCAACCAGTTGCTGGAAACAACATTCGTCGTTCCTGGCCAAACCTTGCTGCTTCTTGCTTCTCGTGACCTTGGACTCTCAGTGTTCTTACACTCAAAGTGTCTGACTATGTGAACTGAGATACTCCTGACCTTAGGATTGGACTGGACTGGACCAGACCTTGCATATGAGCTCTGTCTCCAGGCAAGTACCCCCCTGAGATCGACTGGTTGGCTGGCTTCTCCCCCCACTGAGCTCTGCCATGGCTGGCAGCACAGGACTACGACAGCGACGTGGGGGTTGTGTCTGCCCGCCACCTTGGGCATGCTGCCCCGGGCGCCCCAGCAACTAGCTATGCTGCTGGACTGATATCTAGTGCCGAGGACTTTCTGACGGTTCCCTCACTGAGAGACTTGAAGCTACCAGCAGTCAGGCAGAGGGCCTTCTCAGTAGTGGCACCCACCCTGTGGAATGCCCTCCCATGAGATGCCAAACAGATGAACAACTATTTGACTTTTAGAAGACATCTGAAGGCAGCCCTGTTCAGGGAAGCTTTTTAATGGTTGATGTTGTGCTGTGTTTTTTAATATTTTATTGGGAGCCTCCCAGAGTGTCTGGGGCAACCCAGTCAGATGGAAGGAATAATAATAATAAATAATAAAATAAATTAATTGGTACTCACAAATGTGCTATGAAGGAATATCGTGAAGGGACCCTGCACTTCTGGATTTGTCACTACACTGGATTTGACCCTGTGGTTTTCTGAGGCAAACATATATAAGTGTTCACCTATCCTTAAAACGGGATGCGGGTGGCACTGGGGGTTAAACTACAGAGCCTAGGACTTGCCGATCAGAAAGTCAGCGGTTTGAATTCCCGCGGCGGGGTGAGCTCCTGTTGCTCGGTCCCTGCTTCTGCCAACCTAGCAGTTCGAAAGCATGTCAAAGTGCAAGTAGATAAATAGGTACCGCTCCAGCGGGAAGGTAAACAGCATTTCCGTGCGCTGCTCTGGTTTGCCAGAAGCGGCTTAGTCATGCTGGCCACATGAACTGGAAGCTGTATGCTGGCTCCCTCGGCCAATAAAGCGAGATGAGTGCCGCAATCCCAGAGTTGGCCACGACTGGACCTAATAGTCAGGGGTCCCTTTACCTTTACTTTTATCCTTAAAACAGATACTTTGCTCTCATAAATTTTCTGGGCAGGGGTTGTGTTTGTCTGAGTTCTGTACAGTATCCTCACACCCTGCTCGCAGTAACTAAATGCTGGGCTGAAACAATTCAATACTCACAAATGTCTGTTTTCTTCCCAACTATTGTGGGCAATCCTTTTGAAAGTGTTTGTTTCTCTTTTATCTTTGCGCCCTCTTCCTCTCCGTCATGGCACCAGGTTAGAGAGAGGTCCAGGCAAGGCACCTTCCAAAGAAGATGCTCTGGACACCTCGCAAGCAACATTACCCTGTACATAACTGGAATGGGATGTCTGGTTCTATGGTTTAGGAAACACCAAAAGCCTCTTAAATAGTTTCAATGTGGTCCTCAAGACAATGGGGGGAAAATGAAAGCAAAAACTGCAGATCTGAATATATCTTTGAAGTTTCCATAGCATGTTGAATTTAAAAACTTTAGCTGAAACACTAGCTTGCTTCTTCAGCAGTGAGAGTGGCTGCAGGAGTGAAGATATTGGTCAAGAACCATGACTGAGGAGGATGCTCCTTAGTGACTGGCAATTATTTATCAGGACCACCAATATTTCTGGCTAAACCACTGATCATGGCTGTCACACACAGTTAAATTGGCCTATACACAAGGAATGCAAAGGCACATTATGAAATGGACAAAAGAATGAAGAGGCAAGACGCCAGATCAAGGGCTGCAGCTTTATTCATGCTGAAGGATCCGGAACAATTTGACATATCCCAAATCCTGCAGTCCAGAAGCAGTGTCCAGGTGAAAATCGCTAAAATGTCCAGGAAAATCTGGATGTATGGCAGTGTCGTTTTGGGTGACTTTCCTTTAAAATAGCTCAAAAAACATTATTATTATTATTATTATTATTATTATTATTATTATTATTATCATTATCAGTATTATTATTATTATTATTATTATTATTATTAAATTTGACAACCTTGGGCAAAACTCAAACAAAAGCTCAACAATTTAGCAAAAAATATGGCAACCCTAAACTAACTTGTAACCTGAAGAAGTGTGCATGCACATGAAAGTTTATACCAAGAACAAACTTAGTTGGTTTCTAACTTGCTACTGGACATTTTTATATATTTTTTATATACTTCGACTGCGTCAGACCAACACGGCTACCTACCTGAATCTTGTAATTCATACGTAACTCCCAGTATCTTTGGTGCTATTTAGATCTCTAGGGTTGAAACGAAAGTGAATCGTTCCCCTTCAACATTATTTCCATATCTCTACAAGCCTGTATAGCATAATATTCATGGGCTAGGCACTGATTGTGGCTATCATTATTTCAACACAGGTCAGAAACCTATCTCTGCGATAACTTGTTTCTGTAATGTGATGAGGTTCGAGCTCTGTCTGGATTTGATGGGACATGGCTCAGCAAAGCAGAACAGTGTCTTCTTCTGAGTGTGCCTCTTTTATGAACAATGTATCTGGGGACTATACTCTGTGGAGTCCTTAGCCTACTGGTTAATCCCATCTAATCCCTTGCGATTCTAGTTCACTGAAGATCAAACACAGGTCTCAGCCAATCAGTTATTGTACACACAGCGAGGATGCCCACCCAGGGCTCTCATAGGGTATGTGGAAGCTAAGTTGCTTCACATAATCTGGAGATCTAGGTATCATTTGTTTGCATGCTGCATGTTCTTAAGTGGGCTTTCTGGGTGTGTGTGCTTTCTTTCGGTATTGTTAGGGCAAATATTTTATTTTGTCAGCAAAATAAAGATTTGTTGCTTTTTAAAAAGTGTAATTTATTTATGAAACACTTGCAGTGCTCAACATAAACATCTGCACGAACATGGCAGGCTATAACCGCCCGTCGTTCAGCCCGGACACCGAGGTCCAGCTCCGAGGGCCTTCTGGCAGTTACTTCACTGCGAGAAGTGAGGTTACAGGGCACAAGGCAGAGGGCCTTCTCGGTAGTGGCGCCTGCCCTGTGGAATGCCCTCCCATCAGATGTCAAGGAAATAAACAACTACAGTGGTGCCTCGCAAGACGAAATTAATTCGTTTTGCGAGTTTTTTCGTCTTGTGAATTTTTTGTCTTGCGAAGCACGGTTTCCCATAGGAAATGCATTGATGGTTTCCTATAGGAATGCATTGGCGGTTTTAAGAAAAAGGCGCAAGACGTTTTCGTCTTGCGAAGCAAGCCCATAGGGAAATTCGTCTTGCGAGTTTTTCGTCTTGCGAGGCATTCGTCTTGCGAGGTACCACTGTATCTGACTTTTAGAAGACATCTGAGGGCAGCCCTGTTTAGGGAAGTTGTTAATGTTTGATCTTTATCGTGTTTTTAATACTCTGTTGGGAGCTGCCCAAAGGGGCTGGGGAAACATATCCAGATGGTCTGGGAATAAATTGTTATTATGATAAATTATTATAAGGTGTAAGGAGCAGCGGGAGAGATTCTTTAGGAGGCTGAGGCAGGCAGGGGCCCATAGCCTAGCTCACTAGCTGGCCAGGTGGGGCTCACTAGCTCTGGGAGAAGGTATGTGCTTCCTTAGCTTGAGTAGGCTCAGGAGAGGTGAGGGTCACCTGCCTCATCAAGCCCAGATGCTACAATCAGCATGCAAAGCACAAATGGGAAACAGAGCTGAGGTGCTGTGTCTGCTCAACTGCCCATGTTGATGAACCTCAGCATGGATGCCCCAGGTTCTCCGTGGGACCGTGCTTCAGTTTGGACTTTGTCCCCATGGATTGACTCTGGATTTAGGACTTGGCATACTGACTTGCTGCCAGGTAGCCCAGGGGTTCAGGACACTGACTGGGAAGGGCTTTCCTCCGGCAGGCTTCCCTCTGCTGTCTCCTTCTTTCCTCCTCATCTACCCCATTTAGGGAAGCTTTTAATGTTTAATAGACTATTGTTTTTTAATATTCTGTTGGAAGCCGCCTAGAGTGGCTGGAGAAACCCAGCCAGATAGGTGGGGTATAAATAATAAATTACAGTGGTACCTCGGGTTAAGTACTTAATTAGTTCCGGAGGTCCGTTCTTAACCTGAAACTGTTCTTAACCTGAAGCACCACTTTAGCTAATGGGGCCTCCTGCTGCTGCCATGCCGCCAGAGCACGATTTCTGTTCTTGTCCTGAAGCAAAGTTCTTAACCTGAAGCATTATTTCTGGGTTAGCGAAGTCTGTAACCTGAAGCGTATGTAACCTGACACGTATGTAACCTGAGGTACCACTGTATATGTTGTTGTTGTTGTTGTTGTTGTTATACCTCTTCCTCCAGAATCTGCCATCCCAGTTCTGTGCCAGAAAGTGCTGAGTGACTCATGCCAGGAGTGGAAAACTGGATCCAGCCAACTGGCTAGATCTTTTTTCCCCTCCACCACCTGCAGTGACCTTTGACAGGTAGGTGGGACCGCTCACCAGTCAATCACTTTGAGTTTTATTGACCGATCAGCTGATTAGCACTTACCTTACATGTTCAGCGCCACTGGGGTGATTCACGCTGGGTGCATGCGTGCCTTCAAAGGAGGCTTCCTCCAGCTGCCCCTCAGCTGCTTGGTAGTACAGCGAGCCCCTCTGAAATCCCTCGAAAGCCAGTCCCCTCAGTCTGCCTGCCTCCTCCCACTCAGCCGCCCTACAGCTAGGAGTGGGGAGGCAGCGGGCGGACCATTTAGGCAGCGCGGATCCTGTGTGCACCTAAGCCACCGCGTCTCTCCCAGGAGAGACGTATGGCTCAGGTGCACTGCAGACCCTGTGGTGAGTTCTGCCCGGCATTTTGTCACCCCCCCTTTGTGGTGACACCCGGGGCAGCCCGCACTCCCCCACCCCCCCTTCCTCTGCTGACTGGCACCGACAAGCAGCCCTGCTTGCACAGAGACAACTGGGAAGACACATTAAATTCTGCACCAAGTACAGTGGTACCCCGCAAGACGAATGCCTCGCAAGACAGAAAACCGGCTAGACGAAAGGGTTTTCCGTTTTTCGATGTGCTTCGCAGGGCGAATTTCCCTATGGGCTTGCTTCGCAAGACGAAAATGTCTTGCGAGTCTTGAGATTTTTTTCCGCTCCCCACCCCCTTTTTCTAAGCTGCTAATAGCCTTTTAGCAGCTAATCCGCTAATCCCTTAAGCCTTTAATAGCCGCTAATAGCCGCTAAACCGCTAATAGCGCTAATCCGCTAAGCCGCTAATAGGGTTGCTTCACAAGACGAAAAAACTACTAGATGAAGAGACTCGCGGAATGAATTAATTTAGTCTTGCGAGGCACCACTGTAGTTGCATCTATATCTGCCCTGCACCTGGTAGCACATACGACATTTGGGTGTGAGGCAGGTGGGTGTGGCTTGTCAGGATTGGCCTTGTAGGCTAAATTGGGACCTCTGCCAGACATAATTAGAATCGTGGACTGGAGCTCCCCTACCTATCTATGCTGTCTGTTTTCCCCTTACACAGTCTGTGCCATGATACCCGGCCCTGTCTGTGTGTTCTAGACATAGGAGACTGGAAGTATAACATCAGGCTCAAGAAATACATTATCCTGTGTTGTTTCCAATATGAGTCAACTATTCATCATCACGTGGAACTGAAGTTTTTCATCACGTCACCCTTTCGCATACTAGTCTTGTGTCAGTAATTATACAACCACTTTGCCTAATTACAGCACATGATGAAGATGGTGGAAATAACCCCATCTGTTTATGTTCCAGAGAAATTTATTCTGGGTTTCCACCATTCCTTGTTTTTTTTTCTCTTTTAAGTGTGTGTGTGTGTGTGTGTACATATATATATTTACAAACTTTTAGGATTTTTTTTTTATTGTCACATGTGGAGCATTTTTAATGTAAGTAAGAGTACAAGGTTGATATTATTTTAAATGTATATTGTATTTGTCTTCCCAACACTGTGGTTTCTTAGTGCTGTGAATAACATAGTATGGAGCCAGCCTATTAAACGGCCTGTTTGTGTAAGGAAATTCTTAGACCTCTTACAATATTCTATTGCTTACTGTGTTCTTCCAATATGCTTGGCATTCCACGGCCTAAATGATCATTTGTTGAACAAATTCATGCTTTTATTAGTCAAAATACAGAGAAAACAGAAGCCCCCCTGTTTCGAGATATTTGCTAATGCACGGTTAATTATCACATATAGCTTACTATAATTCATTTTACAGGGGGACCTCCTGCAGGCAAGGTACTCAGTTTATGAAGCAAAATAACCTCACTGTGGATTAGGACTGTTTCACTTCTGGTCAGACAGTTGGTGCTTCTAGGCCTTTTCCCTTCACCTTGCTAATTTGAACAAGGGTTTATTTTTATATTTGTCCTCGGCAGGACTGTAGCATGGTTGTTAAACCTCTCCCAGGCCTAATTAGAGCAGCAATGCTCGCATTCATAATGAATCTCGTGCCCTGGGCTGGAGGAGGAGGTAGCCGAAATGCTACGGTAGAGCTTCCTGGCAGACAGTCGTTGGCAGGTTTTAAGGCAAGGCTTGCGGCTTGCGATATTAAGTGACTGTTGAAATTCATTGACTCCACTGCGGCTTATGTGTCTAGATGACAACAAGGTTGCACGGTTCTTTTATAGTTACAGCAAATGGGTCCATTTAAATATTTATGAGGTGATTACGGTGATGTAAAAACGGAGGGGGGGTTAGAGGAGAGGCAAAGTACAGTATTGCATGTATAGCTGTTTTTGACGGTTACATATTTATTAAATATAAAAAAAGGTGGGCAGTGTTTATCATTTTGCAATGACAGCATCTTTCCTCTCCCTGCACACCTACCACCCCAATCCCCATAAAAATGCATAACATATCAGTTACTGTGCATGGCGACACGTGCATTGGGGCGGGGGCTTTAAAAAAAATACATTTAGTGTCGATGGAAACTGTCTTGCACTCTCTGATGTGAGGAAGAGATGTAATGGGGCAGCTATCGTGTGGCGTTTTGACAGTTCGGCTTGTGGGGCTGTTTATGAGGCAGAGAAGGGAAGAGGAGAGTGTCGGGCTGCTTCTGTTTGATAGGAAAGCTGGCAAGAAGCTTGCGTCTAGCGAATGTTTCCTTGTGATCAATTGGTCTGGCTTGGCGGATCAAATGTAGTCAACGTGATATATTTTTGTGGGCTGCTCATCAGCCTCTCCCACGCCTTGCTCCCTTTCTTGCAAAATGAACTGATGAGAACTCCAGAACTGGCTGATGTTGCAAGTGAGTTTCCAAATCTTGAAATCTGATGACAAATTTCACAGTTGGGGAGATACACATACACACACACACACACACACACACACACACAGAGTCATACCTTGGATCTCGAACGCCTTGGCTCCCAAACACATTAGCTCCTGAATGATTGAAACCCGGAAGTGAATGTTCTGGTTTTCAAACAATTTTGGGACGCAGACCATCTGAGGGGGCTTCTGCGGCTTATGATTGGCTGCCGGAGCTTCCTGCAGCCAATCAGAAGCCGCACTTTGGTTTTCAAACGTTTTGGAAGCCAAAGGGACTTCCGGAATGGATTCCGTTTGACTTACAAGATACAACACTATAAAAAATCTCACACAGAGATATACGTTACTGAGAGGCGTGGAAATGTTACTTTTTTAAAAAAAAAAAAAGTTCCAGCTTAATTACATGAAGGAAAACGTTTTTAAAAAAATAAGAGAAAAGTTTTATATCTTACTCTGAAGCAGTAAATGCACTGCTTTTGAAAATGTTTTGTTATCAATTCTTACAGTAAATCATTAGTTTAGAATGTGTATCTGCAACAATTGTCTTAAAGAAACAGAAGCCCAAACCTATACATCATGATCTCTGATGTAAGTTTCATGGGGTTCATTGGCACTTAGTTACCAATTAAGTGTGAGGACCGGGTTGGGGACTGAAGGACTGGGGATGGCATCTGCCCCTCAGGAATTCCCCACGGCTATATTCCTTTCCCAAGCCACAGTCCTCACTGGCTTGGCTCCATGTCCTCCTGAAGAGCTTTTGTCTGCCCAGCAGGCTCATAGAATCGGTAGAATTCTTTTGAACAGAAAGCCATCAGCTGGGCCTGAACAGTTGGCTTTCATTCAGAAACAACAGCGAGCTTCTATGTGTTCTTAAAAAAAGCTATAAACCAAAGTGTGAACCTTTCGCCCACCATTTCTGTGAAATGAGCTCAAACCCTCCAAGTGTTCCTCTTTCCCAGGGACAGTCCCGGATTTACAGAAGCCATCCTGGTTTCTGATTTGATCCCAGAATGTCTCATTTTTCCTTGTTGTTGTTGTTTAGTCATTTAGTCGTGTCCGACTCTTCATGACCCCATGGACCAGAGCATGCCAGGCACTCCTATCTTCCACTGCCTCCCGCAGTTTGGTCAAACTCATGTTGGTAGCTTTGAGAACACTGTCCAACCATCTCGTCTTCTGCCATCTCCTTCTCCTTGTGCCCTCCATCTTTCCCAACACCAGGGTCTTTTCCAAGGAGTCTTCGCTTCTCATGAGGTGGCCAAAGTATTGGAGTCTCAGCTTCAGGACCTGTCCTTCCAGTGAGCACTCAGGGCTGATTTCCTTCAGAATGGATAGGTTTGATCTTCTTGCAGTCCATGGGACTCTCAAGAGTCTCCTCCAGCGCCATGATTCAAAAACATCAATTCTCCGGCAATCAGCCTTCTTTGTGGTCCAGCTCTCACTTCCATATATCACTATGGGAAAACCATAGCTTTAACTATACGGATCTTATAGTTATGTAGAGAAGGCAATGTCTCTACTTTTTGAGATGCTGTCTAGGTTTGTCATCGCTTTTCTCCCAAGAAGCAGGTGTCTTTTAATTTCGTGACTGCCATCACCATCTGCTGTGATCATGGAGCCCAAGAAGGTAAAATCTGTCACTGCTTCCAATTCTTCTCCTTCTGTTTGCCAGGAGGTGATGGGACCAGTGGCCATGATCTTAGTTTTTTTGATGTTGAGCTTCAGACCATAGGATGTCCTTAGGATGTCCCTATTTTCATCAGAGAAACATTGTAGGGTATGGTGTTATGTGACCCCCGAACCAAGGAGAAAAGTAACTATATAACCTGTAGAGGACATCTGGGAAGTGGAAGCGGAAAGCAGAATATAAAATGGAAGAATGATATGAAGAGGTGTGGGATATAGCTATTAATGATAAATTAACATGTGCCATTAAGGTAAGACAGGGAATATGCAGGAGAAGTGATTTTGAGGAGATATGGAGGGTGCTTTTAGAATTTGTACTGTGAAAACAGAAAGGGGTCAAACCATCACAAGAGGTGTTGAAATTTTGGGAGGTTGGATAGTTACAATGGAATAGTCTTGGTGGTGGGGTGCACATTTTTATTCTTATTTATTTATGATTATTACTTTGTCAAAATAAAATAAATGTATAAAATGTAAATAAATGTATAAAATACAAATAAAAGAATGAATAATAAAACAGAGGACATCTAAAGGCAGCCCAGTATAGGGAAGTTGTTTTAATTTTTAATGTTGCATTATGTTTTTATACATATTGGAAGCCACCTAGAGGGGCTGGGGCAACCTAGTCAAATGGGTGGGGTATAAATAAATAGGAATAGGATGCTCCTATTTTCATTGGAGAAATGCTGGAAGGTATGTGAGATAGCCCAACTGCTCCAAGTCTCCTCCTTTCAGTGACATACCTTCTCCCCAAATGCTTTTTGCAGAAGAAACTTGGGCTGAAGCATCCTGGAAGTTTGTGGTGGGCCTGTTGAGATATATATCATGTACATGAAAGCTTTTGTTTCCTCTGCGATGTGGAAGTACCTTCCGTTCACCAGGTTTTTGGTTTTTTTTTGCAAACTATGTACACACTTGCTAAAAATATAGATGAATTGTAGCTGAATTACTATGAAAGTCTTTTTTTAAAAAATTGGATATTAAGTCTCCAGTTTTAGACGATAACCTTCATTTACTATTCTGTCTTTGGCTTACATAAGTGCTTTGATGCAATAGCACAAGATCATTAGGCATCGTTAGATCAGTCTTAGAATGCCTTCTTATATTTCAGTACAGCTTGCGAAATTGTGAGTTGGAAATCCTGGTGGAGAAGTGATGTCAATTCTAAGTGCCCCCCCCCCCGGTCGAAGATCTCTGCCAAATCATAGGATTTTACCCCCTACACTAAGGTTACCAGATGTCCCCGTTTCCCAGGGACAGTCCCCGGATTTACAAATCAGTCCCCTGACAAGATCCTATCATTCCTATTGAGGTTGAAAAGTGTCCCCGGATTCATTTGAAAAAAAATCTGGTAACCTTATTCTACACACACTTTTTTGAGCGTGAAAACATTAGAGAATTGAGCAAACAGAAGCAGCCAGAATTGAGAATTATTTCCCAATTGTCTGTCCACTGTGTAGAAGATGCCAGTCTATCAATACACTCTGCCATGAATTAGCATGGTGAATCATAGTGCATCCTTTGGGGACGAGGTTTACAAAACAGGTAAGTTTACTGCAATGAATTTTAAAATTCAAAATAAAATCTTTAAGATGGAGTCAAGGTTGGGTTTTTTAAAGGGGTGGAGCCCTGGGGGAGGAGTGAAATGGTTTGAGGAGGAAATGGAGGGAGCAAGAAGGGGCTCAACATACCCTGTGCCCAAGGGGCCCCAGAAACCTGGGCCAATCCTGGTTCTTGCCAATAGTGGGAATAGGGGTTCTAGTCCACATATCAAGCACAGGGAAACCTCTTGGCATCCCTGTTAAATTGTAGTCTTGCTGGAGTGTGTCCTTCAACTATAATAATGCTTTTTCCTTGCCTTAATAGAGAGGCTGCTGTGTGTATGGATATGGATATGGCTGTGTGTATGGATATAGCTAGCTTTATGGCTTTATAGTTTTATGTATGGAATATAGCTAGCTTTAGAAATGGAGCTGTCAGATGTCCTGGTTCTGACCTGAAGCCCTCCAGGTTTGCTTGTCTCCCTCCCTGTGGCAGGTAGAGGGCTTGCATCTCCAGGTGGACAAGATTGCATGCATGCATGCATTTATTTATTTATTTATTTATTTATTTATTTATTTATGGCTGAGGAAGGTTGCAGGCTTCAACCCGGCAGGAGCTTTCTGCAAATTATAGCATAGACACCGGGTGGGTGGGTGATCTCCTCTGCTGCCCTCTCCCAATTAACCTCCATCTCCAGGACCTGCTTCCATGATATATCCAGGGGCTGCCCCTAGGTCTCTGCTTTCGGTTCTGAAATCTCAGGGTCTAGGATGCTTCTGATCTGGCAGCGCTATTTATAAATGTTTCCAGGTTTATTGCTCCACCCACTTTTTCCTTTGGCTCCACCCACCAGTGGTATGTGATTCCAAGAAGGTTATTTATGAGAGCTTTTGAAATAAAGATGTGTGACCCATTGCTAAAAATTAGCCTAAGAAAGTTAAAGTCACTGCATGGTATCGTTCATTTCTATTTATTTATAATGAAGTAGAAGGGACGGGGTGTGTGTGCTGTGGGTTAAACCACAGAGCCTAGGACTTGCCAATCAGAAGGTCGGCGGTTCGAATCCCCGCGACGGGGTGAGCTCCCGTTGCTCAGTCCCTGCTCCTGCCAACCTAGCAGTTCGAAAGCACGTCCAAGTGCAAGTAGATCGATAGGTACCGCTCCGGCGGGAAGGTAAACGGTGTTTCCGTGCGCTGCTCTGGTTCGCCAGAAGCGGCTTAGTCATGCTTGCCACATGACCCGGAAGCTGTATGCCGGCTCCCTTGGCCAATAAAACAAGATGAGTGCCGCAACCCTAGAGTCGGTCACAACTGAACCTAATGGTCAGGGGTCCCTTTACCTTTACCTTTTAATCAAGTGGATAATATAGATCAGGGGTAGGCAACCTAAGGCCCTGGGGCCAGATCCGTCCCAATGGCCTTCTCAATCTGGCTCACGGATGGTCCGGGAATCAGCCTGTTTTTACATGAGACGAATGTGTCCTTTTATTTAAAATGCATCTCTGGGTTATTTGTGGGGCATAGGAATTCGTTCACCCCCCCCCCAATATAATCCAGCCCACCACATGGTCTGAGGGACGATGGACTGACCCATGGCTGAAAAAGGTTGCTGGCCCCTAATATAGATTCCAGAGGAACTCGAGGTTTGTGGAGAATGCTTTTTCATGGATCAGTTCCAGCAGGCATTTGGAGAGCAAGCTTGAACAGGGATGTGAAATTGATAGATGCCTTCATGTAATTAGCTTTTAATCTGTGCCAGAGGACTGGATACGATGTCGTTGCATCCCTAAGCAAAACTGAGCTCTCAGGGTTTTTTGTTTTTTTGCTTTGAAAGCTACACCAGCAATAAATAAATAAATCTAATTGTGTGAGTTTCATATGTGCAAATAATGATGAATAAGTCCTTTAGCGTACATGGAAGCACAACCCAATCTAATGCGTAGCCGGTGCATTATTAATCATAACTGAGCGGTAGTGACACGGACAGGGTGCAAAGGTAACGGGCACATCAGAATACAAATGTTCACTTTGATTTTGTAATGCATGGCTTAACTACAAGTCGGGCAGCCTGGAACAGTAATTCTATTTGTCATTAATAAAGAGGCATATTTTGAGCAGATGTCCCACTTCAGCCCCTCCGTGATCGGAATTAATTGGGGCAGGCCAACACAGCCTGGAGCGCCAGTTAAAGGGAATCAAGCTCAGAGCATTCACATCTTAAAATGTGGAAACTGTGCAGCCTTCCCGATGCTATTGGACTCCAACTCCCATCAGACTCAGCCAGCATAGCCAGGGATGATGGGAGTTGTAGTCCAACAGCATCTAGAGTTGGCTACCCTTGCCTCCTTCCATCTCAGTAAGAAACTATCCTTCCTTTCTGATATGTTGCCTTTTAATTCTCATTGCTGGGAGGGCCAAGCTTCCAAATTATAAAGATCTGCTTCCTTCATCTATTATTATTATTATTATTATTATTATTATTATTATTATTATTATTAATATACTGCCCTATATCTGCAGGACTTAGGACGATTCACAGGTTCCTCTAGTTGTGTGGGGGGGGTGTTCTTAACTTTAAATATGAGGTGGCTTGAGGAACTGTTATTTTATTTGATACATTTATATACCAATGATCAGTGCGTCTGGCTGTTAACCTGAAGGTTGGTGGTTTGAGCCCAACCAGAGATGACTGTGAGCAGGATTCCTGTATTGCAGGATGTTGGACGAGATGAATGTCAGGGTGCCTTCCAACTCTTTGATCCATTCATCTGAGGCTCATGGGGCGGTTTACATTATAAAAACACAAAATAACAAATCCCTACACACAAAGGGAATATGCCAGTGCCATGGTGACTCTTTGGCACAGACTGGGCAGGTAAGGAGCTTATAGGAAAGGAAGGGCTGACGAAGGAGATTCACATGGAGCAATCAGGTTGGTTGAATTGTACATATTGATTCAAATCAATCGGCCAAACCTTTGGTTGCAAGATGATAGTTGCTAGATAAAGAGGTACAAAGGTTAGCACCATCAAGAGGCGGCTTGATGGACGTGAACCCACAGGTTTGGATTCAAATCTTTGCTCAGCTACAGATACGTTTCTTGGGGCCATCACTGCCACTTGGCCTCAGTCTGTAGTTTTGGAGAACAGCTCAGATAAATGATACCTCTAGGTTGCAACCCTGTACACACTCAAAGGTAAAGGTAAAGGGACCCCTGACCATTAGGTCCAGTTGTGACCGACTCTGGGGTTGCGGCGCTCATCTCGCTTTATTGGCCGAGGGAGCCGGCGTACAGCTTCCAGGTCATGTGGCCAGCATGACTAAGCTGCTTCTGGCAAACCAGAGCAGTGCACGGAAACGCCGTTTACCTTCCCTCTGGAGCGGTACCTATTTATCTACTTGCACTTTGACGTGCTTTCAAACTGCTAGGTGGGCAGGAGCAGGGACCGAGCAATGGGAGCTCACCCCATCATGGGGATTTGAACTGCCTACCTTCTGATCGGCAAGTCCTAGGCTCTGTGGTTTAACCCACAGTGCCACCCGCGTCTCTTTGTACACACTTACCTGAGAGTAATTTCCTCTGAACTTGCTTGCTTCAAAGTACACATGTATAGAATACAGTAACCAGTTCCATACAGAGCAGCCCAGGGGCTGGTGTCAGCTCTGTAGATGGCTGATAGAACTGACCTTGGAGCTCTGGGTTTCAAATAAGGATGCTTGAGTGAAGTGAAGGACACGAGGCAGGAGTTGATAATGCAGGTGAGCTGTGCAGAAGCAAGCTGCCAGCTAGCTTTGTGGAGGCTCCTTTTATTGACACAATATGCAAACCCAGGCAGATACATTTTGGGCTGTGACCTTTACACATCTTCCAGTCCCGAGATTGTGGGGTGGCACAAAGTCATTTTGGCACCTGTTTCCACCGTGTCATTTTCCCCTTGCACAATGACGAAGGAGACAAAGGTCTCAGAGACAGGACACGGGAGACTACTGAGACCAAAAAAGGTTAGATAGAGGGCAAGATGTTCAGACAGCTGTGGCTTTATCTGTGAGGGGGAATGTGCTCCGTACCCCAAGGGCATGCGCGCAGACAGCTGAGGCTGCCTGCGGGCGGGAGTGTGCTCCACAACCCAGCGATCATTCCTACACTTGAGGAGTTAGCTCTTTTCTAGACACGATCTGCAAGTTGCAGCAGAGCTTTCTTTTCATTTTCACGTTTCTCCAAATTCGAGTGCTGCCGTTTCCAGCTCAGAAAACTACCCCTAAATGTGTTTTGAAACACATAGTATAGGATAGAATAGAAATGTCTTATTTTGACATAAAACAAAATATCTATTTAAATACATTCTAAGTGAGGAATTCAACAGCACGCTCTTCTGATTGTTCTTCCAGCACAAGCATTCAAGCTTGCCAGTTGGAACTATCCCCCCTCTCCTCTGCATACTGTTCTGGGGGTTTCTCCTGGTGATCAAATAGCTCAGTTGGTTAGAGCGTGGTGCTGATAACGCCAAGGTTGCAGGATCAATCCCCACATGGGACAACTGCATATTCCTGCATTGTAGGGGGCTGGACTAGATTAAATCAGGGTTCCTTCCAACTGAGTATTATCCAGACCAGGCGCACATGGCTAGGAGGGGAAAGCGCACACTATCAAGAGCCCTTGCTTCTGTTAGCATGCCAGGTTAGTTTAATCTGAGCCTTAAATACAATCCGCCCCCTCTCTGGATTTTGCAGAACAAACCACAGATTCATGCAGAAATGGGATGAAGCACACTTAGAAATGACGGTACCCAAAAGTGATCTGGACTAGAAATAGACTGACCATTCCCTCTTTTGGGCCTGCCATTATAATCTTAGGAATATAGTTACTTTATTACGGTTGGAGACCAGCTTATAAAACACACTTGGGGGTACCATCCCAGAAGGAAAACAAACATTTAAAACAATGTACAACAATAAATTTAAAATTTATCAGTGTATAGACACTTAAAACTTTAAGATAAGCTACCGCAGAGAGATGACCCAGAGCGACCCATGGAACCGAGTTTGGGGATTTTCTTAACGAACTAGTTTGGGTTGGGGGATGGTCTGCGCCTACAGATCTGTACACAGAATCTGGTGACCATCTGGGTATACAGTGGTACCTCAGGTTACATACGCTTCAGGTTACATACTCCACCAGCCCAGAAATAGTGCTTCAGGTTAAGAACTTTGCTTCAGGATGAGAACAGAAATTGTGCTCCGGCGGCACGGCAGCAGCAGGAGGCCCCATTAGTTAAAGTGGTGCTTCAGGTTAAGAACAGACCTCCAGAACGAATTAAGTACTTAACCCGAGTTACCACTGTAATCTCAGGTTCTTAGTCTCTTTGGATTTAGGTTCTTTGGACTTGAGAGGATGCTATAGGGCATGTAACTATCTATGCTGACCCAATGCCCATTACTGGTTGTTTCAAGAAATTCATGATTTAATGCTGCCATATTCGTTGTTTCTCCATCATCTGCTACAAATGGCAGTCAATGAGCAGGAGTCAGGGCAGGGAATAAGAGGATGTCATAACACCCGTCCCCACAAATACATTTTTAGGCCTTTGTTGTTTAGTTGTTTAGTCGTGTTCGACTCTTTGTGACCCCATGGACCAGAGCTCGCCAGGCACTCCTGTCTTCTACTGCCTCCTGCAGTTTGGTCAAATTCGTGTTAGTAGCTTCGAGAACACTGTCCAACCATCTTGTCCTCTGTCGTCCCCTTCTCCTTGTGCCCTCCATCTTTCCCAACATCAGGGTCTTTTCAAGGGAGTCTTCTCTTCTCATGAGGTGGCCAAAGTATTGGAGCCTCAGCTTCAGGATCTGTCCTTCCAGTGAGCACTCAGGGCTGATTTCCTTCAGAATGGATAGGTTTGATCTTCATGCAGTCCATGGGACTCTCAAGAGTTTCCTCCAGCACCATAATTCAAAAGCATCAATTTGGGCCTTAATGATATGATTAGCATGAATATTTCCTAGCAATTACCTATCTTTTCTGTTGGAATAGTTTTATCAGAACCTAGTACATTGACTTACAGGCAGGAATCCTGATGCTTTAATTTAATTTTTTGTGTATTAATTAAGGGTGTCAGGTTGGTTCATGGTAGATTAATTTATGTATTTATTTTTACAAAGACAGATTTTTTTGTGGGGGGGCTTTCTCCTTATTTACCGTTTCCATGCTACTTTTTGCTCAAAGTTTCCAGTAGATCCATGCCTGAACAAGACATTGACTGTAATTACTTTAGTCAGATCACAGCACTCATAATTTATTTTGCACTCTCTAGCACTTAATGCTATTAAAGCACCCGCAGCCAGGGGTTGGGTTGTGGCCTCATTATTTTCCAAAATAATGTTGATTAGCCTTGTCTTAGATAGTCAAGGGATAGCCAAATTGGGGCCATCCAGATGTTGTCAGACTACAACTCCCATCATCCCAAACTGTTGGGTATACTGGCTAGGGCTGATGGGAATTGTACTCTCTAGATGCTGTTGCACTACTGCAAGTATCTTTTCGCGTGGTACCCATAAATTATTTGTTTGTTTGGCGTGATATAGGGCTGCCATATTTCAAAAAGTGAAAATTCGGACACAAAAGTTGTTGCGCTTTTTTGGGGGAAAGTTGAGCTTTCCCTTTCCCCCTTTTTTGGGGGGGAGGGGGCAAAGTTATAGAGCTTTCGTTGACCCCCCCAAAATATCGTGGATTTAAGTCCTTTAATTTTGATGGGTCTGCTCTGAGTAGAATAGGCATCCCCAAACTCGGCTCTTCAGGTGTTTTGGAACTACAACTCCCATCATCCCTAGCTAACAGGACCAGTGGTCAGGGATGATGGGAACTGTAGTCCCAAAACATCTGGAGGGCCGAATTTGGGGATGCCTGGAGTAGAATTTACACCAGTGGCATAGCGTGGGTTGCCAGCACCCGCGGCTACTCGGAGGTGGGATGAGAGGCAGGAAAATAGATGCCTGCAAATTCAACTGCCTAATGGCATCACCCAGGGGGATCACAGCTGCAGAGATGAGAAAAGAATAGGATTATTTTTGTTCTCTAAAGAGGTCACTTCCTGGTTCGCATGGAGAAGCTGTTTTCATCGGAGCCCATCAATGGAAGTGCATAGCTGGCTTGAGGCAGCACTGGGTGTTGAAATTCTGCACCCCCTAACAATTTTGCACTCAGGGTGACCACCCCTGTAGTCCCCACCCCCCGTGCCATGCCTGTGATTTACACTGGATATCATGCAGTATGTGTTTTTAATCACCTTGCTGCCCAAGAATTGGAGTCGCTGGTGGTCTGCAAGGCAAATGCACTGGAATAGCGATCATTTTCTTATGGGTGGTGTTCATTCTCTCTCTCTCTCTCTCTCTCACACACACACACACACACACACCACACCACTTGCAGTAGTGCGCATGTGTGAACTGGCTATCGCAGATATACCACTGCAGCCTGCTCCTCATATGTGAAATCCTTTTCGGTGAACTCAGCCATAAATGAACAAAATGGTTTGGGGTCAAATCCTGCAATTCTTTCACACCAAAGAACTGAATCAGGCCAAACACCCATCTAGTCCAGCACTCTTGTTCTCACAGTGACCAAACCATGTGTAGCCTGCAAGCGGAACCTTCTTACAACAGCCCAACATAGTTTTAAAACTGCCCGTAGTTTATAAATGCTTTCTAATAAATGTTAAATAATAAGGTTGCAACAAGGAGAGCAAAGGTTGCTACGCCACACTATATTTTATATTGTACATAAAAATATTTTTTGAACTTCCCTGCCTTGTGAACTCTATCGCAAGCTTTAAATAGCACGCATTTATTATCAAGTCACAAATTCTCTTTTCGGAGTTTTACATATAAATAGAAGGCTTCCTTTGGTGGGGGGGGGGGATGAGCAATGTGTTGCTGCAACACATTTCTGCAGAAAGTGAAAGTTCAAATTCACTGGGATCCAATGTAAAGATGAGTGAAAAAATATGGCCACAAATAATAAGAAAAACCCAGTGGGCTCGTTTTATAATTAGACCCATTAAGGGGGGGGGGCTACCATTAGACAGAGTCAGGCAGTTGACTCAGACAGCCAATGTTGAGGGTCATGAAAAGACAGCAAATTGTTTAATTTACTATTATTGTATTTTTACTCCCAGGCTCTGGTGCTAAAATAACTTGACCAGCCCCTTGGGTACTGTGCACATTGACTGAGGGCGTGGGTACTATTTGCCGTTCCACTTCAGGCACCAAAATGTATTGGGCCAGCCCTGAAACCCTTTTATTATTGGTTCCTTGAAAAATGTCTTTGTGAGGATACAGGAAGATTCCAAGCAGAACATGTTAAAAGTAGGCTGAGGCCAGGGAAGCTGGCGAAGTGTTGGGAATCTCACCTGACAGACTTAACCAACACTTTGAGAAGTAGCTACGAAGCTTGAAACTGGAGACGTTGCCAGGCAGAAGAAATCATTCTGGGTTTTTCTCTCTTTTTTAAGGAGTTGGCTGACCTGCTTCAGTCACAGTCGCACATGCCCATTTTCTGTATACAAGGGGCAGGTGCTTTATGTTCCAGCTTTTAAACACCTGGTGAAAGCTGTCAGACCTATGCAGTCAGTTAAGAGTACATCATTCTACAAGGGTTCTTGGTGTATGTTTTTAACTGTTGTGAGCTTTTTATTATTTTTTATGTTTCATGTTTTTATTCTGTAAGCTGCTTTGATAGTTTTATGATAGAGTGGTGTGTATTTATATCACTGTATAGTCACAACACATTGGGTGCAATCGTAGGAGGAAATGCCAAAATCATTTCGTCCTGGATGTTCACCCACTTTCTGTTCCCGCCTCTTAAATAATATTATTGTTATTGCCAAGCATATAAAGCTGAATGCACACGTTAAATGCTCATAAGGTGCAGGTTTAAAGGTAAAGATAAAGGTAAAGGGACCCCTGACCATTAGGTCCAGTCATGGCCGACTCTGGGGTTGCGGCGCTCATCTCGCTTTATTGGCCGAGGGAGCCAGCGTACAGCTTCCGGGTCATGTGGCCAGCATGACTAAGCTGCTTCTGGCGAACCAGAGCAGTGCACGGAAACGTCGTTCACCTTCTAGACGGAGCGGTACCTATTTATCTACTTGCACTTTGACGTGCTTTCGAACTGCAGGGACCGAGTAACAGGAGCTCACCCCGTCATGGGGATTCGAACCGCTGTCCTTCTGATTGGCAAGTCCCAGGCTCTGTGGTTTAACCCACAGCGCCACCCGCGTCCCCATAGGTGCAGGTTTACTGTACAGCAAATCATCGTGGGCCCAATGACATTCTATCAGTCTCAGGGTGGAATATGTTAGAATTCCTGCTCCATGATTGCAGTCATGGGATTTTTGTCTATCACATGACGGTGTATGTTTTGACTCCACAAAGTGGGAAGTGACAGAGACAGGATGTTTGTGTTACTGTGTTCCGTGAAGTGGGACTATTGTCCTTTGTTTTTTCCCTCTTTGCTGTCTGATGCTAGAGAGAGAGGGAGCCATGTTGCAGTGCTCTGTGTGTGTTTATATGTAAATAAAGTAGATTAGCCAAAATGCTGAGTTGCTGAGGTCTGTTACGCAAGCTGCGAAAACTCTGCGGATCCCTAAGTGTGCTGATGTCCGTTGGCATCGGTCGCTGTGATGTTCGGGCTGAAGAAAGCTTATGAAGCTCCTGAACGATTGACCAGGAGGGAGGCAACATTCAAGTCAGGCATGTGTCTCTTCCAGGGTCCTACTCGAGTGTAGACTGAACTCCTGACAGAATGTACAGGAGGGGATAAAAACCCACAGCTGCCCAGCAACCTGTAGGCAACCTGTTTTTAAACACTTGAAGAAAATAAATATATTTTAGGGGAACAGAGGCAATCCTGCAACCCATGGACCACCTTATAAAGGGGACCAGCAGGACTGGGAACTCTGAAGTGGGCCCATGGTTAGGGTTGGGAGGTACAGTGGTACCTCAGCTTAAGTACTTAATTCGTTCCGGAGGTCCGTACTTAACCTGAAACTGTTCTTAACCTGAAGACCACTTTAGCTAATGGGGCCTCCTGCTGCTTCCGCGCCGCCGGAGCACGATTTCTGTTCTCATCCTGAAGCAAAGTTCTTAACCTGAAGCACTATTTCTGGGTTAGCAGAGTCTGTAACCTGAAGCATATGTAACCCGAGGTATCGCTGTACCTGATTTTTAACATTGCAATATATCACCCGTAAACATCACAATATACAAACATATCACAATGTCTGAAATAAGAAAGGAACTTTGTAGAAGCAAACAGTGGGGGCTGGCGATAATCTGGTTTTCAACTGTGTGATATAAAGGTAAAAGGTAAAGGACCCCTGGACGGTTTATTCCAATAAAAGGTGACTATGGGGTGTGGCACTCATCTTGCTTTCAGGCCGAGGGAGCCGGCGTTTGTCCGCAGACAGCTTTCCTGGTCATGTGGCCAGCATGACTATACCGCTTCTGGCGCCATGGAACACTGTGACGGAAACCAGAGCACACGGAAACAGCATTTACCTTCCTGCCACAGTAGTAGTACTAGCACTGGCGTGCTTTTGAAATGCTAGGTTGGCAGGAGCTGGGACAGAACAACTGGAGCTCACCCCATTGTGGGGATTCGAACTGCCGACCTTCTGATCAGCAAGCCCAAGAGGCGCATATCACCGGCCAGACATTACGGTATTGTTATGTACTGAGTTGAATAGGATCCAAACTGCAGCAGTCTGATTGGTCCTAGAACAATAGGATTCAGAATGCAGCAGTCTGATTGGTCCTAGAACAATGCAGCAGTATGATTGGTTGGCAGGAACCACCCAATCATGCTCCAGATATAAGTGAATCCACAACCTGATTGTCTTACAGTAGAATTCCAGAAGTAGCCAATCATGTGCAGCCCATTGTGTAAATAATGTATATAAAGCAGATACTTTGAGGGGACATTCATTCATTCCTCCTCACCACTATGAGCTGAATAAAGAGCATGAAATCACTTTGCGACTCTGAGTATATTTCAGGTATGCTGATATATCACAATTTTTAAAAAAGGATGCAGCATTGGTTGGTTTCCCGGTTTCCCCCACATTGTGAATTTTGCATTGAATTGTCATATTTCAAGAGGTAAAAATCCAGACACATCGTCTGATAGCCCCTTCACTGCCACCGAGCCTGAACTGCCCATGCCAGAGCCCCCCGTGCACAATAATATTTTATTTTAAACCAAAATCCAGGACATTTGCTTTAAAATGTAAAATTCCCCCGGATGGGCATGTAGGACCCAAAAAGAAGACATGTCTGGGAATTCCCAGTTGAATGGCAACCCTAATTTTGCATAGTGCACATGCACACACACACACACACCCTCCATGATTTGTGATACATTGCCAGGTCAAAAATTATGAAACCAATACAGTGGTACCTCGGGTTAAGAAGTTAATTTGTTCTGGAGGTCCGTTCTTAAACTGAAGCACCACTTTAGCTAATGGGACCTCCCGCTGCTGCCGCACCGCTGTTGTGCGCGATTTCTGTTCTCATCCTGAAGCAAAGTTCTTAACCCGAGGTACTATTTCTGGGTTAGCGGAGTCTGTAACCTGAAGTGTCTGTAACCCGAGGTACCACTGTATCATTATATGGACTTCGGATGATATGTTGATATATCACCCAGCCTGCACTGAGTCAGGTGAGTCTGCTTTGGAATTCAAAGTTGGAAGATTCTTCCTCTTTCATAATTGCAACATAACTCTCCTGTGAATTGCAGCATACTTCTCTGTCAAGGATGCTGTGTGCATAACCTTTTCTTTATAAGACAGCGAACTAACAGTAGCTTCAGAGCCAAAACGTTATCCCCCAAAGCAAGTGTTATTTTTAGGAAGGACATCGAGTGGCATTTAAGAAAACCAAACCCTGCTCCCCAATTGTTGTTACTGCCAAGACCACAAAAGCAAGGCCAACTTGTTTGAAAAGGTAGGCAGTCGAAAGATAATATCGAACAGACTGTTGATGCCATCAACTTCTCTCAATCAGGGAAAGCTCCAGGGTTGTTATATGTTGGGGGTGCCAAGTCGATTGTCGGCTAAGTTAAATGAGCCTTTGAGAGAGAGGTCTGGAAAAAAATTGGCACAGAGAAAAAAATATTATGGTTAAAATGTGTTTATAAAAGAACATCTGCTAAAGTTTTTGGTTATTAGTCAGTTATCAGAGCCAATATCTCTTCACTGGGAAGGTGGTTCCCAGTGATTGCCTACGCTTAGCACGACTGTTTATGTATTGAGATTCTTGATTATTGCAGTACAACTATAAGCTAAAAGAAAGTTAAGGGGCTATGGAATATTGCAAGCAATAAATAAATAAATATGCTGTTGATTCTCGTTAAGGAACCTTGTTCCTTTCATTTAACAGTTAATAAATATCTTGAAAGGGTTTTGGAAAACATTTAATGCTGCAGGGGCAGGGAGAGAAACTTACCAACAGTGTATTTTTGTGGTGGGGCTCTAGTCTACTACCCTTAGTATCACAAGATTGTCATGAGAGCGCTTGGACTAAAATTGTCAACTGAAAGCTCTACTTTTCTGGTTTATCACCACAACAGTTATTAACACCGGGCTTCAGTAAAGCAAATCATTTAATTAGACAGTGCCTATATGATATCAAAAGGATGCGGGTGGCACTGTGGGTTAAACCACAGAGCCTAGGGCTTTCTGATCAGAAGGTCGGCGGTTCGAATCCCCGCGATGGGGTGAGCTCCCGTTGCTCGTCTTCAAAGCCCATGACACCTTTGGTAAAGGCTGTTCCCCAATTGGAGTGCTCGCAGGCCAGTGTTTCCCAATTGTCGGTGTTTATCCTACATTTTTTAAGATTTGCCCTGAGAGAGTCTTTAAACCTCTTTTGTTGACCACTGGCATTACGCTTTAAGTACAGAATAGAGTAGTTGCTTTGGAAGACGACAATCAGGCATCCGCACATCATGACCAGTTTAATGATGTTGGACAAGTCACCTAAAGTGTGAAAGAATGAAAACCAGGCACCTCACAGAAACCAAACTGAACGCAGCCTCAGTTTCTCATTGTCGCTTCATGCCTTGAAAATGATATTGTGTCTCACCCTCACCCTCCCCCCCAAAAAAGAAAGAAAAGGAGGGGAAAACTTCTTGGCAACAAAGGAAACTGGCTGCGCCTGTTGAGAACTGTTCATCTCACTAAAGAGCTGCTCCCTCACTTCTGAGACGAGTAAGGCTGCTATAAAACCTCACTTAGCATGGAAGCCAAGCTTCTCCACACGTCTGTTAAAAGAAAACATTAAGCAGCGGCTGCCTGGGCTTGGGAATCATGAAGCATTAGCATAGGAATGCCAGAGCCAAGGCCCTCTGTAAGCCGTCAAGAGAGCCTTGCTCTCAAACCTCGCATTGGGATATAAAATTATTAGCGCTCGTTTCTCCTCACACCCACTGCCCACACACGGCTAGAAATCACCTAGCGCTGCGTGACTGGAGTTTATTTATTTACTTTAATAAACAAGCAGCGGAGTCTGTAGAATGAGGCTATGGAAAAACATGCTAAATCGCTGCTTCGAGGGGACCTGTCAGTCAGCGTTTTCACGATACAGATATGTCTGTCCTCTGTTTATTATTCAAGACAAAGACATTAAAAATAAATATCTGTCTCCAGGTGGAACGCTTTCTTTTTTTTAAACTTTCTTTTTTTTTGAAAACCAAGACATGACTCTTTGTAACTTATCAAGTGGAAGACAGCCTCATTTATGGGAACTATCCTGGGGAGACATTCAAAGTCCTTGATAACCAAACATTTGGATAAAGGAGAGTATTGTTTGCATAGTCTTAAGGTGTGTCCATAATGTACATTTAAAGCACTATGATACCGCATTAAACAGTTATGGCTTCCAGCAAAGAATTCTGGGAGCTGTAGTTGTTAGGAAGCCTCCTATTCCCCTCACAGAGCATCCCTGTTTAGGGAAGTTTTTAATGTTTGATCTTTTATCGCTTTATTATTACTATTATTCTTCTGTCGAGAGCCACCCGGAGTGGCTGGGGAAACTCAGCCAGATGGGGGGGTATAAATAATAAATTATTATTATTATTTAAATCATTATTATAATTTCCAGAGTGTTTCAACAATCCCTGTTCAGCTCTAGAGCATTTATGGCAGAATAAATCTCAGTCGGTATTTTACTACAAGATTGAAGGCAATGCTCCAGATACAAAATGCAGTTGTTTATCTCTCTCTCTGGCATCAAAGTGAGAAATAATTGCACTGGGGAAATTGTTCTTTTAAAGAGAGGTGTGTGTGTGTGTGTGTGTGTGTGTGTGTGAGAGAGAGAGAGAGAGAGAGAGAGAGAGAGAGAGAATAGTGTGGTTATGGTGGAAGTTCAGGGACCCCACAGATGGCAGTGCAGAGTGTGGCAGATGATAGAAACCCCACTGCCAACTTGAGCATGTTGGTGTCCACCAAGGGCCATCTCTGGTTGCTTCAGGATCTTTTCACCTTTGAAGGTGACTTCTAAACTGCAATTAATCCAGAATGCGGCAGCTAGACTGGTGACTGGGAGTGGCCACCAAGACCCTATAACACCAGTCCTGAAAGATCTTCATTGTCTCCCAATACTTTTCCAGTCACAATTCAAAGTGTTGGTGCTGACCTTTAAAGCCCTAAATGGCCTCGGTCCTGTATACCTGAAGGAGCGTCTCCATCCCCATCGTTCAGCCCGGGCACTGAGGTCCAGCTCCGAGGGCCTTATGGCGGTTCCCTCCCTGCGAGAAGTGAGGTTACAGGGAACCAGGCAGAGGGCCTTCTCGGTAGTGGCGCCTGCCCTGTGGAACGCCCTCCCAGCAGATGTCAAGGCAATAAACAATTATTTTACTTTTAAAAGACACCTGAAGGCGGCCCTCTTTAGGGAAGTTTTAAATGTCTGACACTGTATTGTTTTTGATATTTGGTTGGAAGCTGCCCAGAGTAGCTGGGGAGACCCAGTCAGATGGGCGGGGTATAAATAATAAATTATTATTATTATTATTATTATACAGTATTATTATTTCATAGTCAGTGGGAAGCTGGCCAGCTGGCCAGCCACATACATGGTTAGAGGTGCTCGTTTTATCAATTTTAATTTTAAAACATGTTCGTTTCTACAGCACACTGGTGCTCATTCCCAAGTAAATGTGCTTAGGAGCATCATGCCAACCGAAGCAAATCCCTTTTCATAGAATCATAGAATCATAGAGTTGGAAGAGACCACAAGGGCCATCAAGTCCAACCCTCTGCCAAGCAGGAAACACCATCAGAGCACTCCTGACATATGGTTGTCAAGCCTCTGCTTAAAGACCTCCAAAGAAGGAGACTCCACCACACTCCTTGGCAGCAAATTCCACTGTCAAACAGCTCTTACTGTCAGGAAGTTCTTCCTAATGTTTAGGTGGAATCTTCTTTCTTGTAGTTTGGATCCATTGCTCCATGTCCGCTTCTCTGGAGCAGCAGAAAACAACCTTTCTCCCTCCTCTATGTGACATCCTTTTATATATTTGAACATGGCTATCATCACCCCTTAACCTCAAAACTCCCTTAACTATTTCATTCCAATAGTCACAATGGTGCTGTGAATTGAGTGAGTTTTTCAAAAGGAGAAACTGCACATGCTCCGAATATGTATTTAAAAAAAAACAAAACAGGGAAGGCAATCTGCCTTTGCTTTAAAAAAAAAAAAAAAAAGATTAGCAGAAGGGTGGGGAACTTGTGCCCCTCAAGATTCTGTTGGAGTGCGATTGGTTCGGCCACACCAGATGCAGAACTACTGGGCTGCCATAGCACTATGTCATTGAATGGAAGGTGAGAGGCAGGGATGCGCTGGATTTTGCCATTGCACAGGTTGTCTCTGAAATTTGAGACGTCAAGGTCCACCACTGATCAGGGTTAATGGGAGTGGAGCCCATCAACATCAGAGTGGTCATGGGTTGCCCTTTCTCACACCAGCACATCAGTAATGTAGAAGAAGTTGTAAAACAGAACTGGCCAGGATGAGAGGGCAGAGGGAGAAGCAAAACGTTAGCTGAAGTTCAAACAATACTTATGACCCGCTTGGGAAGGAGCCCATAAGACCACGACGTTCAGGGTCTAAAATTAACTAGCTGTACCACTGGAGAGAACGAGAGAGGTTAAAAGATAGAACAACCTGGGTGGAAAATGTTTAATCACCCTAACGGCAGCCAGGCAAACTTCAGAATGTTGACCATGTTCTTACAATAATATTATATAGTATAAGATGTGACAAGAATAGGCCATATATTCGGGCTGTGCATCAAACTCCTAAAATGGGATGCCAGCAGAATAAAAAGAGGTCTTCAGGAGCTAAACAAATTGATGGTTTCTCTCCTGGCACCGTCCCCCCTCAAAAAAACCACTCTCTGTCTGGGGTATTTATTTATAAAAGTATTTATATACTTCTAAATCACAAACCACTTAGCCTGAAATGGGGCATGTTCCCATGTGAGGCACATTCTATATACATGATGAAACTTGAAATGGGGGCACGTATGCTCTTTGGATATAGGGACGCGGATGGCGCTGTCGTCTAAACCACTGAGCCTAGGGCTTGCTGATCAGAAGGTCAGCGGTTTGAATCCCCGTGACGGGGTGAGCTCCCGTTGTTCGGTTCCAGCTCCTGCCAACCTAGCAGTTCGAAAGCATGTCAAAGTGCAAGTAGATAAATAGCTACCGCTCCAGCGGCATAGTAAACGGCCTTTCCGTGCGCTGCTCTGGTTCACCAGAAGCGGCTTAGTCATGCTGGCCACATGACCCAGAATCTGTCTGAGGACAAACACCGGCTCCTTCGGCCAGTAAAACGAGATGAGTGCCGCAACCCCAGAGTCGTCCGCTACTGGACTTAATGGTCAGGGGTTCCTTTACCTTTACCTATGTTCTTTGGAAATGGTACAGTCCCAGAAAAGACTGTACCATATATCCTTATCAGCATTTGAACCAGTTCTAAGTGGATAAGGAAAATGACATTGCGTTCCTTACCACAGTCTGTTCCTAGGGTGTGTCCTCATTGCAATTTCTTTCTTCTCCTCCATATGGCTACGTCAAGACACCCACCTCAGTTCTGCCATCTTTGTTCCCTCCAATTGTTGTTGGACTACAGTTTCCTGATCACTCATCATGTTGGCTGGGGCTGTTGGGAGTCTAGAAAGCCACAGGCTCCCAATCCTTGCCTTGAAGATAGTTTCTTTCTTCCAGTCTTTTGGCTTCTGAAAAGAGCTCTTACACTAAAAACCCTGTCTCCCAGCAGTTCTTTCAAGGGGATGGCTACCTGTTTCCCTCAGGAAACTTGACATCTCTTCCTCCTCCTCAGGCCTTTTGGCATATCTGTGGGTCCCTTCTTACACGGGAACGTTTCCGTGATGGTTTTTTTGTGTGGTTTTGTAGGCTAATGAGAAATGGGTTTGCTTGGTGAGCCAATTGTGCCACACTCTTCTTCACAGAAGGTCAGAACAAAGTGACATTTTGCCAACTTTTCCGCAGCAACAGGATTTTGTAAACAAACAGCGGCAACTCACAGGCTTCTAGCGAAGCAGGAATCAAATATTTAGGGAATCCTCCAAGATGGGGAATGTGGACAGTTCCTAACCAACACTGCTGACATCCCTTTCAGTAGCATGACCAAAGCCTGCATTTTTGTTTCAAAATTTATAATTATTATAATTAGGTCTATGGACCCCAGACACTTGTCTCTTTCCCCTTTCTGTGTCCCCTTCTGACACTGCTGTTGGTGCCTGCAGTACTTGAGAGCCAGCTTCTACAAATGAGGCGGCCATTCTTAAGCTATGCAGACAAAGGGAGTGGTTCCCCTAGCAACAGGAACCATGTGGAGGTTCTCAGAAAGCTCTCGTTCTCCCGTTTTCTTTCGACTTAGTGCCTTTTGCACGGCATCTCTTGAACAGAGGAACTCGAAAACTGGGCATGAAACTGCAGCCAGCCTTTTTGAAAAACAACTTACTCTACCCAACAAACGGCACCAGCTTGAGGAGGCAGATGTTCTGCAGTCAAAGTGAGAGGAGGGGCGAAAAAACCCCTATGATGCTAGCTGGTAAGTAAACTAAGGAGTGCAACTCAGGTTGTTTAGAGAGAGGGAAAAGTTTGTGCCGCTATGTTACTGGATTCTGCACTCATTTTTTCTTTCTTTTTTGATAGCAGGGGGTTGGCACTGAGTGCTGTAATCATGAATGGTGGTGGTGGTGGTTTATCTCCATCACAGAGTTTGTTGTGCAGAAGCACTGAAGTGGTGATTGCAGGACTGAGCATCTGGGCTCACACTATGTTGTCTCTAGCAAGTCAAAATCTTCTTTTGAATGCAGCTTCAGTTCTGCCGCCCGTCAGCTTGGAACTGTATGTCACAAGGGTGTTGTTAATTACTGTATACTTCAAGGACTGCTACTGATTGTAGCATCGACATTCGTTCAAGCTGCAGTCCTGTGCATGCTTACCTGCTGGGAGTAATCTTCATGGGACACAGTGGGGCACTCTTGAGTTAATCCCACATAGAGTTGTACCATCAGTGTAGCTTTTGAGATCAAGACCACTTGTGGCATGCAAAAACTGAAATTTTTGCATGTAGTTCAAAACGATTCAAAGCAACAAGGCAGGTTTAATTTCCAATTTTTTTTAATTTTAAAAAAGTGTGTTTGTGTGTTTTACTCCTGGTGCTTATTGTTTTGAAAGATAGGATCAAGGTCATATTCAGCCTCTATTCCACAAAAATGAACTTGTGGAAATCCAGTGAGCAATATTATGTGAATTATGCATCCCTTATATAAAAATGAACTTGTGGAAATCCATCGAGCAATCCAGTGGCAAGGAGGGATTTTCAAGTCACGTTCCTATTATATTTTTGTTAGGATTTACCATGTGAATTTGGCTTCAGTTTCTTCTGCACCAGGCTATTAGAAGTGCGCTGGTGTTAACGTGCTCTTGCTGCAGCTCACTGTTATCAGATTTCTTGCCGTGCGAGAGTCCAAGGTAATGCAGCAAACATCTGGCTCCTTAAAAAAAATGTACAGTGCCAAATTGATTCATAATGAAAATCCATGGGGTATATGGAAGGCTGCAGAAGGAAGTAAAGATGTTTTCTAGGCTGTTTATTAGTGGAGAACCAGGCTTGGGCAAATAGCTTGGGATTCATGATAAGGACAACTTTGTAGATCAGGTCACCTGTCCTGTGTGCAAAATGCTAAACTATTTGGCATCAGGAATGCAAGCCAAAGAAAAATGGATTTGGAGCAAGTTGCTGTTTTGATTACTCCTGCCCTGAAGGGAGATGAGAGGCAGGAATATGGAACACTGCTGAGTTTGGAAAATGGGAAGGACCTGTTTTGAGGGATATATATTTAATGTCCATTCAATATGATCCAGTTTTGAACCCCAGTTTTTGTTCCTTCCCACCTTTCTGTGATTCCTCTCTTCCTCCCTTTCAAACCAAAACAGCCATTTTTAAAGTTGTGAACCCCTTTCCCCAACCAATTCCAGGACCCTTAGGAAACTACAGTTCCCAAGATTCTTTGGGGGGAAGTCATGTGATTTAAATGTATGATATGCATGCAGCCCATATCTCAACTTGCCTCATTATAGCACTAGTCCTGCAATATTCAGTTCCAGCTGCAAGCCCTTATTCGGGTAACGCCCCCCCCCCCCCGTCTCTCCAACATCTTATTTACTCTTGGCTTTTCTGTTAACAAGACCAGGCATTTAGTTTTAGAAGTTGTGTCAAATAATTTCCCTCACCATGGGCACAATGAGATTTCCAGTTAGCTACTTGTTAGCCAGGGGCATGGGTGGCACTGTGGGTTAAGCCACTGAGCCTAGGGCTTGCTGATCGGCAGGTCGGTGGTTCAAATCCCCACGACGGGGTGAGCTCCTGTTGCTCGGTCCCAGCTCCTGCCAACCTAGCAGTTTGAAAGCACACCAGTGCAAGTAGATAAATAGGTACCGCTCTGGCGGGAAGGTAAACAGCGTTTCCGTGCGCTGCTCTGGTTCGCCAGAAGCAGCTTAGTCATGCTGGCCACGTGACCCGGAAGATGAGCGCCGCAACTCCAGAGTTGGTCATGACTGGATCTAATGGTCAGGGGTCCCTTTACCTTTACTTGTCAGCCAGTGATCCTTTAACCACATTGTTGAATGGGTATGAATAATCTGAGAGTGGGGGCATATATTGCCAAAGAAATCTGCAGTAGCTCTGGGGAAAGGGCTCACTTGTCTCCCAGTTCCCCAAACAGCAATAGCAGCAGTTGTGAGGTCTTTCTCCTTTCCCTCTAGAGTGCGCCTTTGGGGTTCTGTGCCTGTGGGAGTGTGTAGGGAATTGACATTGATAATGCCCACATTCTGTGGAGTCGGAACTTTGGTTAGCAAGCCGAACTTCTCACAAAGTAAGTTTCCTGGGGCACCAATTAGGAAATGAATTGCAGCGCGAGCTTTCATGGAAAAGAGTCGATTCACCAGACAGATGAAGTGGACAGTGGAAGTCTTGGTTGTTAAAGTGAACGTGGGCTGAAGAAGACAGTTATGCAAGCAACGTTAAACAGTAAAGGAGCATAGCCTGAAAGCAGAGCAATCTCTGCGAATCAGTAAAGCTGAAGGGAACAAGAGACTCAATTGCATGGCACCAACAGGTCCACAGATGTTGATTATTCACATGTACCTAACCAACGAAGCCATCTACTGATCTGCAAGACAGAGCTGTTCCTCCAGACCTTTGGCCGAGGCACAGTCTGACCCCCTCCTTCTGTAATCCTCATAGAACTCTAGCCCAATGGTTGCCATTAATTTGATTCTGAATTGATTTTAGAATCAAATTAATGGCAACCATTGGGCTAGAGTTCTATGAGGATGTATTTCAAATAATTGTCTGTGATTTTATGTAAACTGTGCTATTTTTACTGTTGTTAGCTGTTCTGAGCCCGGCTTTGGCTGGGGAGGGCGGGATATAAATAAATTATTATTATTATTATTATTATTATTATTATTATTATTATTATTATTATCTGGGAAGTGCTCCCTATGATCCTTTGCGGTCTCACATTGCTATGATGGGACTATTCTGGGTGGTGGGGTGGGGTGCCTTTTCCAGTCTTGGAGTGTGTTCCTGTTCTATGTGGGAAGCTGAGCTCCTCAAGTTTAGAAGACTTAAAACCTTGCAGCCATACCTGACTATGTCTACTATAACCGAAGTCTCATTACAGGTCCTACGTGGGTGGCACTGTTGTCTAAACCACTGAGCTTCTTGGGCTTGCTGATCAAAGGGTCGGCGGTTCAAATCCCTGCAACAGGGTGAGCTCCCGTTGCTCTGTCCCAGCTCCTGCCAACCTAGCAGTTCGAAAGCACACCAGTGCAAGTAGATAAATAGGTACTGCTGTGGCAGGAAGGTAAATGGCATATCCATGCGCTCTGGTTTCCATCATGGTGTCCCGTTGCACCAGAAGCAGTTTAGTCATGCTGGCCACATGACCTGGAAAGCTGTCTGTGGACAAACATTGGCTCCCTCAGTCTGAAAGTGAGATGTGGGCCGCAAACCCCATAGTTGCCTTTGACTGGACTTAACCATCCAGGGGTCCTTTACCTTTTTTACCTTTACAGGTCCTGCTGTTGAAAAAGGTAAAGGTAAAGGGACCCCTGACCATTAGGTCCAGTCAAAGGCAACTATGGGGTTGCGGTGCTCATCTCGCTTTATTGGCCGAGGGACCCGGCGTACAGCTTCCGGGCCATGTGGCCAGCATGACTAAGCCACTTCTGGCGAACCAGAGCAGTGCACGGAAAGGCCGTTTACCTTCCCGCCAGAGCGGTACCTATTTATCTACTTGCATTTTGATGTGCTTTCGAAATGCTAGGTTGGCAGGAGCTGGGACCAAGCAACGGGAGCTCACCCTGTCGCTGGGATTCGAACCGCCGACCTTCTGACTGGCAAGTCCTAGGCTCTGTGGTTTAACCACAGTGCCACCCATGTCCCCCTGCTGTTGAAAAAGCAACACCTTAATGAGTCAGAAGTGACCCTGCCTGAGGAGCTGTGGTTAAAGCCAGAGGGGAGTGCCTCCAGCCTTCCAAATGTTATTGGATTCCAACTCCCATCAGCGCCAGCCAGCATGGCCAATGGTCAGGTATGATGTGAGTTGTAGACCATCAACTACTGGAGGGCCACAAGTTATGGCATCCCTAGTTTAAAGAGATGAGTGTTGAAACCTGGAACATGAGGTATGGATCAAGGGTGGAATATGCCAGCTCAGTCCTGTTTTCCAGCATAATAAACAACTGTTGAAGTTGCAGCATCTTGACAAGAGCAGCAGAAGTGACCTTGTCTAGCTTCTACCCAAGCTCGGTTATTAAGAAAACAATAATCTCCTTAATCAACTATGGCTTCTTAAGCGAGGAAAGTTGCATCCAAACTAGCCAATTTCCCTTTGGAAGATACCTTATTTTGTGCTGAGCCAAATTGAAAGCATGTTGAAGGAAGATGACACTTCAGAGTGACTGTGCCAACATTATTGCGCTCGATCTTCCTGAGACAGATATCTGGAGCTCACGGGGCCTTCCTTTTTTAAAGCAGTATGTGAACTGGAAAAAGCATTTTATTTTAGTTGAGGTTTTGAAGTTCTAATCCCACCCCACCCCCCTCCGCAACATCACGAGAAACAAATTGTCATTGACTGACAGAAACAGCTTACAGAAATTTCTGTAGGTGGCTAGAAGCCAAGGAATTGGAGAATTCGGAGTCTAGATGGAAAGATAATGGCTTACAGGTCTGTTTTCTGGCTTTTATCAGTTGCGCATGGCAGGATTGTCATTGCTGAGAGGACTTAAAGATGAAATGATTTCCCATCTCGGCTGAATTTATCTCTCGAGAATAAATACAGTTTCCCCAGAAAGGTTGACACCGCAAAGTATAATTATTAGGATAATGTACACAGCTACAGGAAGACACAGTCACACGTTTCAGGTCTTGCCAAAGGCGATCAGAATGCTGCACCATTCTGCTTTGTAGCTGAAAGTTGAAGTGATCCTGTTAACTCTCTGTATGCTGTAGAGTGCTGTGTTTGCTGAGGAATGAATGAATCCTATCTTGCTGGAAATTCAGTTGCATTCCACCTACATTTACGAGACAGGATGAGATTCAGAGAAGGAGCTGCTCACAGAACTGGGTGAGGAGGATATGAAGAATTGAAAGAGCTGCGTTATCCAGTTGTGTGGTGTAGTGGTTATAGTGTTGGAATAAGATCTCATTTTTCTGCTGATGTTTCCATATCTGTGGAGGGGTCCTTGCAGGTGGTAGTCCAGTGTGCATCACTGGTACACCAATCATTAGTACTTTTGGTTAGTACATTTAATTAGTGATGAACCGACTACCCCAAGCTTTTAAAAAAAGGAAAAAGAGAGGCAGGAAAGTAGCTAATTTTTCTGAGCCCATTTTCCAAATCTGACTATTTGTGCCTCCAGTATTATCAGGAGCATGACAAGATTGGAAGCCTATATCCAAGGGAGTAAGAGATGTCCTTATTTGATTTTCACCTGGGCTAGAGGAAGATTCTGGGCCAGAAATGATGTATCCACTTATTCCAAAATTCAGTCAAATTGTTACAAGCTGGCTGAGCTGATATTATGACCATAATTACAAACTTTGGCGACATTGCTACCTTTAAAAATTTGACTATTATTGCTACGAGTAATTTACTCTGCAACGCTACACAGAGCAATTTTAGCAGTGGGGATTCAGTTTTAGTTGTTGTTTGTATTGTTTTTAAGCAAATGTGCATTTTGAAACCTGTGGAGGAATCACAGTGATGAGAAATACTGCCACCGGTCCAAAGCACACCTTTCGCATCATGGAAATGGAGCTGTTGGGTAGTCGATAAATGCCACGCAACTTGGAACATAGTTATTTGCTTGTCTAGTTGAAATGTGGGCGTACATAACTCTTAAGAAAAGAAGCAAAAGCTCGCCTTCTTTGGAATGGTATACCTGCCTTTATTATCCTTCATTGATCAAAATAAATAAAGGCGTTGAATAAATTTAATTTAAATCCAGGTCAAAACACATTACAGGCATCTCCTCAGATATGTGGGGGTTACGTTCCTGGGTATCACATGTATACATGAAATCACGTATAGTGGGGGGGGGGCACCATCTACAAAGTGTGTAAAGGTAAAGGGACCCCTGACCATTAGGTCCAGTCATGGCCGACTCTGGGGTTGCGGCGCTCATCTCGCTTTATTGGCTGAGGGAGCCGGAGTACAGCTTCTGGGTCAAGTGGCCAGCATGACTAAGCCGCTTCTGGCGAACCAGAGCAGCACACGGAAACGCCGTTTACCTTCCCGCCAGAGCGGTACCTATTTATCTACTTGCACTTTGATGTGCTTTCGAACTGCTAGGTTGGCAGGAGCAGGGACCGGCTTCTGAAAAATGTTCACAAACAGGAACAATTACCCGTACTTCTGGCTTTGTGGCATTTGGGAGTTGATTTGTTCATCAACTAAATCATTCAGGAACCAAGGTACCACTGTACAGTGGAACCTCGGGTTGCGAATGTGATCCATGAGGGAGGCACGTTCGCAACCCGCATCACCGCATCTGCTGTGAGATCTGGTTTCTTCTTGCAACGGGCAACTTCCCTGTCTGTCACACCCTTACCACAGATTTAATGCATATGCCCCCCCCAATCCTGGGAAATGTAGTCTACCCCTCACAGGGCTACAATTCCCAGCACACCTAAACATTCTACAGATCCCAGGAATCACTGGGTGAAGCCATGGGTGGTGTAGATTTTAGTGTCTGAATAGCAACTTCACGCTCTTCTCTGTGTTGATGTTGTGTGAGAGCACAGTCTATTTCCCCCTCCTTCCTGCCTCCCAGCTCTCTGCAGGAGTCCTTAACTGAAGCACTTGTTTCTGCAGTTTAGCCTTGGTTATATAACATGTTCCAAGTGCAACCTGTGAGATAATCTGAATACGAAAAGAACAGAGTCCTTCATGGGTAGGAGCTGTTTGACTGGGAAAATGCAACTCTCATTTGGTCACTCTGGAAATCTTGCGGGTGTCTGAGAAGCGGTTCTAAATTTAGATGCGCGTGTGTAATTTTGAGTTAGTTTAATTTGGCAAAGTGTTGTTTTTAAATGGGTAAATTTATAGCTTGACCCCAAGATTGGCTATGTCATTGCAGAAATATTTAGCATGGACCATACCAATGATTGCACTGGTGAAATGCCAACATAGCTTGGTGCTATGACAACACTGTGAGGATATTAACATGAGTATTGCAGCTGGATACACAAATGCAAGTGTAGTGGTATTCTGTTATAAACAAGGGTAGTGGAATCTGTCAATTCTGGTTTTGTTTCCTTGCAACTTTGCATTTTATTTTATTTTTAAGTCGCCATCAAAATACACCAGCATGTTAGTGTAGATTTATTCTAATATGCACATTTTTGTTAGTGCCTTTGCCCAATATACACATTTTTTGAAATGCAATTTCCCCTGGTGCATTTTGGCACATTACTTTCACTAATATGTGCATTTTCAGACACACGTAGCAGCAAATACATTCCTAAACACATTATCCAATGGGAAAGTTGCATTGCAAAAACTGGAGAAGTGAGAGTTTTGAATGGCTATGTTCTGCTTTCCATATTATTCCAGAAAGTGTGAATTGGGTAGGTTTGTATTAACATGAAAACTGAATCTAATTTCTCCCCCATCCCTAATTGCGTGGGGCTACCTTTGAAGGTGACTTGGAAACTACAACTAATGCAGAATGTGGCGACTAGACTGGTGACTGAGAGTGGCCGCCGAGACCATATAACACCGGTCCTGAAAGACCTACATTGGCTCCCAGTACATTTCTGGGCACAATTCAAAGTGTTGGTGCTGACCTTTAAAGCCCTAAACGGCCTCAGCCCAGTATACCTGAAGGAGCATCTCCACCCCCATCGTTCAGCCCAGACACTGAGGTCCAGCTCCAAGGTCCTTCGGGCAGTTCCCTCCCTGAGAGAAGTGAGGTTACAGGGAACCAGGCAGAGGGCCTTCTCGGTGGTGGCCCTCTCCCTGTGGGACGTCCTCCCATCAGATGTTAAGGAGATGAGTAACTATATAATCTTTACAAGATACCTTCCTGTATAGGGAAACATTGTTGTTGTTGCTATTACAGTCATACCTTGGTTCTTGAACACCTTGGTACTTGTACATTTTGGCTCTTGAAAGCCGAAAACCCGGAAGTAAGTGTTCCAGTTTTTGAACGTTCTTTGGAAGCCTAACATCCAACGTGGCTTCCACGGCTTCCGATTGAGTGCAGGAAGCTCCTGCAGCCAATCGGAAGCCGCGCCTTGATTTTTGAACAGTTTCGGGAGTCAAATGGACTCCCGGAGCAGATTAAGTTCGACAACCAAGGTATGGCTGTGTTTATTATTATATTTATGCCCTGCCCATCTGGCTGGGTTAAAGTGTAATGTTTTATTATGTTTTCATACATGTTGGAAGCCACCCAGAGTGTCTGGGGCAACCCAATCAGATGGGCAAGGTGCAAATAATAAAATTATTAGTAGTAATAGTAGTAGCAGTATCCACACTGTAATAAAAATCTTGCCTTGACCACATAACCTTGCCAGAGAACGCTGTTCCCTAGGTACACACACATGAGCAATCAGGCTCACAGCCAGTCACCTTCTACACACCTCTGATTCCTCTTCTCAGAAAAGACTTCTGAAAATGCAGCGGGGTTAGAGTGAGAGCAAAATAGCTCTGTTTCCAACCTACTCTTCTGTACCATAGACAGTAATGGGAACAGTTTTAAAATAATGCCCTATAATCCATGGGGTATAATTAGAGCCCTTGGAATTAAGAATGGGGGTATATATATCCCATAACTGTCGCGTTGTATTTTCTGTGCTGAATTGTCCTTTGCCAGGGCATACAGTGCAGCCTTGCAGTCTCAGATGTGAAAGAGGAAGATTAATGCATGTGGTTCCCTAACCACCTTTCACATCTTTACAGCTAAACATTGTTTATAGGGATCAACTAGTTCTCTGTCTCTTCTGTTTTATTATGAGGCTGTGTTCGGATCTCCTTTAAAAGAGAGGATGATGGATGATCAACTTTCAACATGAGTGAAAAATGGGCTGTCCCAGGAGAGCAGGTTATAGGGAGAAAAGTTTAAACGATGATAAAACTCAGCCTCCACAAGACAGTAAGATTCTGTCTGTGGAATCAGTATGACTTCTGTTACATACAGAACTTTCCCCTCCATTGGCTTGGATGTTTGCTATAGGAAGCCTAGGTGAGCTTTCAGATCTCTTTGTCCAACAGAAACTGGGAGTGAATTTGTGTTCTGCTTTGGAATGCATCACAGTAGATCGTTGAATTGTGTGGTCCGCAATGGGTCTCAGTGCCGTAGCCTGGGTTGCCAGTTCCCAGGGCGGGGTAAGTGTTGTGCCCCCTGCTGGTGGACTGGGGGAGTGCACCTGGGGGCACACGCAGAGCCTGCCTCCAACAGGCTTCTGGCCGGCTCCCTCTCCCCACCCGCTCACTGGACCAACCCACCTGTTGCAGCACCTCAGCTGCCAGAGCTCTCTGCCTGCACATCCTCAAAAATGTGCACCTGGGGCCATGGCCCCCATATGCGATGCCTCTGGTGGGTCTCTACAGTTGAAAGTCACTGCACTTCTGGAAATAAGTATGCCAGCTGCGGAATTGGTAAAGGTAAAGGGACCCCTGACTGTTGGGTCCAGTCGTGCCAGACTCTGGGGTTGCGGCGCTCATCTCGCTTTATTGGCCGAGGGAGCTGGCGTACAGCTTCCGGGTCATGTGGCCAACATGACTAAGCCACTTCTGGTGAACCAGAGCAGCGCACAGAAATGCTGTTTACCTTCCCGCCGGAGTGGTACCTATTTATCTACTTGCACTTTGACGTGCTTTCAAACTGCTAGGTTGGCAGGAGCAGGGACTGAGCAACGGGAGCTCACTCCGTCGCGGGGATTCGAACCGCCGACCTTCTGACCGGCAAGTCCTGGGCTCTGTGGTTTAACCCACAGTGCCACCCACGGAATTGGTAGGTGAGCCCAAAATCTGTAGTCAGAATTCTAACTGAGAATCAGATATTTGAATTTTAGGATATATGAGTATATCCTAAAATTATATATGGTGTGTGTGTGTGTTTGCATATCCTCCTCATAGTTGCACTTGGCTGCATCAGATAGCTGAGATTCTAAGGAGCTTTGTGCTTCCTCCAAGACCCTTTGGGTGTTCCATTCAAATACCTGGAAACCCTAGAGGATATTTTCCCATCAAGAACTCCCTAGTACAGCTGTGGCGGTGTGGGTCGGTGTTTTTCCATCAACTCAGTTCAGCTGGTCTTTGAGGATGTGCTTAGTTCTAATCAACCAATTGGCCCTGAAAGCAAGCGTTAAAAGGCGTTCCCTGCAAGCCCCACTTTGTCTATTTGCAAACTACTTTGTCCTGGTTTGTCTGCTGGTGAAAGTTCGTCAGACCACCTTCTAGTTTGCAGAAGAAGAACATCGATCTGCAGGAGTGGCTTGAATCCAAACTGCAGCTGCAGGACAAGACTTGAAACTCGTTACTTGCTGATCAACTGATTGGCAGTTGCAACAAATTCCTTTGATGTCAACTGACATCATAATAATCTCACGGGATTGCCCAGTGTGTGATCAAACCCATCTGTCAAAGTTGGCCCCAAAGTTGGTGGGGGCAGCATTTGGATCAAGCCTGCCAGCCAGCTCTAGTTCCCTACCAAAGGTAAAGTTCTAGTTCCCTAACAAAGGTAAAGGGACCCCTGACCGTTAGGTCCAGTCGCGGACAACTCTGCGGTTGTGGCGCTCATCTCTCTCTATAGGCTGAGGAAGCTGGCGTTTGTCCGCAGTCAGCTTCTGGGTCATGTGGCCAGCATGACTAAGCCGCTTCTGGCAAAACCAGAGCAGCGCACAGAAACACTGTTTACCTTCCCGCTGGAGCGGTACCTATTTATCTACTTGCACTTTGATGTGCTTTCAAACTGCTGGGTGGGCAGGAGCAGGGACTGAGCAATGGGAGCTCACCCCGTCATGGGGATTTGAACTTCCCAAATCCCAAATCCGCTAATGTGCATTAGCAAGTTTAGCAGTGAATCAAAACTGGATTATAAGGCCAACCTGCACAGAATAAATGTGTGTGTGCATTTCAGAACGGAATCTCAGGCAACGGCCTTGAACGTCCCGAGGGATACCTGAGATGCATTTAACTTGTAGAAATTGTTCCACAGAGATTGAAGATGAATGCTGTTTTGCTCACAAAAGCCTCTTTACAACAATAGCCTTTGAGTGCCTTGCTACGACTTTGGAACGTTGTTTGATTTTGCCCATAGTTTAACAGAGCGAAAAAGTGTAACTCAGGGTGTCAGCCCTACCTGTGTAAATCTCTACTTACCTGACCCATCCCACTGCAGCTCCTGTGCTGTTTTCACCATCGCAACAGGTGACGGACGGCTCCCCTGGAGTGCATTTAGGAGATGTGACTGACTTCTGTCACAATCCATTAACTCCTTCTCTCCTCTTCTTCAGGGGCAAAACAAACCCTCCACCCATTTCTTCTTGCGGCCTGTCATCTTTTCTTTGGGTGTGTCAAAGCAGCTTCCATTGGAGGGCCATGGCCTCATACCAAAAAAATTTAGAGATTAACATCACTGGCAAAATAGCAAATGGAACATGCAGCCTGTGCTGATCAGGCCTTGCCACACCACATCCATACATGAGCAAAATTGTGGTTAGGGCTGCAGCGGAGGTGGGAAATAATGTTGCTTGCTTCCAGCTTTTGCTTCGCTGTTTGATTGGGAGTTTTCTCCATAGGAATCTCACTCTTGAGGCTGCTTTGAATGATAAGAACATAAATAGAACCCTGGTGGATCTAGCCAACGTCCTGTTCTGGCCAAAAATATGCCTATGGGACAAGTTGGACCTGAGCACAACAGCACTCTGCCCACCTGAGATTCTCAGCAAAATGCCTCTGAAATTGGAGACAGGACATGTTATATTTCCATCCTTTGTTCTTGAAGTTGAAAGTAGAGAAGGAGACAAGGAGGAGGACTGGGCATGTGTGTATGTTAATGGCTTGTCCTTCTCTCGAGTAGGACCCTGGCAGACACACATGCCCGACTGGCATGTTCTCTCCCTCCTGGTCATTCGTTTGGGAGCTTCAAATGCTTTCTTCTGCCCAAACATCACAGCGAGCGATGCCAACAGACATCGGCGCACTTAGGGCCGCAACTTACGCAGTTGCGTAACAGACCTCAGCAACTCAGCATTTTGGCTAATCTACTTTATTTACATATAAACACACACGGTGCACTGCAACATGGCTCCCTCTCTAGCATCAGACAGCAAGGAGAAAGAACAAAGGACAATAGTCCCACTTCACGGAACACAGTAACACAAACATCCTGTCTCTGTCACTTCCTACTTTGTGGAGTCAAAACATATACCGTCATGTGAAAGACAACAATCCCATGACTGCAATCATGGAGCAGAAATTCTAGCAGTTCAGGGTCCTTTCCAACTCCACAATTCTGATTCTACGCATAATATTTTTATTATTTATACCCTACCCATCTGACTGGGTTACCCTAGCCTCTCTGGATGGCTTCCAACAGAAATAAAAACACAATAAAACATTTTTAAAAATTGCTATGCAGGGCTGCCTTCAGATGTCTTCTGAAAGTTTTATAGTCAATGGTATTTTTCTAGAAAAAGAGGTGCTGGAATTCACCATGGACGCCTCCCTTGTTCTCTTAGAATGGCAACGGCACCCACCTGAGAGGTGTCAGAACTGAGTTCCAGCGAGTTCAGGCTGAAAAAAGCCCTGTGTATAGTTATTTATCTCCTTGACATCTGATGGGAGGGCGTTCCACAGGGTGGGCTCCATCAAGAAGGCCCTCTGCCTGGTTCCCTGTAACCTCACTTCTTGCAGTGAGGGAACCTCCAGAAAGCCATCAGAGCTGGACCTCCGTGTCTGGGCTGAAGGACTTTATTTAGCAAGTCAGTAATGAGGAGAGGGAGATGTGTAGAGATCAAGTTAGGTGAATGTCATTTTCTCAGTCTCTCCTATTACTAGAGCCTGGGGTCATCCAGTGCAGCTGAATGTCAGGCAATTCAGATCAGACAAAGAGGAAGTACTTCTCCATGCCATATTTAATGAAATTGTGGATTTCATTACCACAAGATATAGCAACGGCCATCAACTTAGATGGCTTTAAAAGGGGATTGGACAAATCCAGGGAGAATAAGATGTTCCACGGTTATTAGTCATAATGACTGTATGTTACCTCTGAGATCAGAGGCACGTAGGACTCTTCTTAGTGGCTCCTAATGGGATCAGGGGCTCGGGTTTTGCAAACCAGTTACAGGATTTGGAATTTGGCATTTGGCAGATGCAAAAAGTCACAGCCTCAGTTGAGTCCCAATCGTTGTGCAGTTTGCCATCTATAAACAATCACAACCTGCTTCTCGTTTTTCTGCAATTTTCACATCAGTGCTAGTCTGTGCACATTTAAAATTTGCATATATTGGTTTAAATTAACGCATTTGAGCAGCAAAGGCACATATTGGTTTAAAATTGCTTCTCTAGGAGAGATAATAACAATAGTATTGAGGAATGAGGCAGAGAGAATTTCTAATCCAGGCAGAATGGAAGCATTTATGGTGGTTGCATAACTAGAGTAAAGGAAATAGCCAGAAATGCTGTAAAAGTTTAGGAGGGCAATCTTGTTTCATTTCTTAATTTCTTGCCCATCCCAAATTTGCAATAAATTTTCTTGCCAATCCCAAATTTGCAATAATTTTTGATTTGACCCATTGTCGTGCTTGTAAATTGTTTTAAACTATATTTTAATAACGCATTTTTAAATTGCTAACTCTCCCAAAGACCTTATGGGGAAAGTCGGGCAAGAATGAATGAATGATGTGCTTTGAATTGCCTCCAGAATGCCATTAAATTACATAGATGTCCTCTAGCTTTTCCTTGGAACACTATAGTTCACTAAGAAAGTTTGTCAAAAGAGGATCCTTAAAATATATATATTCCAAGGAATAAAACTTTTCGTATCCTGCTACAAAAATTAGTGAGATTATTAAGACCTTCTACATAAACGCCTATTTCTGTCTGGGTATAATATTTAAGATGGCAATTATTGGATCAGTGGGAACTGGGTGGCCCAATTCTATGCATAGTTACGTGGGACTAAGTCCCTCTGAACACTATGTGTCTTACTTCTGAGTAAATATGCATAAGATGGTACTGTAAATCAAATCAAATTCAAGCAGCTCATGTTAGCCACAAGAGGGCAATGTTGGCATACTGGATAGGGATCCATTCTGACCAAGTTTCTAAATCCTGAGTTCTAATTCTGTCTGCAAAGTTGTTCTTTTAAATTGTTCATGTCTTTTACATTACTATCAGCTAGTCAGTGGGATGTCCAGAGCCAGCGTGGTGTAGTGGTTAAGAGCGGTAGTCTCGTAATCTGGGGAACCGGGTTCGCATCTCCGCTCCTCCACATGCAGCTGCTGGGTGACCTTGGGCCAGTCACACTTCTCTGAAGTCTCTCAGCCCCACTCACCTCATAGAGTGTTTGTTGTGGGGGAGGAAGGGAAAGGAGAATGTTAGCCGCTTTGAGACTCCTGAAGGGGAGTGAAAGGCCGGATATCAAATCTAAACTCTTCTGGTATAGGAGACAGGAATACATTTCCTGATTTGCATGGCAGGAGCACTTTGACCTAGGACATTCCTGCCCCTCCCCCCACCCCATATTCATTTTATTATTATCGTTTGATTTTTATTTAGAGCCTGAGCTTGCATGAATCAGAATCAGAATAATCTTTATTTGCATCAGCCACCAGCTGTAGCAATAAAATAAAATGTACTGAAGTGAGAGGTAAAAACATAACTTTAGAAAATACATTTGGGGGGTTTATATCAATAATCAAATAATAGTTCTTAGTCTAATTGCCCTTGCTAAAAAACCTTGCAGCTTTTGATGTCACCTGATCAACTTGATCTGCTAAAACACAGTAGCAATGGTTGAGCAACCCCCGGCATGGACAATAATAGAGGGGTAATAATCTCCTGAAATCTTTATAAAGAGGGCAAGCCAGAAGGACGTGAGCCACTGACTCAATACTGCCATCTCCGCAGGGACATAACAATTTTTCCAGTGGAATTTTGTTAAATCGACCCTCAAGTACAGCTGAAGGCAGTATATTCAATCTTGCGAAAGTGAAAGCACGCCTGTATTTTGGAATTCTATAATTTTGTGAATAGGGTGCCTGAGTGTCAAAATGACTAGGTGGAAAATAATCGTACCATGGACAAAATGTCCTTATTGTGGCCAGATTATTCTGTTGCTTGGTATCATATAGGCGCTGACCAATTAAATGATTTGATTTACTGAAGCCCGGTGTTAATAACTGTTGTGATACTAGGGGTAGTAGACCAGTGGACTTGCATGAATTTTTTAGTGCTTTAAAAAGGAAAGTGTCCGACTCCACAATTTGCTTATATCCTGCCTACAATCTGAAGTCCGCCGGCCAGAATTCCCTCTGCCCAATAGTAGGGCATCTCTGCATGTAGCAGTCTTCTTCTCCTGAGTTCTGGGGGGGGGGGGTTAAAGTTTCACAAGTAATTCTGCAATTTTAGAGCAGAGACTCCCGACTTTTTGGGGACTGAGCACACATTTGTGAATGCGAGAAATGGTTGCGGGCCTCCCCACCCACTGTAACTAAGCACAATTTGCCACTTATTCAATTGTTGACTACAGCGGGATGCTTCTATTGGGTCTAATTTCAGCAGTGGGAGGCAACCCTATGGGCCACCAGGGAAGGCCCCTGAAGGCATATCTGTGCTCCCGGGCACCACGTTGACAACCCTTGCTCTAGTGTCAGCGACTGGATGGATGAGGAAGAGTGGTGGGAACAGCCCAACCAAGAGCCCCTCAGGGAGGGCACAGAAGATGATGACTTGGATGATGGTGGTGCGATACTGAAGAAAAGTCTGGGGAAGGGAGAATCTAGGAGGTGCTAGAAGCAGAGTGTGCTGGTCCCGTGGGTTACCTGAGAGGCGAGGTCCAAGTCCGGTCCGTGGTCAAAGGTGCAACGAGGAGGCAGTCTGTAGTAGCTGAAGCTGGGTGCAGGGCAGGGAGCCTGGTGAAGTCAGGAACAGGCTTGCAAGCAGGGAGCCAGGGCGGGTCAGGAGCTCAGGCAGGAACTAGCAACCAACAATGTTGCTCCTGCAACTTGGGACTGGGGCTGGCCAGCTCTCATCTGCCCAGAGGCATAGGGCAGCCCTGATCCTCTGGAGACTCACCTCTCCTGGCCTGGAGGTGAGCACTCCTCCTGCGGGAACTTAGCTCCCTCCGGCTCTCTGCCCTAAGCCTCTGCAGCTCAGGAGAGGCTGGAGGGTTACCGGACCCAGAGGCAACCTCAGCTTCCTCTGACGGGGCTGAGAGTGGAGCACCTGCAGGCAATGGGTCCTCCACCCCCTCAGGAGCCAGAGCAGGCTCAGCTGATGCCTGCACCTGAGGATCCAGCACAGGTGAGGACCCTTCAGGCTCATGCCCCAACTCAGCTGGTTCTGGAGGCAGGGCATCCTGTGCAGGCTGGGATCCCTCAGGTTCAGCATCTGAGTTCGAATCCCAGGCCATCACACTGAGGGTTTGAGCAATCAAGGGGTGTTAGGAGAAGGAGGCCCTTCCAGGACAGGGTTTGAGGCCAAGAGTCACAGTGTGAGCACAGACTCAGAGGAGTCAGAGGTAGCTGCGCAGTGGAAAGACAATCCCAGTCCTCCTCTCTGACACCTTGATGGAGGAGAGCTCTGCACATTGTTGAGCCATGAGCCAGACTGGCCCAGAGGAGGAGCTCACCCCCTCAATGCAGTCTTCCTTTGCTTGGAGGGATCCAGAGTAGGAAGGGCAGAGCTAGTGGTCAGTTTCAGCAACATCTCAGCTGGATTATGGTGAACCAGAGGACTCTGCTGTGTTGTTTTCTGTTAATAAAGAGCTTATTGCCTTCCACACCTTCCGTGTGTGTGCCTGCCCTGTGGTTGCCCTGGCTCATTGACAGCCCCTTGACATTCAGATTGTCACAGCAAAGGTGTGTTTGGCTCCGCGTTCTAGAGTGGCTTTCTCAAAGAGGTGTTTTTAGGGATAACATTCTGGGGGTTCTGAGCTTGGCATCACACAGTCCAGAACCAGAGGTAGTTGAGAAACCCACGAGGACTGGCATCACAAAATGCTGACATAGCCCAAGACTTCAGAATATGTAGCCTTCACATCTTCTATGTTAGGATTTGTTGAGAGCAGGGCTGAGGAACCTTCTGAAGCTCCATGGACTGCATTCCTTTGTGGGTAGGCCCAATAGCAAAAAAAGAGGGTGGAGCAAGGAATGAGATTTTTACCTCTCTAGGTTACATTTCACCTACCCAGAAGTCAGAGGTTTCTAACCTCTCCTCCCCACAAAAACATCTATGCAAACAAGAGACATTAGCACAATTCAGTGACACATTACCAGCCAAGCTAAAGCCCTAGAGCCAGTGTGGTGTAGTGGTTAAGAGCGGTAGTCTCGTAATCTGGTGAACCGGGTTCACGTCTTCGCTCCTCCACATGCAGCTGCTGGGTGACCTTGGGCTAGTCACACTTCTCTGAAGTCTCTCAGCCTCACTCACCTCACAGAGTGTTTGTTGTGGGGGAGGAAGGGAAAGGAGAGTGTTAGCTGCTTTGAGACTCCTTAGGGTAGTGATAGGGACGTGAGTGGCGCTGTGGGTTAAACCACAGAACCTAGAACTTGCTGATCAGAAGGTCGGCGGTTCGAATCCCCGTGACGGGGTGAGCTCCCGTTGCTCGGTCCCCACTCCTGCCAACCTAGCAGTTCGAAAGCACATCAAAGTGCAAGTAGATAAATAGGTACCACTCCGGCGGGAAGGTAAACGGCGTTGCCGTGCGCTGCTCTGGTTCACCAGAAGCGGCTTAGTCATGCTGGCCACATGACCCGGAAGCTGTCTGCAGACAAATGCCGGCTCCCTTGACCCATAGAGCGAGATGAGCACCGCAACCCCAGAGTCAGTCACGACTGGACCTAATGGCCAGGGGTACCTTTACCTTTACCTTTAGGGTAGTGATAAAGCTGGATATCAAATCCAAACTCCTCCTCTTCTTCTTCTAGATGAAGATTTGGGGAGCCAGGCTGGTGAGGGGTGTTGCCTGAGGAGGAAGAATCGGCTGGGAGAGTTCTGAGGGCCTCACAGAAGTGCGTAGAGGGCCACATTGAAACCTCTTTAGCATCTGAATTAGAGGAATACATAGGAACTTTGTTGTCGGCCAGAGCAACACCGCATTAGTTTCTTTACAGGCATTGTCTTGAAAGGTTTGCAGCGTGAAACATAAAAAAGAGACGACAGGTGCCGAGCCAGTACGAGGGGGGGGGGGGGAGCTCAAGGAAGCAATGGATAGAAACAGAGTGACAGGCAGAGACCTTGAGGCATCAGCTGCCCTTTCCCTTTGAGTGTTCAGAAGTGTTTGTGCAGAAACCTTACTCACATTTTAATGACCCTCTTTTGTTTCATTTTATTTTTTTTGTTTGGAACTAACCAGTGCAATTTTTCAAGAACGCCTAGCCTTGTTCTCTTATAATGGCAATGGCGCCCACCTGAGAGGTGCCAGAACTGAGTTCCGGCAAGTCCAAGCTCGAAAAAGCCTCTGCAGTCCTGCTATTAGGGAAAGTAGTGGGCACGACTTAGCATGACAAGTGGTTCGGATTCTTGGGCAAGACCTCAGTGTTGGAGGAGGTATTACTGTCTCATCAGTGGCGGACAGGACAGGGGAGTAGTAAAAGGTAAAGGACCCCTGGATGACTAAGTCCAGTCAAAGGCGACTGTGGGGTGCGGCACTCATCTCGCTTTCAGGCCAAGGGAGCCAGCGTTTGTCCACAGACAGCTTTCCGGGTCCCAGTACGTTTCCGAGCACAATTCAAAGTGTTGGTGCTGACCTTTAAAGCCCTAAACGGCCTCAGCCCAGTATAGCTGAAGGAGCGTCTCCACCCCCATTGTTCAGCCCAGTCACTGAGGTCCAGCTCCAAGGGCCTTCTGGTGGTTCCCTCGCTGCGAGAAGTGAGGTTACAGGGAACCAGGCCGAGGGCCTTCTCAGTAGTGGCACCCGCCTTGTGGAACGCCCTCCCACCAGATGTCAAAGAGAAAAACAACTACCAGAATTTTAGAAGACATCTGAAGGCAGCCATGTTTAGGGAAGCTTTTAATGTTTAATAGACTATTGTATTTTAATGTTTTGTTTGAAGCTGCCCAGAGTGGCTGGGGAAACCCAACCAGATGGGCAGGGTATAAATAAATTATTATTATTGTTATTATTATTATTTGGCCAGTATGACTAAACCGCTTCTGGTGCAATGGAACCCCGTGTTGGAAACCAGAGCGCACAGAAACTCTGTTTACCTTCCCGTCACAGTGGTACCTATTTATCTACTTGCACTGGCATGCTTTCGAACTGCTAGGTTGGCAGGAGCTGGCGCAGAGCAACGGGAGTTCACTCCATTGCGGGGATTCGAACTGCCGACCTTCCGATTGGCAAGCCCAAGAGGCTCAGTGGTTTAGACCACAACGCCACCCCCATCCTTCTCCCAACCCTCGGTGAGGTGGGACTGTACATAGTTTCTGACGTGGCAAAGTGGATGAGCTAGAACCTACCTCTGGAGGTGGAGCTCATGCTGTGTGGGTTGGTGGGTAGATGGGACTAGACAAAGGAAACTCCTCCCACTAGGGTCTTCCCTTGGATTCTCTTTCTCTGGCTCTCCGGACCCGGGCAGAGACCTTCCTAGCCCACTCTCTCCCTCCCTGGTGTCTTGGGAGGTCACCTGGCCTGGCCAGACCCCCCACCACTCAGGGCCTATGACACATCTGGAGGTCCACAGGTGTCGCACACCTGGTGTGATGGCCTGGGATTTGGATGCTGAACCTGAGGGATCCCAGCCTGCACAGGATTCCCCGCCTCCAGAACCAGCTGAGCCAGGGCTGGGACTTGAACCTGAAGGGTCCTCACCTGTGCTGGACCCTCAGGTGCAGGCATCAGCTGATTCTGCTCTGGCTCCTGAGGGGGTGGAGGACCCATTGCCTGCAGGTGCTCCACTCTCAGCCCCGTCAGAGGAGGTTGAGGTTGCCTCTGGGTCCAGTAACCCTCCAGCCTCTCCTGAGCTGCAGAGGCTCAGGGCAGAGAGGCGGAGGGAACTAAGTTCCCACAGGAGGAGTGTTCGCTTCCAGGCCAGGAGAGGCGAGTCACCTGTGGACCGGGTCCGCCCTATGCCTCGGGGCAGATAAAAGCCGGCCAGTCCCAGTCCCAATTTGCGGGAGCAACATTGTTGGTTGCTAGTTCCTGCCTGAGCTCTTGACCTGCCCTGGCTCCCTGCTTGCAAGCCTGTTCCTGACTTCACCAGGCTCCCTGCCCTGCACCCAGCTTCAGCTACTACAGACTGCCTCCTTGTTGCACCTTTGACCACGGACCAGACTTGGACCTCGCCTCTCAGGTAACCCATGGGACCAGCACACCTGGACTTCAAGAACTCATGTGACATTAGGGCAGTGGTTCTCAACCTTGAGTCCCCAGATGTTTTTGGCCTACAACTCCCATGATCCCTAGCTCACAGGACCAGTGGTCAGGGATAATGGGAGTTGTAGGCTGAAAACATCTGGGGACCCAAGGTTGAGAAAGGTTGCCTTAGGGCATCTGTTACTAAGCAAGCGTTGGCTTTTACCCCAAGGAAGGGAAGATCTCTAAATTACAACTAGCATCACACCATTATGAGCAAGACACGATATATTTTAAAATGTGACTGATCCATGTTAAGTAATCTTGAGTATGTTTCCTTTGTGGATGTTATTGGGAGCCTCCCAGAATGGGCTGGGGCAACCCAATCAGGTGGTCATTACATAAATAATAAAAGGGTGATGATGATTTTCTCCTCCTATTTTTTTAAAAAATATAGCTCTCCTGTTCAAATGAGCTTGCTCAACGTAATCTGTTGTGCTTATCGCCAACATTGGTGATATTTTAAACTCTGCAAATACCTTAATTACATTACATGAGTAATGTAACTGTGTGTATAAACTGTATGCATAAATATTATATTAAGCAGCTAATATTGTCTGTTCCTAGATCCATGCCTGCTGTGTTGGTTAGAAGCAAAGCAGCTTGCTTTCCAGTTTGCCTAGGGATTTTACTTTATCGAGTTACTGGTTTAAAATCAACAAATTAGAACACAGTACACAGTATCCTTTTGCTTTATTCCACGGTCTTGAATTGAATTAGCCCTTATCATTGAATATTGTTGTTGCTAAATCCTTATGTAAGCAGAGACTATAGGATATAGATATGCAGCAAGATTTGCCTCGTGTTGTGGCATCGAAATCGTCTGCTTTTCTTGCCAGCATGTCAATATGGTTCAAGGTGATTTGACAGAGCTTTGAGATGCCAGCAATACGAAAGCTTTAACATCTTTATGGCTTGAGATTGCAGAGACAGAAAAGCTTCCGACATGATTAACGAGGAGATTGAATAATAGTTTAAAGATTTCGTAGCTGCAGAAAAAGTGTGATAGATGACTCTCATCACTGTGTTGGATTTATGGCAAAGTTTAGAAAGAGTTATTAAAGGGTTTTAATAGCTTGACTGCAGTTGGTCAACTAAATCAGGGTTTTCATTAATGTCCTGAATATAAGTAATTTAGCAGTTCCTCTTCCTAAGGAGTGTGTTCTGCTCCTGATGCTGTTAAAGCCCTGGCTAAATTCTATATCAGGAATAAAATATTTTAATGTGTTATTTGTATTGCTTTCAAATGCTATATCTTTTATGGGTTTCTATTGTTTGGTGGTGGAGAATTATTTTTGTAAGGACTTTCCCTGCTGAACAAATGAACTTAAAGACACATTTTAAGCCGCTTATGTGTTTTTTCTCTGAGAAATTATATGCTCCAGCAGTCTCCACAATTTGTGCAATTGGTTTTTTATGCATCTGACTATATTTCCATGTTGCAATTTGCCAAGCGCTATGGCGCGCGCACACACACACACACACACACACACACTGGTACCTCAAGTTACAAATGCCTCAGGTTACAAACGCTTCAGGTTACAAACTCCGCTTGAGAACTTTGCCCCAGGATGAGAACGGAAATCGTGTGCCAACGGCACAGCAGCAACAAGAGGCCCCCTTAGCGAAAACACACCTCTAGTTAAGAACAGTTTTAGGTTAAGAATAGACCCCTGGAATGAATTAAGTTCATAACGAGAGGTAACACTGTGTGTGTGTGTATCTATATCGATATATCTATCTGATATCTGTTGTGAGCTACTCTGGGCACAATCAAAAATTGAAAAGGGGCATATAAATTCAGCTAGCTCTTAGACAGCAGGGAAGACTTTCAAACTATAGGTAAACTATTGCATTTAGCAAAAATTACCCTTACTAAAGGGACACGGGTGGTACTGTGGGTTAAACCACAGAGCCTAGGACTTGCCGATCAGAAGGTCAGCGGTTTGAATCCCCGTGACGGGGTGAGCTCCCGTTGCTCGGTCCCTGCTCCTGCCAATCTAGCAGTTCAAAAGCACGTTAAAGTGCAAGTAGATAAATAGGTACCACTCCAGCGGGAAGGTAAACTGCTTTTCCGTTCACTGCTCTGGTTCGCCATGCTGGCCACAAGACCCGGAAGCTGTACGCCGGCTCCCTCGGCCAAAAAAGCGAGATGAGCACTGCAACCCCAGAGTCAGTCACGACTGGACCTAATGGTCAGGGGTCCCTTTACCTTTACCCTTACTAAGGCTAACAGAGCTGTTGATTTTGTACTTTCTGTTTTTGGAAGTTGTTCATTATGGTTGTTTCTTATGGAACAAAATAAAAAAGCAAGATTGAGGCAAACTTTTATAGCTGCCCTGATTTTCCGATATCACCCAGCCCTCCCCCACCCCCCAAAAAGTCCTGGGGACCAGAACTGGCTTGTAGGCCAGTGGTTCAGCACCCTCTTAAATAAGCTGTAAAAAAGAAGTAACTACTCAGAATCTCATCTTTGCCACATCTTGATTCTTATACCTCCAGATTTGACATGAACTCACTTGAGTGAAGAAACTGGAAGATAATCATCCGAGGCATGACTTTGCAACTGAAAAAGAGATCTGCAATATCTGAAACCGCCTCCTTTGCCAAATACAAATTTGACAAAATGAATCACGCATCCAGATTTTTTGGTTTGGGGCGCTGCTAACTTGTCTGCCAGTGTGAATGAAGGGAGGCTGAAAAAACCAGCATTTGGTTTGAGTTTTTTTCTCCTCTTAATTTGGTCTTAGTGCCTTAAGACTAATTGGCCTTTCAACATTGGAATTCCTCTTACAGCTGTGTAAAAGAGGGGATTTTTCCTGGTGCAGCTTTTCAAATTCTTCCAACCCTTAACTATAATGAGCTGTATTTGCTGAAATTTCTTCTTCTTCATCATCAACATGAAAAAGGACAAGGTGTTAAAAGTACACAAGCAAACACAGCGAAAGGGCCTTTCATAGCCAATCATGAAAGCTTCATAGTGCGAGATTTGATACTGATAGCACACAAGTGATTTCTTGATGCAGATCCTAGTCATTTCTGAGTGGCATTGCCCCTTGGCTTGGAAATGTTCCAGTCCCCCAGCCTTTCAAATGACATTTCCCAGCACAAAACAGACTCCGCTAACCCAGAAATAGTACCTCGGGTTAAGAACTTTGCTTCAGGATGAGAACAGAAATCGTGCTGCAGCGGTGGCGCACCGGCAGCAGGAGGCCCCATTAGCTAAAGTGGTGCTTCAGGTTAAGAACAGTTTCTGGTTAAGAACAGACCTCCAGAATGAATTAAGTACTTAACCCGAGGTACCACTGTATTCAAAAAGTGAACTCCTGTTCATGTGGAGGAAGCCTAAAAGACCATTAACTGTTAATAACTCATTCTCAAATTGCCCCCATTAAAAATCAAATTGCCCCCTGTGGGGAGTGTGCCCCACAATCGGAATTATAGTTTGAAATTTGTCTTATGCAGTGCTATTTTTCAGATTGTCTCTGGTCTTATGGGCTGTAGCCACAATTACTGGGTTCATGTGGTTTAAATGGACAGGTGAGACTAAATTTATTTGGGTTTATGTGCACACTCAAGCATGTGAGAAATGGATTATTTTAGATTTTAAAAAATATTTTTAGAAATCTATTGTGGTACAGTGAATATTCTACATTTTGATGCATGTGGACATTAACTACAAATAATAGCCCCAGAAAAGTTTGGTGAATGTTTGAGAACTCAGATACCCAGTGGCGAAGGCTTATAGCCTTCTAACAATGCCTTAACATCTGTGATGGGTCTGGAAGCCTTTCGCAAGGAATACCTCTGCGCACTATTTACAACGTACAGAACATAGCTTCATGCGTCCAAATCCTTGGTAGCAGATCCAGGAAGTGGGAGCTTTTGGCTCCTCCTCCAGCAGAGGGACGTGGGTGGCGCTGTGGGTTAAACCACAGAGCCTAGGACTTGCCGATCAGAAGGTTGGCTGTTTGAATCCCCATGACGGGGTGAGCTCCCGTTGCTCGGTCCCTGCTCGTGCCAACCTAGCAGTTCGAAAGCACGTCAAAGTGCAAGTAGATAAATAGGTACCACTCCGGCGGGAAGGTAAACGGCGTTTCCATGCACTGCTCTGGTTTGCCAGAAGCGGCTTAGTCATTCTGGCCACATGACCCGGAAGCTGTACGCCGGCTCCCTCGGCCAATAAAGCGAGATGAGCACCGCAACCCCAGCGTCGGTCACAACTGGACCTAATGGTCAGGGGTCCCTTTACCCTTTACCTTTACCAGCAGAGGAGCTTGGGAAGCCCCAAACGCCTCCTTTGTTCCCTACGTTTTAACCCCCTCCTGTCCTGTGCTGAAGGAATGAGCATCGAATCTCCCTCTGTCCCTGAACTGGTAGAGTGGTGTTGATGCTCTCCAGCATCTGGGAGCGTCTTCGCTGCTTGAGTTCCTTCCGCTTCCTTGTCCTCCTGTCTTTTCTAAAGGCTCCTGTTCCTCCCCCTCCCTCAGCTCCGGGGCATTTCCTGGCAGCCCCATGACAACATCTGAACCTACCCTATTGGTCATTGGTTCACCAGCTCTCGGCCAGAACATCTAAGACACACAACAATGAAACATGGCACAGCATCACTGTACAAAGCAGGAGGATGAATGTTCAGGAAGGCGTCATGACAGGAAGAGGAGAGCTGGTCATAGGGGACACCACTGCCATCAGCACCCCCAACATCAGGCATAACCTAAGATGCAGCCCAACCCTTTGTTCCAACAGATGTTGGCTGCTGTTCTCACTGTGAAGGCAGATGGATTCGGCATGAAGGCCTGGAGGCACTGCTAATGACCTCATCACCACGAGACATATTAAAACCATTTCAACCGCAATTGGTGCACGACGTTCTGCCTTAAATATACAGACCCCCAAAACGTTAAGTGGCTAGGGATCATGAGAGGTACACAGTGGTTCATGACGTGAAGACACCCCATGGAATAAGTCTCAGTGCAATGGGATTGAGGAAGCAAAAATAAACATGTGAATGAGTGAGAGAGTCATGATTTTCATGCTCAACAGCAATTCAGCTTCCCCCCAAACCCCACACAGAGTACTAAGAACCACCCTGAAAATGTATGTCACGCATACATTTATTATAGCTTTCTGGCTGGTAAAGAAGCCATTTAATCTCTCACTGGGTGAAATGAAACGTTGCATGACTGGCTTGCATCTCCTACTCTTTTCCTTTACAGAAAGGCAATTTTTGCCCGATACATTTTGTACTCCGGCGTGTATCAGATTCCTCTGCGTGATTATATACTTAATGTGTCACACAGGCTAGCGGCAACACAAAAGCCACCAGGAGGTTTCTGTAAGCGGTTCTTTACATTAGAGGCCATGAGAATGTGCTGTGGGATAGCTTATTTTGTCAACGCAAGGGAGGCAGCAATACAGTAAATGTGAAAAGCGTTTGCCGCAGTTGTTCGGGGATCTTGAGCCTATTTTCCCACTACTGTTTTATTAGCACAGATATATACTTTGCTGCAATTACTGGCATATTTCCCTCTGTGAACACACAACAGCTCCTTAAAGGAAAACAGCTGATAATCTTTCCCTCCCTGCTTCCAACTGAATTGAACCCTCTGGAAGCTATAGTTAGATACATGCTTGAAGCCCATACTCAAGCAAAGCTGGTGAGATTCAGAAATTCAGAAGAAATTGCTTGCTGCTAGAACAGAGTATAGCCTACAAAGGTTTTCTCAGGTTCCCTTTAGGAACACACAAGGACCAGGGTTGGGTTATGGGGTGGCATGTCAGTTGCACCCCTCCCCATTTCTTCCCCTTTGAAAGATTTGGGGGACAGGTTGAGCAGATGCCCAAGGTTGGACTGGATAAAAAGGTAAAGGGACCCCTGACCATTAGGTCCAGTCGTGACCAACTCTAGGGTTGCAGCGCTCATCTCGCTTTATTAGCCGAGGGAGCCAGTGTACAGCTTCCGGGTCATGTGGCCAGCATGACAAAGCTGCTTCTGGCGAACCAGAGCAGCGCACGGAAATGCTGTTTGCCTTCCCGCCGGAGTGGTACCTATTTATCTACTTGCACTTTGACGTGCTTTCGAACTGCTAGGTTGGCACGAGCAGGGACTGAACAACAGGAGCTCACCCCGTCGTGGGGATTTGAACTGCCGACCTTCTGATCGGCAAGTCCTAGGCTCTGTGGTTTAACCCACAGTGCCACCTGTGTCCCTATCTCTAGTCAAATTCAGTTGAGGTCCTGTGCTTTTGTTGTTTTGGGGTAGGTAGTGGTTGTGTTATGTATTTGTATTTACACCTTTCCCCACTATTGTTTAAATTAAAGTAACACAACTGTTTAAAAGCTAAAAGCAAAAGCATGTAAAACCAGAAAAAGAAGACAAATAAAGGAAAGGAAACAGGGGAAGAGCCTAGGGAAGAAGGAATGTGAAAAGGGCCAACACTACCATTAGGCAGAGTGAGGCAGTTGCCTCAGGTGGCACATTTTGAGTGTCATGATGGGGCAGCAAATCGCTAGTTTATTTTATTCATTACTGCATTTTTATTGCTCTGGAGAGGTGCTTTATGGGTAGGGATGAGTGAATTTCTCAAATTTGGTTTCTCTTGATTTCTTATTTTTCCTGTCTTAAGTTCTGTACATTTCCACATTAGTTTGCAATTAAATAATAAAAATAGTAAAAATTCCTCATGGGAATTCAGCAATGTTTTAGTGCAGATTTCTTCAAATGTAAACATTTTTGCGTGCAATTTTGCGTACTATACACACATTTGCAAAGTGGTTTTCATTGATATGATGCATTCTTTTGTATGGTATTTTCACTAATATGTGTGTTGGTATGGAAACTTTATGCATTACATGGCTGAAGAACTGCGCTACGAAATTCCAAGCAGTGTGACTTTCAAAGGATGGCTGTGTTTCAATTCACATATTGTTTCAGAAGCTGCAAGTTAGGTAGCCTTGCCTGTGAATGCAAACTAAAACTATTTTCTCCCCCATCCCTACCTACTGGGATGTGTGCTTTGTGCATCAAAATAACTTGGCCAACCTTGAGTACTCTGCACCCTGACTCTGTTCCTGTCTCTGTAGCATTAATGCTGTGCTTTCACAATAGCTCTGAAAGCAATCGAGAAAGTATCAAGGATAAGGTGCATGAAAGGGAGCCAAAGAGCCTGTTTCATGGTTGGACAAGGTGAAATTCTTCAAAATCTGCATTTGTTCAGCAGTCTCTGAGGATCTCATCTACTGAAGGTCATCCCCCCTTTGAATTAAAAGTCTACTTAAAAGTCCTACTGTAGTGATGTTCTTATCTTTCCAGTGCTGAAGCACCAACCATTTCACTATGAATCCTGGGTAAAGAAGCTTTTCTTTTCTCTTTTGGACTTTCCCACATTGCCGATTGTGTCTAGCTTGCTCCCTTGAAACTGTTGACCCTGCATTCACCGCTGTGTGGAGTCTTCTCTCTCTTTGTGGAACATTATGTTCTATATTGTACATTATGTTCTCTAGCTAGCATGTCTAATCGAATCCCACTTAAAAAGAGCTGGCAGTGATCTACCCATTGTATTGATCAAGTTGTTGAGCTTTTTTTGGGGGGAGGGGAATCAATCAGGAACACAAGATCGACCACGATTGACCAGGGACATCCCACAATCCCTGTTCTATAGTGTGCAATCCCTGTTCTATAGAGTGGTTCTCTTTTGCCGCTGGAAGGTGTTCTGGGAAGTGTAATCCACAGTAGTTGCAGTTGAAAATACAATTGTGAATACAGCTAATATTCATCCATGGAACCAAGAGTGGAGGGTCAGGAAATGGACAATATCAAAACAATAAGCCAAGCCTCCTATTTAGGGTCCAGGAGCTATTTAAGGCCCTAAAAATGAGAATTCGTCAGAATTACATTCATATCCCTAGGAACATTACTTTTCTCTCCCTTCCTTCCTTCCTTCCTTCCTTCCTTCCTTCCTTTCTTTGCTGTTAAAGATTTCGATCAGCAAATATTTATGCAGAATCCCATAAACTTCATAGGCGTCATACTGCAGTGCAGCATATCATGACTGCAATTAGATTCCGAAGATGATTATTAGCATTTGTTAGCTGCGTTCCCTCCCAGATATTGCACCGGAAACAGTGTATATAATTAAAATTAAATTGGAAACTATAAAAGACCACCTAGAATAAAAAGGACAGCGTGAAAAAACACACAAAGCACAACAAAGCAGCAGCCTATAGAACAGAGTGCTCACTTCAAAGTAAAGTACCATACAGGTCAAGTTAGGCAATATCAAATCCAGGCCATAATATTCTCAAAAAGCAATATGTGTTTACCTGTCAGGGAAAAAGAATCTAGCAAGAAAGAGGCTAGACAAGCAGATTCTTTCAGAAGAGCATTCTGTGATGTCAGTGCCCCATGGAGAACGCTCAACTCTACTCCCTCGCTGCTCTCACTTGTGTGAAAAGTTGGGACACAGTGCACTACCACCTCAAGCAGATTCCATTAGCTTTTGATGAGAAGCTTCTTCTAGGAACTGAAGAAGCCTCTAGCCCTGCTCAGGTGCTCATCCTGATCATGAAAGGAGCTTCTACAAGCACAGAAGGCATCTCACCGCAGGCCTTTTTTTTGCTACGGACAGCGGAGATGGAGCTCAGTGATTGGAAGTGGGTGTCATCAAAAGAGTGGGACTGCAACGCACTATCATCCATGCATCTATCTATCATCTATCTATATCATTTATCTACCTTTTTACCTTACATATATCTGCAAAGCACTATCATCTATCTATCATCTATCTATCTATCATCTATCTATCTATCTATCTATCTATCTATCTATCTATCTATCTATCAATCTATAATAATAATAATAATAATAATAAATTTTATTTATATCCCGCCCTCCCCAGCCGAAGCCGGGCTCAGGGCGGCTAACAACAATTAAATAATCAAACAATCAAATAATCAAACATTCTAAAAACATTCCATTATAAAAATTAATTAAAGTCAAATTAATGGCAACCGTTGAGCAAAATTCTGTGCAGGTTGCCAGAGGAGGGAGTCAGGCTGGGACCTGACCAAAGGCCTGGTGGAACAACTCTGTCTTGCAGGCTCTGCGGAAAGATGTCAGGTCCCGCAGGGCCCTAGTCTCTTGTGACAGAGCGTTCCACCAGATTGGAGCCGCAGCCGAGAAAGCCCTGGCTCTAGTTGAGGCCAGCCTAACCTCTCTGAGGCCTGGGACCTTCAGGATGTTTTTATTTGACGAGCGTAGGTTTCTCTGTGGGGCATACCAGGAGAGGCGGTCCCGTAGGTACGAGGGTCCTAGGCCGTATAGGGCTTTAAAGGTTAAAACCAGCACCTTAAACCTGATCCTGTACTCCACCGGGAGCCAGTGCAGCTGGCATAGCACCGGATGAATGTGATCTCGCAGTGAAGACCCTGTAAGGAGTCTCGCTGCGGCATTCTGCACCCTCTGGAGTTTCTGGGTCAGTCTCAAGGGCAGCCCCACGTAGAGCGAGTTACAATAATCCAGTCTGGAGGTGACCGTCGCATGGATCACAGTGGCTAGGTCAGGGCGAGAGAGGTAAGGAGCCAACTGCTTAGCTTGGCGGAGATGAAAAAATGCCGCCTTTGTTATAGCTGCAATCTGCGCCTCCATGGAGAGGGAGGTGTCGAAGATTACACCCAAACTCTTAACGGACGGTGCTGGCACTATCTATCATCTATCTATCTATCTATCTATCTATCATCTATCTATCTATCTATCTATCTATCTATCTTCTATCTATCATCTATCTATCTATCTATATCATCTAGCTTTTTACCTTACATATATATGCAAAGAACTATCATTTATCTATCACCTATCTATCATCTATCTATCTATCTATCTATCTATCTATCTATCTATCTCTCTATCTATGTCTCTATCTCTATCTATCCATCCATCTATCTATCTATATCTATCATCTATCATCTATCATCTATCAATCATCTATCATCTATCATCTATCATCTATCATCTTTCTATCTATACATGCTATTTTCAATATCATAAACATTTAGATATATAGATGGAGAAAATGGACAAAAAATGTCTGCAATGTCAAAAATAGCATATAGATAGATATCCATGTTTTAGTTTGAGAACCACACTGCAAAATTCACAAGGGTGTAAAATTTGAAAGATAGCTGCATTTTCATTTTCATTTTGGTTCAGGAAATGCAAGTGAGGCACGTTCAAGCTGAAGGGTAAAATGAACGAATTTCTTCCCCATCTCTTCCAACAAGTGTACCCCCTGCTCTCCATCTTCTCAGGCATTTCTCATTGTGTTGTATGGTGAACGCCTGAACAGGGTACTTGTGTTTATAATGCACATGTGAACGGTTTATGTTTTAAAAAAGCAACAAGAGCTGGGCACTCACAAACATGCAGTGGCTACACTCTGTTGTGGAAAGCTGTTGGGAACTGTCTCATTTCAGCTTGACTGTAAGAAATAGTACTTCCCTCCGTATTGATGGGGGAGATTCATGAATTAAGGCAACTGCCCACATCATCATTAAGCTGCCGTCCCACCAAGGAACTGCAAACTGTGAATTATATTGGAAACAAGATCTGAGCATCTCAGCTTATTCATAATGTTGAATTTTAACTTAGCACTTCAAAGTGTGTTTAAAATTATCAATATAATTATGACAAGCTATCTCTTTCCAATGGCTTTTGTTTCAGTACAATGTGTGAAATGTCTCTAATTTCTTTCTCATTTTCTTTAATGCGTTTTCACGTGCCCCCAACTCGGATGAGCCTCTCTCTATCTCTAGTGCTTATTAATGTGTGGCTCCTTTGTAGTGTGTGTGTGTGTGTGTATTTGCTTTATTTGTAGTTGCTGGATTGGTGTCAGTCACAGAGCAATGCAAATGTGATTCTTAACCTGCAACTGATGTCAGCTACAAATCAATATTGCTGTTTGCAGACTTCAGACTTTCTTGTTGATAATGGTGTGTGTAATTGTGCAATTAGCATTTAGATGGCATTTTGTAACAGTCGTTTTTTGGCATTTCAGCATCTAGTCACATGCAGAATGAATGTTTTAAACACAGTCCTTTGTGTTAAAATACTCTTTGTGTTGTTTCTTTAGGGGAAAAAAACTTTTACACAATGTGAATATATATGGATATACTGGGGAAAGGAGACTGCTTTCTAATGAAGAATCTACAGTTCCAGTAAATTATGACCTGGTTTGTATGTTCAAAATTCCCCAGATAAAGAAACATTGATATCTGTTGTGAATAAGCTCTGTTGCAAAGAAAGATCCCAACCAATCAAAGTGGAGCTTGAATCTTTGACTCCTGACAAGTCATCTCTTGATTTCAAGCTCCACTTTCAAGTGGGATCAGCCACACTCTGGAGTTTCCCTCAGAAACTTTGGAGCACAGAAGATCCCAGCAGGGCTCAAAAGTCATTGCCAGTCAGCTAAGCTGCACAGTCTTGAGATCCCGCTTTTGGCATCAATCAGCTACAGTCAGGAGCTCTTCCTGGGAGTGCCTGAGTAGAGTCAATCCCAGCAAAGCTTGCATTTGTCACCAAATTTGAAAGGCCCATGGACCTGGCTATGGCATAATCACAGACTCTCCAAGTGCCTCTATATTCCAGATAGAGTCCCAGATTTACAGAAGCCATCCCAGTTTCTGATTTGATCCCGGAATGTCCCACTTTTCCTTTGTTGTTGTTTAGTCGTTCAGTCATGTCTGACTCCTCGTGACCCCATGGACCAGAGCACGCGAGGCACTCCTGTCTTCCACTGCCTCCCGCAGTTTGGTCAAACTCATGCTGGTAGCTTCGAGAACACAATCCAACCATCTCGTCCTCTGTCGTCCCCTTCTCCTTGTGCCCTCCATCTTTCCCAGCATCAGGGTCTTTTCCAGGGAGTCTTCTCTTCTCATGAGGTGGCCAAAGTACTGGAGCCTCAGCTTCACGATCTATCCTTCCAGTGAACACTCAGGGCTGATTTCCTTAAGAATGGATAGGTTTGATCTTCTTGCAGTCCATGGGACTCTCAAGAGTCTCCTCCAGCTCCATAATTCAAAAGCGTCAATTCTTCGGCGATCAGCCTTCTTTATGGTCCAGCTTTCACTTCCATACATCACTACTGGGAAAACCAGGATGTTCCTATTTTCATTGGAGAAATGTTGGAGGGTATGGAGTTACGTTACCCACAAGCCAATGAGATAAGTAACTATACAACCTTTAGAAGACATCTGAAGGCAGCCATGTATAGGGGAGGTTTTTTAAAAAAATATATAATGTTTTATTTTGTTTTTATATATGTTGGAAGCTGCCCAGAGTGGCTGGGGCAACCCAGTCAGATGGATGGGGGACTAATAATAATAATAATAATAATAATAATAATAATAATAATAATATAAAGAGCTGTGCCCCTCCGGTATTTCATCCTAATGTTCTCCCAAACAGTGTTCCTGATCTTCTGTTAGAGCCTAATCAGGTTACACTAGTCGTGTGGTTAGCAACCATAGGGTGCCCTAGGTGCCTGGGCCCCCACAAAAATTTCAGTGTGGGTGCCCGGCCAACCCAATGCATCACATGCTATAGCAAGGTACTCTGTTGGACCTTCCCACTGCGGTGGGGGCATGTGACATCACACACTGCACGTGACGTCATGCATGCGCTGGGCACCTGCAATGTGGGATGGAACCTGATGCGCCTGTTAGCAACCAGGGCAATATTCAAGGGCTATGTCCTGCCAGCAGAAAGATTTCTGCTTGTGCAATGGGACTCCCCACCCCTCCTCTTCGCCCATGGACTCCATGCACTCCCCAAATCTTCTCCAGGGGTTTAGGACGAATCTCCAACACAGCCATCAGCAGCAGCCTTCCCTTTAACCTGCTGCCTTCCAGATGGAGCTGGATTCCAACTCGCATCACCCCTATTAGCCATGCTGGCTGGGGCTGATGAGAGCTGGAGACCCACAACAACTGGAAGGCACTGGGTTGGGTATAGAGGCGCGGCAAAGCTTTGGGGACAATGCAAGTCACTTCTAATACGGAATCATGCTTTCGTTCTGCAACTGGTGATAAATACAGTGGTACCTTGGGTTAAGAAGAGGTCGGATCTTAACCTGAAACTGTTCTTAACCTGAGGTACCACTTTAGCTAATGGGACCTCCCTCTGCAGCCGCGCTGTTGCCACGTGATTTCTGTTCTCATCCTGAAGCAAAGTTCTTAACCCAAGGTACTGTTTCTGGGTTGGCGGAGTCTGTAACCTGAAGCGTCTGTAACTTGAGGTACCACTGTAAACTTGAATGAGTAAAGCCTAGCCATATGCTGCAATCCAGTACCATGTTGGGTTCTCTGCACAACATGGACAGATAAGATTTTTTTTGCAGGTGAAACATTTAACCTGGCATTTCTGCTTCATCATTCAGTGGTAGAAAGACTGACACACACACCCAAAACCCCTTGTATTCCAGGGCATATGCTGATTCCTCATTTTCTTAGCCTCAGCTACTGGATCTTTTTGTGAACAAATGTCTCAAATGTATGCTCCCTCACGGAATGGTCTCAGTGTCAAGATGTGCCCCCCAGTGTTTAAGGACTTCAGCTTTGTCATATACATCAAAGAGGACGTAGTGGGAAGGAACGGGCTCATTGGAAACTCGTAGCTTGTAGCAAGACCCATTATGTATTACCAGCTACTTACTGTGTATGTACTGCAGGGTCCTTTATGCGTTCCAATTGTGGGTTTTTCACAGTGCGTTCTGAGAGATCAAAGGACTGTTGAGTAATGCAGCAGGGAATGTTGTACAAAGCGCCCTTTAGGCAGCCTGCTCCTTTGACGAAATCTGCCTTAGCTGGAGTGGTGAAAACAAAGATTTGCCATTAAAAAAAAATCAGGAATCGGGAGCCTATGCCTGGCACATGGGGCAGAGCTGTGTCTTGGCTACTGTAGTCACCCTGCAGCAGAGGTGGAGGGCACAGGAAAGCCTAGGTCAGTGGTGGCCAACCTTGGCCCTCCAGCTGTTTTGGGACTACAACTCCCATCATCCCTAGCTAACAGGACCCGTGGTCTGGGATGATGGGAAATGTAGTCCCAAAACAGCTGGAGGGCCAAGTTTGGCCACCACTGGCCTAGGTCAATAGAGGCAGGTTTACTAGTCCAGGATCCTGTTCCCACAATGGCCAGCCTAATGTTTGCATGAAGCCCTCAAACAGGATCTGGGGAAAAGAGCCCTCTCTCTTCTTGCAGTTTCCAGCAATTAGTATTCAGAGGCAAACCGCCTTCATCCATGGTAATAGAACATCAACACTGGGGTTAGTACTTTATCCTAGACAAAGTGAATAGGAAACCACTCAAGGCACAAAGGGCTGTTTGTTTATTATAGGGTGGAAGGTTGGCGGTTTGAATCCCCACGACGGAGTGAGCTGCCGTTGCTCCCAGCTTCTTCCAGCCTAGCAGTTCAAAAGCACACCAGTGCAAGTAGATAAATAGGCACTGCTGTGGCAGGAAGGTAAACAGCGTTTCCATGCGCTCTGGCAGTCGTCATGGTCCTCCGTGTGCCAGAAGCAGTTCAGTCATGCTGGCCACATGACCCACAAAGCTATCTGTGGACAAACGCCAGCTCCCTCGACCTCAAAAGCGAGATGAGCGCCACACCCCATAGTTGCCTTTGACTGGACTTAACCATCCAGGGGTCCTTTACCTATGGGGTGGGGAACCATTCTCAGCTCAAGGGCTGAATTTCTTTGTGGGCAACCTTCCAGGGGCCAGTTTCAGCCAGAGGCATAATATGGGATACCAATGGATGTGACTGTTATCCAGCCTACATTCTGCACCCAGCCACTCTGTATGCAAACTGGGGGGAAGGTATTAAAAGGGAGAAGAAAGGGGAAGAAGATCTGGAACCCAGCACAAAAGACCCAGGGTCTAGACCCCGGAGTCTAGGCCCCATGGGCCACCCCTAACTGCACCTCTGCTGCTTGGATGGCTTCACACATGATGAGTTCTCTGCCTGGATGTGGGCAGAGTTTATGCGCATTAATTTATTTCGGTTCCTTGAATTAATCTCTTCCTATAGAACACATCAAAACAATATAGCATTAAAAACATCTACAATTAAAAACAATCTTCTTCCTCCTCCTCCTCCTCCTCCTCCTCCTCCTCCTCCTCTTCCTCTTCTTCTTCTTTTTAAAGAATATAGTATGTCTCTGCTTGAGCACATGTATGCATACTGGAAAGAAATAGGCAGCAACACCTTGAGCATTCCTGGAGTCACATCTTCTGCCCTGAGAATTTGGAGAAGTAGTTACATTCACTCTCTGTTGAGGGAAATTCAGTTGGCAGCTCAAAATTGAGGGGCAGAATTGAGGGTTGACATTTTGGTAGTGTTGGACTCTGTTTTGAATCATAGAATCATAGAATCATAGAAGAGTTGGAATAGACCACAAGGGCCATCGAGTCCAACCCCCTGCCAAGCAGGAAACACTATCAGAGCACTCCTGACATATGGTTGTCAAGCCTCTGCTTAAAGACCTCCAAAGAAGGAGACTCCACCACACTCCTTGGCAGCAAATTCCACTGTCAAACAGCTCTTACTGTCAGGAAGTTCTTCCTAATGTTTAGGTGGAATCTTCTTTCTTGTAGTTTGGATCCATTGCTCCGTGTCCGCTTCTCTGGAGCAGCAGAAAACAACCTTTCTCCCACCTCTATGTGACATCCTTTTATATATTTGAACATGGCTATCATATCACCCCTTAACCTCCTCTTCTCCAGACTAAACATGCCCAGCTCCCTTAGCCGTTCCTCATAAGGCATCATTTCCAGGCCTTTGACCATTTTGGTTGCCCTCCTCTGGACACATTCCAGTTTGTCAGTGTCCTTCTTGAACTGTGGTGCCCAGAACTGGACACAGTAGTGCCAGGTGGCACTATTACTTCCCTTGATCTAGATGCTATACTCCTATTGATGCAGCCCAGAATGAAGCTGGTGTGGACTTCTCTGAAGGTATCATTGCATTGATGGTTCCTGAGATGAAATAATGGGTTTTAGTCTATGTTAAGATACCATCAGATGCATCTCAATTAAGATGGTGGACTGAACATTTCAAAACTGCTATTTTAACCATTGACTTCAAAGCTATATCCTTGTTTTGTTATTTTGTTTCTTAGAATTTCCAAGCAACACTGACTACAAGGCTGTTATTTCCCTTTGTTTCTCAATCACCTTTCTACTTACGAATGTGTCAGTGTAAAATATAGTGGGGGCTCTATGTTTCTTTCTAAGAATTGAGTTGAAGGTATTTTCTTGAAGGTTGGGGATTACTAGGTTTCCAGAGAAAGCATGATTGGCTTTCAAAGCAGCCACCTAAACACAAACACACTTTTGTGATTGAAAGGTCTGAAGCAATAGACACTTTCAAAGTCTTCATAGCTGATGAAATGTACTTTCTTAAACAGCATGCTATCTGGACTCCCTTCCCCTCTTGTTCTTCCAAAATATGAGGGTAGCATTCTTATGTTGTTCCCTAGCAACATAAATCTGAATGGATGGTGCAAAGCAATCTTTTACTGGTCGTTTCCCCTGCTTAAGTAAAATAAATACAAATAATTTTTTTGGAGTACAGTGGTACCTCGGGTTAAGTACTTAATTCGTCCTGGAGGTCTGTTTTTAACCTGAAACTGTTCTTAACCTGAAGCACCACTTTAGCTAATGGGCCTCCTGCTGCCACCGCGCCACCAGAGCCCGATTTCTGTTCTTATCCTGAAGCAAAGTTCTTAACCTGAAGCACTATTTCTGGGTTAGCGGAGTGTGTAACCTGAAGCTTCTGTAACCTGAAGCGTCTGTAACCCGAGGTACCACTGTACTTGGGTCTACCACTAGTTTGCACAAACAAAACAACCTTGAGGAGAGCAATGAGCAATGGGAGAAGTGGTGAGCAGAATGGAGCTTTATCCTTCCCCTATGCATAGGCAACCCCTGTACCCCTGGACACACTTGTTCCTTCCTTCCTTCCTTCCTTGATCACTCATAGCCGAGTAAGATTGTCTTCCATGAACACAGTCTCAACCGTGAGTCCATAAGTGACTGTGGAGGCCAATTCTGGATCCACATGTCCTTCCACACTGGGGACATAGGTTTCCGGGTGGGAGTTGATCACGGTAAGGGTTTGCCAAGGGTGCCTTCCTCTTAGTGCATTTCTCCCTTTTGTCCTGAGTTTGAGTGTCTTCAAAGCCCATTACACCTTTGGTCAAGGCTGTTCTCCAATTGGAGCGCTCGCAGGCCAGTGTTTCCCACTTGTCAGTGTTTATACTACATTTTTTTGAGATTTGCTGTGAGCGACTCTTTAAACCTCTTTTTAAACCTCTGGACACACACATATCAGAACTCTAACATGGGTGAGGAACCCCAAGAGGAAGTAGCTGGAGAGTTTTAGGGAAAACCTGTGAGCAGAGGAACAATTAAATATGGCCTCTCACTCACCGACCTACCTTGCACCATTGCAAACTGCTCCCTCTTGAAGGTGCTTTGCTGTGGTGAAGCACCTTTCCTACTATTATTATAGGTGATTGGCGAGGTAGCTTGGCCCTTGGGCTGTAATACTGAAGTGTAAGCGAAAGTTGGGATTCCACCGATCCAACAGTATATTCCATTTCCAGGAAATGTTTTGCAGTCTTGCAAAGCTACAGAAACCAGGCTGATCCCAACGGTTGGCATTAAAGTACTGCTTGTATTGATTTATCAGACAAGGTAAGGCTATGTAAGTCATCCGCTGAAAATATACGTATCGGCGTTCTTCTTGAAGGAACAACAAAGGTGTTTTGGAGACCTCACTGTAAATCCTTTATCACAGAGCCTACAGACATTGATCCTGAAAGACGTTCCTGATGCCAGTCTATACAGCAGATATACACATCCTTTCCTTTGTCAAAGGATGGATGAATAAATCATTACTAAAGGGCTGCCTTTTCCTAACCTCTGCTGAAATCACAAATGTATTTTAAGAGGATTGTGGTTACAATGAGATGGAATTTGTGTTTGCACTCTGATTATTTTCAGGGTTGTAATTAATTTTTTTAAAATGCACTTTCTAATAAGACATTGTGAATTTGTGTAGTCTAAAATTACTTACAAGGAAGTAAATCCTCTTTGGAAACAGTAGAACTTGCATAAACATGAATATGTATAGGATTATGCGGTACAAGCCCTTGTCTTCTTAAAAGCTGGCGTCACCATCATAATATCACACAGGATTAATATTCTATCTATTTTTATTTTATTGATATGCTTTTTGAGTGACCCTCACAACCTACAAGTTAATTATCTATAAACTATATGATAAAACTGCAAAGACAACCTACAAAGAAAACTTTTTGAAATGAGGTTTCTCCTTCTCAAGATGTTGTCCTCTGGTGGTGGATGGGGGAGACCACACCAGGAGCAAGATGGTGGACCATTAAAAAAAAAACATCTGTATAGCTCCAGCCTCAGTCATTCATCTGCAACATGAGGATAAAGCTGACATCATCATCATCATCAATTATTTCTACCCCGCCCATTTGGCTGGGTTTCCCCAGCCACTCTGGGCGGCTTCCAACAAAAGATTAAAAATACATTAAAACATCAGTCATTAAAAGCTTCCCTAAACATAACTGCCTTCAGGGGTCTTCTAAAAGTCCGATAGTTGTCCCTGGACATCTGATGGGAGGGCGTTCCACAGGGCAGGCACCACTATCGAGAAGGCCCTCTGCCTGGTTCCCTGTAACCTCCCTTCTTGCAGGGAGGGAACTGCTAGAAGGCCCTCGGTGCTGGACCTCAGTGGCTGAACGACGAACAGGTATAGAGGGCTGAGGCTGTTTAGGGCTTGAAAGGTCTCAGCACCAACACTTTGAATTTTGCTTGGAAACGTACTTGGAGCCAATGTAGGTCTTTCAAGACCGGTGTTATGTGGTCTCGACTAGCCTCAGTGTCAGGATTCTTGTAAAAATTGTTGAGAGAATAGAAGTGAAGTTCTCCGAACACTCTTAAGTGCTGCGTAAATGCTAAGTTGCTGTTACTAAAATAGGGGCTATCCATATGAAAATCCTGAAGATGATCATTTCTAACATTTTTCTCCATACAGTGGTACCTTTGTTATCGAACAGCTTCGCTGCCAAACAAATTGGCTCCTGAATGTTGCAAACCTGGATGTAAGTCTTCCAGTTTGTGAACTTTTTTTGGAAGCCAAATGTCTGACATAGCTTTTCTGGTTTCTGATTGAGTGCAGGAAGAAGAAGAAGAAGAGTTTGGATTTGATATCCCGCCTTTCACTCCCCTTCAGGAGTCTCAAAGTGGCTAACATTCTCCTTTCCCTTCCTCCCCCACAACAAACACTCTGTGAGGTGAGTGGGGCTGAGAGACTTCAGAGAAGTGTGACTGGCCCAAGGTCACCCAGCAGCTGCATGTGGAGGAGCGGAGACGCGAACCCGGTTCCCCAGATTACGAGACTACCGCTCTTAACCACTACATCACACTGGCTCTCGTGTGGTTTTGGGAGTCGAGGAGACTCCCGGAACGGATTAAGTTTGATAACCAAGGTACGACTGTATAGTAAAAATGTATGGATGCCCCTGCACAGCCTCCATTGGATGAATTGTAGTGCCACATCACAATCCTGGATTTGCATGAAGCCATAGGAGGGTATGAGAGCAAAAAATGAAGGCAGATTGCACAACAGCAGTGGGCATGGTGTGGGACTGAGGAGGGGGGAAGTGGTGGCTTGAAAAAACAGCAGAAGCTTGAGTAAAACAGAGATGAAGGAAACTGAGAGGGAAATGGCAGCTTTAAACAATGACAGAGGAATATTTAAGCACTTTGAATTTGGAGTCTGGCCATATTTGGAGACAGACAGGTTAGCCATCCCTCTCTTAGAAAATAGGGGTGGTATACAAATATACAGGGCTGTCCTTTCTTTATCCATGAAATCCTCAATGGTGTGCATTTTTTACTCTGGCCTTTTCATACAACAACTTGTATGTCAATTCACTACACACTGGCTGTCATCCAGCACAGAATTAAACACGATTCCCTTTGAAAATAGAGTTTAAGTGTGCTTTCCCTCTGTATTGGAGATGCGACCTTTGTATTTTCCTGAACAGAGCGCTTAATATTGTTCATCCACGGCACTATTTTTTACCCTTTTGTTTGAAATCCCATTGTCTATTCTCCTGGGAATTCATTTGCATTACAAATCGCAATTTTATTTCTGCAAACGGTTGGCAGATAATAATTACTGTTTGAACTGTCAGCTACAATATGCCCAAACTGTTGCTATATCCACACGCTAAATGACTTTGCTGTCCACGAAAGAAAATTAATTATACTTTGTTGCTGAACAACTTTGAGTGAATTGAGATAGGTGGAGCCAAATGAAAGCGAAGGAGCTGATAATTCATTGAAATGAGTTGTTTCTCTTTCCCCTCCCCTCCCCTCCCCCATCACTTGCTAAGTCAAGTGCGGCAAATTATTGCCTTATTTCTTTGCTCAAAACGTATTCATTTTCTCAATAGCAAATGTTTGCCTTTTAGTATTTCCTATGACCAAGGCTGAAGTCAATAATACTATTTTGGGTATATAAAATGAGTTAAACTGATCTTTTGTTAACAGCCTACAATTTAGGCTTTTGTTTCAACCAATTGTGCCTAACTGCTAATCTAGGAATCCTCAGTTTGGGTACCATTTAAAGCTCTTACAGATGTTTCAGAAATGACATTATGTTGTGCTTTATTATGTGACTTTATCAAAGCACTGGAACAGGGCCTGTTGCAAGGATGGGCCTTGCCTCCTGTCACAGACTCATCTGATTGCCCCAGAAATGTACAGGCCACTGCCCACTTGAGTGCAATTTACCACCACGCACATGCATGGCAACAGGAACCTGGAAGTGGCAGGAGAGAGCTGGGAAGTCCTTGGTGGCTCAGGGGGAAACCCTCCTCAGAAAGCTGAAGAGGCATCCTTTTTGGGTTCTGGGGCGGGTCTCCTCATGAGCCAGAGGCACAGCGGGGCTTTGTTGAGTTTGCTCGGCCTTCTCGCCTAACAGTTGATTTGTGGGGTAGCGCAGCAGCAGCAAATTTCCTGTGCACATAGGAGCCAATAAAATATTTGAGGGGGCCTCCCCCCTCAAGTTGATGGGCGTTGCCATTCAAATAGTATGTGTGTGCCCATTATGTGATCGATTATGCGGGGCAGGATTTTTGTGGATCCCCCCCCCCAATATTTTATTCAAGGTGGCAACCCTGCCCACACATCAGCTGTTAGGCGGGGAGGCTGAGCACTCAAACCCCAGCATAAGTGGGGTGTCATCTATATCTGATTTCCCACAATTGCTTTCTACCTATGTTGCTCTTCAAGGCCTCCCAAAGCAGTAACAGGCTGACCTAACAGGCCTCTTAGTGAAGATGACCAAGGGCCCCTAGACAATCAGTGATGAAGACTGAATACCCCCCTACTTTGATAAATGAAATCTTGGTTCCTGCCTGGCCTTACTGAGCATCTCTCTGTTATTTTCAAGCTAAATCGAACATGGTCAGATCTCAGATATTTGTCTAGAACTTCAGGAGTCCTACATAGATAGATTCACAGTGGACTTTGAAAGACAGTGTCTGATACATGCACCCTCTTGCTTGCAGTCCTCACTGCAGCAGCAATAGGAATTCGCAAGCAGGTGAAACAGTCTTGTACTGGGGTTTCGGGGGGGGGGGTGGCAAGAGAAGAGAAGAGAAGTGACCAAGGCAAGATTACTCACATTCTATCCATGATAATGATAAGGTAAAGGTAGAGGGACGCCTGACCATTAGGTCCAGTCGTGGCCGACTCTAGGGTTGCGGCGCTCATCTCGCTTTATTGGCTGAGGGAGCCAGCGTACAGCTTCCGGGTCATGTGGCCAGCATGACTAAGCCGCTTCTGGCGAACCAGAGCAGCGCACGGAAACGCCGTTTACCTTCCCGCCGGAGCGGTACCTATTTATCTACTTGCACTTTGACGTGCTTTCGAACTGCTAGGTTGGCAGGAGCAGGGACCGAGCAACGGGAGCTCACCCCGTCGCGGGGATTCGAACCGCTGAGCTTCCGATCGGCAAGTCCTAGACTATGTGGTTTAACCCACAGCTCCACCCACCTCCCTTTGATAATGATACCATTCACTTAATATGCTGCAGGAGCGGGGTGGAGAGGCAACTTAGTGTGAGCTGCAATTGTAGTTTCAATTGATTAAATTAACCATTTAATAAAGCTTTCAGTCCTTGTTACCAGTTACAAGGGTAAAGTTGTCAAGTTATTTTATTCTCTAGGGCTTTTGCACATCGTGTAGTGAAGTTCTTCAATAACACCACCAACCTCTGTTGTTTGGCTGAGACCTCCATTTATGTGTGGTCCTAGGTGGATCGTGTCATTCTGTTGTTTAGTCACTGGGTGGCGCTGGACTTAGTTATCGCTTGGAGCTTCCTGTTACTGTTCTGCTCTCATTTAAGAGAGAGAATGAAGTCTTTGTCTAGCTTCCTGGCTGGGGTTTGTCTGGATGTTGGCAATTTCCATACTAGAAATAACTAGATATTGTCTCAACCAATGTGGCTGCTACTTAGAGCAACAGCCCTGTGTTTCCTTTCCTCATTCTAGCAAAAGAGAATGTGTGCTATGATGCAGCTGAGCTCAGTTTCTCCTTCACACTTCATTAGCTTTTACTAGCAGAGGTGAGGAAACTAAGAGTGTGGTGGTATCATATGATGCAGCTTATTTTAGTACAATGGTTCAAGGAACCTGTGGCACTCAAGAAATTGATTGAGTTGAGTCCAGTCCCCTCATTCCCAGTCAGCATGGCCAGTGGTCAGGGATTATGGGAGTTATAGTCTAACAACATCTGAAAGGCCACAGGATCCCTACCCCAATTATAATAGATATCGTTGAAGACTAGGGACTGCAGCTCCTGCTTGCTACGTTACCTATTGGCAGCCACAGGAACTCCAGCCTGACAACAGCCTTACGTTTTAATATATATAGGAAGAAATGCATTGGCAGCCATTCAACCCTTTTCATTCTAGCCATTCTGCAATTATTATTTTTAAAACAATGGCTTTGCTCTATTTAGTGAACTGTATGCATTTCCCCGAGTTTTTGAGTTCTAGCATGATCTCAGTTTTGGTTGTTGTTGTTTTATTTCTGTGTTCATACTTTGTTTCTCTTTTTAGTCCTTCTGTCAAAGAGCACCCCATAATGGTGTCCAAAGAGCAGCTTCCTGTGATCATTTTATAAGGATGTTATAAAACTAAGAGTTACATTTATGACCCCATTTTCATCTTCTGGCATCTGTCTTGAAATAGCTGCCTATGAGGATCTCACCCCCTCCCTTCTAGCACGACTTTGATAAAGACGATATAGACTGCTTGACCCACACAATTCAAAGCTGCGAGGGCTATTCGCTACAGTCCTGCAATTCTCCCAATTGTTTCCAAAGGCTTTTGTCTAAAGTGAGCTCCAAAACCAGGCCCAATATTCGTAGCAGATTCATTATGTGGCTCCTGATGTGTGCTTCTTTTAGTAGTTTTAAATTTCAGTTTGCAGTAAGAGGAGCAGGGGCAAGGCCTATAAAATTATATCTTTCTTGCCTTCGTTTTCCCATGCCACATGATGCTTTTATTAAGATGATATAGTATTTTTATTTGCCTTGAAATCTTAGTTTCATGATGTTAATTTGGTTCAGATGGTGGCACCAGACACATGAAGCTTTGAGAACTTTGATAGTCTACAGGACAATCGGAATTCTTTAATGCCAAAACAGAGAGGTTTTTTTTTTAAAAAAAAAAACCAACAACCCACAGGTAGTAATATCTATTATTGGTTTTGTGCTTAAGTTACATGTAAAAGTCCACAGCAAGACTGGCAGGAACAAAGAAGGCCTACAAAGATGTGTTATCGGTCGCAACTCTCCTCTTGTATGGCTTATTTTAGGGATCTGTGAAAGCGCCACAAGATCTCATCACTGTGATTCAGTAAATACTAAAAGCTCAGCAAAGATCCACGTTTCATTCTTAGTGTTGATCTGCAGGCATAGTAGCCCTGACGACAATTTTCTTTCCATGCTGAAGGGACTTGCATGTGCAAGAAAGGTTGTTTTCTGCTGCTCCAGAGAAGCGGACATGGAGCAATGGATCCAAACTACAAGAAAGAAGATTCCACCTAAACATTAGGAAGAACTTCCTGACAGTAAGAGCTGTTTGACAGTGGAATTTGCTGCCAAGGAGTGTGGTGGAGTCTCCTTCTTTGGAGGTCTTTAAGCAGAGGCTTGACAACCATATGTCAGGAGTGCTCTGATGGTGTTTCCTGCTTGGCAGGGGGTTGGACTCGATGGCCCTTGTGGTCTCTTCCAACTCTATGATTCTATGATCCTTCACGGGGCCCAATTCATGAAATTTGTCTCCCTCAAAGAAGTGGAGGTCTCCTCAGATGTACCCAAACTTTGGGGGCTAATGGGCACATTTGGGAAATGGCAGGCGTGGGTGTGCAGCACAGTGGTTCCCACAGATAGATGAGCAGAAAAAGGGACGAAACCGCAACATGGTGTGGGCATACTCCTGTCAAGAGCCCCTCCAATAGGGGAAAAGGCACCTACACCAGCCTCTGCCATATTTGCTCACAGAGAGGTGTCTTTGCACCACTCCCCTGCTCATAATGGGCTGGAGGGTATCCAGTCCTGTCATCCAATGGGCATGTTTAAGGGACGTGTTTAATATAGGAGAAGCTGAGCCAGTGTAAACAGGAGGTGAGCAGGAAGTGCGGTCATCCAACCCACTGTGGGAGGGGATATTTTGCCGAGACCTTTGATGGACAAAGTCAGAGGTTATTCAGGAGTGGAAAGCAGGAGGTCAACACCCCAAGCAGCTGTTTGCTGCTATTTTAACATACTGCTGTGCTCCAGCACAAATTTCCAAGTATAAATGAAGCCTAACTAATTCATACGTCATCACTGGTTGGGGGAGTGGAAGTGGGAAGCACCCGGAAAGACATATAAAGAGAAGCCCGTTCCAGTTTTTAATGGAACAAGTGACGAGGCTTTAAATAATGGTTTGTTATCCCAATACCCAATACAACAACAACAACTTATTATTTATACCCCGCCCATCTGGCTGGGTTTCCACAACCACTCTGGGCAGCTTCCAACCGAATATTAAAAACATAATACAGCATCAAACATAAAAAACTTCCCTAAACAGGGCCACCTTCATATGTCTTTAGAAAGTCAGATAGTTGCTTATTGCCTTGACATCTGCTGGGAGGGTGTTCCACAGGGCAGGTGCCACCGCCAAGAAGGCCCTCTGCCTAGTTCCCTGTAACCTCACTTCTCGCAGCAAGGGAACCACCAGAAGGCCCTCGGCGCTGGATCTCAGTGTCTGGGCTGAATGATGGGGGTGGAGACACTCCTTTAGGACTTTAAAGGTCAGCACCAATACTTTGAATTGTGCTCGGAAATGTACTGGAAGCCAATGCAGATCTCTCAGGACCAGTCTTGTATGGTCTTGGTGGCCACTGCCAGTCACCAGTCTGGCTGCTGCATTCTGGATTAGTTGTAGTTTCCAGGTCAGCCCTACTTAGAACACATTGCAGTAGTCCAAGTGGGAGATAACTAAAGCTTGCACCACTCTGGCAAAACAGTCTGTGGGCAGGTAGGGTCTCAGCCTGCATACCAGATGGAGCTGGTAGACAGCTGCCCTGGCCACAGAATTGACCTGTGCCTCCATGGACAGTTGTGAGTCCAAAATGACTCTCAGGCAGCACACCTGCTCCTTCAGGGGCACAGTTACCCGATTCAGGACCAGGGAGTCCTCCACACCAGCCTGCCCCCTGTCCCCCAAGAACTGTACTTCTGTCTTGTCAGGATTCAGCGTCAATCTGTTAGCTGTCATCCATCCTCCAGCCACCTCCAGACACTCACACAATATGGATTGTTGGCACTTCTTCCAATTCAGCCAGTTATGTGGGAGCAGCTCAGCAAGGTGGATTTATTTTGTTTGCTAATGGTCGGTCATGGACATTCTCTGACTTTTTGCTGTATATTAGGAGGAGCCTAGGTCAAGCCGCTTCATGCCATTTAATGATTTTATACAGCATCGAGTCTCAGACAGATTATGCTCTCCTTGTATTTCAAAGAAAATTAAAAGTGTTTGGTGATTTGAGAGAAACCATACTTTTATTGTTCCCCTGGTATGCCTTGTCTGTGAGGTTTGTATGTCGTGTTTTTCTTTTGGGGTTGGGAGAGGGATATGATTAGATTATTTGGAGGTCCTCTGGATTAGGGAACAAACAACGTAAACTTGAAAGCTTCAGCAACTGTGGTTCACTAGAAGTGTTTTGTGGTGGTTGCATTAAATCCATTGTGAAGTTAGGAAATGAGCTGCTTTTGATCTCATTTACTGGATAATATAAAATCTCCAGTAAATTGGGCCGGGCCCACTGTTGGTGTAAATAAGAGACTCTCGGTTTAAACCAGTATAAACTGTGTGAATAATACAGGTTGAAGATATTAAATTGTATGGGGTGGTAAAGGAGCTCAGCACAATGGGATATCTCTTTTTCAAGAGGTTCCATTGAAATAGCTCAGACCCTCCAAGTGTCCCTATTGTCCAGGGACAGTTCCAGATTTACAGAAGCCATCCCGTTTTCTGGTTTGATCCCAGAATGTCCTGCTTTTCCTTAGGGCATCCCTATTTCCATTGGAGAAATATTAAAGGGTACGGTAAGGTACCCGGACCATTAGGTCCAGTTGCGGACGACTCTGGGGTTGTGGTGCACTTTACTGGCAAAGGGAGCCGGCGTACAGCTTCCGGGTCTTGTGGCCAGCATGACTGAGCCGCTTCTGGTGAACCAGAGCAGTGCATGGAAACACCGTTTACCTTCCCACCAGAGCGGTACCTATTTATCTACTTGCACTTTGACGTGCTTTCGAACTGCTAGGTTGGCAGGAGCAGGGACCGAGTAACGGGAGCTCACCCCATCGCGGGGATTCGAACTGCTGACCTTCTGATCGGCAAGTCCTAGGCTCTGTGGTTTAACCCACAGCGCCACCTGCGTCCCTTTTAGAGGGTACGGTAGGATGTCCCCATTTCTCACACAGAAATGTTGGAGGGTATGGAGTTATGCGACCCCTGAACCAAGGAGATAAGCACAGGACCCCTTGGCATATGTAACACCAACCTTTCCATGGGACTCTGGATAGCCCAGTTGGTTAGAGTGCAGTGCTGATAACGCCAAGGTTGCAGGTTCAATCCCCAGATGAACCAACTGCATATTCCTGCATTCGAGGAGTTTGGACTGGAATGACCCCCGGGGTTCCTTTCTAGCCCTTCAGTTCTTTGATTCTATGTCTCTTCTCTACCAAGGAATCCCAGAATGTCCAAAATGGAAGAGGGCCCCATGAGGACAAACCCATCATCCCCTTGCAGAGGACCATCAGTGCCAGATTTACGTATATGCTAAACAAGCTATAGCTTAGGGCCCCACTCTCTTGGGGCCCCCCAAAAAATAAAGGGGGGAAAACTGGATGTACATTTCCAAAATATAAGATAAAAAACAAATAAAATAAAATCTACATACAGCAACAGTGTTTTGTAGGCTCCTATGATGTAAGTAATGGCCCCTGCCTGCTAGCCTGCTCCCTAAAATATCACTGGTTTGCTCATTTCTATATATAGGGTGCCATGGACTGGTTGAATGGCCTCATCAAACCTAAATCCAGCCCTGAGGACCATTGACAGTGATAGGAATGGTTTTCCACTCTTTTTTAAAAAAAATGGTTTTTAAACAAATACAATAAACATTAAACATTTATCCAGCAGTTAGTGGTGTTAGTTTTACCCATTGTCTCTAGATAGTCACTTGCACATTCAGCATTCAAAAATTTACTTACTGATCTCACCTAATCGCAGAACAGAGCAGGAAACTATTGGGATATGTTTTTTGAGTTCCAAAGGCCCTGATTATGCTATTTCTTTGGCTTTCTAAAAATAGATTTTATGTGTTACTTGCAGGGTATTATATGGCCTCAAAAGTAAAACCTGGAAGTCTGAAATTTGCATGAGTGCCAGTAGTGGGTCTTCTTTAGAGTAAGTAAGCTGCTGACTCCAACCAGTGCTTGCAGCTGCCTGAACATTCCTCTGTTTTCGCTGAGATTGCTGCATTGGCCATGGGACAATTTGCTGGAACAAACCTTAGATCTTTTATGGAAGGCTAATTTTCCCCAGACAATATCATGTAGCAGACAGTTCACACAGGCAGGCAGCGCTGAGCTGTAAAATAAATGGACTCTGGCGAGAAAGTTACCTTTCCCTCTAAAATTGTCTTGGTATATCTTAAGATAGAGTCTAATTATAGAGATTGGCATATATGGCATGCAAATGAAATCCTATATTAGACTTGAAAGAGGGTGGTCTCCTCCCCCCAGCGCAGCCTTTAACTGGGGGTTTAATGTATGTACAATATACAAACATTTTTGACAGACTATTAACACCTATGATCTTGTAAATATTTGCAATTTTCTAGATCATAAATATTGCTGCATAAGCAGTTCTTTCAGGACATCATTTATACTCCATTAAAGGTTAATTTACAAGTTAGTGCCTTATAGAAAGAAGATATGTGTACTTTTATGTTAATGTGCTGTAAAGGGAGACTAGTGTCTCCAGAAGCAATTTGTAATTCTCCAGCGGCTATTCCCTGTGGCACCACTCAGAGCTCCATGCGAATTCTTTTCATCGGTTCATGTTTATGGCGAGCTTAATCTTCTGTTTTGGAGAAGGGAGGGTGGGAGGAGGGAGGAGGAGAGAGAGTAGAAGAAGAAGAAGAAGAAGAAGAAGAAGAAGAAGAAGAAGAAGGGAGAGGGAAAGATCTTAGGTATTCAGGCTGCATTTGAAAGCATCTCTGTGTTTGTTTAAACAGTCTCACATAACACAGAGACTCATTCGTCACAGGGCTCGGATACCTGCTGCTGAACCTTGACACTACTTGCAACCAGGAGGCTGGGTTGCTGCTGGGCTCCAGGCGTCCTGATGTCATGGGGAGGGGGGAGGTGAGATGGTGACTGAGCAAGGACTAACTTTCAAAGGTGAAAGGCTCCGTTTTAAAAGCAGCAAGATGTACCTTCCAGCAATTGCAATGCTCTCTAGTGCAACCTGTAAACGGTTGCCTAGAATTCAGAAGAACATGCTTTTTCTTTTTCTTTTGTGACTTTGTAATCTTTGCCATTTCATTACGTAGAAAAACAACACAATGCAGACAAAAAAGTAGTTACGTATTCTCCTTTTTGTCATATGAACTGAAACGTATACAGTGGTACCTCGGGTTAAGTACTTAATTCGTTCCGGAGGTCCGTACTTAACCTGAAACTGTTCTTAACCTGAGGTACCACTTCAGCTAATGGGGCCTCCTGCTGCCGCTGCGCGATTTCTGTTCTCATCCTGAAGTAAAGTTCTTAACCTGAGCACCACTTTAGCTAATGGGGCCTCCTGCTGCCGCCGTGCTGCTGGAGCACGATTTCTGTTCTCATCCTGAAGCAAAGTTCTTAACCTGAATCAGTATTTCTGGGTTAGCGGAGTCTGTAACCTGAAGCGTATGTAACCTGAGGCACCACTGTATAATAATCTGAGTGTAACAAATTTCAAGACGACTGCCTTCTTCTTCTTTGGTGATCACTCATAGCCGAGTAAGATTGTCTTCCATAAACATGGTTTGAACAATGAGTCCATAAATGAGTGTGGAGGCCAATTCTGGATCCACACATCCGTCCACAGTGGGGACATTCGTTTCCAGGTGGGAGTTGATCATGGTGTGGATTTGCCAAGCATGCCTTCCTCTTAGCATGTGTCTCCCTTTCATCCTGAGTTTGAGCATCTTCAAAGTCCATGACACCTTTGGTAAAGGCTGTTCTCCAAATGGAGCACTCGCAGGCCAGTGTTTCCCAGTTGTCAGTGTTTATACTACATTTTTAAAGATTTGCCTTGAGAGAGTCTTTGAACCACTTTTGTTGACCACCAGCTTTACACTTTCCATTTTTAAGTTCGGAATAGCGTATAGTTGCTTTGGAAGATGATAATCAGACATCCACGCAACATGACCAGTCCAACGAAGTTGATGTTGAAGGATCATTCCTTCGACACTGGCATTAGTTTGCCTGTCTCCCCAAGTGATGTGTAAACTGATTGCATTGGGGCAATAACCCCCAACTATAGTCTGCTATCCATGTTCATTAAAAGGAATAGAAAAGCAATGCGGACATATTTCATCACACCCACAGCAACTTCCATGGCTAAAATAAGAACTCATCACAGGGAAGATTTTCAGGCCTGTAACCCTTTTGTTGCTAAACCCACTGCATGGGGTTGTTTTGCTATGAGGATGAAATAACCATATTGAGCTCCTTAGATGAATGGTAGGATATCAACGGGGTGATTGATGAGGATACAGATACACAGCTTATTGTCATAGTGGTGGATAGTGAATCAGTCCTGTGCTTTGGGACAGAAATATGTCTCTTCACAAATACTACCAAAATGTATAAGAAGATTTAAATGTAGCAATAAATAATATTATTAATTTTATTATCTGTAACCCACCCATTTGATTGGGTCACCACTCTGGGCTGCTTCCATCATATATAAAAAATAACAAAAAAACCACCTTCCCTATACAGGGCTGCCTTCAGATACCTTCTAAAAGTTGTATAGTTATTTATCTCCTTGACATCTGATGGGAGAGCATTCCATAGGGCAGGTGCCACTACCAAGAAGGCCCTCTGCCTGGTTCCATATAACTTCACTTCTCACAGTGAGGGAACCCCCAGAAGGCTCTCAGTCCTGGATCTGAGTATCCAGGCTAAATGACAGGGTGGAGTACTCCTTCAGATATCCAGTGGTACCTCTGGATGCGAACGGGGTCCGTTCCGGAGTCCCGTTCGCATCCTGAAGTGAACGCAACCCGGGTCTGTGCGTGCGTGGGTCGTGATTTGCCGCTTCTGCGCATGCGCGTGACATCATTTTGAGCGTCTGCGCATGCACGAGCGCAAAACCCGGAAGTAACGTGTTCCGTTACTTTTGGGTCGCCTCGGAGCGCAACACGAAAACGCTCAACCTGTAAGATAATGAATGTTTGATGACACCAGATTGAATTTAAAAGACTATTAGTATAAAAATTTAAAGATTAAGAAAGATTAATAAATTCTAAGATACATGGAAATGTAACTAGATTAAGACACTAAGATTATGATGAATTTAAAATATGACAGAGGGAAGGAATTTGCTGACAGAATATAAGATCTGGAATACAGAGAGGGAAGGTCTGGGGAAGTCGCAGAAACAAGTTAATGTAAAGAATATAAGGAGACAATGATTGTTTTTAATATTTTTATTTCTTTTTCTTTTTAATATCTTTTGTTGTATGGTGTTTACGTGTTGTTGTATTGTCCTTGTTGTATTGTTTGTTTATTTGTATTGTGTTCTTTTTGCTGTTTATTTATTGTAAAACCTAATAAAATATTATTAAAAAAAAGAAAAGAAAACGCTCAACCTGAAGCAACTTTAACCCAAGGTATGATTGTAAAGGCCTGAAGCTGTTTAGGGCTTTAAAGGTCAGCACCAACATTTTGAATTGTGCTTGGAAAGCGCTTCGACACGTGAAAATATACACTTTTAATAGCCACCGGGGGGAGGGGGAACCACGTGGCAGTATCTCCAGAACGCAAGGAGACACATTAAACGTCATGTACCAAATGCCAGCAATCCCCGTGTAGTTACTTCTCTTGATGGACAAGTTATTGCTTTCTTGTTCCTCAGCCCCAGCTGCTCTCATCAGCAGCGTCGTAAGCAGGGACCGATGCATTTGCACGCTGTGACGCCATGGATTTAGCAGGAAATGAACTGGGAACAGCTCTCAAACAGAGAGCATTTGCCCCTTCAGCGTGATAAATACCATGATATAATACGAATGGGTTGGAGTAAAAGGTACACACTTAACACACCAATTTGCCGGGAACATTTAGGGGACTAGACTAGTCCCCCTAGTCCACGATCACATGTGCCTGTGCTGCATGAAAAAGTGTTTTCTTTTGTCTGTATTTCAAACAGAGGACTCTTCTTTGACAGCTCTTCAAATAGGCCTCTGAAAAGCAGGACACAGGGTGACCCTAACTTTTGAAGTTTATCCTTTCCTAGTCCTGTCTGCAAAATCTCTCCAAGACTACCCTCACGTTAGAACTGTAATGATGATGGTTGGAAGCTTACAAGGAAAATGAAATATGCTTAACAACCCTCCACACACAATACACTGGATTCTTAACAGCCTCCCCAGCCTGTGAATTAGCACCCACATCAATCTCCACCTTTCTGTATCACCAGATACAGATTCTGCAGAGCCAGTGTGGTGTAGTGGTTAAGAGCGGTAGTCTCGTAATCTGGGGAACCGGGTTCGCGTCTCTGCTCCTCCACATGCAGCTGCTGGGTGACCTTGGGCCAGTCGCAGTTCTTTGAAGTCTCTCAGCCCCACTCACCTCACAGAGTGTTTGTTGTGGGGGAGGAAGGGAAAGGAGAATATTAGCCGCTTTGAGACTCCTTAAAGGGAGTGAAAGGTGGGATATCAAATCCAAACTCCTCCTCCTCCTCCTCCTCTTCTTCTTCTTCAGTTGTATGAGGAGATGCTTCCTCTGTTTGGAACTAAAATGCTGCTACGCTCAGTTCAGTTGCAAAGAAAGATGGGGTAGGCAGGAATTTCTTCCAAAGGTAACAAGACCAGCCGCAGTGAGCCAGCCACAAACATGCTTTAAGTCCCTCTGCTAGTATTGATTACTGATTTTCTATACCGCTTAGTATATTTAAAATATCTCTAAGCAGTGTACAGAAAACTGAAGCAACGTCAGAGAACTTCAACAAAATATTACAAAAAACATACAGTTGAATATAAAAATGTTACCTTAATACAAAGTTACCAATATATATATATTAATATACAGAGGGACGCGGGTGGTGCTGTGGGTTAAACCACGGAGCCTAGGACTTGCCGATCGGATGGTTGGCAGTTCGAATCCCCGCGACGGGGTGAGCTCCCGTTGTTCGGTCACAGCTCCTGTCAACCTAGCAGTTCGAAAGCACCTCAAAGTGCAAGTATATAAATAGGGACCGCTCTCCGGCAGGAAGGTAAACAGCGTTTTGTGTGCTGCTCTGGTTCGCCAGAAGCAGCTTAGTCACGCTGGCCACATGACCCGGAAGCTGTCTGCGGACAAGTGCCGGCTCCCGGCCTCTTGAGCGAGATGAGCACACAACACGAGAGTCAGTCACAACTGGACCTGATGGTCAGGGGTACCTTTACCTTTACCTTTAATATACAGAGGTACCTAGGTTTTCAAACGTCTCAGAAATCGAACGTTTCGGTTTTCAAACGCTTTTTGGAAGTCGAACATGCCATGCAGCTTCCATATTGAGTTTTCTGTAAGCAAATGCTTCCATAAGTAACTGCTTCGGTTTTCAAACGTTTCGGAAGTCGAATGGTCTTCCGGAATGGATTTCATTCAAAAATCGAGATACCACTGTATATAATGAAATATGTACTATGTATATAGAAATATGGGATGCGGGTGGCACTGTGGGTTAAACCACTGAGCCTAGGACTTGCTGATCAGAAGGTCAGCAGTTCGAATCCTTGTGATGGGGTGCGCTCCCGTTGCTCGGTCTCAGCTCCTGCCAAGCTAACAGTTTGAAAGCACGTCAAAATGCAAGTAGATAAATAGGTACTGCTCCGGCGGGAAGGTAAACGGCATTTCCGTGCACTGCTCTGGTTCGCCAGAAGCAGCTTAGTCATGCTGGGCACATGACTCGGAAGCTGTACACCGGCTCCCTCGGCCAATAAAGCAAGATGAGCACCGCAACCCCAGAGTCGGTCACGACTGGACCTAATGGTCAGGGGTCCCCTTTACCTTTATATAGTAATATAGATGTTTCAGGAACATTGCTCCAGAGCTCTGGAACTTCGGACCTTGGTAGGCTGGCAGATAGGTGGGTGAAAGAGCCACAAGGAAATGGCCAAACTGGCTGATGGAACCACAACAGCATCAGCCCAAATTTAGTTGGACACCTCAAGTGGATGTAAACAGGGCTTTAACTGGTTTTCATAACTATATTTATGTTGATTGGGGAGAGGAGAGAGAAGAAGAGAAAGCAACAGGATTAAAATAAGGCACATATTGATGCTGTTGAGCAGCCTATTTGTATCTAATACGTTACAATAGATTGCTAGGAGGAACAAGTGACTGAGCCGGAAATCCTATGCCCTGGGAGTAAGTCTCACAGAGCTCAATTGGAGTCACTTCCAATAAAGCATTACTACAACTCTGGTTCCTGTTGGTCTGGAACCAGAGGGTGGGTGCCACCACCAAGAAGGCCCTCTGCCTGGTTCCCTTTAACTTCACTTCTCACAGTGAGGGAACCCCCAGAAGGCCCTTGGAGCTGGACCTCAGTGTGTGGGCAGATATTTCAGTTTCTCTTTTCTGCCTTATTTATTTAAGATATCTATCTCACCCCATTCTAGGGATTGAGGATACTGTTTTCCATTTAAGAAGCCAACTGATTCTCCCATATCTGCTCAGCCTTGGCTGTTACAAGCTAGTCCAAATGAACATCTTGTAGAGCTTCCAGAAACAAATTGGCTTCAGTAGTCGATGAAAATCTCCACTGAAGAGAGAGGTGGTGTGGCCATCAATAAAGCCTCTAGCCTCTATCTGTGCCTCTTGTTTGAGCTCGTGTACAATCTGGGCAGTACAATCTGGTGAAGTACAATCTGGTAAAAATCAAAAGGATGCTTGATTTAGGGGTGGCAGTGGAGCGTAATGAAAAAGGTGGTCCCTGAGCCAGGTAAAGAAAAAGCCATTTTAATGCAAAGCCAGCATCTTGAACCATACCTGGAAGAAAAGAGGAAGCCACATTAACTGAAACCTAGTTCTTTTACCTTACTGCATTTGTTCACACTTATTATCCATTGTTATACTCATTTCTCCATTTCTCTCCTCTCCATTTTCTCGGAGCCCAAGTGTGACATTTTCCACCTCCCTCCCAATCTCATTTCCATTTGTGTCATTTCTTTTAGATAAGCCTGAGAACAGGGACTGTCTTATCACATACCCTCCAACATTTCTCCGGGGAAAGTAGGGATGTCCTAAGGAAAAGCAGGACATTCCGGGATCAAATCAGAAACTGGGATGGCTTCTGTAAATCCAGGACTGTCCCTGGAAAATAAGGACACTTGGAGGGTCTGTTGTCATTGGCATTTGTTACCTGCTATGGGAGTCTTTTGGGAGGCTGAAGAGAGGGAGTAAAAACATTTATTTAATTTGTTTATATACTAGCCTTCATCCGAGGCTTACAGAGAGGTTACAATATAAAAACACAAAAATACACCCCATATTAACGATATAACAAAGGTGTCAACCGAGTCTCCCTGGGGAGAGTATTCTGCAATTGGGGAGTCACAGCATAAAAAGTCCATTCTCATGTTGTCACCTTCCAGATTTCTCAGGAGGAGACATATGAAGAACAGCCACAGATTATTGTTGCAGGGTTTGGGTCAGCTCATATGGGGACAGGTGGTCCTTGAAATATTGTGGTCCTGAGCCATTTAAGGCTTTATACATCAAATCTGGCACTTTGAAGTGGACCCGGAAACCAATTGGCAGCCAGTGCCATTGAGCCAGGATTGGCATTAAATACTCTTAACCACCTTGTCTATGTGAGCAGCCTGGCCACTGAATTTTGCATCAGCTGAAGTTTCCGAACCATCTTCAGAGGTTGTTTTCAATAAATAAATAAACTTCAAAGGCTGGTTTATAAGCCTGGCTTGCTTAAGAACAACGAACCAGGAGTCCAGATTCTCAAATTACAGTAAGCTAGCACTTCTTGGTTACTTTTGATGTATTGGTCAGTTTTGGTTCTTTACATTTCTGATTTTTTCACTCTTACCAAAACTGACCAATACATCAAAAGTAACCAAGAAGTGCTAGCTTACTGGTGTTTGTGATAAGAAATAAGAGTGCCAAAAATATGATTTTAATTCTTTACCATATTTGCCACTGATGGTTGCAGCCGATACCATTGAAATAGGTTGCAACAGAAACCCATTTGTTGTTTTCCAGAAAATCCATTTTGAATGACTTACATTTAGAGGGATTTTGGGGGGTGTGGATGTGAAAATCTGCTTCAGATGCAGTAGTTGGCATCTTTATCTTCCCTGTGTCTTAGAAAGACAGCAGGGACTGAGATTTGCCTCATTTTTTAAAAGGTATCACACCGTTCCCTGGAAGACATTCAAATCCCCAGTGGCCTGTAATTTGATTGTTTCAAATTTTAATAATGCATAATGTAATTACGGTATCTGTATAATGTAATTATAGTAGGCTGGGAGCTGCTTTAGGAACTCTACTCAAGAAGTGGCTTATCAGCCAACCAATCAGTCAACAAAATCGGAGCCCAACCTGGCTGCTTTTGTCCCAAGAGAAATGAAGTTAACCCACCTGGATGAACGAAGCAACAGACCCGAAAGGCACTCATGGAGAAAGTGGCCGTTTCCACTTTAAAATACAGAGTACTTGCGTGGCGAGTTCCCGACCCCACCCCCCAGGTGTAAATAATGACACATGACACAATTATTAAGGTTAATGGGCTAAAAAAGGCCACAACTTTACTGGTTACAGGTGATGAGTGGTATTGGCTTAGGCATTGGACCTAACCAACTATACCCTACTCCAGCCCATCTGCTTGAAGTCCGGGAAGGGTTAACCACCGATAGGGGGAGTCCTGCTGATGCACATCAACTAGGAACTCCCCCGGGGTCACCGCCTTAGGCCCTCACCTTCCCAGGCTTCGGACAGGGTCACGCCCCCCGGAATCCTTTAACGGACTAGCCTTCAAAATGTGGGGCAGATGATGGCACTACCTCCCCTCTTCCACCTACAGAACAATACCAATGCGGGCGGCAAAGAGGGAGATCCCCGGCCGCGTCCTGCCTATATAGGGCAGGCCACGCCCCCGAGCCAGCCAATTGGCCGGCTACGGGGTGACGCAGCTGGGAATCCCCCAATCGCGCTGGGCTGGCCTCCACCTGCCGTACACTTGGAGGCGGTGTGAAGCCTACAACCACACCTCCTCCTTAGGCAGAAGTGGCTTTCCTGAATGAGTGCTCATGATGAGTACACATAATTATCTTAAATGGGAAACCTGGGGGGGGGGGGATTATTCTTGGATCTGAAGATCCAAGTCTGCTGCAAGTTCTCTTTGGTGAGAGAACCCCAGCAGAGGTTTAACATGACAAATCATGCTGCAAAGCAAAGCATGGAAATATAGGCTGTTAGACCTTTAAAATATACCCCTCCAAGCAAGTTCCATTAAAAGCTCCTTCCAAAGTTTCCCACTTCCCATAGCATAGAAAAAGACCACACGTTTGTAAGTAATAGAATGCTTTACTTGCAAACTTTCCATAGTCTGGATTCAAGCGTTGGCTGGACAGTAGAGTTCCAACCCCACCTGTAAATAAATAAGCAAACCCAAGTTCTGGCTCAGGAAATCTGGAACTTCTGTACTGTGCAAGGACCATACACAAATAGCACTTTAGCATCCGGCAGGCTATTTAAGTACAGTGGTACCTTGGTTCTCAAACTTAATCCGTTCTGGGAGTCCATCCGACTCCCAAAACCATTCAAAAACCAAAGCGCAGTTTCCGATTAGCTGCAGGAGCTTCTGCACTCAGATCGGAAGCCGTGTAAGCCACTTCCATATTTTTCACTCCATAAGACACACTTTTTTCCTCCTAAAAAGTAAGGGGAGATGTCTGTGCGTCTTATGGAGTGAATGTGTGGTCGATCGCTGGCTCCCTTTCCGGCCCCCTCCCCTTGCCCAGGCCTCCATTGTTGAATGTTCTGCAGACGGAGGTTGTTTGTTTCCCCAGCAACATGTGACTGGCTGATTATCTGTCTGGAAACTGGTAGAAACGGCTCCCTTTCTTTTCCGAAAGAAGCTGCAGAACTGTGAGTTGAACCCCATAAAAACAGGATTTTTTTCCCTTTGCAAAGTAAGCTCAACAACTTTGAGCTGATCCTCAAAAAAGGGGGCTTTTCCCCTTTGGAAAAGAAGCTGCACAACTTTGTGCTGATCCTCAAAAAAACGGGACTTTCCCCCTTTCCTCCTCTAAAAAGTAGGTGCGTCTTATGGTCAGGTGCGTCTTATGGAGTGAAAAATATGGCAGAGTTGGACAAAATGACAAGAAGGATTCGAAACCTGCGGGACCAGAGATTTACAGAAGATTGGAAGAAGTATATGAATTATTTGAAGAGCAACTGTAATCAACAAATTACGCTAGTAGGACTACAAGAAGTTTTGTAAGGAGAAATATATGAAGTGTTACAAAGTAGGAAAAGATAGAGATATCGGTCATGAGTTTGAAATATAATAGGGAAGATAAGAAATGCATCCTGAGAGATTAGATTGGAAAATTTTCAGACAGGATTGATGGAAGTCAAAAATTTGAATAAGATGTAAAAGTATGTTTAATTGCTGTTGAAAATGATATGTTTTTTAAAAAAAACTAATAAAAATTACACTAAAAAAGAAAAATACGGCACTTCTGGGTTTGCGGCGTTGGGGAGCCAATTTGTTCAACGGCTAAGCCATTCAGGGACCAAGGTACCACTGTATTGGGAGGGTCTTTAACAGTGCCAGCTCGTGGGTTGGGAGCTTGGGGGTGAGCGGAGAGGGCGCTGTTCAAGTTTACATCAATGCTCAGGAGCTGTGTGCCGTTTTTCACAGCATATGGGGCAAAAGATGAATGACTCTGATCCACTTGTCAAGGATGAGATTCAGCTCCAGCTGCGGTGGTAGTTAAGAATAGATCTCAGGTCTGAATTTTCCTGTGCATGTCAGCACAACCAGGCAATGATAAATGCAGGACCAAAGGGTCTTGGAGAGATGGGGATGGGAGGCAGACTGTGTGTTTGTGAATATTCATCAGGAGAGGAGCTGAACTGCTACCTTTCCTGCAATCATTTTTTAACACAGACAAAATATTGCCCCCAATTCTAGCTGGGATATCTTATCAATCCCTATTTAAAGCATGTGGATTTTGCTCTGGAAAAGGTTGGTGGTCGGCCAATTGGTGCTAAAGAAGGATAGAACTTTTTTTATGTATGCAACAACAGCAGCAAGAATACTTATCGCGAAGTATTGGAAGACACAAGATCTACCCAACCGGGAAGAATGGCAGATGAAGTTGATGGACTATATGGAACTGGCGGAAATGACTGGCAGAATCCGAGACCAGGGAGAAGAGTCGGTGGAAGAAGACTGGAAAAAGTTTAAAGACTATTTACAGAAATACTGTAAAATTAATGAATGTTAGAAGAATGTTGGAATGAAGTTATATGGCTTTAGTAGAAATGTTATAAGGATTTAAGTATAAATAGATTAATAGAATATTAAAGGAAAAAATAAGGTTAGAATGTGTTAAGATAATTATAGGATAGAAAACAGAGGAAGATGGAAAGGAATTGCTGAAACAATTGATACAAGTGGAATATGAAAAGGGAGGTGTGAGGAGGTCGGTGAAATAAGTGAATGAAAGATAAGATATTGAAATTGTTTGAGGTCTTTTAAACTGTTCTTGTTTGGTTTTGTTAGTTTAATGTGTTAGTGATATGTAGTGTTTTTGTATTGTATTGCATTGTTCTTTTTTTGTTTTTGTTTTGTTTTGTAGTGTTTAAATTGTTGGAAAATTAATAAATATTATTTTCAAAAAAATAAATAAATGGAAAAGGATGATGTAATTACCCAAAGAGTCGCTTTGTCTGCCCTGACAACAAGAAAGCTGAGAACAGCTGTGTGTCATAACATAATATAACAATTATTATCCTGATTTGGTGGAGCAAATTCAGATTCCTCTATTAATGCGTTTTAAGTTTCTCCTGGCTCCCCTGCCTTCGTTGCAGCCTATGGATATGTACCACATTCGATTGCTTATTAGTTGCATCTCAAGCCAAAAAAAATTCAGAAAATCATATTTAATGGATAATTTGTGCAGGGGCTTATAGAGCTTTGTAAGCATGAATAAATCCTAGTCACTTAGTTTTACATACAGTGGTACCTTGGTTCTCAAATGCCTTGGTACTCAAACAACTTGGAACCCAAACACTGCAAACCCAGAAGTACTGTAAGTGTTCCGGTTTGCGAACTACTTTCGAAAGCTGAAAGTGCGCCATTTTGAGTGTTACGCTTCCGATTTGAGTGCCACACTTCTGGTTTGAGTGTTATGCTTTTTGGTATTTATTTTGGTATTTATTTTGTGTTTTTGTTTTTGCGGCTCTTTTTGTTTTGTTTTTGTGTCTGTGTGGAACCCAGTTCAGCTACTGATTGATTGACTGTGTGACAGCAGTACATTGTTTATTCCCATTAGATAGTAAAATTCATGTTAAATTGCTGCTTTAGGGGTTGTTTTTTTAAAGTCTGCAACAGATTATTCCATTTTGCATTACTTTCTATGGGAAAGCGCCTTGGTTTTGGAACACTTTGGTTTGGGAACGGACTGTATATTAATTCTAAAATCCCTTCATGGACCTTGTAGAGTGAACCATTTTTTGGTTATTCCCATTTTGTGAATCGTGTGTCTACGCTGAGGTTGCAAGATGGTTTCTTGCTTAAGGGCATACTAGGATGTCATAGTTATGATGGAAGTTGGACTAGGTGTTCGCAGAAGCTCATGGTGATACCTAAGGATACTCCTGAAATTCTCCTGGTCTAAATGTCTCCCTAGACTGCTATTGCAAATCATCTGATCTCCTCCTGCCCTCCAAAGTGCATATGATGCATTAGGAACCTTTCAACGGATGTACAGAGTTGGTCTACCTGCACAGTTTTGCCACAGCTTTCAATTCCTTCTGTAGACACTTGTCTTTTTCTTCCTTTGGGAATACTGATACATAATAGAAAATTGCAAGAAATATTCAGGTGTGCTATTGCTTCTGTATTGCCTTTCCTGCAGTGTTTTATAATGAACATGTGTGCATCAGGGGCATTAGTCAGGTGTTATGTTTTACACTGGGCATGTGCCTTGGTACGTATTAAAAAAACATATTTACAGGTGGGGATGGGGGAGAGGGATTTTGCTCTGCTTATATAGTTATAGCACTATTCCTTTTGCACGATCTTTTAAGCATGTGCACAGGTGCATGTTCCCATCAGTATTATGTCTACAATTGCTTTTTTGCAGTGTTTTACTGCAAAAGACGGAGAGCTGGGTTGGGCAGATACAAATGGAAAGCTGCAGCAAACTGCATTCCCCAGTTCTGAAATTGATATTATATTGCTGTAGCAATATTCCTTTTGCACGTTCTTTTATGCATGTGCACAGGTGCATATTCCCATCAGTAAAACACAGTAATTATGTGTACAATTGCTTTTTTGCAGTGTTTTACTGCAAAAGACAGAGAGCTGGGGTGGGGTGGGCAGATACAAATGGAAAGCTGCGGCAAACTGCATGCCCCAGTTCTGAAACTGATGTTGGAGATTGTCCTAGTTAAGCCACACACAGTCACACACAGCAGAAGAAACTTATAGCACTGAGGGGAGTAGCATAAGCTGCTCATCCTTATTCATATTTAGAGATGGGGAAGCACTTCAGTCTGGCTAATTTGCACTTCCTGAAACAAGACGTGAATGAGAACTCAGCTGTCTTTTCAAATGCCCACTTCTCTGAATTTCCCAATGCTGTTCTCCAAGTGCAAAATATGTGTATTAGGAGAAAGGCTGCATTAAAATGCATTGTATGAAGGAGAAATGCTTTCGAAAAATGTGTGTATTCAACAAAATTGCATTGCAAATGTGTATATTGGGGGAATGCTGATGAATTTTCATGAAGACTTTAAAAAAGAAAAGCAAACTGATGAGGAAATGTGTCCAACCAAACTTAAGTTGGAAAAATAAGAAACTGGGATTGACCTATTTGCCCATCCTTGCACATATCTATTATCTCACAACTGGCCCCTAGTCTAACGCTTAAATCTAATTCTTAGTATCAACCAAATGTTGGTCATTTGCTGGCCATTGCTGTTTAAAAGCTCTGCGGTGCGAATGAATATTAGAATTTCAAAATCCATCTGACCTCTCTTTGAACATAAGTATTACTGAAAGGAAGATTTGGCAAAGCTGTTTCAGACTGAGTCTGCTTCTGTGTCCAGCAAGCTGATGATTACATAGAGAAAACTGGGGATGTATAGTAATTTAGATGGCCTGATTTTAAGCGGCAAGACAACCTGGCCAGCAACTAAAGGTCTGCTGTTGACAAATTCTTTTTCTGTCATCCTTCCTTCCTATTGGATCAACAAGTGCAACTGGGAAATGCTTTGATAAAGGCTCCAGCCACACAGGATAGCATGAGCATCTGTACCTGTTTACATACACACACAAATTCCTTATGGGTGCTAGCAACAGCTTGGAGAGAGGAGTGATTTAGATTGAGAAAACAGCATGGGGAAAAGGACTAAATTGCACACAGAGCACGCTGCTGCTCTGATAAAAATCAGAGCCCCCTACAGCTGCTGGAAAGTGAAAACACGAATGTCAGGAGATCTCCTCAGACATTTCCTGCGTCATATTGGTTTAAGCCTCAGGTACCGTAAATGCCTTCTAAACTTTGGTAGGGAGCAAACAATCCAAATTGAGCCCTATATTTTTGTCACCCTTTATCTGAGTGCCTTTCCCACATCAGAAGGCTATTTTGGAGTATGGTTTTCCACGAGGCGTATCGTTTTTTTGGAAGTAGCACTGCATCTTGTTCTGCTTCGTCAAAATTGGGTAAAAGCTTTGAGAGTATACTTTTCAACTTGAAGAGTTGATTGCATAATGCTTCCAAAAACCTATCCTCTACTTTGCCAATTGCATAACTAGAGGCTCAGAAAGAAAGAGACTTCTATTGCATCCTTGCTCACCACAAAAGTAGAATTCCAAATTGAACCATCTCAACCAGGGGTTGGGAAAATTTACCTCGCCTGGGCCAGTTCACTCCACCGGAGAGCCCTCTGTGGGCTGGATAGTGTGTGTAGCCATGATTTTTGGTCTCTGTGCAGATGCAATTTTCGGCATCTGAGCATGCGCAGACATGACTTCTGGCACCGTGGAAGAAAGTCCCTGCGCCACACCGATTTAGTGCAGCATGCAGGGACCTGCCGAGTGGGTGGCTCGGTTCGGGGGTGGCTCATGGGCTGGTTAAACGACCCCTGTGGGCCGCTTGTGGCCCATGGGTCTTAGGTTGCTTACCCCTGATCTCAACTGACTAGACTGAGGGTGCATTTCATAACTCTCTCCTTCTGCAACACTTCCAAGAAAATGTCGACCTCAGTGGAGGTATTTGTCAGAAGACCTTGGCAAGTGCCAGATTCATCCCCCATATAGTTTTTGACCAATACAGCCATACCTCGGGTTACAGACGCTTCAGGTTGCGTTTGTTCAGGGTAAAGGTAAAGGGACCCCTGACCATTAGGTCCAGTCATGGCCGACTCTGGGGTTGCGGTGCTCATCTCACTTTATTGGCCAAGGGAGCCGGCATACAGCTTCCAGGTCATGTGGCCAGCATGACTAAGCTGCTTCTGGTGAACCAAAGCAGCGCACGGAAACGCCGTTCACCTTCCCGCTGGAGCGGTACCTATTTATCTGCTTGCACTTTGACATGCTTTCGAACTGCTAGGTTGACAGCTCACCCCGTCGCGGGGATTCGAACCACCGACCTTCTGATCGGCAAGTCCTAGGCTCTGTGGTTTAACCCACAGCACCACCCGCGTCCCTTTTTTCAGGTTAAAGGTAAAGGTAAAGGTACCCCTGCCCGTTCGGGCGAGTCTTGCCAGACTCTAGGGTTGTGCACTCATCTCACTCTATAGGCCGGGAGCCAGCGCTGTCCGCAGACACTTCCGGGTCACGTGGCCAGCATGACAAGCTGCATCTGGCGAGCCAGCGCAGCACACGGAACACCGTTTACCTTCCCGCTGGTAAGCAGTCCCTATTTATCACGCATGTGCAGAAGCACTAAATTGCGCTTTGTGCATATGCAGAAGTGCCGAATTGCAACCCGAGCGTTCACTGTATTATTATTATTATTATTATTATTATTATTATTATTATTATTATTAAAATTTGCCTCCCTAGGGAGAGCATTCCCCAAACAGAGCGCTACCGCAGAAAAGCCCTGTTCTTATGTTGCCACCCTCCGGACCTCACATGGAAGAGGCACATGAAGAAGGAACTCAGATGAGGATCGCCAGGTCTGGGTCGGTTCATAAGGTGGTCCTTGAGGTATTGCGGTCAGTGCAAGTCGGGTCAGGATTGGCATTATCTGCTCAAACCGTCTTGACCTGGTGAATAACCCGGCTGCCAAAATCTGCAGCAGTCGAAGTTTCTGAACCATCTTCGGAGGTAGTAGTCTGCTGCTGGGATCTCAACCAGCCTTTTTTTCTGGAATTTTCTCTCTCTTCCTCCTCATCCTTCTTTTTCACAGAATCATGGAACTCTAGAGTCTGAGGCACCAACCTTCTGGTTAAAGCAAAATATTTCAAAAGAGGATAGCATCATAATCAGGAGGGGTGCTTGAGGTTTTGGGTGTTTGAACAGGCATAAGCTATGCAAAGGCTATTGGTTGTTAGGCTTTACAAAGCAATTTGGCGACATCTTCTACTTTCCTCTTCTTCCTGTATTATTCTTGGAATAATGGCAGACCTTACTAAGATAGATATGGGAGTACTGTCAGGTGTCAGTATGTGTTGGGCCTTCTTTCCATAATTAGAGGTGAAAATAAGTTAATATCATTTTATGTAGTGTTAATAGCAACTAAAAAACCAATTGTAATTGCTTTCATGCTTCAGTGACTTTTTTTATCTTACTACCAACTAGTTTAATTTTCACTTTATGCCCCTCGGAGCATGCCCTTATGATTTTAACGCTGGAATTGTGCTCTATGCTAGAAGGTGCTGCATAATAATTAAAAATGAGCAATTATTTTGAGAAATAATTCAGCCAACTATAGCCCCTTTCTTCTCATGGATGGGCAAAAGCAAACATATTTGTTTCTCAGCATGTGAGCAAATTAAATCCTGTCTCATCCATGTCAAATTCAGAGCAATGTATCGCCACATTTCCTCCACCACAACAAGCACCAGAGATTCCCAGCCGTGCAAACAATAAACAAAACCAGGGGTACCAACTTGAACAAAATATTGGGGGAACCCAGGTAGCCCTGCCCTGCCCTATCAATCAAATGGGGCTATGGAAACCCAGGCAGATGGTTGGGGTATAAATAATAAAATTGTTGTTGTTGTTGTTGTTGTTGTTGTTGTTGTTGTTATGCAGCACTCACACAGCATTTGAATGCCAATGTCTATCAGCATTGCCTCCCTGGCTCCCTCAAATATTTTAGGGGGAGGGGCGAAGGGACCTGGACCCCAGGAGTTGGTTAGGCACAACATGCACATAAATTAATACAGAATTCTGTGAATTGTATATTGTTGCCAATTGGCTGATATTAGTGGCTTTTGTTGTATACAGTGCTAGCCTATTCATGCCAACTCAGGAGTAAGCCCATTAAGCTCCACATACAAGCATACAGGCTTGCAGCCTTAATGGCTTTTAAGCTGTTTTTATTTTTTTTATTTTTTATCATTTATTTATTTTTTGTACATTACCCTGGTAATAAATCTTATTGGGCTAAAAGCAGGGGTGGGAACATGTGTCCCTCCAGTTGTTGGAATACAATTCCCACCATCCCTTACCGTTGGTCTCGGTGGCTGGGGCTTATGGGAGTTGGAGTCAACAACATCTGGGGAGTTGCGGGTTTTCCTCCTTTGGTCTAAAGAAGAAGAGGAAGAGAAGAGGAGTTTGGATTTGATATCCCACTTTATCACTACCCGAAGGAGTCTCAAAGCGGCTAACATTCTCCTTTCCCTTCCTCCCCCACAACAAACACTCTGTGAGGTGAGTGAGGCTGAGAGACTTCAAAGAAGTGTGACTGGCCCAAGGTCACCCAGCAGCTGCATGTGGAGGAGCGGAGACACGAACCCGCTTCCCCAGATTACGAGTCTACCACTCTCAACCACTACACCACACTGGATTGTGTGGCTCAAACTTGCATTCAGGGTAAAGCAGGTGATGCTAGCTCTGTGGCTTCATAAAATTCTCCGCCCTACTTGTGGGGAGAGAAAGTGAGGGAACCTGTGCGTGTACAATTTGTACACATAGAGAATCTGTTCACAAAGGAACAATGGTTGAGGTTGGGGGCTGAAAGCACAATCCCATTCTCTTTCTGCCTCTCCCCAGATTAATTGTACATACACCCCAAACGCCTGTGAAAATGGCTATTATCTAATCACTATTACAGCGTGATTAGTTAGGCAAGAACATGTGCTCTGTTTCCCCTTTACCTGAGCGCATCCTTGCTCTTGCCACGCTTAAAATTCCCTTGGTATGTATTTTCTTGCGTCTGGAGTAGAAGAACATTCTATTTTTAGGCTCCACTTTGACATTGTCAGTGTTCTCCACGGCTTCTAGCTCGCTCTGGTTTATTCTCCTTGACTTTCCCCGGTGCCTTCTGAAAGAATCGTGCTTCGAGAGCTGGAAACGTTACAAATGGCTGTTGGCTTTAAACTTGCCCAGGCATCTTTCAGACATAATGAGAAGCTGTAGGCTAACTGTGACAGTGGGTTGTAAGGATAGTCGTAATCTGTGGGGAAAGAGACCATTTCTTCCGATGTCCCCATGTCATATCATATCCTCCTGCTTTCTGCACTGTTGGGTGTATATTTTAAATTGGAAGTCATGCTTGAGAAATGGCTACTCAATGAAGCACCCATGGAACCATGCTGGGAAAGCTGGTAGGATCATGGAGGTGGAAGTAACCATAAGTGGCAAGTTGTGTGGTCCTCTCACCTGTAGACCAGACAATACTTTTCTCCTGCGTTGTGCATTTTGATCTGAGATAATATTACCGTAGACAGTTGCCCTGAACTAATTCATTTCTCCTCCAAATGCTGCAGAGCAGTCAGCTTATTCTAAAGGAATTTCGATTAAACTCATAAGGTACATTCACACACCATTTCAAACTGCAACTAGGGAGGTAAGAAAGCTTTGTTCTCCATTCTGTCCTGGATTTCTCACTGTCGCGATCACACGGGGTCCCCGGATGTTTAACGGTCTATTGATCCCTGTGCCACCACTGTGACCGCTTCCCCGCTGCCACCAACCCGTTACTCTCGGGTACACACGGAGTCCAGACAGTTGTTAACATTAAACCAAATAAACAAGTTTATTTTATAAGCATTAACAAGTTTATGGTTTCAGATAATTTTTCTTGTCAGTTTCTTAACCTTTGTTTCTTTACCGGCCTATACCTTCCTAATACTTTCTAACTGATTATCCCAACTGTTTAACTGACTCCTCTTAACAGATTCTCTTACTCTCTCACATCAAACTAGCCCAACCCACAGACTTATCCTTCTCTGACTCCAGACTGACTTCTTAACAACTCTAACTCTAACTCCTCCCCTTGGATTCCTATTGGTTAATCAATTTAGACTTAGTTAACCCTTTCCTTATGACCCAGTATGATGTCACAAACCTAGGAGGGCAAACGCCACACTCACACGCAGCACTGTTTCTATTCTGCTGCAGTTTGCCTTTTACCAATTTCTCCTACTGTCTGCCGTGGTGAAATTATGCACAGTTCTGAATCACATGGGGTTGCATCTGGGGCAAGAGTAACGTGGCAAGCTTTTTATCTGAGGGGTCCTCAACATCAGATGAACGTATGGATTGAGGGATGGAGAGGTTGGCAACTGAAGGAGCGTCTCCACCCCCATCGTTCTATCCAGACACTGAGGTCCAGTGCCGAGGGCCTTCTGGCGGTTCCCTCACTGTGAGAAGCCAAATTACAGGGAACCAGGCAGAGGGCCTTCTCGGTATGGCGCCCACCCTGTGGAACGCCCTCCCACCAGATGTCAAAGAGATAACTACCTGATATTTAGAAGACATCTGAAGGCAGCCCTGTTTAGGGAAGCTTTAAATGTTTGATGGATTACTGTACTTTAGTATTTTGTTGGAAGCCGCCCTGAGTGGCTTTTGAAGTTAACCAGTGCCTAGTGCCCGCTGTGGCTGGTGGGGTGGAGGGCAGGGAAAGCAAACCAGAGGAAATGATGGGCACAGCCAGCTAATTCTAGTTTTGCCTTCATCCTCTTTCCTGCTGTGTTCTACAAGGGCAACCTTGAGAGTGAAGAGGAGAAGGAGGCAGCTGACAGGCAGTGCCATCTCCTGAACTGTTTGTAAGTTGGCAGGCAGGCAGGTAGGGGGGCGGCTGAGAGCAGACTGAAGCTGTTGGTGCAGTTCTCCATGTGCCCTTAATGGACCACCTTCCGTGGGAGCTGACTGCTAAGTAGCTTGGGATGTGCTAAATTTCTCCACCTCTTCTGAAAAAGTCCCCCACCCCGTCCCTATAAAATCCAAGCTGTTTCATGTGAGTGCACATAGCGTGATTAGAACAATGTGGTTTTAAGCTGATTTCCCCAAGCAAGCCATAAAACCCTAGTCTTATTTAGCTGATGGGCTCTGCTGGCTTACTTAAATACTTTAGAAATATTGCCTATATTGTCAATCTGTGATAGCTACATTAATTAGCCAGCTCATTAGCTGATAGCATGTGCATGAACTGATGAAGACTCACTTCAATTAGTGAGCAACTTATTGTTGTATTAGCACTCTTTACCCTTCTTCCGTTTTCTGAAGTTACATAGCATCTGTGATAGGAGGCGTGTTCAGATGGCACTGTTGATACCTGATTGCAAAATTACCTAATCTCTAATCTCTCTCTGCTCTTCTGGGTTGAATCTGGGGGTGAATGGATCTGTCAATTTCAGTTTCTTGTTTTTCCAATGTAAGTTGAGTTCTGCACATTTCCATACAGTATCAGTTTTTTTAAGCCCTCTTGAAAATTCATTAGCATTTGAGTGCAAATTTCTCCTAACGACAACATTTTTGTCACACGGTTTCCCTTAACATGATACATTTTTGTATGCCATTTTCACTAATATATGCAATTTTATGCATACTTTAGTGTTTGAGGTTTTGTACGTGTTGCTTGGCTAGAAAGCTGCATTGCAAAATTCAGAGAAGCAAAACGTTTCCCCAAAATGGCTTTGTTTCAAGTTTTTATATTATTTCAGAAAGTAGGAATTGAATCAAATTTCTTCTCTATTCACAGTCACTCTGTGAGCAAATTTCCCACCCCCCAATATATTATAACTCGCTGTGAGTCGGAGGTCATAATGTAACAAGTCCCTGTCCCCTCCATTGTCAATATCATTTGCTGGCAGAAAGCATGATGTTCCCTGGAGTATGCGATAAATTTTAGCAGGCAAAATGCTTAGGAAATGGGAAAGCCACCGCAAGAATGCTAAACCCCATGGCAAATGTAATGTCCACACCAGCTCTGGATCAGAAGACCAGGAAGTATGTGCGTTATTAAGTCTAGTGTTCTTATGCTTTTATACTGTGTATGCCTTTTTCTACTGCAGAGTTTGAGAAACCACGTCTTCAGTCTGAATCAGTGTATAAACTTGCAGAAAAGCTCAGTCCAATCCATTAATCATTCCTTATGGTGGTGGATTCATCATATTCACCAAGGATTTTATGCTGTGCAAATTCTCCAAGCATCCCAGAACTGCTGCACCCATTAAGCCTTCCTCAACCTCAGCATTTATAAATAAGCCGGTTATGAAAGTACCATGCTTCCTTCTGAAAAGGAGGAGAAACTAGTCTTTTTAGGGCTTCCCTGAATTTTCCACTATTTGGAGAGTGGGTTGGGAAAGAGAGAGACATAAAACTAGATTAATAGATAGATACAGATAAATGAACAATGTATTGCGTACATAGACGTATATAAATGTGTATACGGGAAACTGGGTGGTGGGGTTTTTCTGTCTCCCCTTCAAGTAATTTTCTTTCAGTAACATTTAATATGTTTTCCCAAACGGAGACTATTAAGTACAGCGGAGGGTTGAGTGATAGCTGAAAAAGCACCAAATCCTGACCCAGGAGGAAATGAGTTCCTAACAGTGAAACAAAAGTCCTTTCTTTAATTAAGCCAGCTAAGTTGCTCACTACTATTGCAAATATCTATTAACCCGGTTGCAAAGGCCTTACACATTAGCAGCCCTTGTTCCAGGGAGTGCCTGTAGCTGCACCATGTGGCGTGTGTTTCAAATGAGCATTCAGTAAGATAACATCAGGATCATTTATTATGTGGCTCGAACGTTAGTAATTAAATTGCGACACTTTGCCCACGCGTCTCATGTGACATTGAATAAGGGATATTCACGTGTGCAATGTTGATGCCTTGGTGATAGCTGCTTAGACACGTCTTGCAACAGAATCAGTTCCTGCATTCAACAGCCCGGTAATGTTAAACGTCTAGTAATCAACCGTGGAAAGGAAATTATGTGCCCACATTTGTGAATCAGGCCTACAAATAATAGCAACACAGTTATAGCAGTTACGCATTCAGGCTCAGCGCCACCCACATCCCGTGTCTTGAGCTTGCCGATCAGAAGGTTGGCATTTTGAATCCCTGTTTGAGCACCCGTTGCTCTGTCCCTGCTCCTGCCAACCTAGCAGTTCGAAAGCACACCAGTGCAAGTAGATAAATAGGTACCGCTGTGGCAGGAAGGTAAACAGCGTTTCTGTGCACTCTGGTTTCCGTCACAGTGTTCTGTTGCACCAGAAACTGTTTAGTCATGACTCAGAAAGCTGTGGACAAACACCGGCTCCCTCGGCCTGAAAGCAAAATGAGCGCCGCAACCCCATAGTCGCCTTTGACTGGACTTAACTGTCCAGGGGTCCTTTACCTTGTTGTTTTTACTGCATTCAGGACCAGGGAGCCCCCCACAACCGCAGGTCCCCTGTCCCCATAAAACAGTACAGTGGTACCTCGGGTTAAGAACTTAATTCATTCTGGGGGTCTGTTCTTAACCTGAAACTGTTCTTAACCTGAAGCACCACTTTAGCTAATGCGGCCTCCCACTGCCGCTGTGCCACTGCTGCATGATTTCTGTTCTCATCCTGAAGCAGAGCTCTTAACCCGGGTACTATTTCTGGGTTAGCAGAGTCTGTAACCTGAAACGTCTGTAACCTGAGGTACCACTGTACTACTGTCTTGTCAGGATTCAACCTCAATCCATTAACCACCATCCATCCTCCAACCGCCTCTAGACCCTCACACAGGACATTCACCACCTCCACTTGTTCTAATTTAAAGCAGGGTTGTCTTTTTTGAGTTTTGGTCAAAGTTGTCAAGCTAGCCCCATTTCCTGACCATTGTCATTTCTTCATTTCATAGCAACTTAGATGGGATTCCAAGAACAGCAGAGGACTTTGCCCCATGTGCAACTTTTGTAAAATGCAAAGTGCTCTGGGTAATAAAAATTATAATAGATAAGCAAGCAAGCTGTAAGCAGAAAACATTTCCTTTTTGCTTGCAGAGTTCGCCCACCAGCCTCGCAAGTGGCGCAGCTCACATTTCAAAGCCCAGAGATTGTCATAAATTGAAACAGAAACCAGCTCCCAGCATATTAGCCACCGTCTTATTTGTTTGGTAAAATGCATAATTTTAGACGCTACAGCAATAAGAAGAAAACAATTTGTGGTTGTCCTCAACCACAGGTAGGCAGACCAATTTCATTAAAGAAAGGCAATTGCTTTGCTGCTCTGTTCTGTGCTGTGGAATAAATAAGATTGCTGATGATGAACTAGCCGGTGGTTCCTCCTGGGACAGGAACAACTTCAGGTGGGGAAAGAAGGTTGGGCTTAGATTTTGGGAGCCTGTGGCTGCTTTCAACTTTCAATTCCTTGTGGCCATCTTGAAAGTACAGTGGTACCTCGGGTTACAGATGCTTCAGGTTACAGACACTTCAGGTTACAGACTCCGCTAACCCAGAAATAGTACCTCGGGTTAAGAACTTTGCTTCAGGATGAGAACAGAAATCGTGCTCCGGCAGTGCGGTGGCAGCAGGAGGCCCCATTAGCTAAAGTGGTTCCTCAGGTTAAAAACAGTTTCAGGTTAAGAATGGACCTCCAGAACAAATTAAATTCTTAACCTGAGGTACCACTGTAAGTGCAAAGGCAAGGTGCTTGAAACAAGGTAACATTCAAAGCTGAATAAATAGCACCCACAGTTTCCTAGAAGTTGTTGGTTCCTTGCCTTCTGTTGGACATTCTCACTGAATGTCTAAGTTTTGACTAGTTGGAATGCATAGGAAGTGATAGATCCAGTTATAGGCTATTGAGAGTTCAGAAAATTTCCATTTTAAAGCCAATTCTGTATTTGTTCATATAGGTAAGTTCACGTTCAATTCCATATCAGACTCTTGCATGATCTTTCCTAAATGGCCAGGCAGGTTTCCCCGAAGGATCCTATGGCCAAGCACAGTAAGAATGACTCTCATCCTTTTCAATACTGATATCCAGGAAAGAGAGTTTTTCTTCTTCTTTTTTAAAAGTAATATTTATTGGAAATTTAAAGTTACAAGAAAAAAAGAAGAAAGAAAAACAAGAAAAGCGAAAAAACAGAATTACCAATACAAATCAGTAAAAAAAGAATAAAAAAATATACCAAACATACAATACACCAAAATCAAAAACAAGAAGAGAAGAATAAATTTAAAAACAAATCCAATATTTCCATATCCTTATCTTCCTTAACTTATTTCCTAGACCTCCTCACACCTCCCTCTTTTGTATTCTAATTATTAATTATCTCAGCAAATCCTTTCCATCTTTCACTATATTCTGTCCTTTAGTTGTCTTAATTTATTTTGGCCTTATCTTACCATAGAAAGAAAAAACCCTAGAACTTAAAAAAATTATTTATACATAACTCCTTATAACATTTCTACTAAAGCCTAATAGTTTCATTCCAAGATTTCCCTAACAGTCATTAATTTTACAATACTTCTCTAGATAAATTTTTTAAAATTTCTGCCAAACTTCATCCACCGTCTCTTCTTCCTGGTCCCGAGTTCTGTCAGTCCTTTCTGTCTGTTCCATCTAGTCCATCAACCAGGTGATCTTATGTCAGAGGCTCTTAACTCTTTTCTATCCAGGAAAGAGAGTCTTTCCTACTTATAGGCTAACCATTCCTGAAGTGCCACATTTACAAGAAGAATCAAAATGTATATAAGATATTAGAAAAGGGCTGTTCATTTGCAAAAGGCAACAACTTGCTGAATGCTAACAGTCTCATATCAAATTTCATGAATGTTCAAAAAGTCACAAAATGTTGACATGGACACCTAAGTGTGATTGTCATCAATAAAAAAGTAGACATTTATTTCTGGACCTGACAGCATTCATATCTGAATGTCAACATTTGCCAAGCACATTCACTTTATGTTTTGTTGGGTTTTATAACCAGCAACAAGAACCTTTTCATGAGGGTGAAAGAGGAGAGCGCAAAATGTGGTTTGAAGCTAAACATAAAAAAAATGAAGAACATGGCCACTGGTCCCATCATCTCCTGGCAAATAGAAGGGGAAGAAATGGAGGCAGTGAGAGATTTTACTTTCTTGGGCTCCATGATCACTGCAGATGGTGACAGCAGCTACGAAATTAAAAGACGCCTGCTTCTTGGGAGAAAAGCAATGACAAACCTAGACAGCATCTTAAAAAGCAGAGTCATCACCTTGCCAACAAAGGTCTGTATAGTTAAAGCTATGGTTTTCCCAGTAGTGATGTATGGAAGTGAGAGCTGGACCATAAAGAAGGCTGATCACCAAAGAATTTATGCTTTTGAATTATGGTCCTGGAGGAGACTCTTGAGAGTCCCATGGACTGCAAGAAGATCAAACCTCTCCATTCTGAAGGAAATCAGCCCTGAGTGCTCACTGGAAGGACAGATCATGAAGCTGAGGCTCCAATACTTTGGCCACTTCATGAGAAGAGAAGACTCCCTGGAAAAAACCCTGATGCTGGGAAAGATGGAGGGCACAAGGAGAAGGGGAAGACAGAGGACGAGATGGTTGGATAGTGTTCTCGAAGCTACCAGCATGAGTTTGACTAAACTGCGGGAGGCAGTGGAAGACAGAAGTGCCTGGCGTCCTCTGGTCCATGCGGTCACGAAGAGTCGGACACGACTAAACGACTAAATAACAACAATAACCAGCAACTGTAGAACCAGGGGACATTTGGAAACTGAGCAGAGCTGGGCCCTCTCATCAACTTCCTCACTTCTCCTGCTTGTATGATTAAGTCATTAAATAGTACAGAGAATTGATGGTGTTTTCTTCTCCTGCAACAGCCAAACGAGAGGTGTTTCGTACATGCTATTGTGCACTCAAACCATCCGTGGATGTTGAATAGCAGTGTCATGATCATAGAAATTAAAGCAAGAGTGGATTAATGCTTCACAAATGCTCTTTGCCACATGTACCCAAGGAGCACCAGGAGGGAATGCGTAGAGGCTGTTTCCATGTGCAAACACCCCTAAAAATACTAGGACATTAAACATTCATATATGCATAATGCGGGTCAGTATGGCTTCACCACATGGGTGCTGAAATATAATTATATTTATAAATAAGGATCATATGAATTAAAAGTCTCTTGTGAGAATTTAGAAAAACTATTGTTGTACCCATTGACAGATAGGGATGGGGAACTACGTCTATATTTATGATGCTAGAAACTATCACTCTAAGCTGTGATGTTCATATGTTGCCTTCATAGCTATTTTCAGGTTTTCAATTGCTACTAAAATCCTACACGGGCTTTAGATAAGATTATTGACATCACCGCTACCCCAACATAACAACCCAGAACCAGGCCAGTTCAGGTCTTGGATCCAAATCTGCTGAAACGGCAACTCAGACTTGGTTTCAATTATTAGCTCGTGGGCATCTGAAGAGGGAAAACCCTACTTATACAAGTGATCTGCTTAAGTTACCAGAATACAGTGGTGCCCCGCAAGACGAATGCCTCGCAAGACGGAAAACCCGCTAGATGAAAGGGTTTTCCGTTTTTCGATGTGCTTCGCAGGACGAATTTCCCTATGGGCTTGCTTTGCAAGACGAAAATGTCTTGCGAGTCTTGAGATTTTTTTCCGCTCCCCACCCCCTTTTTCTAAGCCGCTAAACTCCTAATAGCCTTTTAGCAGCTAATCCGCTAAGCCGCTAAGCCTTTAATAGCCGCTAAACCGCTAATAGCCCTAATCCGCTAATCCGCTAATAGTGTTGCTTCGCAAGACGAAAAAACGGCTAGACGAAGAGACTCACGGAACGAATTAATTTCGTCTTGTGAGGCACCACTGTAAGTGGGTGCCTCCAACTCATTCATGCAAGATCACACATCTGCTTCCATTAAATGCGACCGATTTTATTTTCACAGAAACAGAGCCATTGATACTATGCTCAGTTACACAACTCACACAAGGAGATCACTTTTGGGAAGAGACTCGGGGGTTGTTTGTTTGCTTCCTTCTGAAACTCGGAAGAAGCTGGTTGTTCAGCCATATCTCATGTGCATGACCCTAGATAGAGTTATACAGTGGTACCTCGGGTTAAGTACTTAATTCGTTCCGGAGGTCCGTTCTTAACCTAAAACTGTTCTTAACCTGAAGCACCACTTTAGCTAATGGGGCCTCCCACTGCTGCCACGCTGCCGGAGCACGATTTCTGTTCTTATCCTGAAGCAAAGTTCTTAACCTGAAGCACTATTTATGGGTTAGTGGAGTGTGTAACCTGAAGCGTATGTAACCCGAGGTACTACTATAAAAGGCAATTGCCTCTCACTCATGTCTCCTCTCCCAGGGAACCTCTAACATAAACAGCTTCTCAGGTACCTTGGGGACAACTATATCACCAGGGCAACGTGTGAAGCAGGATGTCTGGACACTGATAAGAGGCAGCAGATAAATGTCCATGAATAAGTTATTCCTGAATAATTTAACTCTTGGGGGATAAATAAATCTAGAGCTTGGGTGGTGGGTTGTGTAGAAACTTTCAGGTTATGGGAGTTGGGCAGAGTTGGATGATTGATAGAGAAGGCAGGCAAGAGAGGTGGAAGAGATTTATGGTACAAGGCTGACCATGCCTTGATTGATTGATTGATTGATTGATTGATTGATTGAATTTATATAGAGCCCTATACCCAGGGGTCTCAGGACAGTTCACATAATAAAATTAAGATATAAAACCATACAATACCTAATAAAAGTAAAAACAGCAACCCAATACCCTCCCCCCAAAAACCACATTCTAAAAGGGCATAGGATGTAAATCAGATCAATTAAACGCCTGGTTAAAAAGGAATGTTTTTGCCTGGCGCCTAAAGGTGTATTATGAAGGTGCCAGGGGAACTTCCTTAGGGAGACCTTCCACAAACAGGGAGCCACTGCAGAGAAGGCCCCGTTCTCGTGTTCCTACCCTCCGAAACTCTTGAGGAGGAGGCACACGAAGAAGGGCCTCAGAAGATGATCTCAGGGTCTGGGTAGGTTCATATGGAAAGAGGCAGTCCTTGAGGTATTGCAGTCCTGAGCCCTTTAAGGCTTTATAGGTCAAAACCAGCACTTGGGCCCAGAAACTCACTGTTAGCCAGTGCAGTCAGACCAGGATTGGTGTAATATGCTCAAACTGTCTTGCCCCGGTGAGCAACCTGGCCACTGAATTCTGCACCAGCTGAAGTTTCTGAACCATCTTCAGAGGCAGCCCTACGAATAACACATTGCAGTAATCATTGCCTTCTCAGAAGCTGGTCCTACTGAATTTCAGGGGACTTATTCCAGGGTAGAATCATAGAATCATAGAGTTGGAATAGACCACAAGGGCCATCGAGTCCAACCCCCTGCCAAGCAGGAAACACCATCAGAGCACTCCTGACATATGGTTGTCAAGCCTCTGCTTAAAGACCTCCAAAGAAGGAGACTCCACCACACTCCTTGGCAGCAAATTCCACTGTCGAACAGCTCTTACTGTCAGGAAGTTCTTCCTAATGTTGAGGTGGAATCTTCTTTCTTGTAGTTTGGATCCATTGCTCCATGTCCGCTTCTCTGGAGCAGCAGAAAACAACCTTTCTCCCTCCTCTATGTGACATCCTTTTATATATTTGAACATGGCTATCATATCACCCCTTAACCTCCTCTTCTCCAGGCTAAACATGCCCAGCTCCCTTAGCCGTTCCTCATAAGGCATCGTTTCCAGGCCTTTGACCATTTTGGTTGCCCTCCTCTGGACACGTTCCAGTTTGTCAGTGTCCTTCTTGAACTGTGGTGGCCAGAACAGGACAAGGTACTCCAGGTGAGGTCTGACCAGAGCAGAATACAGTGGCACTATGACTTCCCTTGATTTAGATGCTATACTCCTATTGATGCAGCCCAGAATTGCATTGGCTTTTTTAGCTGCCGCGTCACACTGTTGGCTCATGTCAAGTTTGTGGTGAACCAAGACTCCTAGATCCTTTTCACATGTACTGCTCTCAAGCCAGGTGTCACCCATCTTGTATTTCAACTCTTGCCTTTCCTAGTATGTTACATTTAGAAGGAGAGGTTCCAAGGAATGCCAAGTTCCAAAGAATGGTATTCAGGGTTAGAATTGCAGCCGTCATGGGTAGCGTTTCCTGTTACCCAAAGCATCCAGATTTCATACAGCCACAGTCCAGAGATTCTGAAGTGCCTACTTGTCCTGTCAAACCAGCCTGTATAATGACAGACTGCATTATCCTCACCAGCTCTGCCTATATGCAAGGCTGCCTACTTAAATGTTGCATGAATTAGTCTGGCGTAAGCTGCCACCACCTGGATTCCATGCTCACACTGCAGATCTCCAATATAGTCATCAGTGTTCCTTGAAAGCTCCTCTTTCTCCCTCTTTAAACACCTTGAATTGGGCATTTGACATGGTGGTTAATGATGTGGATTAAGGAATGCTTAGCCCCCATTAAGTAATATTAAGTGTTTGCCCATAGGCGTTCCAGAAGATGCTGAAAACTAAAGAGAAAGGGGTTGCTCAGCAATTCGTAGGATCTCAGCACTTCTCTAAATGATTCCACATAGCGGATGAGCCCATTGGTTGCCTTGCATAACCGAACTCCCAGAAAATACACAGGAGCATTATAAAACAATGTTGCAGACGATTGAAAATGGCAGGATCTGCAATGAATGTCCTAAAGGCTCTCTTAATTTTATTCTGTTGCTAGGTGCTTAACAGGACTCTTACGGTTGGCTGAAACGAACCAGGACTGTATATTATGGCGTTCAGACATTTTTATCTTAGATAAAACACATAGCTGTATTTTTAGCGTACGGTACTTTTGAAACCCTAGGAGAGTTCATTAAAAAAGCAACAACAACACACCACAACAACACCACAAGCCTCTTTCAAATTGCACATTTTACGAATGCCTTTTTTATCACATAGTTCAAGGCACTGCAAAAGATGTGTGCTAGGATTTGCTACAGCTTAATTGGAGCTGCAATGTTTTGGTTTGCGTGTGGGCAGATTTCATAACCTTTGGGGTGCTAACCTGTTCAGTGCTGGCTAGGATTCTTTCCCATTATCTTGCAGGTGTCCCAGAGCTATGGATGTAGCTGTTGCTTTGTTGCTGCAATTGCAGGCAGTGGACCTGGAAGTGGGGCAAACGAGAGACCACTTCATCAGATGTGACCATAAACTGCTGGACCAAGTGATGGGCTCAGAGTTCTTACCCTCTTAGGGATTCCACATAAAACTAATTGTGGTCGTTGTTTAAATGGCTGCTCTATTATTACCTGTTTGATCAGCCAGAGTGACAGTTGCTTACCATTCTGGTTTTTGTTTACTCTGGGCAATTTCTCTCTCTCTCTCTCTCTCTCTCTCTCTCTCTCTCTCTCTCTCTCCTTCCTCTCTGGTCTGATCAGTTCTGAGAGACACAACAGGATAACAGCAGATCGCATCATATAGCCAGAGGCTTCCTTGACAACACAAAACAAGACTCTGAAAAGCGGGTATATTAGCTACAGTGCCAAGAGGGCAGAAAGTGTTAAAGAATTCAATTCTGTTTACTTGGATATTGCCTCATTTTGCTGCTAGCCCTCCTCTCTGTTCTTTTGCGTGCTTTACGTTTTGCATAAAGCTTTTTACAGTACTGATGTTCAACTTCAGCCCCTGCTGATGGTGAATGTATATATATATATTTATATATTAATCATTCGCTCAGTATAGGGAAGAGGTTCACTCTCTTTCTTTCTCTCTCTCCCTCTCTCTCTGCCTGGAAGCTTCAGCACACAGCAACACTCAAAAGAAACCAATGTATTGAATGGAATTAGTGGACAATTGGCACGAACTTGCTTCTCTTCAGCCTCCTCCTCCTCCTCAACTGGTGAGTGAAATTTAATTCTAACATGCACATCTTATAGCTTATGGGGAGGGGGAGGGGAGAAAACAGCTGGCAGATAGATGGACCTTGTAGAAATGTTGCCGCGATGTTTTCCTACCTGTTGTGCATGCAGCTTTCCGGGTACCTCACTAAGAAGCTCGCTGTCCCGTGTGCCCACTTGAGTTGCACCGTGGAACTGTAGGCGTATGTATATATAGGACCGCTACAAACCTATGTCAATTGGGACAGGCATGACATTTAGGAATTCCCCTCCTCAATCTTGAGTTAGAAAACTGCCTCCGACGTTCATTGCGTGGAAGACAGAGGGGTGTCAAAGGTTAGGGTTTAAGCTTACACCTCCTGCAAATGCACCCTTGTATAATAAATCTACACGAAGAAGCACGTTGCTGTTGACATGCAATGCTGTGTGGGGCTGACTGATGCCCCAGGCACATGCTTTATGATTAATGACATGTATGAGTATCAGGAGAATTACAGATATGTGCGCAAGTACAGTAATAATGTTGGGAACCGCAGCATGCAGTGTGGGCTGTTTCTCCTCCCCTCCCCTTCCTGGAAGTGTAAGGTTTGTGCGGTCGGCAAGTTACTGGATTATTTACACTCATTATCACCCCTTTATTGCCACCGTGACATTAACTCTTGACAAAAGGGGAAAGGCACCAAGGGAGCCAAGCGGCTAAATGCAATTAGCATACGAGCAACCGGAATGCATGCCCTCCTGCTGCGTTCTGCAGATGCCCCCGCGATTTGATCACTTGAGCGGTTTGGATAAACGGCACTGAGGACCATGAAGCAATGGAACGGGCATGAGGAGCAGCTAGGGGGCTGTGCCCACATCACCTCATTTACGCTGTGACCCAAGCTGGCTGTTATCCGAGGTCCCCGGAGATGAGAGTCCTCCGGTGTACGGACTTGCTGCACCACCTAGCGTCAGCTACGGCCGGCTTTTGCAAAGAATTCCCTCCAGGTTTCAGCTCCAGCCAGCAGCTGTGGTGCATGTTACACAGAACATGGGGAGCCATGGCACAGGTGTGGCTGGTGAAGCCCTGTGAGAATCCTGGATGGTTCAGGAGTACAGTCATACCTGGGATTACAGCCGCTTCAGGTTGCGTTTTTTCGGGTTGCGGACCGCCGAAACCCGGAAGTACCAGAATGGGTTACTTCTGGGTTTCGGCGGCCGTGCATGTGCAGAAGCACTAAATAGCGCTTTGCGCATGCGCAGAAGTGCCAAATCGCAACCCGCACGTGTGCAGATGTGGGTTGTGAATGCTGCGGGTTGTGAATGTGCATCCCGCACAGATCATGTTTGCAACCCAAGCAACCACTGTAGCTGGAAGTGGAATGTTCTTCTGTGTATAGAATCATAGAACTGTAGAGTTAGAGGGGAATCTGAGCATCATCTGGTCCGACCCCCTGCAATGCTGGAATACACAGCTGTCCCAGATGATGGTCGAACCTGCAACCACTGGCAGAGGAAGAGGAGTGCGGGGGGAGCACACTGCCCCCGGCAGCATGATCCCGGTGGGGTGCCATCATGGCTGTCCCCTCACCTGTGGTGGGCACCACGCCCCCAGGACCCACATCACACCCCTGCAGGTGGCATACCATGCCCCTGGGATGTGCACCAGCTCTGCTCTCCGCCCCCAAGTGCCAGAGCATGAAGTTCCTCCACTGCCTGCCCCCTTGACATTATCAGCACCATGCTCTAACCAACCGAGCTATCTATGTTTGCTTATTGTTATATGGTTCTATCAGGGCTCTCAATTATTTACTCCCAACAACCCTGTGAGGTAGGTAAGGCTAAGAGATGCCACCCAGAGAGCCTCAAGACTGAGTTGGGATTTTTACTAGAGTCTCCAAGGCCCTAGCCTGACACTCTAATGATTGCAGCACACTGAGCAAGAGAAGGAAGCTGCAGTGGGTTTGTCAGCAGAGAAAGGCAGGCGGCTGTATGTCTCTGAGTACGAGGCACTGGGTATCAGAAGTTGCAAGAGCCCAGGTTCCGCTTGCAGGTTTCCCATAGCTTAGGGGCATCTAGTTGGCCATTGTGAGAACAAGATGCTGGACTAGGTGGGTCTTTGTCCTGATCCAGAAGGACTCTCCTTACGTCCTTAAGAAGTAACAGCAGTCGGGGACAAAGGCAAGGAGGAGGTGGAGGAGTCTGTGGGGACCGTTTCAGTGAAGAGAGAAGTGGCAACAAGTGGTGCCGCTGTGTCAAGGAGCTGTCAACAAGTACTGTCATCCACAGGGCAGGCACACACACAGAAGGCACAGGATGCAATTAGCTTTTTATCAGCAGAAAAAACAACACAGCAATGTCCTTGATTTGTTTTAACTCAATGAAGGCATTGCTGAAACTAAGCTCTAGGCATGCCCTTCCCCTGTGGTGGGGCTCCCAAACCTCCCAGAGCCCCTTGAAGGCAGACTTTCACCAGTCACTTGAAACAGGTCCCCCTCCATGCACCAGCTTCCTGTTACCCCACCTGAGATCATGGTCATCCTGTGGAGGACCTCTACACCAATATCTAAAGTCCCAAATATCAAGTGGTGGGAGGAGAGATCCCTCTGAAATAGTGGCAATCCCATATAGTATAATGCAGCTGCCATATGGAGGGGTTGTTAGGGGCTTGTTGTAACCTAACACACCACAAATGTAAAGCACATTTAAAAGACATGACTTTCCCCCAAGAATCCTGGGAATAACAATTTTTGAAGTTGCTAGGAACTATAAATCAGTGAGGGGTAAGCTCCAGCTCCTAGGATGCTTTAAATGTGTGGCGTGTACACTGCAGTAGAAACCTCCCAAAAGTCTGTGAATAAGGCGATATTCCCATAAAAATTAAACCAGGCAGCCCTGAACCCTTCAGCATGTTCTTCTGTCTCACTGCCACTCTCACACCTTCCCACACTTGATTCTTTTCTGAAATAATCAAAAGAGACCAGCAGCTGAGTTGCAGATTCTCCTAGCTTCTCGGAGAGTAATTATGGGGAAAGAGTTGTTTTAGAGCAAGGAAAACCAAGTGGGTGCAGTGCCAGATTTAGGGCAGTGCGGGTGGTTCCCCCGCACAGGGTGCTGAGCTGAAGGGGCATAAAATTGAGAAGATCCATAATTGAGAAGATCCATTGGGGGGCACCAAATTTTGGTCTCACACAGGGACCATATTATGAAAGATTACCAAAGTCGGCCCCGTTGTGCCCAAGGGCAACATCTTGGTTTTGTCCATCCTGCCACCCTACCCCTGCCAAGCCTGGAGGTTCTGGGATGTAGCTCAAAACAACACAATATTATTCCCCATTCTTGGAGAAGTCACTTCCTTTCCCTCTCTTTCTTCATTCTGATTGGCTATCCTATACCCCAGTTGGCATTCTACATTCTTACAGGGGACTAAGCTGGGATAGGGGTACCATTTTCTTCAGTTCATGTTCTAATGCCGACCTTACCGATTTACTCTTCCTGAAACAATTTGTGAACTGAGATGCAACAATGCTTTGAAATTCACGTTTCTCTGAATTTTGTTCTCCACCCCGAAAATTGTACAGAAATTAGTATATATGGGGAAAAGGTGTGTTAAAACTCTCTCTGTGTGTGTATGTATGTGTTTCTTTTCAAAGGGATATCTTGTTTTATATATAATAATAATTTTTATTAGTTTTCCATTGCAATCCAATGATAGCCTCATTATAGCAATAGTAATTTATAATACAAGTGTTAATACCAATAGTTCAAATTCCGAATTATATAATTTAGATAAGGTGGGCTCCCCATGTGCTAGAATTGATAGCTTGATTATTTGCTTTATTTCTGCATTCCAAAATCTTATTTATTGCTTTTACACTCTGGTCATAATAATAATCCCTTATACAATAACTGCAATATTAAGAACTTCTATTCGTGTTGCCACATTAGATAATTTATAAAACTACAAGTGAGGCACTCAAACTATATCCTTGTTCTTCCTGTGTGTGGCAATTATTCGGTCTGTAGTGTTTCTTCCTGTCCTTGTAAAATGTTATGTCTTTCTTTCCCCCCGGTTGTTGCTGTTATCCATCATGCCTTGGGAAGAGCTAATATCCCATTGTTGTCTCAGAGATTTCTCCATTGCTCCACTGCATCTTGGTTGAGTGTGCTATGATGTGTCATTCCAAATAAAGAAACACTGCTAATGCAGCCTTTCAGATGTTTGGATTTTTGTGAGCTTTGAGTTCAAGGCTGGGGACTTTCCAGTGAGAGTATGCAATGCCTTTGTGTGCCTTTTACAATACCTGATTCAACTTCTCATGTTATGAGAGCACTTCCCACAATGGAATCATAGAACTATGGAGGCCTCTTAATGATTACTTCTGAAAAGCCTGTTGATGCTGACACACATCCTTAAAGAACATAGGACGTAGATTTACACTGACCCAGACCATCGATTCTAGTCCACTGACTGACAATGAATGTTCTCTATCATGGGACAGTTCTGGACAAGAGAGTCATGTGTCAAGGATGTAGTCTAAGCATCTGCAGAAGTAGCAGGTTTTTAGAAACAAAACAAAACGTACATTACCTTACAACTTTCAAGTCTCTGCAGAGATTCAGTTTTGGAAATTGCTCTTATTGCCATTGTTCTTTTGACATGAGCACACACACACACACACACACACACACACACCCTTTTCATGGATGCCAGCTTCAAATATTCAGAATCATAACACAAGCCCTCTGGGATTTTGCAAAGGTAAATACAGTGGTACCTCAGGTTGCAAACACCTCGGGTTACAAACACTTCGGGTTACAGACTCTGCTATCCCAGAAATAGTACCTCGAGTTAAGAACTTTGTCCCAGAATGAGAACAGAAATCGCACTGCAGAGGCACGGCAGCAGCGGGAGGCCCCATTTGCTAGAGTGGTACCTCAGGTTAAGAACAGTTTCAGGTTAAGAACGGACCTCCAGAACGAATTAAGTTCGTAACCAGAGGTACCACTGTAAAAGAGAGAATATATTTTCAGTCTGAATTGGGTTGTCATACAACCTGCTGCCATATTCAAGCATGTTTCAACACCCTCTGAATCTCATCTAAGTTAAAGCTGAGATTGGCAAAACCAAAAGAAACCACACACAAGTGATGTTAGAGGATTCACACTTGACTGCAATGGGACTTCATTTCCCAACCTGTGGGTCCCGACCCATAAGTGAGTTACAAAGCCGGTTCAGGTGGGTCGCGGTGTTTATAAGTCAACCCGAAATATCCTGCAGTCAGATGGTGTGTCTCCCTTTCCATGAACATAACTGAATAACTTGTAAGTATTATAAGCATGTCAATGAATTCCACATTAATAGGGGCATTAAGTAACAGTTTGCTTGGGTGCCTCAAGTAATGGTTATAAAACAGGCAAATTTGCAGTTAAAATGCATGGAATGCTATTAATTAGCAATGCTCTGACAACCCACAGTTCCTTCAAACTTGGGTGGTTGAGCACCTATCAGTTTGGAAGTGAAATAAAATCAGTTTCTTCTACATGCTTGAGGGAGGCCCTTGGTATGCAGGAAATGATATTTATGAAAACGCACAGGCAAACCCCGCCTGACAGGAGCCTGTGAACAGAATTTTGATGGCAGTTGAGCATACTGAGAAGATAGAGGGAAAGGGTCTAGAAGATACAGCAGACAGCAAGGAGTTGGCTGCATTGCTTGTGTGAAGGGGCCCCATGTGGTTTTTTTCCTTCTATTGTCGTCGTCGTTTAGTCATTTAGTCGTGTCCGACTCTTCGTGACCCCATGGACCAGAGCACACCAGGCACTCCTTTCTTCCACTGCCTCCCACAGTTTGGTCAAACTCATGCTGGTAGCTTCGAGAACACTGTCCAACCATCTTGTCCTCTGTCGTCCCCTTCTCCTTGTGCCCTCCATCTTTCCCAACATCAGGGTCTTTTCCAGGGAGTGTTCTCTTCTCATGAGGTGGCCAAAGTATTGGAACCTCAGCTTCAGGATCTGTCCTTCCAGTGAGCATTCAGGGCTGATTTCCTTAAGAATGGAGAGGTTTGATCTTCTTGCAGTCCATGGGACTCTCAAGAGTCTCCTCCAGCACCATAATTCAAAAGCATCAATTCTTCGGCAATCAGCCTTCTTTATGGTCCAGCTCTCACTTCCATATATCACTGCTGGGAAAACCATAGCTTTAACTATACAGACCTTTTTTTAATTAAATTTTCTGTTTTACGTTTTAGAATATTCATTTAAACAACCTCGAAATATCAGTGACTTCCCTCCTTCTCTTTCTATGGTTTATTTTGCCTAACATAATTCCCTGCATATTTTATATAAACTAAACCATTCAGTATTCCATTATGACACCTGTCAAACTTATTTACACTGTTGAATTTATCTTAATGCTGCCTACATTTTCAAAAGCACACAATTCTCCTCCATATATTCAATAAATATTTTCCAGTCTTCTTTAAATGTATGTTCTTCTTGTTCTCTTATTCTATAAGTTAGGTCCTCAAGCTGCGCATATTCTGTCAGTTTAAGTTGCCATTCTTCCTTGGTTGGGACCTCGCTCGTTTTCCATTTTGGGGCTATCAAAACATGGGCCGCAGTAGTGGCATACATTAATAACCTTTTCTGACACCTGGGAATTTCTGTCTTAATTATCCCCAACAAGAAGGACTCTGGTGTGTATTTTTTTGGAAAAGTACTTTTAAACTGTTTTGGGACTACAATTCCCATCATCCCTTATCGCTGGTCCTGTTAGCTAGGGATGATGGGAGTTGTAGTCCCAAAACAGCTGGAGGGCCAAGTTTGGCCATCACTGCTCTAAGGGCTTTTGATTAGCAGAAAATAAGGGAAACAAGCAAATATACACACATGCACATATTTCATAGCCTGTAGAATTCAATTTAGAAAAATGGAATTGAAATGATTCCTTTCCAATGCTTTACACTGTCTAAGTAACAAGCCAAGAATAACTTAAGACTGGAGTCCTAGAAAACTGTTAAATCCCCCACCTCACACACACAAAAATTGTCTCTCTTCCATCTACTCTTACAGCAGAAGCATCTTTCAGAAAATTCTCTTTGGAGACAGTCAATTGGATTTAACGAGGCACTTTCCTCATTGTATACCCCAATTATTGGCCCTGTCTCTCGCCATATGTTCGCCATTTAGGGGATCCGTCTGTTTACAATACTTCATTAACCTAGGAAATGTGTGAGGCTATTTGCGGCCAGACCCAATTCACGTCTGAAATGCCTGTTTCGCTGCCCTTCCCCTCTGCTGCCCCCACGCCAATCACAGCAGATAAGAGGAGAAATTTGTGAAATTGGGGAACTGATTGGTTGGTACTAAAAGACCAATTAAGAGCAAAGTGAAGCAATCTGCTTCGATAGTGAGGGAGAAGTGTTCAGTGAGAAAAATGCTAGAGTTCCTTAAGTGGCTATTATCCAAAGCATGGCTGGGGATTTCATAGGCTGTACCAGAGGAAGTAAGGTGGGCAAGTTGCCTCCACCAACCCAGACATGCAGCCTATCCTCCACCCACCCATTCATTGCTGAATCCTTGTGGTTATTTCAAGGAAACGCAATATTCACATATAGATTATAACGGAATAATTAGATGGACAGTGAAGTTGAGTTGCAACCCTGAGGTTTTCTACTTGAAAGCTAATTCCATCAAAGTTTATAAGACATCCTTCAGATGACCTCCATTTAGAATGAGAGCACTACTGTGAAATATCCCCTTATTTCTCTTTCAGAAATCTATGGGGCAGAGCTGACCCCTTCCCTCCTATGCCCCCACCAATCAAATTTCTTCTTCTGGTGTCCCGGGACTTCAGCAATGGCAACAATTGTGTAGTAACCTTTCAGTGCTCATTTCGAAATTGTAGGCCCAAGTTATTCCACTTCATCTAAGAGTATAAATATTGCTACTTTGCAAGCGCCTGCAAAAATAAAAATGAACAAGTAAGTAAAATCCTAATGTGTTATTTTGAGTTTGTTTGATTTTAGTAATGCCCACCCTTCCCCAGAAATGGCTTTTGTTTCATGTACGCATATGTTGTGTACTGCCCTGTACACATATGTTGTGTACTGCCCTGTGATCTTCAAATGAAGGTTCGTATACAAATTTAATAAATCAATCAATAAATTTGTACGGTATGTGTTCAAGCATTAAAAAAACAAACAGTGTGGTTTTGCCATTTGTTGTTAGAAGGCTGCAGACAGTGTAAGTCATTTGAAACACAAAGGAACTGTCTTAACAGGTCAGAGTATTGGGCTGTCTGCTCTGACCTATACGATCTTACTCTCTTCTTCTTTGGTGATCACTCGTAGCCATGTATGATTGCCTTCCATAAACATGGTTTGAACAATGAGTCCATAAGTGACTGTGGAGGCCAATTCTGGATCCACGCGTCCTTCCACGGTGGGGAAATTCGTTTCTGGGTGGGAGTTAATCGTGGTGTGGATTTGCCAAGCATGCCTTCCTCTTAGCACGTTTCTCCTTTTCATCCTGAGTTTGAGTGCCTTCAAAGCCCATGACACCTTTGGTAAGGCTGTTCTCCAATTGGAGCTCTCGCAGGCCAGTGTTTCCCAGTTGTTGGTGTTCATACTACATTTTTAAAGATTTGCCTTGAGAGAGTCTTTAAACCTCTTTTGTTGACCACCAACGTTTCCACTTTTAAGTTCAAAATAGAGTAGTTGCTTTGGAAGACGATAATCAGGCATCTGCACAACATGACCAGTTCAATGAAGTTAATGTTGAAGAATCATTGCTTCAACACTGGTGATCTTTGCTTCTTCCAGTGTACTGGAAGAAGTGCACTGTACTGTACTGTCAACTCTATCACCAGCTAACTAATCCTTTCAAGCATGTGTGCTACCACTGAACCATTGTTCCTTTCTCAAGCCGCTTTAAAAAATGATGGTTGATCAATTGGCATCAGCCTCGTCTTGCTTTCTGTCGCAAGTGCTCCTGGGAGATCAGGGCACTGACCAATGAGGTCTATGAACTCCCACGTTTACTTTCAAACCCACTCTAAAGGAATCCTGATCAGATATTTTATGTAGAAACACCGACGATATGTTTAAAGGGAAATAATTTTTGCCTCATTTCTTCTTTCCCTTCTGATTGCAGAATTTGGTGATTTCACGAAGAATTTCCATATATTTCTAATGACTTGACTCAGCAAGTTCAACCCCACATATATCCCGGTGCTAGAGCCGTACCGGCTTTCTGCACAGGAACTGCCGCGTGAAATATGACTCAGCAAATGCAGAGCCTGCAGCTTTCCCAGTCGAAAAAGAACAATCCCCCGTCTTCTCCCAACGCCGCTAAGCGACTCTATCGGAACCTCTCAGAGAAGCTGAAGGGAAGCCACTCGTCGTTCGATGAGGCCTATTTCAGAGCCAGATCGGACCGCCTCAGTCTCCGAAAGTCTTCAATGGTAATTTCTTCATTTACCCTCTCAATCAACTATTGTTGTAATACATCAAATTAAGCATGAGTTTCTCTAAGTTTAGATTGAGTAGTTCGTTCACACCCATCTCTAGTAGGTATCAATTCTCCACTACGTTTTTACCCACTCTGGATCCCTGTTTTGTTCACAAAATGCTGGAGGTTACAGTGGTACCTTGGGTTACAAACGTTTCAGGTTACAAACACCACTAACCCAGAAGTAGTTGCTCTGTGTTGCGAACTTTGCCCCAGGATGAGAACAGAAATCGTGCGCCAGCAGCAAGAGGCCCCATTAGTGAAAGCACGCCTCTAGTTAAGAACAGTTTTGGGTTAAGAACAGACTTCTGGAATGAATTAAGTTTGTAACCAAAGGTACCACTGTACTATGAGGAGCAGGGAATGTAGCTGTAAAGGTGTGGATAAACACTTCAGGATGTAGAACATTTCGGGTTCCAGGGAAGGGCTGGAAATATATATCTATATGAATGGGTTGAAGAAGTGGGGAACCAGCTCCAACCAACTAAGCCAACGGTTAAGGATGAGAGCCAGTGTGGTGTAGTGGTTAAGAGCGGTAGTCTCGTAATCTGGGGAACCGGGTTCACGTCTCCGCTCCTCCACCTGCAGCTGCTGGGTGACCTTGGGCTACTCACACTTCTTTGAAGTCTCTCAGCCCCACTCACCTCACAGAGTGTTTGTTGTGGGGGAGGAAGGGAAAAGAGAATGTTAGCCACTTTGAGACTCCTTAAAGGGAGTGAAAGGCGGGATATCAAATCCAAACTCTTCTTCTTCTGAGAGAAGTTAGATGTTGTTGGCTACAACTCCCATAATCACCAGCCATGGACCCTGCTAACTGAGGCTGGGAGAACTGGAGTCCAGTAACATTTGAAGAGCTACAGATTCCCAATGCCTAAATTGTAGGCCGTTCTCTGTTTCTGGCTGTGGGATGAGCCGAGATGGATTTAGGGGAGTGTGACTGGTTCAGTTGCACTGGGCACAGAGCCTCAGGGGCACTGCAACTATGATGTAGAATGGAAACTTCAGAGGCAGGAGGCACCAAATTTTGACATCACACAGGGCATCTTGGAATAGGCATAGATTCAAGTACGATAGTGGCCATGTAAAAAAATATGTTCGTTTTCTGGTTTGTTTTGTATGTGTATGTGGTTAAACTTCTCCATATCATATATGATGAGAATGTATATGGGTCTGTGATCTTAATTGTGAATATTAACGTGTATGTTCATTAAACCTATTTTGAATATTATTAATTGATACTATATATATATATATATATATATATATATATATATATATATATATGGTTTTACAAATTAAAATTTACACTCATACCACACATCACAATCAAAACAGAAAAAAGATTCCCATGAATCTTTTGATTTCCCTCCACCCCTCCGATGGTTCCATTATTAGTCCTTTTCTACTGCATCTTTTATGGTAATCTGTTTTTTAAATCTCCCTTATATCCATAGTTCTTGTTACATTACAAGTATTATTGCAATCCTGCTAATGATTTAAACTGTTTACAGTGGTCTCCAAGATAAACTATAATTTTCCCCCATTCCTTATTGAAGTATTGGTCTTCCTGGTTTCTGATCTTTCCAGTCATTTTTGCCATAGTGCTGTCTCATTTTCATGTTGACTCAGAGATTGCAATTTCTCTTGGTATTACGACAGTCTGAAGGAGATGGTCCTTCCTTCCTTCCTTCCTTCCTTCCTTCCTTCCTTCCTTCCTTCCTTCCTCCCTCCCTCCCTCCCTCTCTCTCTCTCTCTCTCTCTTCCTTGACTATCATCATGGTGTATCTCGGCTACTAAGGACCAGTGGAAGCCACAGGGTCAAATTGTCTAATGGCCAGAATGCATTCAGCTCTAGGCATTTCAAACAAATCACCTTTCCTCAGCAAGAACTTAGCTTAGAACTATCACCTGAAGGAGATGGTGCCATTGTAAAGGAGACAGAGGAGAAGTGTGAAGGACAGGGAATCCTTCAGCACCAAGACTATGGATGGTTCAGGACAGTGGCAGAAACCACCATTCAGGGGCAGCTATAGAGCATGGACATCGAGAGGGGGCAAGAAGGCTGCCCCCTTCTGATGAACCATGATTCCCAGATTTCTTTAAAAAGATCGAGCAATTAAGCAAGTTTTTAACATTTGCAGAACCTGAGACGCGAGGCAAATTGGGCAGCATGTGTTGCTCAGTTCCTCATTTACTTTGGAGGATGTGTTGATGTTACCAGTCTCATCAACATCATCATGGTTATCATCATCGTTGCAGGAGTATACTATTTTGCTGAATGCTTTTGTTATCCCACCCTTATCCTCGTCTCAAAATATCATTGTCATTCAACTCAGGATTGTTGCACGAATGTTTGATCAGAGCACAATATAGGAGGAGTTTGGATTTGGTATCCCGCTTTATCACTACCCTAAGGAGTCTCAAAGTGGCTAACAATCTCCTTTCCCTTTCCCTTCCTCCCCCACAACAAACACTCTGTGAGGTGAGTGAGGCTGAGAGACTTCAGAGAAGTATGACTAGCCCAAGGTCACCCAGCAGCTGCATGTGGAGGAGCGGGGAAGCAAACCCGGTTCACCAGATTACGACTCCACTGCTCTTAACCACTACACCACACTGGCTCATAGGTAGCCTGTTTAAATTAATGGCCCTACCGAGTCATTCGGGACACGGGTGGGGCTGTGGTTTAAACCACAGAGCCTAGGACTTGCTGATCAGAAGGTCAGCGGTTCGAATCCCCGCGACGGGGTGAGCTCCTGTTGCTTGGTCCCTGCTCCTGCCAACCTAGCAGTTCGAAAGCACGTCAAAGTGCATGTAGATAAATAGGTACCACTCCAGCGGGAAGGTAAACGGTGTTTCCGTGTGCTGCTCTGGTTCACCAGAAGTGGCTTAGTCATGCTGGCCACATGACCCGGAAGCTATATGCCAGCTCCCTCGGCCAATAAAGTGAGATGAGCGCTGCAACCCCAGAGTCGGTCATGACTTGAATACCACCCTAAGTATGTGTGCATGTGTGGATTGTTTTGTATCTCATAACTATCACCATAGCACATAGCTTAGTCAGGCACAGTATTTGTAAAAATGCAAATCTTCAAAGTTCACAGTAGCTTTGCAAGAGAGGGAGATGGGGAGAAAACCAGAACAGCTTGGCTATACCCCTGTGACATCACTAATAATAATAATAATTGTCCCCGTGACCTCCTAGCTGCTCTATTAGGTCTAGGAGGCACCACCTGTCACTGCATCCAAGAATTAATTTATTTTACATAATTCACTCAAACGATTGAGAAGGATACAAATTTTCCTGAGCTGTGCCATTTGACTATGCAAGCATGGGATTCTGTAATTAATTTCTTAAACCCTGTCACGTACTAAAGAAAAAAGGCTAGATCATTCTATACCAGCTGCACTGGCTCCTGGTGGAGTACAGGATCAGGCCCTATACGGCCTAGGACCCTCGTGCCTATGGGACCGCCTCTCCTGGTACACCCCACGGAGGACCTTACGGTCTGCAAATAATAACACCTTGGAGATCCCAGGCCTCAGAGAGATTAGGCTGGCCTCGACCAGGGCCAGGGCCTTTTCGGCCTTGGCCCCGGCCTTGTGGAACACACTGCCACAAGAGATCAGGCCCCTGAGGGATTTAACATCTTTCCTCAGGGCCTGCAAGATGGAGTTGTTCCATCAGGCCTTTGGTCAGGGCTCAGCCCGACACTCCCCTTCTCTTTTTGTATAAGAACTAGTATGAAATAGGCCTCCCAGCATTCTCACAGGCCCATATAAGATCAGCGCAGACAGTTGGGCCGATGAGCATTTACTGTTCCCAACCTTAACCCTGCAGAAAGCCATCTAATTAGACTTTAACTTGATTTTGACCTGTTTTTAGGAGGTAATTTAATTATTGTTTGATTTTATACCAATGTTATGTATCTGATGTTAGCTGCCCTGAGCCCGACTTTGGCCGGGGAGGGCGGGATATAAATGAAAGTTTATTTATTATTTATTTATTTAGATAAGGATAGGGAAAAAGGGGAAATTTGACTATAGGATCCCAAACCCGCCATCTGTAATGACAGTTTGTGTAAACGACACGTTTGTCTTTATTTGTTTTATTTTCACATAATGTTGATTTTGTGTCAGTTCAGTTCTTAGAAAAGATACTAAATTGAAATCTCGGTGGAGATGCACATTCCTTGCAATTTTCACACTCACACACACACAAAATGTGTCTTGTTCCATTTTGTTCCTCCTTTTAGGAGGATTGTGGGAGGGTGTAAATACCAATGGAATATTTTTTCTTCCTGCCAGGACACTGTAAGAATTTATTTTGTGCTATGGTTCTAATCACAGACTAAGACCCAACCATTTTGTTTCCTTCAACCCAGGAAAACACATTAGAAGTCAATAATGGTTTTTGGTCACTGTGACCTGCACACTTCCTTTTCGTTACCGGACCCAATCCCAAAAGGGAAAACTAGCTCTGATTATAGATGGAGTCATTTAGGCTCGCAATTTCTTTTCAGGTTGACTCTTCCCCTCAAATAATTTGAGAAATCGCCAGTATCCACATCCAACTGCATCACAATAAACTAGTAGCTTTCGAATGAAAACCAAAACGCCCATTCAGTATCAAATTGCTGAATTTCAGCAGCAGGGTTTTTAAATGTTATCTTTCAGTTGGTTCTGTCAGCCAACGGGCATCTCAAGATAGTGCTAGCTAGGTCTGTCTCATATGCTTTTTCTAGAATGGATCTGAGACTTGTTCTGGAAAGCCTTCTGCCCTTGTGAGAACCTCCCAGGTTTGGGTCCATATTCTGTCTCTTGTCCTGCCTTCTCATCCCTGTTTGCCACATAGAAATGTAGCCACACCCATGTATTCTGTGTGAGATAAGACATTTATTGTTGGAGGAGGAAGAGGAATGTTACCGCTGTTGTTATTAATAATAATAATAATAGCAGTATTATTATTCATCTCTGTGTATTCTATCCCGAACGGATGCTGCTGGGGTGAAAACAAATGTTTGGAGTTCCCAAAGTTATAGTTCAAGTTCTCAGGGAAAGCCTGAAACCAACCCACATGGAAAGCCAAAAAAAAAAAAGTGTGAGTTTGAATTGAGAATCTTTTGACAGACTGTCGAAAACAGCCATGCAAATGTATCTATTTATAGTGGATACAGTGGGGGGAAAGATAGGCAAGAAAAAATACAGAAAAAGTAAGTGCTAAGAGGGTCCTCCTCTTCTGTTTTGATCTTTTTATATACCTATGAATAATTTTAGACATGTTGAAGTTTACTGGGTTCCCATTGTGGGATGTGATACATAAGTACAAGTACAGTGGTACCTCAGGTTACAGATGCTTCGGGTTACATACGCTTCAGGTTACAGACTCCGCTAACCCAGAAATAGTACCTCAGGTTAAGAACTTTACTTCAGGATGAGAACAGAAATCGTGCAGCGGCAGCAGGAGGCCCCATTAGCTAAAGTGGTACCTCAGGTTAAGAACAGTTTCAGGTTAAGAATGGACCTCTGGAACGAATTAAGTTCTTAACCCGAGGTACCATTGTACGGCATTCCTTGTTTTCCTAGAGTGGACATGCAAGGGGATATTTGGTCCAGCCAGTCAGAACTTCCTGTTTCTCCTGGGCTGGGACATACTTCCTTTGCATGTGACTAGAGGTGGGCGTGACCTTACCTACCCAGGCAACAAAAGGCCAAGGTACGCAGCACACTCTCTCCCTTTCCTCTGTCATTGGACCAGCAACTTTTTAGCTAGAGATGGACAAAGGACAAAGGGACTATACCCATATGGGATGGATCCACATGCATATACTTTGTAACTAAGTCTGCCTTCAGGGATCCATCTGTGAACTGAATGTGTGAGTGGACTTCCTGCTCCTGCCAACCTAGCAGTTCGAAAGCACATCAAAGTGCAAGTAGATAAATAGGTACCGCTCCGGTGGGAAGGTAAACGGCGTTTCCATGCGCTGCTCTGGTTTGCCAAAAGCAGCTTAGTCATGCTGGCCACATGACCTGGAAGCTGTCTGTGGACAAACGCCGACTCCCTCGGCCTATAGAGCCAGATGAGCGCCGCAACCCCCGAGTCGTCCGCGACTGGACCTAACGGTCAGAGGTACCTTTACCTTTACCAGGAATCTAATATTAAGAGGCTTAAACAAGCCTGCAACCAGCTACCTGCTGTGTGTTTAAAAGGGGAATGTAAAACTCTGCTAAGTTATAGAACTTGCTAGCGCAAGTTAGGAAGGATATTATTAAACGATATATTCTCTCCTGCCTCCCTGAACATTCCCATACCCATGTTGCACCAATTCCACTCATACTCTCACTTGCTGCCCTGTAACTGCTCATTTGCCTCCACCAACACAGAGGACTAAGGCTGAGCGGGGCAGAACATTGGCTTGGGGCTCAACTTTGGAGTAGAGGATGGCTCCAGTTGTTGATTCCCCAACTGAAACTCCCTTTTCTAGCCCAGAAATGACTAGCTGCTGAGCCACAAGCTTCACCTTGCTAAATTGCTCCTGTGTTTTGTTTGATTTTGTTTTAGCAAGCCCCTTTAACATGCAAGACACCTTTCGGCCAGGGAATGGCACGAGGGATGGATGAACACTGGGGCTGAATTAACCCTTAAGCAAAATAAGCACATGCTTAAGGCGTCAAGGGAAGGGGAGCACCACAGAAATTTTCCATTGCCGGATTTTTAACGTTAGTGGTCACAGATTGCTCAGTTGAGCATTTGTTTTCTCAGTTGGAAGTATATCAAAAATCCCAACAGAACCTCCATGCAACAAGGCAGGCTGGATACCTTGTCTCAGGGGTCAGCAACCTTTTTCAGCTGTGGGCCAGTCCACCGTCCCTCAAACCATGTGGTGGGCCAGACTATATTTTGGAAAAAAATATGAACAAATTCCTATGGGCAGCAGTGACTATCTCCTCTTACTCTCAAGGAAGAGTGCTGTCAGACTGTGGCCTCCCTGCCTGCCTTGGGAATATCCTGAATAGTCCAGCCCTACCAGAAAACAAAACTTCCCTGACCTCAGTCGGACTGACTCCCGAGTAAACATAGATCAGGGGTCAGCAAACTTTTCCAGCAGGGGGTCAGTCCACTGTCCCTCAGACCTTGTGGGGGGCAGACTATATTATTTATTTGGGGGGATGAACAAATTCCTATGCCCCACAAATAACCTAGAGATGCTTTTTAGATAAAAGCACACATTCTACTCATGTAAAAACACTAGGCAGGTCCCACAAATAACCCAGAGATGCATTTTAAATAAAAGGACACATTCTACTCATGTAAAAACAAGCTGATTCCTGGACCATCCACGGGCCGGATTTAGAAGGTGATTGGGCTGGATCCGACCCCCGGGCCTTAGGTTGCCTAACCCTGCCTTATGTCTACTAAGTATAGAAGCAGATGTGTTGCATAAGATTACCCTAAGTTTTGTTTCGTGGGGGGGGGGAATAAAATTTTGTTTACAATTTATTATTGTTTATATTTTGATCTAGATCTATATGGGGGCACTCAAATCTTTTAAGTGCTTGGCGACTCTAAAGGTCTTAAGCCAGCCCTGATGAGCACACCTCTGGTTGCCTCAAAAACCATCAGGGATTTGCATGGATTCTTTCAATTGCTTAGGAAACCTCAAGGGCCTATGCGAGTGTTCACAAAGTGTGCTCACGAATCTCCGAAGGCTGCAGGCTCTTTAAAGCCTGCCTGTTGAAATTAGCGGAGACATTGTGTCTCTGCTGATTTCAAGAGGCTGTGCCTTGAAACAGTTGCTTGGCAGAGAAACATCAGCCTACCATGGGAGACTTTTGGGGAAAGAGGGTCTTCAGTAGTGGGCTGATGCTTGCTCACCACCACCCATTTTTTAGCATGCACTATCATCGACCTCTGCATCCTGAAAAGCGCCTGAAGCCCAACATCAGATGGAGACGGCATGTTTCACAAGCAAAAGATGTTGTCTGCTCCTGCCTAAGCAACGTGTGTTGAAACATTCTCCTGTTCTCCCATATCCTCCTTCCACTCCTCAGGATTCAAGAAGTGCTCTCACCCCTCTTGGCGTGGTGGGTGTTGTGGGATGGCAGAGGCTTTGCTGGGACTCCGATGAGGGAACTGGAACTTCAATACCCTTCCTGATAGGCGGAGGGGGCATAAACTATCAGGAACCGGATCCTAGCTTGCAACCTGCTTTGGCAAATGGGGATGCAGGCTAGGACTTGGGCTGTGCCAGGGGGCGGAGCTGACGGAGCAGGTAGGCTTCCCTCAGATACGCCCCTTGCCTGCACCTGGGGCACTACCTGTTCCTTCGCCAAGTTTCCCGACCCTCAGTTTAAGTTGATAGTCAATGACTTTGCTGTGGCTACGGTGGTTGCCGTTCCTTTGCCAACCTCATAGCAATCGTCACTACTGGGCTTGAGCATAGGGGCAATCCTTTGTTTTGGATGGAGAGGATGTTGTAGTTTCCACCTGACCCTCCAAACTCTGGGGTATCCTGTTAAAACAGAGGTTCTCAACCTGTGGGTCCCCAGATGTTGTTGGACTACAACTCCCATCACCCCTGAGCTCTGGCCTTGCTAGCTAGGGGTGATGGGAGTTGTAGTTCAACAACATCTGGGGACCCACAGGTTGAGAAAGGCTGTGTTAAAGGGATCTGGGGGGAGTGGCCATGTCTGCGTGCCCAGGCAGAGCCAGGGCCAAAGGCACTCCCTCAAACGGCAGTCCCTGCGGGGGTCACCCTATTTGATGTAAGTCTTAGGAACCCTTCCCTGGTTTGTCCACATATCACTTCCAGCGGGCAGGCCAGAAGTATTTAGATTGCCCCACGCCCAAGCCAAACTTCTTTCATCTGTAGTCAGTAAAATTATGGTCTGTTTTGACACAAAACCAGTCTTGTTGGTCTCTTGTTTATATGGGTTGGGTTATGGGAAACCCGATGCCTGTTTCTGCAAGCTGTCTTGCTGTGCTTTAGTTGCCATCTCCGGTATGGAAATCCACCCAAACACCATGTCCTTACCTTCTTGACTGCACAGTTACCATCCAGATCCCCATTATTTTTAACCCACAACTCACAGCATCCCGTATACAGTCCCTTAATTTGTTGAGTTTAGATGCTCAGAAATGACATGAAACATAAACCTGAAGGAGCGTCTCCACCTCCATTGTTCTGCCCCGACACTGAGGTCCAGGGCCGAGGGCCTTCTGGCAGTTCCCTCACTGCGAGAAGCCAAGTTACAGGGAACCAGGCAGAGGGCCTTCTCAGTAGTGGCACCCGCCCTGTGGAATGCCCTCCCACCAGATGTCAAAGAGAGCAACAACTACCAGACTTTTAGAAGACATCTGTAGGCAGCCCTGTTTAGGGAAGCTTTTAATGTTTAATAGGTTATTGTATTTTAATATTCTGTTGGAAGCTGCCCAGAGTGGCTGGGGAAACCCAGCCAGATGGGCAGGGTATAAATAAATAAATAAATAAATAAATTATTATTATTATTATTATTATTATTATTATTATTATTATTATTATTATTTCCACTCTTATCTGACCCCACTCCCAACGTCACATGCTCGTGGGGTAAACACACGGAGTCACTTCACCTCCTCAGGATAGGAAATTCACTGGCACAATAGTCTTCAGGGTGGGAAGTAGTGATCAGACCACAGTACCCTAAAGCCAATTAAGCCAACATAAAGATGCCATTCTTCTGGTTGTGAAGCAAGGGCATATGAGGGGAAATTATTTGGCCTGGTTTGTCCATGGTAGAACCAACTTTGTTTGGCCAGACAATATTGTCGCAATCTTCCCACAGAGCTCCCAACATGCTCAACCTCAGCTGGGCCTTGCTGTGGAAATAATTCTCTCCTTTTTTCTTCCAAAACTAGAACAGCACTACTAGCTAATTATCACAAAGGGATACTGAAAAGGAATTCTGCAGAACTTGGCAAGGTACCACTGCAGAGCATTAGAAAGATGTTCTTGTAAACAAAAACCTGCAGGCCATATTATATTTCTGCACCTGCTTCTCTGCTGTTCAATTAAAAGTTGATGTGTTTCTTCACTGTCTAAGCCTTGTCCTTTTCTGCCTCGCTCGTGTACTTAGCTGCTGTGAACAGGAAGATTTGATCATTCTTTTATGGGCTTGTGTGGCTGCTAGTACCTCCGTCCCCATCCTTTGCTGTCCAACCTGGATTTATTTTCTGGATGATTTGGAACTATAAAAAGGTAAAAGTAAAGAACCCCTGGACAGTTAAGTCTGGTCAAAGGCAAATACGGCGTGCGGTTCTTATCTTGCTTTCAGGCCGAGGGAGCCGGCGTTTGTCCACAGACAGCTTTCCAGGTCATGTGGCCAGCATGACTAAACCGCTTCTGGCACAATGGAACACCGGGACGGACACCAGAGCGCATGGAAATGCCATTTACCTTCCCACCGCAGCAGTACCTATTTATCTACTTGCACTGCTATGCTTTTGAACTGCTAGGTTGGCAGAAGCTGGGACAGAGCAACGGGAGCTCACCCTATCACGCACTTGTCACTATTGCTCTGTGTGTCAATAGCCGTTTAGTCATGCTGGTCACTGGTGCTGGAGGAGACTCTTGAGAGTCCCATGGACTGCAAGAAGATCAAACCTATCCATTCTTAAGGCAACCAGCCCTGAGTGCTCACTGGAAGGACAGATCCTGAAGCTGAGGCTCCAATACTTTGGCCACACCATGAGAAGAGAAGACTCCCTGGAAAAGACCCTGATGTTGGGAAAGATGGAGGGCACAAGGAGAAGGGGACAACAGAGTACGAGATGGTTGGACAGTGTTGTCGAAGCTACAAGCATGAGTTTGACCAAACTGTGGGAGGCAGTGGAAGACAGGAGTGCCTGGTGTGCTCTGGTCCATGGGGTCATGAAGAGTCAGACACGACTAAACAGCAACATGCTGGTCACATGACCCAGAAACTGTCTGTGGACAAACGCCGGCTCCCTCAGCCTGAAAGCAAGATGAGCGCCGCAACCCCGTAGTCATCTTTGACTGGACTTAACCATCCAGGCGTCCTTTACCTTTGGAGCGATGGGACCATGCTGGCCACAACTGCATGGAATAATAAGCTAAGAACTGCATGGCTTAATAAACCATCCTCTGCATGAGTTTAACACCAGTGTGTACAGCCCATTTGTTCTTCCCTTCACATAAATGGGTAAACTGGGAGTGGGATGCTGAATCTGACCAGTGGGCCATATCTTTATCTTCCCCACACCTTCATGAGCCAAGTTTGACAGGTGAGTGGGATTACAGTGGTACCTCAGGTTAAGTACTTAATTTGTTCCAGAGGTCCGTTCTTAACCTGAAACTGTTCTTAACCTGAAGTACCACTTTAGCTAGTGGGGCCGCCGCACCACCACTGCATGATTTCTGTTCTCATCCTGAAGCAAAGTTCTTAACCTGAGGTACTCTTTCTGGGTTAGCAGAGTCTGTAACCTGAAGCGTATGTAACCTGAAGTGTATGTAACCCAAGGTACCACTGTATAGCAAACTAGTCATTCGCTTGTCTGGATGGAGGATGGAAGTGTGTGAGGGCATGTATAAGCTAGCCTACTTTTACAGAGGTAAAGCTAGCGTTAACAATGGGGAACTTATTTCCAAAGCAACTGCTGGTTTAGAAGAAGGATTTTCCTCAGGACCACAAAAAGAAAGGGTTAAAATAACCATTCCCCCCATCCCTGCTCTGATCCCACTAACTATCAGCTCCCCCAGGTGATGCAATTTGCATTTTTTAAAGCCTACATATTAACTGCAAAGACATATTTAACATCAGCAATGTCCAGGCATATCAGATCCTTGCTTCCCTTTTTTTTTCTTTCTCAGAGTGAAAAGGCAATGGCTATATCTCCTCTGCTTCTATACAAACTCAAGAGATCTCAGCTGTTCAGCCCACAGAAGATCAGATTTGCTTAAATTGATAAAAACCCTTTGAACTGCCCAGTAAATGTATTTCAAAGTGAATAATAAAACATGATATAAGGCTTTTTTCCAGTCATTTGGGGGCATCTCTCGCCCAGAGACCTAGAAGTGGTGGTGTGTGGGTTGTTTCTGTTTTGTAATAATAAAAAAATGAATTATGCAAGATAATGCAGAATTCACTCCAAGAGGCTGCTGTTAAGACCAATAATTTAGGAATATTGTTAAGACTGAATAGGCATCACAGAGGTGACATATCTCATCATAAAAGCCCCAAACTTGATTCAGTCTCTGATTCATAAGCTGGAGGTGAACCAGAGATTAAAGTGACCTGAAAATGAGGAAATAAAAGCCCTAATCAGGCTTTGCCTGAAGAGATGAAGACTTAAAATGTGGAGGACTGAGAGATGCACATGCAAGCCTCTCACATGTTTAGTGCAGAGCTCTAACATTTTAAAGGTCTTGCAGAGCTCCACATTTTAAAGGTCTTGTATATTCAGGCAAATGTCCAACCCCCTCCCAAATGATACTTAATTCCCGTCCCCCTAAAGTGTGACAAAAACCTTTCTGTTTGGGCTGTAACAGATAATTTTGCTGAATTTACAGTTGCTGTTTTATTATGCTTTTATATCGGGATTTGATGTGATGTTTTATGATATTTTATCATTGATCATGATTGGGACTGCATCAAAAAGGAGAACCCCCAGGCAAATTCAGTGCGGGAGGGGTCAGGAAGCATAGGAGTGGAAGAAAAAAAAAGTTTAATAGCTGAGCCAATGGTGCAAGTATTTATTTATCTCCCTGTTCTTCTGCCCTTCATCCCAGGGGTAGCCTGGGACAGCTAACAATACAAATTTCAAACACAGTCATGGGTACAGAAGAAAAGAGAAAGAAGTAGAAAAAGAGATTGAACTTCTGTATCTGATTTATTTATTTATTGTATAATATTTTTTATTAATTTTAATTTATAACAATCCAATAAAAGCCTCATTAATACAATACCAAATTACAATACAATTAAAGAAGCCAATTATTCAATACCAAATTAAACAATTTTGTTTGACTTCCTGTGCTCTGGTTTTTGGGGGTTGCTGTTTTTCTTTTGTCCTGCTCCAAAACTCTTATTTAGCCCAAATGCATCAGTTCCGATATTGATCCTTTATTTTATTTTAACAGCCCAGGCTGTTGAACTTCTGTATTTGAAACTACTTCGTGAAGTACCCAAGAAGTCCAAAACACCTTGGATATTAAACTTTTTATCCTACCCCTTTGATTATGACTATGATACTTTGCACTGTTAGCCGTGGAGATAAAGAAACCATCAGTTGCGCCATTTTGAATTTAAAACACACACACTCTTCCCAAGGTTGTCTTTTCTGATGTTCACCAGCCCTGCAGGATGCATCTCTCCTAAAATTGGCTGCTCTCTCTCTCTCTCTCTCTCTCTCTCTCTCTCTCTCATTCATTCACACACACACACACACACACACACACACAGCAAAACTATATCACCACTTCCCAAACATGCTTCTCTAAGTTAACATAACACAACCGGCACTGATTTGGGGCTGGCGATACTCTAGTTCAACGGTGGTGAACCTCAGGTCCACTGGTCAAATCCTGCCCTCCAGTCTATTCTCCCCTCAGGATTTTCCACCGGCCACACCTCTTTTCCCTAACCATACCCCTCACTGATTCTGGTCCTCAGCACCCTGCTCACATGCTTTGTTTGGCTGGAATATGTTGTTTAACCTGTAGCAATTCTTCTTGCTCTGGGTTGGTGGCAGGGGTGCCATCTTGAATAAAATACTGGGAGAGGCCAGTATAGCCCTGACCCACATAGTTGATCACACAATGTGGTGCACACACAACATTTGAATGGCAATGCCCATTAACTTGGGGGGGGGGCAGCCCCCTCAAATATTTTATTGTGTGGACCAAAGCCCCAAAGCCCCTACGAGTTGGCTCCTATTGTTGGTAAAAAGGTGTTTGTGCACATAGAAACATTTGGAAAGGGTGGAATGTAAGCTTTGTTGTTGTTTAGTCATTTAGTCATGTCCGGCTCTTCGTGACCCCCTGGACCAGAGGACGCCAAGCACTCCTGTCTTCCACTGCCTCCCACAGTTTAGTCAAACTCATGCTGGTCACTTCTATAACACTGTCCAACCATCTCATCCTGTTGTCCCCTTCTCCTTGTGCCCTCCATCTTTCCCAACATCAGGGTCTTTTCCAGGGAGTCTTCTCTTCTCATGAGGTGGCCAAAGTATTGGGCCTCAGCTTCACGATCTGTCCTTCCAGTGAGCATTCAGGGCTGATTTCCTTCAGAATGAATACATTGGATCTTCTTGCAGTCCATGGGACTCTCAAGAGTCTTCTTCAGCACCATAATTCAAAAGCATCAATTCTTCGGCGATCAGCCTTCTTTATGGTCCAGCTCTCACTTCCATACATCACTACTGGGAATGTAAGCTACTGTAAGGTAAAAAGGTAAAGGTTAGGTCCAGTGAAAGGCAACTATGGGGTTGTGGCGCTCATCTCACTGTCAGGCCGAGGCAGCTGGCATTTGTCCATGGACAGCTTTCTGGGTCCTGTGGCCATCAGACTAAACTGCTTCTGGCACAACAGAACACCGTGATTGAAGCCATAGTGCTCAGAAACGCTGTTTCCTTCCCACCGCAGGGGTACCTATTTATCCACTTGCACTGGCATGCTTTCAAACTTCTAGGTTGGCAGGAGCTGGGACAAAGCAATGGGAGCTCACCCCATCATGGGGATTCGAACCGCCGACCTTCTGAGCAGCAAGCCCAAGAGGCTCTGTGGTTTAGACCACAGTGCCACTACTGTACAAAGGTAACAGTTCTGCCTGCCCAAAAAAGCTTTATCATGGAGGAACATCACTCTCAGGTTGAAAAAGGTTCTGCTTCCTTATTTTAAGAGTGTGTGCGTGTTTCTGTGAGCTTATGATTGAAAAAATAAAAGTAAAAATGTGAGAAGAGATGCGAAGATGCACAGTTATGTTGACAGCTTTTGTGTTGTTTATTTTTTTTACAAAAAAATAAATCTCATGTGGATGAACAGAACTTTCAGTGCTGTGAAGCCATGCTGGAAGCTGTGGAGCAGCAAGACCTGGACGCTGTCCAGATTCTCCTCTATCAATACACACCCGAGGAGCTGGATCTCAACACTCCTAACAGCGAGGGGCTAACTGCGCTGGACATCGCCATCCTGACAAATAATGTGCCGATTGCCAAGATTCTTTTGAAGGCTGGGGCAAAGGAGAGTCCTCACTGTAAGTATGGCAGAATGCGTACTGTAGCTGAATTGTACAGAAAAGGGTCAGGCATGAGGACTTGCGTATGACAATTGGCATTACGGAGAGAAAGATGTCCTGTGGCAGGGCCCAAGCATGATGCGCAGAGGGTACAGTCCCTGGAGATTCAGAGCCCTGTGGCCCATGTTTAAACCCCATTAACATGAGCGAAAAAACAGAGGCTAACTTGTAAATCATGCCTTAGGATATTTATGCAAACATGCTTACTTCGAGGTACAGTGGTACCTCAGGTTACGTACGCTTCAGGTTACATACGCTTCAGGTTACAGACTCCGCTAACCCAGAAACCCAGGTTAAGAACTTTGCTTCAGGATGAGAACAGAAATCACGTGGCGACGGCGCGGCGGCATAGGGAGGCCCCATTAGCTAAGGTGGTATCTCAGGTTAAGAACAGTTTCAGGTTAAGTACGGACCTCTGGAACGAATTAAGTACTTAACCCGAAGTACCACTGTATCTATTATCCAGTTACAGGTTATTATTTTTTTTTAAAAAAAACAGCTTGAAAATTGGGCACAAATTCCATTCAGCTCTAGCTGTAACTGGATAATAGATGTGTGTGTGTCATCAGTCAAGCTTGCTTTTCAGAACCTTGCAAATGGAGACCCATGCACCTATTGCTTTTTGAGTAGCTAAATTTGCTCTAATTGCTCCCCACCAAAAAAGGGGCTATATCAGGGGTCAGCAAACTTTTTCAGCAGGGGGCCGGTTCACTGTCCCTCAGACCTTGTGGGGGGCTGGACTTTATGGGGGGGGGGAGAATGAATGCCCCACAAATAACCCAGAGATGCATTTTAAATAAAACCACACATTCTACTCATGTAAAAACACCAGGCAGGCCCCACAAATAATCCAGAGATGCATTTTAAATAAAAGGGCACATTCTACTCATGTAAAAACGCGCTGATTCCCAGACCGTCCGCGGGCCGGATTTAGAAGGCGATTGGGCCAGATTTGGCCCCCGGGCCTTAGGTTGCCTACCTATGGGCTGTATAATATAGTCCCCCAAATGCACTGCGATTTCAATATTTTGAAGGGATTGCACAAAAAGTCTTCTGTGCACAAATGAAAGCCCCCTTTGGATGTGAGCAGCACCTAGCACTCGGTTAGCGCTGCGTGAATGCTAACCAGTGAATTAATTTGTCCAGTTGAAAATTCAGTGGGATGTGGGGCTGTGCCATAAATTGCGACCTTTGAGTTCCTCTGTCCTTTAATAGCACCGAGCCACACGAGATCTTCGAGCAACTGCACAATAAATAAGACAAATAAATAAATCTAGAGCCCTGGGACTGTGCTTTTGGTCTTGCAGGATCCCAATGAAGTTCGCTGAGCCCTGGCTGGGAGAGGGGAAACTGACAGCCAGAGACAAATGAAATCCTTGTATTTTACATGCGTGGTTGTGCTATGTCTGCTTTGCTGGCTGCTACTGAAGGCCCACTCCTGTCCAATATCAGCACTCCGCTAATACACTCAGAGCACTTCACAAGTGGCTTATGAAACTGCCCTTTGTCTTCTTTCATGGGACGGTCTCAGTCCGTTTTTGTTTTTGTTTGCTTGTTTGTTTGCGAGGGGAGAGCGAGCGGCTTGCCAAGCCCATTAATCCATGACACACATTTTGACGCCTTACCTGTGGCTAAAAATACACCGAAGCCTACAGATTTCGCTCGAGACCGTCAATGCCTATATTTAGGTCTTTCCCAGCATGTCCATAATGAAACTGTGTTTTCAGGGGTCCGGGCTGAGCAGACTCTGCCATTAATTTGGAGTTAGTTAAATTAACAGCATTTAGTACTGACCTGTCAATCTCTGAGCTCCAGGAAATTGCACCTTGAGGCTACTAATATTGCCGATTTTTTTTCCACTGGACTGTGCGTGTATGTGAGGGTGCATTACTCCCCCCCCCTTTTTTTTTTTAAAAAAAGCCAGAATTGGTGCACCTTTATTGCTTTGCTATGTCCACAGCACTTACATTATCATTTATCCTGGGCTCTTTTAACCTTCCCAGGAGATTATTTTCATCCCCACCCCCTATCCCCGCTCCCACCCCCACTCCTTGTATAGTATAGCTGCTCAATGAAAAGAGTTGTGCAGTTTTATATTTATTTGTTTATTTTTCTGTCATGGGTTCGTGACTGGAAAAAAAAAAGGGTGACAGGGTTTTGGAGTACGTGATTGACGGCTGAAGCAACATTCATTAGGCATGACAGATCTGCAGGAAAACACAGTCCTGAGTGTTCTAAACAGCAGTCAGGAAAAAAAAGAGAAAAAAAGACTAAACTAATTTTTCATTGACTTCATCGGTAAACAAATGTAGTCTGATGGCATGCGGGGGCAATCATAAATTATATTCATTTCCTGTCATTAATGCAAACATGCCTATGAACACAGAGAATGCGAATCTATAACCACTTCATTTCCATTAAAAAAATAATAATATTGCTCTGCACTTATCGCCATTTTTTTAATTTGGCGTTTCGATCCATCTAGGGGCCACCTGAAGGATAAACCCTGCTTCTTCATAACCATAATTTCAGCAGGTCAGGGAATTGTGCAAAATGATTGGGTCCTGCATATGTGATTGGGAACGTTCAGTTGCCATCCAGCAGTTTGGCACCACCAGGGAGCTGGATTTAATTTCCTTTCTCCCTTCTCCCTGCCCAGCAGCTGATCAGTGATACAGAGGGCCAGACTTACATAAAGGGTTCACTCATAGGGATGCGGGTGGCACTGTGGTCTAAACCACTGAGCCTCTTGGGCTTGCTGATCAGAAGGTCAGTGGTTCGAATCCCCACGACAGGGTGAGCTCCCGTTGCTCTGACCCAGCTCCTGCCAACCTAACAGTTCAAAAGCAAGCCAGTGCAAGTAGATAAATAGGTACTGCAGCGACGGGAAGGTAAACGGCATTTCCGTGCGCTCTGGTTTCCGTCACGATGTCCTGTTGCTCCAGAAGCAGTTTAGTCATGCTGGCCACATGACCCGGAAAGCTGTCTGTGGAAAAATATTGGCTCCCTCAGAATGAAAGCGAGATGAGCGGCGCAACCGCAGAGTCGCCTTTGACTGGACTTAACCATCCAGGGGTCCTTTACATTTTCCTTTAAACAATACACTCAATGTGTAGTTAGCAAGGTTGGGGTGGGTTTTTTATTCTATTATTTAAAACAAATCTTTAATGTTGATGTAATTTTTAGCTGGATTTGTTTGTGGTTTCGTTATGGTACCAATGGTTGTTACAAGGCAACTTGGAAGTTGTTGTGGAAGACAAGATATAATTGTTCTAGATTAATAAATAGCCCTTAAGGTAAAGGAACCCCTGACCATTAGGTCCAGTCGTGACCGACTCTGGGGTTACGGCGCTCATCTTGCTTTATTGGCCGAGGGAGCCGGCGTACAGCTTCTGGGTCATGTGGCCAGCATGACTAAGCCACTTCTGGCAAACCAGAGCAGCGCATGGAAATGCCGTTTACCTTCCCGCCGGAGCGGTACCTATTTATCTACTTGCACTTTGACGTGCTTTCGAACTGCTAGGTTGGCAGGAGCAGGGACTGAGCAACGGGATTCGAACCGCCAACCTTCTGATCGGCAAGTCCTAGGCTCTGTGGTTAGCCCACAGCGCCACCCGTGTTTCTAAATAGCCCTTAGAATCATAGAATTGGAAGGGGCCCAAGGGCCATCTAATCCAACCCGCTGCAATGCAGGAATCTCAGCTAAAGAATCCATGACAGATGGCCACCCAACACCTGCTTAAAAACCTCCAAGGAAAGAGAGCCCACAACCTCTCTTGGGAGTCAGCTCTACTGCCAGGCAGCTCTTACTGTCAAGTTTCCCCCCAAATGTTTAGTCTGAATCTCTTTTCTTGTAACTTGAAGCCATTGCCTTTAGTCCTACCCTCCAGAGCAGGGGAAAACAAGCACACTTCCTCTTCCATGTGACAGCCCTTAAGATATTTGAAGATGGCTCTCATATCTCCTCTCAGTCACCTCTTTTCCAGGCTAAACATACTCATCTCCTTCAAGCACTCTTTGTAAGGCTTAGTGCTTCCTATGTTCTTCCAGTGTGGTATAGTGGTTAAGAGCGGTAGTCTCGTAATCTGGGGAACCGGGTTCGCTTCCCCGCTCCTCCACATGCAGCTGCTGGGTGACCTTGGGCTAGTCACACTTCTTTGAAGTCTCTCAACCCCACTCACCTCACAGAGTGTTTCTTGTGGGGGAGGAAGGGAAAGGAGAATGTTAGCCGCTTTGAGACTCCTTAAGGGGAGTGAAAGGCGGGATATCAAATCCAAACTCCTCCTCCTCCTCCTCCTCCTCTCTCCCAGATGTTGTTGGACTCTATCATCCATCATCCCTAGTTCTCACAGTAAATAATCAGGGATGCTGATGATGCTGATGGAATTTGTATACTGCACTATACCTGCAGGTCTCAGGGCAGTTCACAAGATAAAATCACAAAAAACATAGTAAAAATAAGAACAAGAACAGCTCCCCAACACATTTTTAAAGGGCATTGGATATTAATCAGCCCAAAGCTTGGTTAAAGTAGAATGCTTTTGCCAGACACCTCAAAGTGTACAGTGAAGGAGCCAGGAGAACCTGCAGAACCTGCAGGGAAAGGAGAATGTTAGCCGCTTGGAGACTCCTTCGGGTAGTGAAAAAGTGGGATATCAAATCCAAACCCTTCTCCCTGTGTTCTGTTCTTCAGACTCTCTTGCAGTGTGATAGAGCAGGCTGGTGGGGCTCCCCTTTAGGGTCACAGCAAAAGGATTTTGGCCAGACTAGTCCTGCACACTGATCTTTCTTCCCTGCACTCCACCAGCGTGGTGTGGTGGTTAAGAGCGGTAGTCTCGTAATCTGGTGAACCGGGTTCGTGTCTCCGCTCCTCCACATGCAGCTGCTGGGTGACCTTGGGCCAGTCACACTTCTTTGAAGTCTCTCAGCCTCACTCACCTCACAGAGTGTTTGTTGTGGGGGAGGAAGGGAAAGGAGAATATTAGCCGCTTTGAGACTCCTTCGGGTAGTGATAAAGCGGGGTATCAAATCCAAACTCTTCTCTTCTTCTCTTCTCACCCTAACCCCTGGTCAAGCGGATGAAATTTGCAATTTTGCCATGCCAAAGTCCTAGTGCTAACTTCCACATTTCCCTTCCCCTGATAGTTGTCAGCATGGAAAGCAGGTCGATCCATCTGAGCAACTTAGTTCAAGAGGCTCAGCAACGAGTCAGCGATCTGTCTGCAGAAGTAATGAACGAAGGGCTCAGCACCGACAGCTCCGAGAAGGAGAAGCAGCTGAAATCCTGGGAGTGGAGACACCGACTCTACAAGCGCATGAAATCGGGCTATGAACATTCCAGTAAGAAAAACCAATTATTCATCCTCACGGACGTTCATGCAGAGCAGTGGACCTCAGTCTTAAAACCAGGGGAACTGGTGCAGATAGAACAAGTTGCCTTCAGAAACTTAAAGTAATGTATGTGGTGGGATTCGAGAAGACCTTACCTAGTTGATGAAGATGACAGCGAGCCCCATTTCTCATAGCCTCTGCAACTACATGATGCTTTCTGCTACACAAAACAGAAGGCACCTTTATTTTTAAGAGATGCAGCAATGTTTATTTGAATTTTCATTTACTAGATTAATTAATAGGGACGTGGGTTAAACCACAGAGCCTAGGGCTTGCCGATCAGAAGGTCGGCGGTTCGAATCCCCGCAACGGGGTGAGCTCCCGTTGCTCAGTCCCAGCTCCTGCCAACCTAGCAGTTTGAAAGCACATCAAAGTGCAAGTAGATAAATAGGTACCACTCCGGCGGGAAGGTAAAAGGTGTTTCTGTGCGCTGCTCTGGTTCCCCAGAAGCGGCTTAGTCATGTTGGCCACATGACCCGGAAGCTGTACGCTGGCTCCCTCGGCCAATAAAGCGAGATGAGCGCCGCAACCCCAGAGTCGGTCACGACTAGACCTAATGGTCAGGGGCCCCTTTACCTTTACCTTTAGATTAATTAGTAGGCTAAAAACAGTTTAAAGTATTTGAAATATACTCAGAGTTGAGTGTTGATTTCATGCTCCTTATTTCAGCTCATGGTCAATAGTGAGTGAGTTTTCCCCCAAAGCCTCTGGCTATATATACATTATTTACACAATGGGTCCCGCGTGATTGGCTGATTCAACTCCCCTCCTGGAGTCTGATTGGGATGCTCCTGCAGGCCAATCAGGTTGCTGATTCACTTCCTCCTCAAGCCGGATTGGGCGGCTCCTGCAGACCAATCAAGTTGCTACCTTCTAGGATCCTACCTGCCTATTGTTCTAGGATCCAAGCTCAGTACATCACACTATTTAATTAAACGATTGCCATATTCTTTATGACAGTGATTTCCCTAAAGCCTTTCTCTCAAGATGACAAATCTTTTATAAAAGAATGGAAATGGTTTATTGAATCTTTACAGATAAATTATAAACAGATAAAAACATTGGCAAGATCATTGTAACAACCTGAAGTTTTGCAAGAGTATATATTTAAAGAAGATTAATAAATAAGCAAATTAAGTTGATTTGGATATGCGGAAGATATTAAAAATAAATTTAAGGAACCACAGAAAGAGGGGGGGTTGAAGTCAATTTTGAAATGTCAAAATGAATGTAAAATTAGTGAAATGTATAAAACTAGTGAAATGTATAAACTTGAAAAGTGTATGTGTATGTATGTATATATGTGTGTGTGTGTGTGTGTGTATTTCTGAAACAAACTTGTTTCAGTTACTACAGTTTGATAAAGCTTACACTTCAACCTTATACATTGTATTATTTTATTGTTGTTAGCCACCCTGAGCCCTGCGTTGGCTAAGGAGGGCGGGATATAAATAAAAAATTATTATTATTATTATAGCTAGACGCCAAAATAAGTTCAATTGTGCTTTTGGGAACTTACTCTCTGGCCAAAGTGTAAAAGATGGCCATGCTACTGCTGCAGATAATAATTTTCACAGGGTAGAAAATAAAGCAATGGTTTGAGCTGCCGTATAAATGTGCTTGCTTATTCAGCAATAATTTGATCAAAAATAAATAATAAATAAAGAACAAAATTTAATGCATTATCTGGTTCCTTCTCTGTCCTAGTATTCAGTACTGGACTTCTCTGTCCAGTATCTCAGCAAGCATCTGTGTGTTTCTTATATACATATATCGAGGAAATGTTTGATTTCTGGGGTGCTAGCATTATCCAAAAGAGATGAAGGCAACCAAACAAACAAATAGTGTCCATCAGATCTCATTAGCATAGACTGCCTAGTAGCGTTCAAAGCAACAGCATATGAAAGCTCACCCTTTTTTTGTATGGTTTGGGGCCGTTTCTTTGATGAACACTGTTTGAAAAGTATTTGTTCCGCCTATAACACAATGTTTTCTCTTTGCTCACAGGAGCCCCCGAGGCACCGACCAACGTCTGCCTCATGGTGACAAGCAGCACATCACTCACTGTCACTTTCCAAGAACCTCATAGCATGAACTCAGCAGTGGTGACCAAATATAAAGGTACTGACTTTGGGTTGGTTTCATGGCCTTGCGTTGATGAGACCTGTCTGTTTCAGATGGCCTGTTTACAGCAACCATCTCACAAATCAGGCCAGGTTAACAATATGGTACGGGGTCAAACGTTGAGTTAGATCTTCGAGAGAATTGCCTGAGGACAATAAGGTTTAATTAGGAGGGCTGGTAAAAGGTAAAGGGGACCCCTGACCATTAGGTCCAGTCATGGCCGATTCTGGGGTTGCGGCGCTCATCTCGCTTTATTGGCTGAGGGAGCCGGCGTACAGCTTCCGGGTCATGTGCCCAGCATGACTAAGCCGCTTCTGGCAAACCAGAGCAGCACATGGAAACGCTGTTTACCTTCCCGCCGGAGCGGTACCTATTTATCTACTTGAACTTGCTTTCGAACTGCTAGGTTGCCAGGAGCTGGGACCGAGCAACGGGAGCTCACCCCGTTGGGGGGATTCGAACTGCCGACCTTCTGATCGGCAAGCCCTAGGCTCTCTGGTTTAACCCACAGCACCACCCGCTTTCCTCAGGAGGGCTGGGCAGGTTGCAAATGGGACACTCAGGTCCCTTCCTGTCTTTCCATTCCATGTGACCGAGCACTCATACCTGAAGGACTTTTTATTTTTGAAATTTATTTATTTGGTTTTTCAAATTAAAATTTAACAGTCATATATCAAACATAGATCATAAAAAACATGATTCCAAGGAATCTCCTGGACCTCCATCCTCCCCTTTGTGGGTCCTATTATTAATCATTTCCTCCTGCATCTTTTATGATGATCCAAATCTTTTACATCTCCATTATATCCAAAATCCACTATTCAACTACAAGTGATATTCCAATGCTACTAACGATCTTAACTGTTTACAATGAAGATAAGTTATAAATTTTCCCCATTCTATATTAAGATTTTGCTCTTTCTGATTTATGATTCTTCTGGTCATTTTAGCCATTTCGGCATAGTCCATCAACTTAATCTGTCATTCTTCTCTGGTAGGGACATGACTTCCAAATTTAAGAGGCCAAGAAGTTAATAGGTTTGCTCTTGTCAGTAGCATTGCAAATATGCAGTGAATAATAATAATACAGTGGTACCCCACAAGACAAATGCCTCGGAAGACGAAAAACTAGCAAGACGAAAGGGTTTTTCATTTTCTGAGGTGCTTCGCAAGACGGATTTTCCTAAGGGCTTGCTTCGCTAGACGAAACGGCCCTGCCTCTCGTGTCATGGCGACGGTCACTGCACGCACGCACGCACGCTTCCCCGCTCCTCCGGCTCCCTCCCACCTTCCGGCTGACGGTTAGTGCCTCGCGCCGCTGCCCACCCCCCTCGCGCGCTCCCCTCAGAGAGCCGTTGCCGCCAGCGCCTCTCTCTCCCTGGAGTCGCGCTCCTGAGCCCCGCTGCCCTCCAGCAGCCGCGTCGCACGGTGGCCATAACGCGCGGGTGAGTCTGAGGTACCGGCTGCGGCAGCTGTCCTGCTTCTCCCCGCCCCTTCCCCGCCGTTGTCAGTGTTTAAATGCAGTGGTGCTTCGCAAGACGAGAAAACTCGTACAACGAAAAGACTCGCGGAACGAATTAATTTTGTCTTGCGAGGCACCACTGTAATAATAATAATAATAATAATAATAATTTATTATTTTATCCTGCACATCTAACTGGGTTGCCCAGCCACTCTGGTGTGAGACATCACTGAGGGATGTCTGACATCAGAGGTCAGCTTTTGTGCATAGTGTGATTGCATGAGAACCAGCCCTATCCTGAAGAATGGACTATTTTTATTATGATTATTTTACTATTGGGCTGCCCGTCAGTATGCTTTTTACTATGTTTTAATTTTGTTTTTATCATTGAAGTTTTGTAATGTGTTTCTAATGTTGTACACTGCCCTGAGATATTTTGATGAAGGACGGGATATAAATCAAATTAACAACAAGAACAAGAACACACATTTTAAACTAGCAGCCTGGCTTTAATCATGTTTACTCAAACAAGAGCAAGAAAAGGATATATATTAGCCCCCGAACAAAGGAAACATTTGGAAACAATATAAGGGTTGGGAGAAACAAAGATACACAGAATACTTTGCTATCGCATATTAACATTTATAGAAAAACAACCCATATTAGCGCTTTTTAAAAAATCAAACAAATAAAATCAACACTTTATTTAGTATGGTGGTCTGAGTATGTCATGATCTAGCTATCCAGCTGATTCACAGCCACAGAGTCTAGTCAAAGGAAAGGTACCAGATCTAACCAACCATTAAAATGGTGAATAGTTGATTTTTCTCAACACGTTTGTTCAGATCTAGAAATTAAGAATTTAGAACAATTTCTATCATTTGGGCCAGTCCCAGGAAATTGAAAAAAAACAACCACAACTTTTTAGGGGAGAGAGAAAACAGATTAGCTGACTGTTAAGATCTAGTATGGTACGCGGGTGGCGCTGTGGGTTAAAGCCTCAGTGCCTAGGGCTTGCCGATCGAAAGGTCGGCGGTTCAAATCCCCGCGGCAGGGTGCGCTCCAGCTGTTCGGTCCCAGCCCAGCGCCTGCCAACCTAGCAGTTCGAAAGCACCCCTGGGTGCAAGTAGATAAATAGGGACCGCTTACTAGCAGGAAGGTAAACGGCGTTTCCGTGTGCAGCTCTGGCTCGCCAGAGCAGCGATGTCATGCTGGCCACGTGACCCGGAAGTGTCTTCGGACAGCGCTGGCCCTTGGCCTCTTTGAGTGAGATGGGTGCACAACCCTAGAGTCTGTCAAGACTGGCCCGTACGGGCAGGGGTACCTTTACTTTAAGATCTGGTATCCTCCAAAGGGTGTTCCGATTTCCATCATCCTCAAGCTGCATGGCCAATGAGAAGTTTGCTCAAACATCATCCAGAAGGAGTTAGATGTTTTCAAGCTCAGGTCTACTTTCAGTCTTCCATCCAACAAACCTCAAATTAAAGTTTCTCAGAAGAAGGGAAAAAATGAGGCATGGGTTCAGCATGCTCCAACATGCCAAATAGTCAAGTACTCAGAAGCAACTATTACTTCTTTCAAGTTAAAGTGTTTATGATCACAGTCCCTATGAATCATATTCAATGTCACACTTTATTGCTACAAAAAAAGAAAAGAAAAGTAAGGGTAAGACCAATACCAAAAATAAGCTACTTATGGCTTCCCTTATGAAATTAGGATTTGCTTTCAGATTGGTTAACTTTATTGCTTATAATAAAAGTGCGGCATATGGCTCAGGATGGGGGTGAAAAATTGATTCAGTCCACACTTAAAAGTGAACTTACCTAGTTTGCACATTCTGAAACAATGCACAAACCAAAACACAGCCATCCTTCAGAAGTTGCACTTCTGTGAATTTTGCAATATTGTTTGCCAACCAAGGAATGCATTGTACACACAGAGGAAAAAAACCACACACACGTGAAATGTGCCTAAAAATTCACATATTCGTGAAAATAACAGACAGAAATACATTGTATTAGAGGGAATTGCTTTGCAAAAATTAGACACTATTATATAAAACAACGTTTGGAGAAATTTGCAATGCAGTGCAATTTTCATGCAGCTTTTTTTTTTTAATGCAATCTGATGTGTAAATGTGGAGAACCAAACTGTTGGTTTCCAAAAATATGAGAAACGTAGAGAAACTGAAATTGATAGGTATGTCCCAGTGGCATTGGACCAGCAAAGTGCACCCCTTCCCACAAACCTTGTCTTTTTGCATGGTTTGTGTTATTATTAAAGTATATATCATCTATATGTTTAATAGGTACTGTGCCTTAGGGGTAAGTAATGAGGTCTTTCTGACCCATTTCCCCTTGGTACAGCACACTCCAGTGTTTTGCTTCAGAGGAGGCATGGGATGGATGGCAATACTTAATCCTTCCCTTGCCAGTCGTTTTCCCCCAAAACTTTCTTTCCTCAGCTGTTTTTACCCCGTTGTTGCTCTAGACCTGCATAGCTGTAGAATACCGCAGGAGCGGAAGCAGATGGCAGGAGCAAAATGTGTTATTTTGGTAAGGTTTTAGCTACATTGATGTGTTTGGTCAAAGGCATTATCATATTTGTGGTTTGGGGAGTAAAACAGGGTGGCAGGAGAAGGGTCCCTAACCCACCCCCCAGCCCTGTTTAGGGAAGTTTTTAATATTTGATGTTTGATTCTGTTTTTAATCTGTTGGGAGCCGCCCAGCCGGATGGGCAGGGTATAATTATTATTATTATTATTATTATTATTATCATCATCATCATCATCATCATCATCATTCCTTTTGCTACTTTTCTAGTTCAAAGTGCTCTGCTGGAGGTACTATGTTGCAAAGGGCATCAGGGCTTTGTTATGAAGTGTCAAATAAAGTTTATCCCTTATAAGAGAGCCAGTGTGGTGTAGTGGTTGAGAGCGGTCGTCTCATAATCTGGGGAACTGGGTTCGCGTCTCCGCTCCTCCACATGCAGCTGTTGGGTGACCTTGGGCTTCTCTGAAGTCTATCAGCCCCACTCACCTCACAGAGTGTTTGTTGTGGGGGAGGAAGGGAAAGGAGAATGTTAGCCGCTTTGAGGCTCCTTTGGGTAGTGATATCAAATCCAAACTCTTCTTCTTCTTCTTTCCAAACTGTTTCTTAAACTGTACCTCTTGTCCGGATTTCTCTGTTTATGCATAATGATAGGCATCATATTTTTTCACTGAAAAGTCTTGTGTTTAGGCACAGCCCTAGTGATTAAACTCAGCCTCCCCATACCTCATGCAAACGTGGTACTCAAGACTGAAAACAATGTGATAATTTTAGACGGCCTTGGTTCTGGGATGTGCAGGTAATATTCATTTAGCATTTTTATATACACCCCACCCCATGGAACCCCAACCTATGGAATTGGCCACTATACTGTAGAATTTTGAAAAGCATCAAATGAACTGCAAATTATTTTTGAATGCCACTCTGCTCTACTTAGTCACGTAAGTGGTTTTTCAGAAACCCCAGCTTTCAAGTCTATGAATGTTCCCTTGCTCTTCATTATCAGTTGCCAGTAAAAAGCATACTTCAACAAGTAGGCCTATGTGTCGAAACTGACTTTATTCTTTTCAACTGCAAGATGGGAAGCGGCTCTTTCCTTGACTGTCTGATTGCTTTGTGATTTGTGGTTGTTCTGTGGAGGCCAGCGTTTGGATCCATCATCGCCTGATATGATGTGAAACCTGTTTGGCATCCTGCATTCTCTTGAAGTTGTGTGCAGCTTGCAAAGGATATAGCAATGCTTTTGTTTTCATTGTCTCAGCCAGGAGTGGCAAACCTGTAGATCAACTCCAGTTCCATGAGCCATGTCCAGTAGCTAGCGGTTACAGAAGAGATGGAGAACAACCTCTGGAGGGCCACAGGTTCCCCATCTGTGCTCTAAACCGAAGATCATACATAGGCAAACCAGCCCTACAGATGTTTTAGGACTACAACTCCCATCATCCCTAGCTAACAGGACCACTGCCTATGCCTGCCGTAGATGGATCTGCCTGACATGACTTCAAAAGGGAGATAGTGCTCTTGAGATTGCTACCTTAAACTTAAGGTAAAGGTAAAAAGACCCCTGACCATTAAGTCCAGTCGCAGATGACTCGGGGTTGTGGCACCCACAAGATTCCTCACATGCTATCCATGATAATGATAAGGTAAAGGTAGAGGGACCCCTGACCATTAGGTCCAGTCGTGGCCGACTCTGGGGTTGCGGCTCTCATCTTGCTTTATTGGCTGAGGGAGCCGGCGTACAGCTTCCAGGTCATGTGGCCAGCATGACTAAGCCGCTTCTGGCGAACCAGAACAGCGCACGGAAACGCCGTTTACCTTCCTGCCAGAGTGGTACCTATTTATCTACTTGCACTTTGACGTGCTTTCAAACTGCTAGGTTGGCAGGAGCAGGGACCGAGCAACGGGAGCTCACCCCATGGCGGGGAATCGAACCGCCGACCTTCTGATCGGCAAGCCCTAGGCTCTGTGGTTTAACCCACAGCGCCACCCACGTCCCTCCTCCCTAAAATTACAACAACAATATATTTTAACCCCTAGCCTGATCTTCTAGGTTGTTCAGAAGCAGGGATTTTTTTCAGACGGAATTCACTGAAACTCACTTTCAGTACCTCTCAGGTGGGTGCCATTGCTATTATAAGAGAACAGGAATCTGTTTGTGGTTATTTCTCTTTTTCTAGAAAATAGCACAGCTTAGAAGCATGTGTGAAGAGCCCTAGTTCAAACAGAGAGGGGCCATTTAATGCTTCCATTTCTCATAGTCCGTATTCAAAGCTGCCACCAAAATGTAACCCTAAAGCAAAACAAGCCAATCTGTGTCGATAGATTTCCCAAAGCAAAATTCAGAGTGAATATGAAGGTTCCTCCTCAGGCAAAGCACCTGACACATTCAGAAAGAAACAGAATTTTGAGGGATTCTTTCATCTTCTGTCATTTTGGGTGGTATTATCCAACTGCCTACGTATGGCATTCCGTATAATAGATGGACCACATGGTTCTGCATACCTCAAATCCATAGTTGTCAATGTTTCCCCTTTTTAAAGGGAAATTCCCTTATTCCGAATAGGATTCCTCGCAAGAAAATGGAAAAGTTGACAGCTATGCTCAGATCTGAGGTGCTGGGGAGCAGCTGCCACTCAGGTAGAAAATGTTGGACGAGGTTGGCTCTGTCTCAGGGTAAAACTGCTTCTTGATGTCATTATATAACAGTAAGCCACATTAAAAAGGCCCGAGTCAGTGTTTATGTTTGTTTTAGCCTCCCTGAGCTCTTATCCCTCAGTCTCTGAGGCTTCTGATTTCCATCTTTCACCTCAAAGCCAGTGCTTTTGTCAGGGAAAGTAAGATTTCACAGCTTAAGAGGCCCCATGCTGAGGAGAGAATTTCTTTGATCCCTAAGCACCATCTAGAAGTGTTTTAACAAGAATTTAAAGATTTAGTTAGGGGGGAAAAGAAAATAGTCCTAAGCATAAGTCCTAAATGTAGTTTGTCCAGAATATATATATATATATATATATATATATATATATATAGTGTCACTCCATCCCTCTCTCTGTGCAATATTATAACTCTGGAGAACGTATGATGAAATGTGAAATTGTTTCATAAGTCGCTCATATCTGGGCTACTACTTTGTTGCATATAGCTAGACTTCCACTTGCTGTGACAATTTGCCTGAGGGTGGGAGATGACAGAAGGTCCTTTTTATGGACCACATTTACTGGAAGATAATACGCACAAGGGTTGCCAAGCTGGCCTCTGTGGGCCCATTTACTGAGACAGTATGTGCACAACCAGATGGCAATACGCGTCAGAAGAAAGGCTCACCTGAATTCATGTCAATAATGAAATTTCTCAGGAGAAATTCAGCAGCCTCCTAGAATTAACGTTAGGCTATAAAAGCAGGCTCGTCTTGATTGAATCCCAGATTGAGAGAAGGGTTCAGAAAGTTGCGCTGGCCGTAAGTTTATGGCCACAGAAATTTCACCCAAAGTGAAATCCGAAGTGGATGTGGGTGTTTCTCCTCAGGAAACACATCTGAGAAATCACAAAGGAGGATGAAGAGTTTGGTCAGATGGACAGAAGGTTTCAAGGGATGGCAGCTACCAGATTGCACCTTAAAGAGAAATGGATAGCGAGTTCCTTTCAGGCCAAACACCTGAGGAATTTCAAGGATGGGCAAAAAAGTTTGAAAAGACTAATGAGATTTCTACTGGGGGGTTTGCACACACCTGAACGAGATGCAATTGGCACACTGTTGTTTACAGTTTAGAAGTCTATGAGGTGATGATGGTATTACAGCGTGACCAAAAGAAAATAATGCCTCTATCATCCCATTTCCGAAGTCAATAGGGAGCTTGTCCCCATATGCTTCATAATGAAGAACAGTGGCGTAGCGTGGGGGGTGCAGGGGGGGTGGCCACACAGAGCGCAACAGCTTGGGGGGGTGCGCTTGCACTCGCAGCTCTCTGCCCCTACCTGGCTCACTCACTCTCTCTCACTGCAGTGCTGGCTGTGCAAATCCGATCCGAGCTGCCGGGTCGCCGCCCACTGTGGAGGGGGGGTGCCAGGCATGTGGTGCGGTGCGGAGAGAGAGCGAGGGACTATCTGGGGGAGGGACAGTGCAGCGGGGGGCGCAAATTACTTGCCTTGCCCCGGGTTAGGGGGCGCAAATTACTTGCCTTGCCCCGGGTGCTGACAACCCACGCTACGCCACTGATGAAGAACATTCCACAGCTGAAAATTTACTTTTTACTCCCCAATGTATTGAGAGCCCTTTGTTCATTCTTGCATACAAGGGAGAGTTCTGTTTCTCCCTCTGCCCCCTTATTCAGGCAATGTTATCTCTAAAAGAGAAGTCCCAGCAAAGGAAGAATGGATACAAAAATTTATGGAATATGCAGAAATGGCAAAGCTTACCGGAAGAGTAAGAAATCAAGATAACATCATTTTAAATAAAAGAATGGAAATGGTTTATTGAATATTTACAGATAAATTGTAAACAGGTAAGAACATTGGCAGGATTATTGTAATAATCTGCAGCATGAAGCTGCAGTATATATTTAAAGACGATGAATAAATGAGCAAATTAAGTTAATTTGGATATGCAGAATATATTAAAAATAAACTTAAGGAACCACAGAAAGAGGGGGAAGGAAGTCAAGCTTTGAAATGTCAAAATGATTGTGAAATGTATAAACTTGAGAAGTATAAATATATATATTTTAAAAATGTTATCTCTAAAAGAAGGAGACCCTTTAAAGGCAGGATAAAGTAGTGGAATTTATCTGCAGTATCTGCAGTAGTGACACAGAAATGATAATAATACCCAGCCTGTTGGAAGTACAGTGGTACCTCGCAAGACGAATGCCTCGGAGGACGAAAAACTCGCAAGACGAAAGAGTTTTTCGTTTTCTGAGTTGCTTCGCAAGACGGATTTCCCTATGGGCTTGCTTTGCAAGACGAAACGTCTTGCGCCTTTTTTTAAAAAACCGCCAATGCATTCCTATGGGAAACCGTCAATACACATTGGTGCTTCGCAAGACGAAAAAACTCGTAGAACGAAAAAACTCGCAGAACGAATTAATTTCGTCTTGCGAGGCACCACTGTATTTCACACTGTTTTGAAATTCTTGAACATTATTGGTAAGTACATCCTGGTTCTTGCGTGCATTACTGAAAATGTGTTGCATTTCCATGGGGAATCAGGATTCATCTTTTTTTCCCCTTACAGCTGATGGGTAAGGAAAGCTATTAGCAGGAGAAAAGCAAATATTATCTAAGACTATTGTACAATATTTCACCCCTGCTGCTGCCTTTAAAAATATAATACTACATGACCTGTTTTGCCCAAACATCTATACCTGCATTTTAAATGTTTCTAGGGCATTCAGTTCAGGCAATTTCTGATGTTTGATAACACTGCCCAGTGCATTTAAAAGCTACTCGCAGTGTTTAAGGGCTGAATCTCTGCAAATTTGACAAGGTCCAGGGAACTGCTTTCAGATATATGCCACATTCTGATAGAAGGAAAATAAAATACTGAAGAGGTGGAAGATGGCCATTGAGCCCTTTCGTTATACGCCAGTTTAAAAGAGTGAACATTCAAAATCCTTTATAGGTGGTAGATGATCACCCTTTACACTTGTTTTCTCATCTTTTAAACCAGGATTAGAAGCCAATTTATGCTGGGGTCAATGTAAGCATAGGGACACAGGTGGCGCTGTGGGTTAAACCACAGAGCCTAGGACTTGCCGATCAGAAGGTCGGCAGTTCGAATCCCTGTGACGGGGTGAGCTCCCGTTTCTCGGTCCCTGCTCCTGCCAACCTAGCAGTTCGAAAGCACACCAGTGAAAGTAGATAAATAGGTACCGCTCCGGTGGGAAGGTAAACGGCGTTTCCGTGTGCTGCTCTGGTTCACCAGAAGTGGCTTAGTCATGCTGGCCACATGACCCGGAAGCTGTACGCTGGCTCCCTTGGCCAATAAAGTGAAATGAGCACCACAACCCCAGAGTCGGTCACGACTGGACCTAATGGTCAAGGGTCCCTTTACCTTTACCAATGTAAGCATAAGAGCACTTTGTTTCATGTGAAATTCCACCCAAACATTACTTTGTGTGGGGGGGTTGAGCGAAGATGTCATTTTCAGTTTCTCTCAGTTTCTCATTTTCCCAGTCAAGTCCAGTTCTTCACCATTCCTCATCAGTTTGTGGATATATTTTGTTAAACGTTCTCATGAAAATTCACCAGCGTTTCACTGACCGCAGCAAGATTAGTGATAGCTCACCAATGGACGAACCAGACTGAAATACCCCTGAATATATGGAAGAATAATATCTGGGATACAGCAATGTCTGAGCATTTCATGAGACACGGGAGGCCAATTAAAGTCAGAATGAATAGAGACACCTCCTTTCAAACAGACTTCCTTTTCCTTTAAAACAATTGCTGGACGCTGGAGCATTTCACTCATTGGTTATTTTCTGGCTGTGACTGATGTGCTATTTAAGCCACTGCCGTATCACTTTTGATAGTTTAGGTCCCTTGATATAGGCTCTTTGTCTTTTTTGATGACCTCTACCTCATGATGGGTTTGGATAGGGCTTCCATACATTTGGAATTTCCTGGACGTAGCCAGGATTCGTCCTTCGAAAATGGCATCTGGGTGGAATTTTTGAAAAGCGTCCAAAATGTCCAGGAAAACGCAAACATGCGGGTAGCCCATATCGGAAGTGGGTTTTTTTTGTGTTTTTTTTTGCAATTTCCCTAAGAAATAGGTAAAAAACTTCCGGCGGGGGGGGGGGGAGATGTTGTAAAACAGAGCCCAACAACTTCTGTGTCTGGATTTTCATTCCTTGAAATAAGGCAACCCTAGGTTTGAAATTAAGATCATGGCCACTGGTCCCATCACCTCCTGGCAAATAGAAGGGGAAGAAATGGAGGCAGTGAGAGATTTTACTTTCTTGGGCTCCATGATCACTGCAGATGGTGGCAGCAGTCACGAAATTAAAGACGGCTGCTTCTTGGGAGAAAAGTGCTGACAAACCTAGAAAGCATCTTAAAAAGCAGAGACATCACCTTGCCAACAAAGGTCCGTATTGTTGAAGCTATGGTTTTCCCAGTAGTGATGTATGGAAGTGAGAGCTGGACCATAAAGAAGGCTGATTGCTGAAGAATTGATGCTTTTGAATTATGGTGCTGGAGGAGACTCTTGAGAGTCCCATGGACTGCAAGAAGATCAAACCTATCCATTCTGAAGGAAATCAGCCCTGAGTGCTCACTGGAAGGACAGATCGTGAAGCTGAGGCTCCAATACTTTGGCCACCTCATGAGAAGAGAAGACTCCCTGGAAAAGACCCTGATGTTGGGAAAGATGGAGGGCACAAGGAGAAGGGGACAACAGAGGACGAGATGGTTGGACAGTGTTCTCGAAGCTACCAACATGAGTTTGACCAAACTGCGGGAGGCAGTGGAAGACAGGAGTGCCTGGCGTGTTCTGGTCCATGGGGTCACAAAGAGTTGGACACAACTAAATGACTAAACAACAACAACATCTCTGGTCCATGGGATCACGAAGATTCGGACATGACTAAACGACTCAACAACAACAACAAGGTTTGGAAGACTTTGTGGGATTCCAGAGTCATCTTTTTTCTTCTTCCTCCAAATGCGATATGAAAAACAATTTTAGGGAACCCTCCTCCCTTTCCCCCTTTCCTTCCCAACATCTTGATTTAGAAAGTTGACTAGAACTCACCATAGCTAGCACTGATTCTTGATGATCCTACTATTGTCAACTCCCTTTGATTCCCAACAGTAAATCCCTCCGTACTGCGCTGTATGGTTTCACTGTACATGATGACAAAGAATGGCCCCAAATCAAAGCCCATTTTCCTCTTCCCCCCAGAACGGGTCTTCTGACAAGACTGCACATTCCTTTTGGTTTGACATTAAACAACCTAGGACGGTCTTCTCCCATTTTATGTCAGCCCAGTAATGGAACTTGTCTGTTTTGGCAGCTTGTATACCCAGCTTTAGTTCGAAGTGATTTAATGCGGCAAAAGCTATAAAGCCCAGAAAATTGTGGTTTACAATGGAAAATGTGACAGGCCATCAAATATAATGACACTTACAGGCACTCTGTAATGAAAGGCTACTATACGCCAGTGCGAGAACCCCCATACAAGATGTTCTGTTAACAGCCTCTAAATTTTCATTGCTGCGGCTGGAGATAGTTCTGTGGCTCTCAATAAAGTCTGAGGTGTTTGTGTTGTTAGAGCTTCAGGGAGCTGAAGGTTAATGGACAAAAGTTAATGTTTCGTTGAGCGCTGCTTCTCACATTATGTTTGAAAGGCTGTGTACAGTCTCAGAAGCTGAACCCATGTCTGGAGCCCTGTGAAAAACCTTAATGCAAAATGCATGTGTCACTTTTGGCTCAAGGCAGACACTTGTATATGGTTGGGTATCTCCTGCCCCTGGTCACATAGCTAAAAGAAGCCCACCAAGCCATGTTCTGTGACAGGTTTTTATGAGAAGGTTGGCTAGACTGGTGACTGGGAGTGGCCGCCGAGACAATGTAACACCGGTCCTGAAAGATTTGCATTGGCTCCCAGTACATTTCCGAGTACAATTCAAAGTGTTGGTGCTGACCTCTAAAGCCCTAAATGGCCTCTGCCCAGTATACTTGAAGGAGTGTCTCCACCCCCATCATTCAGCCCAGACACTGAGGTCCAGCTCTGAGGGCCTTCTGGCAGTTCCCTCACTGTGATACGTGAGGTTACAGGGAACCAGGCAGAGGGCCTTCTTGGTCATGGCCCCTGCCCTGTGGAACGCCCTCCCACCAGATGTCAATGAAATAAACAACTATTTGACTTTTAGAAGACATGTGAAGGCAGCCATGTTTAGGGAAGTTTTCAATGTCTGATGTTTTATCATGTTTTTAATATTCTGTTGGGAACCGCCCGGAGTGGCTAGGGAAACCTATTATTATTATTATTATTATTATTATTATTATTATTATTTGGAGGTTCTAGCAAGGGAGCGCAGCTATCATATACCCTTGACCGAAGAACCGTACACTCCTTCTATCTGGGATGGTCGTCCTCGTCCACCGAGTGCGCAGCTTCGGGAGGGACGCACATGCAGCGGTGAGGGAGGGAGGGGACACCCGCTTAGCCAGCCAGATCAGCCGAATCAACCCTGGCGATCAATGGGGTGACAGATGTTGCAGCCAGATCACCCTCACATCCTATTATTATTATTATTATTATTATTATGCCAGCATGGTGTAGTAGTTAAGAGAGGTGGACTCGTAATCTGGTGAACCGGGTTCGATTCCCCGCTCCTCCACATGCAGCTGCTGAGTGACCTTGGGCTAGTCACACTTCTCTGAAGTCTCTCAGCCCCACTCACCTCACAGAGTGTTTGTTGTGGGGGAGGAAGGGAAAGGAGATTGTTAGCCGCTTGGAGACTCCTTAAGGGGAGTGAAAGGCGGAATATCAAATCCAAACTCCTCCTCCTCCTCTTCTCTCCCAGATGTTGTTGGACTCTATCTTCCATCATCCCTAGTTCTTACAGCCAATAATCAGGGATGATGATGATGATGATGATGATGAAATTTGTATACTGCACTATACCTGCAGGTCTCAGGGCAGTTCACAAGATAAAATCACAAAATACATAATAAAAATAAGACCAAGAACAGCCCAATAATCTCCCTTCCCCAACACATTTTAAATGGGCATTGGATGTTAATCAGCCCAAGGCTTGGTTAAAGAGGAATGTTAAAGTGTACAATGATGGAGCCGTGAGAACCGCCCTGGGGAGAGCATTCCACGAACAGGGAGCCACTACAGAAATGGCTCTTTCTTTCTTTCTTTCATATCTGTAGCAATTGGGCCTTATTTTGATACAGGGAAGCTGCCCGTAAGTTAGTTTCTTTGCTATGGTGTCCATCCTTGCAAAATACCGTATTTTCCCGCGTATAAGACTATGTTTCCCATCAGATTTTTTAAGTTTAAAATTGGGGGTTGTCTTATACACGAAATGTTTAAAATATTTATTTCTTAATTTTGGGCTCAAAAAATAGGGGTCGTTTTATACATGGGGGCATCTTATAGACGGAAAAATACGGTAGTTAGGTCCTATTTCATCAATCATCAAAGTGTGACATTTTATTATTGCTGCAACAGCCCTGCAAACTATGAGGCTCTGTATTATTTCCTTTGTATATAATGGAGGTGGGTAGACTTGCTATTGTCCACTCCGTCTTCTCGTTTAAAAGCAACAGCACAGTGGCTAGATGTGTGCTCTGGCTAGCATATCAAGGGTTTAGGACTGCTCTGCCTTCTTACTATAGATAAAGTGGTCTTAGATCTGCAGCCTCCTTTATTCATTAAGATTACTTCTTCCAAATTTGCTGCCTTTGCTCTTCTTCAGCTCAATAAGCTATAACTAGCACCTGATTTAATTTAATAGTATTCTTCAAAAATGCACGCAGCTCAGTTTTGAAACTATCTCAGGTTTTTGGTGTTTGTGGAAATTCTAATTCTAAATGGTTCTTCTGGTGAATGAGTATGTGATTTCAGTGATCTCAGGAGGCATTGCAAACAGGGGCAAAGGACTCACAAACATATACACATTGCATTTTAAAGGCTTTCTAGTTATTGCACACAGCAAAAGCAGGGAAATTGATCTCTGTTGTCCCCAGAACAGAGAACGACATCTGTAGGAAAAAGTGAAAAGAGTGGGTATGTTTTTATCAAACTTTGATGAACCCCAATGCCTAAGTTTCAAGCTTAAAGGTTTTCCAAAATAATTATTTTTTTTTAAAAAAATAATATTTATTAAATATTTTATAGTTATGAAAAAAGACAATAAAGAAAAAACAATACATAGATTCAACAAACAATACGTCAACAATAAAAAAATACAATACAACCATACAACAAGAAAAAACAAAAACATTTAAACACACATCCAAATTTCATATCTGTATCTTTCATTTGCTTATTTCCTCGACTTCCTCGCACCTCCCTTTTTTGTATTCTAGTTCAAATTTGCTAATTCAACAAATCCTTTCCCTCTTCTTCAATTTTTGTTCTATAGTTTATCCTAACACAAATTAACTTTAAATTTTCCACTTTAACACATTAACAATTAATATTCATATAATTCTTAATAACCTTTCTGCTAAAACCATATAGCTTCATTCCAGTATTCTTCTAACATTCATTAATTTTGCAATATTTCTGTAAATATACTTTAAATTTTTTCCAATCTTCCTCCATCGACTCTTCTCCCTGGTCTCGGATTCTGCCAGTCATTTCCACCATTTCCATGTAGTCCATCAGTTTTCCAAAATAATTATCAGCTCCGTTCTCCTTCATTGTGTGCCTGTATGTGAGGAATTCAGTGGTTCAACAATTTTATTCTATTTTTAGACACATGAAACTGTCCTCTTGTGTTGCCTCAAACTGTGAACCCCACCGAACGTCACCTCCTAAGCACCGAATTGTTTGCTGATTTGCAACCAGTAGATCCACGTACTTTCTTAGCTGCTGGCATGCCAAAATTCCCTTTCTCTTTGCGAGAGTAAAGTGCAAGTGTTTGCTTGGCTTAACTTGCATGCAAAAAACCTTCTTCAACACTTTCATTGATACAGAGGCCTGAGACAAACAAGGGAGAGATGACGTAAATTAGCTGAATGTTCCTCTCTTAGACAACTGATGTCTAGTTAACCTTTCCACTGTTTGATTTTGTTTCCTAGCGGAATGGAGCTATTCAGAAGACTTTTCTCCTTTGGCTGGGGAAATCGTCACGGATAACCTTCAATCTATGAGGTGCACCATCACCGGCCTCACCATGGTAAATGACAAGGCCTTAATTTAGATTGCGCTGCTCCCCAAACACTAGCAAAACAGCCCACTTTGAATTTAAGCTGCTCAAGGAGAACAGCTGAGCGCCATTCCTCCGGCAAGGGCTGCCAGTCATTAAACGCATTGTGTCTGGTACCCAGCATCTGAAAACCACAAAGGGATGGGTGGTTGGCTGTAGGTTGTTTTGTGAGTCGCTGTATTAGTGGGGGAGATCTGAAGAGAGTGGAATTAAAGCTGCTGTGCCATGGATCATGGGCTAATCTTAGGGCAGATCAAAGGCTTTGGAGAGATCCAATCCTGACTCCATGTCTGATGCCTAAAATAACAGTTCCATCCCCACCGCTTTGTTGGGGAAACAAAAGTCGCTGGCTGCAGCAACTTAAAAGGAGAGAGGGGTGTTTTTATAGAGATTAAAAGTGGGTGGCGGATGGACAATGATCTCCCTATGGAGAGTCTCGGGAGGGGGGCATATAAGGATGTCCACTTCACATACATTTGCCTTCACCTTTCGGTCCTTCATAAGCAGCTGAATGTGACTTTCGACATCAGTAACAGGGGGTTTTTTATTTTAAAAATGCATCAATATTTACAGCTGGGTGGAAATCTCAGATACATTCTCCTGTCTCGAAATCGTTTGCATTTTTTTAATTTAAAGAAAAGAAAGAAAAACCTGTGTTAGTGGGGGAAGGCACATTAAGTTCTTCTAAACTGACTTTTAAACTCAACATTTAACATCTTGGGGTTTGAAGCTTAGATTTTAAATGTGTCTTTTTACAGTTGGGTTTTTGTTGTTGTTGATTATTTGTGCAAAGGTTAGCTTTGAACAAATGCTTTGGTGGAGACATTCATAAGATTCCTCATACAATTTCCCAGATAATATTTTTTCCCCAGTTTCATGTCCATGGGAGGCAGCAGCTGAAATGGGGTGTTTTGGGGCAGGAGTGGAGATTGAAAGCCCTGTAGATCCCAAGAAAGGACCAGTCCCCAGGTTGTTATGTCATGTGTAGTTTGGGCCTTAGCCTGGTTCAGCAGAAGGCAACTCCTCATATCTCTGTGGAACATCTAAAAACTGGGTACCTCTGTTGACCTAGAAAATTGTGGTTGTAGCCCTAACATGCACATCCCATGGACCTCCCTTTGACCTGTTTCAGCAGCTGTTCCTTGAGAGACAATTTAGATGCAAATCGTCAGCAATTTATACAACCTACAAGAATAATAAAATCCTTGCACCGCCCAGTGCTAGCTAATCTAAACTACTTCTCAGGGTCCCAGAGATACAGTATGCAATATTGTAAGAGATAAGGTGAAGCCAATTGTAAATGATGGAGAATGCAGTGCCAATACATGAATAAAACATGCGGCCAACACGTTTTTCTATTATTATTATAATGATGATGGTGATGTTGATGGTGATGAAGCAGTTTATGCCTCATATTTCTTTGGGGTAACCTTTGTGTTTGTTTGGGGGGCAACCTTTGTTTCTGAAACGTTCCACTGTGGACAGTGAAGGCACAGAAGAAAAGTCGATTTTTGACACTTGTTATCATATTATTAGCATTGCTTCAGTGCCATTTGGCCACTTTTGGCTTCTCTAGCTACTGTTTCTTCTCAGTAATGTCTTCCTCCCTCCTTATTAATATTATTATAATTATTCAAATTTCTATACCACCCTTCCTCCAAAGATCACAAGACAGTTTACAATATATACAGCGGTACCTCGGTTCTCGAACATAATCCATTCCTGAAGACCTTTCGGCTTCCAAAACGTTCAAAAACCAAGAGAGGGCTTCCCATTGGTTGCAAGAATTTCTTGTACACAGCCGAAGCCGTGTCGCACGTTCGGGTTCCGAAAAACGTTCGAAAACGGAAGCATTTACTTCCAGGTTTGGGGCATTCGAGAACCAAAACATTTGACAACGGAGGTGTTCGGGAACCAAGGTACCACTGTATCCCTCCCTCTCTACCTTTAATTCTGCTTCTTCATCTTATTGGTTTCACTGTCCTCAGACTCATTTGCTCTCACTTCTACTTAAGCTGCTTGGTTGTGGCAACCTTCATGCTTTTCTTGCTGATGCCACAGGGCTATGGCTGATGTGTTATCATCACAGGCAGCCATAAGCAAAGCCGCACGTTCTGCAGTTGCTTCAGCTGTCTCGAATGCGCCAATTTCAAACGTTAGTGAACATTCAGCACAGCCCTGCTATAAAACAGGTTACAAGAAATGTATTTGGGTCATTGGGCTCGCTCCTTTGTCAATGGGTAGCCGCATGACTATGGAATGCTTGTTTTGCCCGTGCTCATAAACTTGGGGTCATCTGTTTTATTTTCTCATTACAGGGCCGAATCTATTATGTCCGAGTTTATGCTTATAACATGAAAGGCTGGGGGCAGCCTCAGACTTCCACGCCCCCCTGTGCTTCTCCTTCAAGTAGGTTAAGAGTTTTTGTCTATTTCAACATTGACTGCTTGTATTATTTGAACAACATGCATTCATTTTCTCTTTCCCCCTCTCTTTTAAAGTGGAATTTAATAATGAGATCTGGATTTGAGGATTGAAGATAATGTTTGTTTATAGAAACTGGCTTTGTGGGGTGTTATATTGGATTGGACAAAGTTTGTTTTTATATAGCAGACAGATGAAATGGAAATTCTTTATTTTCTGAATCTTAATTTTCTATTTTTCTCTTTTCACCTCTTTTCTACTCTTTCTTTATTTTTCTTTCTTTCTCTATTTCTTCACCCCTTTTTGGATTTTTATTGTATCTAGATAAAAGTCTTGGTTTGGTTTTAAAAGGGAAAAGATATTAAATTTTGACTTTCTCTCTGTAAAACTTAATAAAATTTATTTTTAAAAAATAAAAAAGTGACATTTAAAAGGTTAGTTCAGCCAAGGTGAAATGATCATGGGAGAAAAAGAAAAAGAAAAAAAAAGGAATGCATTTATAGAGATAGTTAATCTATGTGCTTTCAACCTCCCAATTAGCCCTGTGTTTGGCTGTCTGTGAAATATCTGATCCTTCAAGAACTTACGTGTGGAAGCAGGAAGTTGCCTTACTCCAAGTCAAACAATTGGTCCATCTAGTTCAGCAATGCCTATAGTGGTTGGCAGCAGCTCTCTGAGAGCCAGCATGGTGTAGTGGTGAAGAGCGGTAGATTCATAATCTGGGGAACCGGGTTCGCGTCTCCGCTCCTCCACATGCAGCTGCTGGGTGACCTTGGGCTAGTCACACTTCTCTGAAGTCTCTCAGCCCCACTCACCTCACAGAGTGTTTGTTGTGGGGGAGGAAGGGAAAGGAGAATGTTAGCCGCTTTGAGACTCCTTAAAGGGAGTGAAAGGCGGGATATCAAATCCAAACTCTTCTTCTTCTTCTTCAGACCAAGTTTGACCTATTCTTGCTTTGCCTGGAGTTGCCCTGGGTTGAGCCTGCAATACTCTGTATGCAAAGTGAATGATGTATCACTGAGCCTTGGTTTTCTCACACCCAGTTGTGTATGTTCATTTGTTTACATGTGTAGCACCATTGATGGTCATAGCTCTTTCTAATAATAATGATGATGATGATGATGATGATGTTATTTGTACCCCGACCATATGACTAGGTTTCTCCAGCCACTCTGTGCCGCTTCCAGAATATATAAAATCATAATAAAACATTAAACATTTTAAACACCCCCGTACAGGGTTGCCTTAAGATGTCTTCTAAAGATTCCATAGTTACTTATCTCCTTGACATCTGATGGGAGTGCATTCTACAGGGTGGGTGCCGCTACCAAGAAGGCCCTCTGCCTGGTTCCCTGTACCCTCCCTTCTCACAGTAAGGGAACTGCCAGAAGGCCCTCAGAGCTGGACCTCAGTGTCTGGGCTGAATGATGGGGGTGGAGATGCTCCTTCAAGTATACTGGGCCAAGGATGTTTAGGGCTTTAAAGATCAGTACCAGCACTTTGAATTGTGCTCAGAAATGTACTGTACTTTGTACTGTACCATTGTTGGGGAAGGGAACTTGCTACCTATCCCAAGGAGCTTCTGGTCTAAATTTCAACAATCAAGAGAGAGGGCAGGTTAAAGAGGAAAGTAAGAGGTGAGCATAACTGGGTAAATAGGAATAGAAGCAGTTCCACGCACTTAGGATTCATTCATTCAGTTTCATAGGAGAAGAAGAAGGGGCTAAACCAAAACAGTTGGATTTGTGGTAATTGCCATATGTAAAGGCTATCATATATGGGCTTAACAAGCTGAGAAATGAACAAACCTTTTGCCTGTGCACACAACACTCTGTGTGGGTAAAGGTAAAGGTAAAGGGACCCCTGACCATTAGGTCCAGTCGTGGCCAACTCTGGGATTGCGGCGCTCATCTCGCTTTATTAGTCGAGGGAGCCGGCGTACAGCTTCCGGGTCATGTGGCCAGCATGACTAAGCCACTTCTGGAAAACCAGAACAGTGCACGGAAATGCCGTTTACCTTCCCGCTGGAGCGGTACCTATTGATCTACTTGCACTTTGACGTGCTTTCGAACTGCTAGGTTGGCAGGAGCAGGGACTGAGCAACGGGAGCTCACCCCATCGTGGGGATTCGAACCGCCGACCTTCTGATCGGCAAGTCCTAGGCTCTGTGGTTAGCCCACAACGCCACCCGTGTTCCTAAATAGCCCTTAGAATCATAGAATTGGAAGGGGCCCAAGGGCCATCTAATCCAACCCCCTGCAATGCAGAAATCTCAGCTAAAGAATCCATGACAGATGGCCACCCAACACCTGCTTAAAAACCTCCAAGGAAAGAGAGCCCACAACCTCTCGTGGGAGTCAGCTCTACTGCCAAGCAGCTCTGATCAGACCTTCTGATTGGCAAGTCCTAGGCTCTGTGGTTTAACCCACAGCGTCTTAAACCATGAAGCTTCCAATTCACCATTGCTTCTCATTTTGTCCAAACCGGACAACTATGGTTACCAGCTTTGGAACAATCCAAACCATAGTTTGAAGTTCGATTAAGATCCTGGCTTAGTTCAGAGCTGTTAACCACAGTTTCCTAGATCAGACAGCCATGTGACAGCCCTTGAGATATTTGAAGATGGCTATCAAATCTCCTTTTGGTCTCTTCTTTTCCAGGTTAAACATACCCAGCTCCTTCAAATGTTCCTCATCAGACTAGGTTTCCAAACCCTTGATCATCTTGGTTGCCTTCATCTGCACACGTTCCAACTTGTCAACATCCTTCTTAAATTGTGGCACCCAGAACTGGACATGGCATTCCAGGTGTGGTCTGACCAAGGCAGAGTAGAGTAATATTATTACTTCCCTTGATCTGAACACTATACTTCTGTTGACATGGCCTAGAATAGCAATAGCTTTTTTGCTGCTGCATCACACAGTTGACTTGTGTAAAGCAATGTGTATTAAAAATTGCTGATTTCTTTTTATAAAAAGAACACACATAGAAACATATTTGAACAGTTAGGAAGAACTTCTCCAAGTATGATTTACTACACTTCCTTTATGGCCTTGTGCAATGCAATTGTGTGCATGTTTACTCAGAATTAGACCCAGTTTCATCCTATAGGGCTGACTTCCTAGACAGCTTCCTTAGGTCAGGTTCGGTTCGCTCGTTCAGGGCCACAACAAAATGACAAAACACAGAAATGGGAAAATGTGAATGAAAAAGATCCCCTACACCCATATTCTTTTAAAACCATACAGGGTTTTCTGTGTGTGAGAGATTTCGTTTTCTTTGAAAATATTAAAATATAGAGGTATGATCAGAACCTCTCCTTAACTTTCTCCAAATTCAGAAGGCTAGCCATTGGTCTACACATTACTTTTACCACTCTTGCAAGCTGGAAACAGTTTCTCTCTGTGGCTTTTCCAAGCCACCAACATGAAATGGTGTGCAGCAGCTGATCTCATTATATTTAGGGCTGCCAGGAAAAGTTGGCATGCCAGGTGCCAACCACAATGCACAACCATTAACTGGTACATGAGGCTGGCCTTGGTGGAAAAGCGACCACCCAAAAGCCATTTCCAGCTTCCTCTGTATGTTAAAGATAATGCTTAGACCAGTTCTAAAACAGAAGATATGCCAATCAAATACTGGGAAATAGCCTCACTTTTGTCAAAAGCGGAATTACTCACCCCCACCCCACCCCCGTGGGTGGCGCTGTGGGTAAAAGCCGCAGCGCCTAGGGCTTGCCGATCGAAAGGTCGGCGGTTCAAATACCCGCGGCGGGGTGCGCTCCCGTTGCTCAGTCCCAGCGCCTGCTAACCTAGCAGTTCGAAAGCACCTCCAGGTGCAAGTAGATAAATAGGGACCACTTACTGGCGGGAAGGTAAACGGGGTTTCCGTGTGCTGCGCTAGCTCGCCAGATGCGGCTTTGTCACTCTGGCCACATGACCCGGAAGTGTCTCCGGACAGCGCTGGCCCCCGGCCTCTTAAGTGAGATGGGCGCACAACCCTAGAGTCTGTCAAGACGGGCCCGTACGGACAGGGGTACCTTTACCTTTACCTTACCCCACCCCCACTCTTTAAATGACCAAAGGTCATTTAGTTACCTAGAACTAGAATAAGTCCTCTCTCATTTTACAGTGGTTCCTCGGTTCTCAAATTTAATCCGTTCTGGAAGTCCGTTCCAAAACCAAAGCATTCCAAAACCAAGGCACGCTTTCTCATAGAAAGTAATGCAAAATGGATTAATCTGTTCCAGACTTTTAAAAACAACCCCTAAATCAGCAATTTAACATGAATTTTACTATCTAACGAGACCATTGATCCATAAAATGAAAGCAATAAGCAATGTACTGCAGTCAATCAATCAATCAGTAGCTGAACTGTGTTCCACACAGTCACAAAAACAAAACAAAAAGAGCCACAAAAATGCAAAATAAATAGCAATAACAGACAGACCTCAGCGTAACACTCAAAATGGAAGTGTGGCACTCAAAATAGAGCACATTCGACTTCCAGAAAAAGTTCACAAACCGGAACACTTCCGGGTTTGCAGTGTTTGGGTTCCAAGTTGTTTGAGTACCGAGGCACTTGAGAACCAAGGTACCACTTTATTATGTAAGTTTATTTATTCATCCAACAGTGAATGCTTGGGATCTTAAGTTTGCACAAACGTTTTCTGTTTTCATGCCTCAGTTTAATCCATCTACCTTCTCTTAGTCGACCTCATCAGTTTCTTGAAATAGCCTCCCAATGCTGATAAAGCAGATATTTCACCCAAATACAGTTGCGGGTGAACATCATCGTCTTTTACACACCTCGTAAAACAAGACGATGTGCGAAAAGACAAAACGGTCATGGTGTCATCTTGTGGCCCTTGGTTGCAAATGGGAGAGAGGTACCGAGAGTGGTTTTTGCCTGATTGTGTCCTCTATCATGGAAAGCATGTGTTGCGGTGAGATCACCTAAACTGCCTCCTTGTTGTGGGGCGGGATCGTTTGGATAGCCACAACACCCCATTGGTTGCCCCTTGGTTGCCAGGGCAGAAATTTGGCCTATTGGGTTGTCTATTGGCTACTGAGGGGCTCACCCCCAAGCCCTGGCAACCTGGACCATGTCCTTCCTTAATAGGACGGCATGGAGCTCGCCACCATTTCCCTTCACAGCAGACCGGAAGTCACTTTTTCTGTTTTCATGCCTCAGTTTAATCCATCTACCTTATCTTACTGGACTTCGTCAGTTTCTTGCAATAGCCTCCCAATGCTGATAATGCAGATATTTAAGCCATAGCTGTCAACGTTTCCCTTTTTTAAAGGGAAATTCCCTTATTCCAAATAGGATTCCTCGCAAGAAAAGGGAAAAGCTGACAGCTATGATTTAAGCTGCTGCATGTCATTGGGAGCTTTCTTTTTCTTCCGACGTGCAGCGGATCACCCGCCCTCCCTCCCTATATGTAGGGCTGTTCTTTTGGCCTTGTTATGCCTGTCTAGGGGTTGTCTGTTTTGGAGCAGGGGCCCGATAGGAATTTTGCCATTTGGCCAATTGGCTGGTGCCTCTCGTTTTTGGCCTACCGTGTAGCAAATCGTCACAACTTTGTAAGGTTGTTGGTTAGGCATTGGTTCGATGTTTTGCGGAGGGGAAGCAGTTGGCTGTGCCTGCTCCCCCATTGCTGCTGCTAGGGAATTCCGTTAAAGGAATCCAGGGGCTCGCCTTGCTTTTGTCCAAACTCTGTCAGGGGCTAGGGCCACGCCATAGTCCCTGGGAGTATCTGGGGTGAGCTGTGAGACTGAACCCAGCTTCGTGCTCCTCCAGAATGCTTTCCCTTACTGACTTCTGGTGGTGCCCAGTTGTCAGTTTTGTTCCTGCCACAGTTCAGGTTCAAGCAGTCAGGAACCATGCCTAAGCAACCACTCACAGGCTGTAATCAATAAAGTTGTGGCCAAAATTATTGCCCAAAACCTTAAACTAAATTTCTGTGTCTGTTAGGTATTTATTTTGGGGGTGGTTTGGGGGGTCTTCACACGCAACTTTATTTCCCTGGAATGCCATGCCCTTCCTATGAAATATTGGTTCATGAGCTTGCAATGTAAACTAACCCAGCACGGACCGTTCGCAAAACGTCAGCCATTGGGTAGCGCTGAATGCATTCGCATACTCTGTGCCAGCTATGCAGAGTCTGTCAATAGGCAAACATGCCGACAGCATGCTTTTATTTACAGAGCCGAGGTGGGTTATTAACTTTATTCTTTTCCGTTAAAAGAGGTGTGAAAAATAGCAGCTAAACGTAGCACCCATGAGAGAGAGAGAGGTCACAATGAGTTGCCTAAACTTGACCAAAATTATTATTCTCTTCTAGCCAACAAGAGAGTCAGCAGGGTAGTAAGAAATAACTTAAAGGGAGTAAAAAGGTTCAATTTGTAAATAGGTTTGAATTGGTTATGCAGCAAAATTAAAATAAGGAACCGCAGAGAGGTGGAGGGGGGAATTTGAATGTTTGTTGTTGAAATATTGTAAAATGTAAAAATAAAAAATTTAAAGAGAGAGAGAGAGTCAACAGGGAATGAAGGACTTTTGCTGGCCTGTTGTTAAAATTCAAATAGTAGCCCTGTGGTACCCAATAAGGAGCTGCCAGCTGATTCCCCCAGAATGTGGAAGACATTTGGCAAAAGAACCCGCCTTGTCAATAATATGGTACCAAGCTTAAAAGGTAAAGGTACCCCTGCCCGTACGGGCCAGTCTCGACAGACTCTAGGGTTGTGCGCCCATCTCACTTAAGAGGCTGGGGGCCAGCGCTGTCCGGAGACACGTCCGGGTCACATGGCCAGCGTGGCAAAGCTGCTCTGGCGAGCCAGCACCAACGCAGCACACGGAAACGCTGTTTACCTTCCCGCTATAAAGCGGTACCTATTTATCTACTTGCACTTAGGGGTGCTTTCGAACTGCTAGGTGGGCAGGAGCTGGGACCGAAAGACGGGAGCTCACCCCGCCGCGGGTATTCGAACCACCGACCATGCGATTGGCAAGTCCTAGGCACTGAGGTTTTACCCACAGCGCCACCCGCATGCCAAGCTTAGTGTGGCATAAAAGAGCTTTTCTTCAGAGGTTGCAGGAGAGTTGAGGCATGTCTGGTTGAGCACACAGACACTCTCTACCCTACTCAAATCAGGGCTGTTGTGTACAGCCCCACACCCTCTGTACTGGTTGGGAGATTTGCGTGTTGAGACCCTTCAACCACCCCCTTGTTGAAGAATAAAACATCAGAACGCAGATATTAGGTTAATGTTATTGGGCAAATTTTGGCCACAACTTTATTGATTACAGAATGTGAGCCGTATTGGCCTAGGCATTGAACGGACCCGACTATATCTGATTCCTGCACGTTGTGCAGGGAGTCCGGTAAGGGCAAACCACCGGAAGGGGAAGCCCCATCGATGCAAACCAACTCAAGCTCCCCCCAGGGTTCCCAACAGGGTTGTGTCATGGTCCTAGCCCTGCCCCGGGCTTCGGACAAGATCCACACCCCCGGATTCCTTTAACGGAATACCCTTAAGCTTGGAGGGGCAGGTGATGGCCACACCTCCCCTCCCCCATCATAAGGCCAAACAATGCCTAACCACAAAACCTTACAAAGTTGTGACGATTGCTATGAGGTAGGTGAAAACCAAATGGCCCGTGCCAATTTGCCAAGTGGAAAAATTCCTACCAGGCGCCTCAACGGTGACCAACCGAGGTCCATAGCAAGGCCAATGAAGAATACCTGCAAAAAAGGGAGGGAGAGCAGGAGATTGAGGAAGCGAGCCGAGAGAAAGCTCTCCAGCTCGCACCTCTGTTTAAATGGGTCCCGGCCATGCACCCCCCCCCCAGCCAGCAGATTGGCTGGCTGGTTGCTGACATAGCCGGGATCCTCCGGGCAATGCGGGACTTCGTCCCCCGCCCCCGGAGGAGAGTGGGTGGCCACGTGGTCCACCTCAACTCCTCCCCACAGTGAAGTGGAGCGGACATATAGCCTGTTTGGGCCTCATCCCTGAAGAGGACTTGTGCTTTCCCACTCCTTTGCCACATGTTTGCAGCAGCTGACCCAATGACTGGAAGTGGCCACTGGAACCATATAGCACTGATCCTAAAAGAACGACATTAGCTCCTAGTATGTTTCCGAGCACAATTCAAAGTGTTGGTCCTGGCCTTTAAAGCTCTAAATGGCCTCGGCCCAGTATACCCGAAGGAGCGTTTCCACCCCCATCATTTCAGCCCAGACACTGAGATCTATCTAGCTCTGAGGGCCTTCTGGCAGTTCCCTCACTGGGAGAAGTGAGGTTACAGGGAACCTTCTCAGCAGTGGCCTATGGTATGCCCTCCCTTCAGATGTCAAAGAGATAAGTAACTATACAACCTTTAGACAACATCTGAAGGCAGCCTTGCAAATGGAAGTTTTAAATGGTGTTTTATTATGTTTCTGTATATGTTGGAAGCCACCCGGAGTGGTTAGGGCAACCCAGTCAGATGGGCAAGGTACAAATACTACTACTACTACTACTACTACTACTACTATTATTATTATTATTATTGATGTCAGGACCTGAGGTTCATTGCATGAATGGGGAAGGGCCATAGCTCAGTGGTCCAGCACCCACCTTGCATGCAGAAGGTTGAAGGTTCAATCCCCAGCATCTCCAGATTGGGAATGTCTCCTGCCTAAAGCCTTGGAGAGCCACTGCCATTAGTCAGATAGATGGATCAATGGTCCGACTCAATACAACTCGTAATTGTGGAGGTTTTGCATTGGGAAACCATTTCTGATATAACATGCATCTCCTGCAGTAGCTTGGGACACAACAGGAATGAGACCATATGCCCTGCCTTCCTGATTTGGTATGTTTCCAACAATTACCATTGGAATTAGCACCAGTGTCAGGCTTCGGGGAATTGGTTTACCCACCCGTGGCAGTAAATAAGAAGATCAAATGAAAGGAACGTCTTAGATTCTTTAATAATCAAAGTGAGAGACAAAAGAACACGTCTCCCTAGAAATGGTGGTGCTCCCGATTAAGGCTTACACCCCCTCTGTTCGTATTAATCTACATCACTCCTAAATCTTGTAATCTGAGCTTGTACCCTTTGTGCTTTCTGTTCTGAGACTTTCTGACATCTTTTCGACTTTGGGGAGGGCGGTGGAGGAATGCTATCCAATGACCGTGAATCTGTTAACCCTCTCTCTCCCAGTTTCTTTTCCTAGCTGTTCTGCATCCAGTGTTTCCCAGCTTCTGCTTTCTGAACTATGCCCCTCTGCAAACCACTGTTCCAAGTCTATACTGTCTTCCTGCTTCTGGGAAGATTCAAGATCCAGATTAGGGGGAGGGGGTGGCTCCTACTATTCCTCCTCAGTGCAACCCTCCTCAACATGGTCCCTGACAACCAGATATATTTATTTACTGAATTTATATCCTGCTCATCCTCCTGAAGTAGCCCAGAGCAACAGACACATCCACAACAAAATATTTTTAAAGTAAAATTCTAAAAGTAATTAAAACATTCTCTTGTTCAGTGATGTCAGGGTTGCCAGGAGCGGTGGCCTTCAGCCCTGGGTAAGCAGGGATGTTCTCAAATTCCTCCTGAAAGTCAATAATGATGGAGACCATGGAGGGCATACCTCAGACAGAGAACTGCCTGGAAAAGGTCTGCCACAGAGTGCAATGGATCAGAATAGCTTTCCGTAATTCTATTTCCAATTTTCATAAGGTGACCCTCCCCATACTTAGCATTTAAATCTTGGGTCTCTAGTTGTTTTTTTTTGGACTACAATTCCCATCACCGCTGGCCATGGGTCCTAATAATTAGGGATGATGGGAGTTGTAGTCCAAAAAAAACCCAGCTGGAGGCCCAAGTTTGGGAAACACTATTTAAATGCTAAGTTTGGGGAGGGGCCCCTGTGTGGGGTTTTTTTCTGAAAAAAAATCAAATCAAATCTCCAAAATGGTAGTAAAGTAGAAGCAGTAGCTATTTGGGAGGGAATTTCACAGCGTTCTGATCAAGGACAAACTTTAAAAAAAAAAGGGCTTATTGGCCAACTTTGTCCGGAGCCAGGAGACGATGAGAGCAAAGAAACGTTCTGCGTGGCTCCCTTTCCTCTGCCGCATTTCACATTGCTTATTTCTTTCGCTCAACAGACTGGAAAGACTACGATGGCCGAGAGCCTAGGCACAGGGGACAGGTCGAGGCTCTGGAACGTTTGCTGCAGCAGGTTAGGGCATCTCGTCCGAGTTACAGTTGCCGAGGTAAGGATAAAGTATCCTCCGTGGGGTAGGGCACCAGGCGAAGTCTCCGTGGCGCCTGTAATTTTAGCAGCTTCCTATCTGGGCCATACTGTCTCATTCATCAAGAAAGAGAAAGATATTCATATTGGCCCATCTGGAATCACTTTAGCAGACTATCTCGCTCTTCTTGCCTCTCCCAATTGGCAACACGGCAAACATTCGAAGAGAAGCTTTCGCCAAAGCCTCTCTCTCATTTTCTCTCTCTCGCTCTCTCTCTCTCGCTCTCTATCTCTCTCCTGCCCAGTAAATTGTTTCAGGTCACAAACACCAATTAATATGTTTAAAGACTTCCTGGCAAAGACAGATAACAGGCCTTAATGGGGCTGGTAATAATAATAATAATAATAATAATAATAATAATAATAATAATAATAATAATACATTTTTATTATTTCAGAAAACCCGGCTCAGGGTGGCTAACAACAAATTTAAAACACTTAATTATTGCAACAAAAACCAGCATAAAATACAGTATAAAATTGAATCACAATCAATTCAGAATTCAAAAATCAGTTTAGGGGGGAAATCCATCCAATAAACATTAGATGATCACCAAGGCTAGCTGGCTAAATTAGTCCTATTTGGGCCAGCGAGGAGACCAGGGGAGAATTAGCTGAGGTAGTGCCATGTTTTTGTGGAGCCTTAGGCAAGAGGCGGGCCATGGTTCCTTCGCACCCCTACAGCATGTGAAAAAAGAGGCGTGGCCCCAGAGCATGTACAAAGTGCTTTCCCTGACCATTGCATGTCCGCAGCCAGCCTCTCACAGCAAGTGAGGTTTGTGGGAGGAGACATTCCGCCCCCCCCCCAACCTAGAGCAATAAATTGCTATAATAGATACCCACCAGCAGGGAAAATGGCAGCAGGGTTCAATGATGGGTAAGGTAAAGGTAAAGGGACCCCTGACCAGTAAGTCCAGTCGTGACCGACTCTGGGATTGCGGCGCTCATCTCGCTTTATTGGCCGAGGGAGCCGGCGTTTGTCCGCAGACAGCTTCCGGGTCATGTGGCTGGCATGACTAGGCCGCTTCTGGCAAACCAGAGCAGCACATGGAAACGCCATTTACCTTCCCGCCGGAGCGGTACCTATTTATCTACTTGCACTTTGACGTGCTTTCGAACTGCTAGGTTGGCAGGAGCTAGCAGCCAACCGAGCAATGGGAGCTCACCCCGTCGCGGGGATTCGAACCGCCGACCTTCTGATCGGCAAGTCTTAGGCTCCGTGGTTTAACCCACAGCGCCACCCGCGTCCCTTAATGATGGGTAATTTATGGTAATTTTCTGACTCCACCCATTACTGCTGCTGGCCGTGGTTTTAACTTTTAATATTGTTTGCTACAACCTTTGGACTGAACGAAAGCAGTGTGGCTGCTGCCAGCAAAACAGGTGCTATAAATTCTCTAGGAAGCAATTCCAACTTGTAATGAAAAAGAGGCACCCTAATGAGTGCGGGGGAAAAGCAAAATTGCTGCATTTTAAATGAAACTGTCTCCCCCTTTCCCTTAGATGTAGAGACAGTTTAAAGCCCAGCAAGTTCTCTGTTCTTCATTCACGGGAGACAATGTGCCTTTGAAAACCAGGGCAGCAGCTTGAGATACGTTCCAAAAGCCCATGTTCTCTGTGAGCTGTTGAAATGCGATTAAATATTTTTAATTACCTCCCCCCCCCCAAAAAAAAATATATATAATGTTTTTCTTGAAATTATGGCTTTGTGACAAAGGAACTTCAACCCCCCCCCCCTTGCTTTTTTAATAGGAGAAATCAAATTATTACAGAGTTCTGATTGTCCTCGCCTCTCTACTGTCTCGCCTTGGCAGATTCTGCGCAAGGAGCCCTCGATTCTTATGTGTGCAAATATGCAACAATGCAGACTAGCAAAGGTCTGCCTGTTCCTTTGCTGTAACTATGGCAACATACGCTCAATGTGAAAATGCCCTTTTGAAAAAGGAAAGGAAAGTTGCATGGAAATAAGTGCTTCTTTCCCCCCTTCCCTCCTCACCACCTTCTAATTAGGGTCCCCGTAAAGCAATCTGTTTTATAATGCAGCCTATTGAAAACCATTCTTTTTCCTGGCTGCTCTTTGTTATACTTTTGTGGCGCCTGCCACGGTGATGTGCGAACTCACTGTAGTGAGCATATGTGCGGTTTGACATTTTGAAATGCGTTACGACGGTGGTTGGGTGAGCAATTCGCACCACCTCTCTGGTGTAACCTCGACAGGAGTGAAAAGCTTTTTCAGCCTGAAGACAACATTGGATTTTGAAACACTGACCCAAGACCATATATCGTGGTGGGTGGGGCCAGAGAGGAAATCTGGCGGAGCGGCGTACATAAATTTTATCACTATGCAGCAAGCTACTTTCTTTTCTTCTTTTGAAAATGATTTTTATTTGATTTTACAAGCATAGAGTTATAAGATCCCCTCCATGGGTCTTATTGCCAACATTTTCAACTGCATATTATTTCATAATCCATATTTTGTACCTATCCATATTGTCCATAGTGTTTGTTACATTTCAAGTGTTATTAGAATCCTGCTAATGTTTTCATCTGCTTACAGTGGTCTCCTAAATAAATTATAATTTCCCCCCATTCCTTCTTAAAGTTTCTGTCTTCTTGGTGCCTGAGCTTTCCAGTCAGTTTTGCCATTTCAGCGTAGTCCAACAGCTTAGTTTGCCATTCCTCTCTGGTAGTGACCTTGTCTTCTTTCCACGTCTGGGCTAGTAGCATCCGTGTGGCTGTTGTCACATACATAAAGAGTCTTTTCTACTCCTTTGGAATATCGGTACCTACAATTCCTAATAAGAAAGCATCTGGGGTTTTTTTAAATAAAAGTTATTTTAAACATTTTTTTCAATTAATTATATATCATTTCCCAGAATGCTTTTATTTCTTTACATGACCACCACATATGATAAAAGGTACTTTCTTTTTCTTTACATTTCCAGCAGATGTTTGTACTTGTCTAATACATTTTTGCTAACTTACTAGGAGCCAATTACCACCTGTACATCCTTTTCATATAGTTTTCTTTCAGCGTGCAACATGCTGAGAATTTCAAATCAGTTTTCTATAACCTTTCCCAATCTAAAAGTTGAATATTGTGCCTCCAAGTCCCTCGCCCAGTGTATCATTATGGATTTAACCTGTTCATCTTTTGTATACCATTCCAGGGCCCTAGTCTCTTGTGACAGAGTGTTCCACCAAGTCGGGGCCGGTACTGAAAAGGCCCTGACCCTAGTTGAAACCAATCTAACCTCCTTGAGGCTCGGGACCTCCAAAATGTTGTTATTTATGAACCTTAAGGTCCTCCGCAGGGGATACCAGGAGAAGCATTCCCGTAGGTATGAGGGTCCTAGGCCACATAGGGCTTTAATGGTCAAAACCAGCACCTTAAACCTGACCCTGGACTCCACCTGGAGCCAGTGCAGCTGGTAAAGACAGTTGGATGGCACCTTGCAGCCAAGCCCTGCAGCCAAGCTGGTGCCAAATGTATCGTTCTGTTTTCCTTTGGACCACTCCAGCAAGGCTGAGAAGGTGATCTTGTCATCTGGGCAGCCCAAGAGCTACATACACAATGCTCAAGATGGCACCCAAGCGCTGCTGGAACAGAAGCTTGGCTTCACACCCAGATGCGCACTCCATTGTCTCTCGAGACAGACAGATGCCATCAACAATGTATCATCTCTGTTTGGGCATCTCCTTTGCACAATTGCACCTGCGCGAGAGGGGAGAGAGTAGCGGCCCTGTCAAGTCCTCATCACGCAGTCTGCACAATTCTCCTGTGTTCTGTGGGTCACCTCTGAAGAAGAGAGGCTGCTTTAAGCACATAGGGCCTCTGAACAGAACTCATATCAAGTTGACCCTAGGAGACAACGATGTAAACAACCTCACAGAAAGGTCTCCAGAAAAACCTTTGACAACTCTGGCATCCCGGCTGCATTTTAGAGGCTCTGCAAACAGATCTGCTGTGGCTTTAGAATTCACTTTGTAATTTGCCGTTATCCTTGGGAGAGAGAGAAAGAGCTTTGGTTTCCAAAGTTTAATCTCCGGTGGGGGGAAACATGGATGATTACAAGCAACAAGGTCACCCATTTGTCTTCATAAGTAGCGTAACCAGGTTACTACAATTACAGATTGCTTGGCATTGTATGGGCCTAAGGTTGAAGAAGTTTTTTCCTCCGCCCAGCCCAGCCCTCGTCCTTCTGCAATCCTACATTTCAAATCAACTCTTTGTAGTTCAACGTATCATTATGATGATCTAAGGTGGGAAGGGGAGAAATCAAAACTTTTCATTGTAATGCTTACCCTTTGTTTTTCTGTTTTGGTTTTTTCCGGTGGCACTTGTCCAGCAAAATACTGACGGACTAAGTCCGAAGCTAATCCTTAAAAATGTTTGAATAGTAATTTGATCTGGGAGCTGCGGAACCAGCCCTTACCTCATTTGGCAAAGGGCAGAGGGCTTGGCTTTGGACGGCAGGCTGTTTCAAGGCAAGGTTGGAACGGAGGCAGAGCTAGCGCAGATCTAGGGGCCTATTCTTATTACCCTCTCTGGGCATGACGGCCCACAAGCCTTCATCAACATGTGGGCTGGCTTTTAGCTGTGCTGCTGCATGCTAAGTTATATGAATGCTGGTGTCCTGAACAGAAGCCGGCGCAGAGCAAAGACTTTCATGTTGCAGTTGCAATAGGAAGTCAGTGGGCAATATTGCACAGCTGCTCCTGTGCAGATTATTGACATTCTTATGTGTCGAAATGTTACAGAGAACGTTGAAATACAGTGGTACCTCGGGTTACATATGCTTCAGGTTACAGACGCTTCAGGTTACAGACTCCGCTAACCCAGAAATAGTGCTTCAGGTTAAGAACTTTGCTTCAGGATGAGAACAGAAATCGTGCTCCGGCTGTGCGGCAGCAGCAGGAGGCCCCATTAGCTAAAGTGGTGCTTCAGGTTAAGAACAGTTTCAGGTTAAGTACGGACCTCCGGAGCGAATTAAGTACTTAACCCGAGGTACCACTGTACAGTGTTACCTCGGTTTAAGAACTTAATCCATTCTGGAAGTCCGTTCTTAAACCCAAAACCGTTCTTAATCTGAGGCATGTTTTCCCTAAGGAGGCCTCCCGCCGCCAGTGCCCTTCCACTGTTCGGATTCCGTTCTTAGACCAAGGTATAGTTCGCAAACCAGGACACTACTTCTGGTTTTGCGGAGTTCGTAAACCGAATCGTTCTTAAAGAGGACTGTTCTTAAACCGAGGTACCACTGTATTGGAATGCTGGAAAGATGTCTGTTTCTCACATTTTGAACCCTGGGACACATCTCTCTCTCTCTCTCTCTCTCTCTCTCTCTCTCTCTCTCTCTCTCATCTATCTATCATTTACAGTGGTGCCTCGCAAGACGAAAAGAATCCGTTCCACGAGTCTCTTCGACTTGCGGTTTGTTTTGTCTTGTGAAGCAAGCCCTTTAGCGGCTTAGCGGGCTTAGCGGATCAGCTGATAAGCGGCTTAGCGGATCAGCTGATAAGCAGCTTAGCGGATCAGCTGTTAAGCGGCTTAGCAGCTTGGGGAAAAGGGGGGGAGGAAAAAAACCCCGCAGGAACTCGCAAGACAAAGCCCATAGCAAATTCGTTTTGCAAAGCACCTCCAAAACGGAAAACCCTTTCGTCTAGCGGGTTTTCCGTCTTGCAAGGCATTCGTCTTGCGGAACACCACTATATCTAGATATTAACTTAAATTAGGGACACACTTCTTTCTTAGGCCCTGTCCATATTAGAGATGAAAGAATCTGGTAATTTTGGTTCTCAAAATTTCTCATTTTTCCAGTATTAAAATCAGTTCTTCGCATTTCTGCAGAAATATGCATTTCCCCCCTAAAATCCTCATGAAAACGACATAATCCTAATGAGAACTACATATCTTTCAAAAGACATTTGAGGGCAGCCCTGTATCAATAAGTTTTTAATGTTTGATGTTTTATTATGCTTTTATATGTGCTGGAAGCCACCCAGAGTGGCTGGGACAACCCAGCCAGATGGTGGGGTATAAATAATAGAATTATTATTATTATTATTATTATTATTATTATTATTATTACAATGGAAACATGTCTCAGACCAGCAGTCAAGGTTTGCAGATGAAGCTTGCCCCAGTGCAAGGTTTCCCAAACGTGGGTCCTCCAGCTGTTTTTGGACTGCAACTCCCATGATCCCTAGCTAGCAGGACTAGTGGTCAGGGATGATGGGAATTGTAGTCCAGAAACAGTTCAAGATCTAGGTTTGGGAAACCCTGCCCTAGTGTTTAAAGCAGGCATAGGCAAAGTCGGCCCTCCAGATGTTTTGGGACTACAACTCCCATCATCCCTAGCTAACGGGACCAGTGGTCAGGGATGATGGGATTGTAGTCCCAAAACATCTGGAGGGCTGAGTTTGCCTATGCCTGGTTTAAAGGATCATGTAGGCCGTCTCATCTTTGCTGGCTTGCTTCTCTTTCCATCCCTACGGGCTCTTCCACTGCTGCTATCAAGTTTGCTCTTTAAAATGTGCCCTCTGTGAATGACACCAAACCTATTTTGCCAAACCTCCGATTTATCTGCCAGACATCTTCCCAGGATTCCCTTCCCTCTCCCCAGTGGCGTAGCGTGGGTTGTCAGCACCCGGGGCAAGGCAAGTAATTTGCGCCCCCTAACCTGGGGCAAGGCAAGTAATTTGCGCCCCCCTCCCCCGCTGCACTGTCCCTCCCCCAGATAGTCCTTCGCTCTCTCTCCGCACCGCACCGCACGCCTGGCACCCTCCCCTCCACAGTGGGCGGTGACCCCGCGGCTCGGATCGGATTCGCACAGCCAGCGCTGCAGTGAGAGAGAGTGAGTGAGCCAGGTAGGGGCAGAGAGCTGCGAGTGCGAGCGCACCCCTCCCAGATGTTGCGCCCGGTGCGGCCGGCCCCCCCTGCACCCCCCACGCTACGCCACTGCCTCTCACTTCCCCAGACCAGTTATATTGTTGGTTTTAACGCAGTGAGACGACAAAGCCAAATTATATGGACCACCTGCAAACCATCTTCTTGAGCTGCTTAGCACAGAACAGGTTTTTGAGTGTTTCTTTGGAGGGGAGCGAAAATGAGCTCAGCCTTCACTAACCGGGTGCCCTCCGAATGCCCTGGTTTGCAAAGGCTACTCGAAGCCCCAGTCTTTGCCTAATCTTTGCGCTGCTCACTTCAGCCTTTGCACAAAGGTTTTTTTCTGCTTCTGTGGCCTTATCATTTATTGATGCAGCTTTGCATCTGCATATCGTTTTGCTGCCATGCAATTAGTACCACGCCACGTTATTTATTACCTAATTAAATGGCAGGCCATTCAAACGCCTTCTTCCCGTGACTCCCAACTTATTATTATTACATATATGTGGGCATATAATCCCACTTCGGTATTTCTTGTCCCTGTTTATACAAGATTGTAAAAACAAAAGCAATCAACAGGGTGGAAATAATTGCCACAGTTTTTGTATGCAGATCATTTCACAGTGGCCGTTAAAACGCTGGTGGAGTGGAGCCAAACCATTTGACTACCGAAACGGGTTGCTTGCCCCACTTTAAATCCACCCTGTTTATTTTAGTAGTATGATTACTTGATATTTCTTGATGTATTAAGGTGCATTCTCTTCAGAAAGACAGGACTCCCTCATACAGGCATGTTATTAACTTATCTGAGGATGCAGGCAAATAACGTACTTAAAACTCATTTGCTTCCAAGCTAAGAGTAAGTATGAATGATCCTACCAAGGCAGGCAACTATGGGGACGCGGGTGGCACTGTGGGTTAAACCACAGAGCCTAGGACTTGCCAATCAGAAGGTCAGCGGTTCGAATCCCCACGACGGGGTGAGCTCCCATTGCTCGGTTCCAGCTCCTGCCAGCCTAGCAGTTCGAAAGCACGTCAAATAAGTTTACTTACATCAGTTCACAGTTGAATCCCTGAAGGCAGACTTAGTTACAAATATGTACATGTGGATCTACCCCATATGGGGGGGATAATCCCAGGAGGAACAGGAAGTTTCGACTGGCTGGACCAAACATCCCCTTGCATGGCCACTCTAGGAAAACAAGGAATGTTGTATTTGACTGCCTCTCGTGGATCACATCCCAAAATAGGTTGCCATACATCCCAAACATTTTTGTGATTTTCGGAAATTCCGTCCAAACACTTATTTCCAACCGACGAATCCCGGATGTGTGCAGGAAAACCCAGACGTATGGCAGCCCTACTGTTATAACTCCCCCCCCCCCAAAAAAAAATACCCTTCTCTTTACAAAGCACTGCACAAATTTATGCACTTTCAGGTTTCCTCAAAATCAACACATTTTGGTGGCCAAGCTATCCCCGTCCAGGAAAGGAATTATTTATCTGCATCTGAATGTTCTTTATATTTGCATTAGGATAATGATGCTAAATTTATCCCTCATTTCTATCACCTTCTTCAATGTGCAAATTAGGGTGCAAATGTATTCATATTCTTTTAATAAAAAAAAATTGCTGAATGCACATATGGTTTTGGACATATGTGTTCGGAATTGTTAAGGAGAGGCAGTTGGATGCCTCCTTCCATGTGACAAGTTTAGGAAAAATCTCTTTTGAGAATTCACCAAAAAAATAGGTGTCATGGTCCCCCCCCCCGCCCCCGTCCTTCTCCTTCAGCAAAGAAAGGTAAGCCTGACAACATTTTCAAATTTAATCTGGATCCTCCTCGTGCAAACTTTGATCTTGCCAATCAAAACAATGGGGCTTTGTGCAGCGGAATAATCAATCTGCCGCAGGAAAAGGATTCAGTAGCTGCTATCTAGTTATTGTTCCTTTCCAGAGCAGACAAATTGAATAGTGAGATCTGCCAGGGTACACATGATTTTCCAGTCTGTCCTTTACATTGGCATTAATGGAGAGTGATTGCTACTGGAATTTGGTTGCCCTATATTCCATCATTCAAAGCGCAGTTTTGGAGCATGGCATGAAATAAGTTTTTTTAATGGGGGGGGTGTCTTTTCCAGACCCTCCAAGTGTCCCTGTTTTCTAGGGACAGTCCCCACATTTACAGATGACATCCTGGTTTCTGAAGATATGAGATATGAGGCCCCCAAGCCTTCATAGCTACATCCGCTTCATAAAATAGTAGATGGGACCCTGAGGATCATCTAGTCTAACCCCCTGCAATGCAGCTGCCCCATATAGGAATCAAACCTGGAAACCTGAAACCTAGGCATTATCAGCTGTAACCAACTGAGCTATCCCCTGCCTGGGCCAAGGAGATAAGTAACTATACAAACTTTAGAAGACAACTGAAGGCAGCCCTGTGTAGGGAAGTTTTACTGTTTACTGTTTTATTATGTTTTTATATATAGTGGTACTTCAGGTTAAGAACTTAATTCATTCTGGGGGTCCGTTCTTAACCTGAAACTGTTCTTAACCTGAGGTACCACTTTAGCTAATGGGGCCTCCTGCCGCCGCCCCGCTGCCGCCAGGTGATTTCTGTTCTCATCCTGAGGTAAAGATCTTAACCCGAGGTGCTATTTATGGGTTAGCGGAGTCTGTAACCTGAAGCATCTGTAACCCGAGGTACCACTGTATGTTGGAAGACGCCCACTGTAGCTTTAGGGATATCCTGTTCAATACCAACCATTTTATTATTTATTATTTATACCCCACCTATCTGACTGGGTTGCCCCAGCCACACTAAATATTTTTAAAAAGTCTAGTCTATACAAGGCTGCCTTCAATCCACTGGCAGACGAAGGGGGCGGGGGGTAGTTCGCCCTGGGTGCTATCCCGGTGGGGTGACATTGTGGCCGTCCTGCCCCCCACCCTGGGACTCTTGGTGCTCGCCACGCACCCCCGGGACACTCGTCGCTCTTTGCGCATGCCCCGGGGCGCACACCACTTGATGCACACACCCCTGACACATACCATGCCCCCCGCGGGCGGCGTGCTACGCCCCCTGGGATGTGCGCCAGCCACGCCCCTGGACGTACGCCGCTCCAGGTGCCGGAGCAAGTATTTCCCCCACTGCTTCAATGTCTTTGAAAGGTTGTATAGCTACTTATCTCCATGGCTCGGGGGTAGGGTTTGTGTAGTGGTTAAGAGCGGTAGACTCGTAATCTGGTGAACCGGGTTTGCGTCTCCACTCCTCCACATGCAGCTGCTGGGTGACCTTGGGCTAGTCACACTTCTCTGAAGTCTCTCAGCCCCACTCACCTCACAGAGTGTTTGTTGTGGGGGAGGAAGGGAAAGGAGAATGTTAGCCGCTTGGAGACTCCTTCGGGTAGTGATAAAGCGGGATATCAAATCCAAACTCTTCTTCTTGGGTTGCAACCTGTCCTATATAACACAGGATTGTCCTGTATTTCAATGTAAAATGCTACTTCCTGTATTGATATAGTTTTGTCCTGTATTTCAGGTGGTTTCTCTATCTCTGCCATGTTAGGGATCCTCTCCAAATGCATGTGTGAAATGTCATGTATTTAAGCTCTCGGTAGCCAAGCACAGACAGATTTACAAATTTGTGTGTGTGTGTGAGAGAGAGAGAGAAATTCCAGAGGGACCACCCTGCTATGCTGCAATGGATTGCTTTGAATTCACATCAGCACCAGGTGGAAAAAAATTTGACCCCCAACTGCCCCACCCCACCCTGTCCTGTATTTTGCCAGAACAAAGGTGGCAACCCTACTTGGGGGTCACATAACCCCATACCCTCAGGTGAAAATAGGAACTTCCTACCATACCTTCCAACATTTCTCTGATGGAAATAGGGACATTCTAAGGAAAAACGGGACATTCTGGAAATAAATAGGAAGGCTTCTGTAAATCCATGACTGTCCCTGGAAAATAGGGACACTTGGAGGGTCTCTGGTCTCAAAAAAAATATATGTGCTACCTAATATTTCTGCAAAACTCAAAATCACACCTCTCTCTCTCTCTTTTCTGTTGTTTGTTTGTTTCTTTTTCATTCGCATCTCCAGAGAGTTCTAAATTGCAGAATGCAGGTCGCAAGCAATCTGTCTCAAGAAGCCTGAAGCATCTCTTCCATTCTTCAAACAAGTTTGTGAAGACTTTGAAAAGGTACGTCTGGTGTGGCAGAATCTGAACTATGTAGCCAGAGCTCCCCAGAGCGTCTCTCTTATGTAAGCCTAGCCTGATTTCAGAAAGTGCTCAGCACTGAGAAAGAAAAATATTGAGTGCCAGGGCAACAGCCATGTAGAAAAAGGCTTCACCGAATGACATTGGTGAAGCAAGGAAAGTCACTGAGGAGCAGACGTCCTCTGAGAAGGGTCAAGGCATGACCTTCAGATCTTACAGGATTTGGTAAATTAAAAGTCTAACTTGGGCCGGCTGTAGTTTTATAAGGATGTTGAGTGTTGCTAGGAAACCCCTATTTCCCTCTCAGAGCTACAATTCTCAGGTCTGTTTAGAGAGCAAACCGTCTTCCCATGAAACTGGGAGTTTTAAGTCGCGGGGATAGCGGTCTGAACAACTGTAATCACCTTTAATAATCTGCAGTTTCCAAGAGTTGAGGGAATCATGCCATTTTCGTAGGATACTACTTTCAATGTCTAGCGCAGAAGGCTGCAAAACTGGGCATACTTCCCTGGGAGTAAGTCCTACTGAAATCAATGGGATTGTATACCCTCCAACATTTCTCCGATGAAAATAGGGGCATCCTATTCCATCACCATCATAATTTTATTATTTATACGCCGCCCATCTGATTGGGTTGCCCCAGCAACACTGGGTGGCTTCCAACATATATAAAAACATAATAAAGCATTAAACATTTTTTAAAAACTTCCCTATACAGGACTGCCTTCAGATGTCTTGTAAAGATTGTATAGTTACTTACCGTATTTTTCGCCCTATAAGACGCACTTTTCCCCCTCCAAAAATGAAGGGGAAATGTGTGTGCGTCTTATGGGGCGAATGCAGGCTCCTTGGCTTCAGCGATAGCAAGGCGAAGCCTCCAAAGCCTGTGCTCTGGAGGCTTTGCGTTGCTTCCGCTGGAGCCAGGAGAGTCTGCTCTTTGAGGCTGGCGGTGGGGGAAAGCAGCGCCTCCTCCATCGCCAGCCCCACAGGATGGGGGGCAGCGGGAAGGCGCGCGACGCCTTCCCGTTACCCTCCAACCCGGCCTTGAGGCTGGCGGTGGGGAAAGGAGCGCTTCCCCCATCGTCAGCCCCAGAGGATGGGGGGCAGCAGGAAGGCGTGCGACGCCTTCCTGCTACCCTCCAACCCGGCTTGGAGGCTGGCGGTGGGGAAAGGAGCGCTTCCCCCATCGTCAGCCCCAGAGGATGGGGGGCAGCAGGAAGGCGTGCGACGCCTTCCTGCTACCCTCCAACCCGGCTTGGAGGCTGGCGGTGGGGAAAGGAGCGCTTCCCCCATCGTCAGCCCCAGAGGATGGGGGGCAGCAGGAAGGCGCGCGTCGCCTTCCTGCTACCCTCCAACCTGGCTTGGAGGCTGGCGGTGGGGAAAGGAGCGCTTCCCCCATGGCTAGCCCCAGAGGATGGGGGGCAGCGGGAAGGCGCGCGACGCCTTCCCGCTACCCTCCAACCCGGCTTGGAGGCTGGCGGGGGGGGGGGGGGGAAAGCAGCGCTTCCCCCATCATCAGCCCCAGAGGATGGGGGGCAGCGGGAAGGCGCGCGACACCTTCCCGTTACCCTCCAACCCGGCTTTGAGGCTGGCGGTGGGGAAAGGAGCGCTTCCCCCATCGTCAGCCCCAGAGGATGGGGGGCAGCAGGAAGGCGCGCGACGCCTTCCTGCTACCCTCCAACCCGGCTTGGAGGCTGGCGGTGGGGAAAGGAGCGCTTCCCCCATCGTCAGCCCCAGAGGATGGGGGGCAGCAGGAAGGCGCGCGACGCCTTCCTGCTACCCTCCAACCCGGCTTTGAGGCTGGCGGTGGGGAAAGGAGCGCTTCCCCCATCGTCAGCCCCAGAGGATGGGGGGCAGCAGGAAGGCGCGCGACGCCTTCCTGCTACCCTCCAACCCGGCTTGGAGGCTGGCGGTGGGGAAAGGAGCGCTTCCCCCATCGTCAGCCCCAGAGGATGGGGGGCAGCAGGAAGGCGCGCGACGCCTTCCTGCTACCCTTCAACCCGGCTTTGAGGCTGGCGGTGGGGAAAGGAGCGCTTCCCCCATCGTCAGCCCCAGAGGATGGGGGGCAGCAGGAAGGCGCGCGTCGCCTTCCTGCTACCCTCCAACCCGGCTTTGAGGCTGGCGGGGGGGAGAAGGAGCGCCTCCCCCATCGTCAGCCCCAGAGGATGGGGGGCAGCAGGAAGGCGCGCGTCGCCTTCCTGCTACCCTCCAACCCGGCTTTGAGGCTGGCGGGGGGGAAAGGAGCGCTTCCCCCATCGTCAGCCCCAGAGGATGGGGGGCAGCAGGAAGGCGCGCGACGCCTTCCCCCTACTCTCCAACCCTCCTGTGGGCTTTTGCGGGAGATGGGGGAATTCCCCCACCTCCCGCAAAAGCAGGCAAAAGCCGCAGGCTCTTTAAAGGGGCTCCGCGGCTTCTGCTGGCTTTTTCTAGGAGAAAAGCCAGCAGGAGTCACGAAGCCTTTAAAGAGCGTGCCGCTCTTGGGGGCTTTTCCCGAGGAGGGAGAAGGGACTGACTGGCCGAGTCCGTCCCTTCTCCCTCCTGTGGGCTTTTGCAGGAGACGGGGGAATTCCCCCACCTCCCGCAAAAGCAGGCAAAAGCCGCACGCTCTTTAAAGGGGCTCCGTGGCTTCTGCTGGCTTTTCTAGGAGGTGGGGGAATTCCCGCACCTCGTAGAAAAGCCAGCAGGAGCCACGAACCCTTTGAAGAGCGCGCTGCTCTTGGGGGCTTTTCCCGGAGGAGGGAGAAGGGACTGACTGGCTGAGTCCGTCCCTTCTCCCTCCTGTGGGCTTTTGCGGGAGATGGGGGAATTCCCCCACCTCCCGCAAAAGCAGGCAAAAGCCGTGGGCTCTTTAAAGGGGCTCCACGGCTTCTGCTGGCTTTTCTAGGAGCTGGGGGAATTCCCCCACCTCGTAGAAAAGCCAGCAGGAGCCACGAACCCTTTGAAGAGCTCCGCTCTTGGGGGCTTTTCCCAAGGAGGGAGAAGGGACTGACTGGCCATTTCAGTCCCTTTTCCCTCCTGGTCGAAAAGCCCACAGGAGTCGCGCAGGGCTCCTGTGGGCTTTTGGGGGAGGTGGGGGAATTCCTCCACCTCCTGTAAAAGCAGGGAGAAGGTCTTGGAGTAGCGCACAGGCTGCGTGCAGCCTGTCCGCTGCTCCCAGAGCTGCGGGGGGGAAAACATATTTTTTTCCTTGATTTCCCCCCCTGAAAACTAGGTGCGTCCTATGGGCCGGTGCGTCCAATAGGGCGAAAAATACGGTACCTCCTTGGCTTGGGGATCACATAATTCCATACCGTCCAACATTTCTCCAATGAAAATACAGTGGTACCTCGGGTTAAGTACTTAATTTGTTCTAGAGGTCCTTTCTTAACCTGAAACTGTTCTTAACCTGAAGCACCACTTTAACTGATGGGGCCTCCCGCTGCCGCCGCGCCGCCGGAGCATGATTTCTGTTCTCATCCTGAAGCAAAGTTCTTAACCCGAGGTACTATTTCTGGGTTAGAGGAGTCTGTAACCTAAAGTGTCTGTAACCTGAAGCATATGTAATCCGAGGTACCACTGTAAAGGTAAAGGTATCCCTGACCATTAGGTCCAGTCACGGATGACTCTGGGGTTGCGGCGCTCAGCTCGCTCTATGGGCCAAGGGAGCCGGCAATTGTCCGCAGACAGCGGTCATGTGGCCAGCGTAACTAAGCCACTTCTGGTGAACCAGAGCAGCACACGGAAACGCTGTTTACCTTCCCGCCGGAATGGTACCTATTTATCTACTTGCACTTGAAATGCTTTCGGACTGCTAGGTGGGCAGGAGCAGGGACCGAGCAATGGGAACTCACCCTGTCGCAGGGATTCGAACCGCCGACCTTCTGATCGGCAAGCCCTAGGCACTGTGGTTTAGACCACATCGCCAACCGCATCCCTCCAATGAAAATAGGGACATCCTAAAGAAATGCAGGAGATTCCAGGATCAAATCAGAAACCAGGACAGCTTCTGTAAATCCAAGACTGTCCCTGGACAACAGGGACACTTGGAGGGTCTGGGATTCACTTCTGGGTGTTAAAACAAAGGATGAGAGACAAACTGTCGCACTGCTGAACAGCTCAGATTGTTAGGACATCCTTCCCAACGTTTAACGCAAAACCTTTTGCTGCCCTTTGGGCCTTACTCTCTGGAGCGACGGAAAACAAATTTGTTCCATAGTCTTTTATGTGGTAGCAGCCCTTTCAATATCTGGGAGTGGCACTGATGTTTCACCTTGATGAAAATGAATCACTTCCTGGGCTTGCTTTGCTTTAAAAATGACGGTAGAAAGCCATTTGAATGCTTTCTTCCTGATCAAACCCATATCTGAGATTCCTTAATATTTTTGGCTGTCCTCCCCTGTCCCAGTATAACCTGCCTGTCTCTGGAAGCTTTGGTCTCTGTGAATGAAAGTTATGCACAGGGCTGGATTCTGTCTTCTTTCATCACCGAGAGTGCTTGGTTTGTTTCCTCCCCCCCCCCCCTTTGTATTTTGATAAGAGGCTGGTTCTTTCCAAAAAGCTCCCCGGAGGTTCTTCAATTCACTAAATCCACTGATTAATGTATGTAGCTAATTACAAACGTAAATATTTAAAAGGAATGAATTTTATGTAAACAGTGCCACAGATACGCTGAACAAAATGATGCTCTGTTGCACTAGCCCACATCCAAAATAACCCCATTGATTCGGGTGGTCGCAGCACTGAATCATATTGCTATAAATCAAGAGGTCCTGTGATTAACTCTTTTCACACTGCATTCTGGGGGACCTTTGGAAGCTTATTAGGGGTGAAAAAAATAGAGAATGGCAGACAAGTTCCCCTTAAAGACAGCTTCCCAGGGCTTGTTTTCCCAGCCAGAACTTAACAAAACTCAGTTCCAGCACCACTCAGATGGGCACCATTGCCGTTGTAAGAGAACCATTTCATTGTGAGTTCCAGCACCAATTTTTCAAGAAGAATAGCATTGAGCTTGCCTCCCCACAAACAATCATCTCGGACCCTCCAAGTGTCCCTATTTTCCAGGAACAGTCCCACTTTCTGATTTGACCCTGGAATATCCAGCTTTTCATTGTTGTTGTTTAGTCGTTTAGTCGTGTCCGACTCTTCGTGACCCCATGGACCAGAGAACGCCAGGCACTCCTGTCTTCCACTGCCTACCGCAGTTTGGTCAGACTCATGTTTGTGGCTTTGAGAACACTGTCCAACCATCTCGTCCTCTGTTGTCCGCTTCTCCTTGTTGCCCTCAATCTTTCCCGCTTTTCATTAGGACATCCCTATTTTCATCAGAGAAATGTTGGAGGGTATGGTAGGAAGTCCCTTTGGTTTTTAATTTTTAAAGTTTTATAATGTTTTAAAATATGTTGGATGCCGCCTAGAGTGGCTGGGGCAACCCAGTCAAGTGGGTGGGGTGTTGTTGTTGTTGTTGTTGTTGTTGTTATTGAATAAAAGTAAAGGGACCCCTGACCATTAGGTCCAGTTGTGGCCGACTCTGGGGTTGCGGTGCTCATCTCGCTTTATTGGCCAAGGGAGCCGGCATACAGCTTCCGGGTCATGTGGCCAGCATGACTAAGCCACTTCTGGTGAACCAGAGCAGCGCACGGAAACACCGTTTACCTTCCCACTGGAGTGGTACCTATTTATCTACTTGCACTTTGACGTGCTTTTGAAATGCTAGTTTGGCGGGGATTTCGAACCGCTGACCTTCTGATCGGCAAGTCCTAGGTTCTGTGGTTCAACCCACAGCGGCACCCGGGTCCCTCTATTATTGAATAGGGTGCCCCTATTTTCATCAGAGAAATGTCGGATGGTATGCCATTCCCCCCAGGATGTCCTGGGACAACACGATACCCAGGGCATTCTGGAGCAGTAAAACTATGGACAAGAGCAGTCTATTGCCACAATGGAAAGGGCAATGAAAAGTTGAAAGTTAGAAAGAGGGGAAATATTAAAACAATGCAAGTAACCAAATCTAATTTGATTTGAATGAGAAACACAATAAATGTACTTTTAATGAATGACTAAACAAATGAATACTCCCTCAATGAAAGCCACTGACTTATAACACACACACACACAAAATGCTTGATTTCCAAAGGCAGAAAAGTAAAAATCCTGCCGTACCACTTGTCTAAACAGAATTGCTATAAAAACTGACATTGTGAGTTGTTTTGCTTATACAGGGAAGGCAGTACCAACTCCAACATATTTGAAGCTATTTTGCAGTATTTGCTGGAATTTAGTTTTGGGATGTTTCTGGGAAATTCTCATTTCTGGGAACGACGAAGTGAAATCTGTTGCTTCAGTCATTTGCGAGGCCAGGATTAGGCAAACGAAATAGCTCTCTCTTGCTCTGAAATTCTCTGGCCTTCCCAGAACAGCCTTCGAATCACCTTCTTTTCTCCTTTTTCCCCCCTCAGAGGGCTCTATTTGGCTGTGATATTTTATTACAAAGACAATATGTTGGTCACCAACGAAGATCAGATCCCGATTGTGGAAATCGATGATTCTCACGCCAGTTCCATTATGCAAGATTTCCTCTGGTTCACAAAGGTACATTAAACATAACCTGCCATCTCCTCTTGATCAAACTCAACTGACTGGGTCAGTGCAAGGGGGCGGTGGTGTCTTGTTTGGAGCGATGCACATAATCTACTTCCTTTTCACCGACATCCAGGCCCCCTTCTCACCAACGTGCATTCCTGTGTTGTGTGAGAATATGTTGTTGTGAGCCAAGTCATACGTATATATTGTAGGAAACTGTAGGTGGACTTGAGACTGTAGAGCCAGGCATGGTAAGACAGTTTTCTACAGGCTAAATAAAAAGTTAGCCATTGCACCCTCAAGCAGAATGCTTGAACAAACTCGGCTGGAAGAAAGGGATTAATGGAGGAGAGATGTCACAAGACTTGTAATCACTGGTGGAGGAAGAGGGGTGCGGGGGGGGGGAGCGCATCGCCCCTGACAGCACGATCCTGGTGGGGTGCCATCGTGTCTGCCCCCGCGCCCGTGCTGAGTGTCAGGCCCCCGCATTCAGTGCACCACACCCCCAGAACATGCACCACGCCCCCCAGACGCACGTCACGCCCCCAGGAGGCCAGCCATGCCCCCACCTGCTCTCTGCCCCCCAGTGCCAGAGCATGAAGTTCCACCACTGCTTGTAATTCTGGTGTAGTGCTTGGGACCAAAGTAGATGTTCAAAACTAGAAGGCCTCCCATCCCTAAACCAATAGATAAATCTCTGGCTTTGGTGACCAATGTGCAGGATGCATGTTCACAACCTGCAGCGTTCGCAACTCGTGTCTGTGCGTCTGCACATGCGCGGGTTGTGATTTGGCACTTCTGCGCATGAGCAAAGCACGATTTAGTGCTTCTGCGCATGCGCGACCACCGAAGCCCAGAAGTAACCCGTTCCAGTACCTCCGGGATTTGGCGGTCCGCAACCCAAAAAAACGCAACCTGAGGCGTCTGTAACCCGAGGTATGACTGTATTGATGCTCTGCCTCAAATAAATTCAGTATTTAATAAAACAATAACAACCCTATGACTTCAAGCTGCAAGAAAGGAGATTCCAACTAACATATGGAAAAAATTTCTGACAGTAAGAGCTGTTCAACAGTGGAACGCACTCCCTCAGGAGGTTGTGGACTCTCCTTCCTTGGAGGTTTTTAAGCAAAGGTTGGACGGCCATCTGTCGTGGATGCTTTAGCTGAGATTCTGGCATTGCAGGGGGTTGGACTAGATGACCCTTGGGTCCTTTTCAACTCTATGATTCTATAACCCCAATTACAATTTTGGGGGGGTTAAAGTAGTTCTTTGAGACGTAACATAGGACGTTTCAAAGCTGTCATTTCTAGGGATTGTAACATTTGTTACTGTACAAAAGACAACATATCCTCCATGCCATTAAATAAAAGGTAAAAGGTAAAGGTAAAGACCCCTGGACTGTTAAGTCCAGTCAAAGGCGACTATGGGGTTGTGGTGCTCATCTCGCTTTCAGTCCAAGGGAGCCGGCATTTGTCCACAGACAGCTTTCTGGATCATGTGGCCAGCTTGACTAAATCGCTTCTGGTGCAACAGAACACCGTGACAGAAGCCAGAGCGCACAGAAATGCCACTTACCTTCCTGCCACAGCAGTACCTATTTATCTACTTGAACTGGTATGCTTTCAACCTGCTAGGTTGGCAGAAGCTGGGACAGAGCAACGGGAGCTCACTCCGTCACGGGGATTCGAACTGCCGGCCTTCTGATTGGCAAGCCCAAGAGGCTCAGTGGTTTAGACCACAGCGCCACCCACGCCCCTTTACCTTTACCTAAATAAAGGTCCTACAAAACAAGGAACGAGGCACTGAAGGGGGCGTACACCATAGGCAAGATATAATGATAGTTAGGGCCACTGAATGGTATAGTAGTCAGGGAGCTAGACCAGTGGCGTAGCGTGGGTTGTCAGCACCCGGGGCAAGGCAAGTAATTTGCACCCCCTAACCCGTGGATTTGCGCCCCCTAACCCTAACCCCCAGATGTTGTGCCCGGTGCTGCCGGCCCCCCCTCCACCCCCACGCTACGCCACTGAGCTAGACACCAAGGATCCAATCACCAATGCTCAACCTACCTCACAGAGTTGTTGTGAGGATATATCGGTGAGGGAGGGGAGTTGTGTGCATCACCTAGAGCTTCTTGGAGAACAGGTGGGATATAAATCAATCCGTAGTGTTCTGATTACAGACCCCGATCCTTTCAAACTATTCCTAGAAGACCCTCCATTCATTCATTGCTCCTGTAAAGCAGTTTTGATTCATCTGGGATTTGACTGAGGGAGCCTCGCCCCATCCTGCCAAGTCTTTGGGCCATAATGGCACAGATGTCCTTTGACAGTATTTTATTGCTTAAAATCCCAAAGGGAAATAGACATGGGGCTGGTATTAGCTACAGCTTCATGGTAAAAGGGGGGGGGGAGGAAAGAGCCTCAAACAGCTGGCTAGACATTTGTGAAGAGTTAAGAAGTACCAGATGCAAATGTGACCCTCTCCTTTTGTCGCTTCTGGGCCCCACTGACAACACCCAGTGACCTATATTTTAATAGGATGGGTGCACAGATGGACTGGGAGCGATGTGTGCTGTTTGCGTTGGCGAGAGGCAACGTCATTCTGATCATTTATTAACAGTGCCACCCACAGAACTGCAAAATGAACAGCAGCTTACTTTTTTGGGGGGAAAATAAATCCTCTCTTTCTCTCTTCCTCCACAACCACCCACTCCAAATTTTGCAGCTTTCTTGTATGTGGGATGATATCAGGTGGCTGAGACAAAACATGTCTGTCTCCGTGTCATCATCCACCGCCCTCCAAGCCAGGCAGAAAATGCTCTCCGCAACGGCCCAGTTACAGGTCAGTGGCACCGCTGTATTTTTCGGTCGCAGGTTTCCACAGGTTTATGGCTTCGGAGGGCAGGAGGCTGCCAGCTGTCACTTGCTTCAGCACTTCCTGTCCTCTGGGGGAGAATTATCTTCGGCTGCGAAGCAAGCAGCAGAGTCCGACATGCCAGCCAGAGCTTGCAGGCCATCAATAACAGAAAGAAAGAAAGAAAGAAAGAAAGAAAGAAAGAAAGAAAGAAAGAAAGAAAGAGGAGAAATTAAATGTGACACAGCAAATAAATAGCCCAGGTTACATGCTTAATGTAAGTGAATGGTGGCAGTGGCATAGTGTGGGAGGGGCTACAGGGGCAGTTGTCCCAGGTGCAAAATTGTTGTTGTTTAGTTTAGTCGTGTCCGACTCTTCGTGACCACGTGGACCAGAGCACGCCAGGCACTCCTATCTTCCACTGCCTCCCGCAGTTTGGTCAGACTCATGTTTGTAGCTTCGAGAACACTGTCCAACCATCTCGTCCTCTGTTGTCCCCTTCTCCTTGTGCCCTCCATCTTTCCCAACATCAGGGTCTTTTCCAGGGAGTCTTCTCTTCTCATGAGGTGGCCAAAGTATTGGAGTCTCAGCTTCAGCGATCCCCTTCATGAATCACTGCCTTGCCATGGCAAAGGGGCTTGTATAACTCAGAGAAGCTATGAGCTATACCAAGCAGGGCACCCAAGATGAACAGGTCATAGTGGAGAGTTTTGACCAAACGTGATCCACCTGGAGGAGGAACCGACAAGCCACTCCAGTATCCCTGCCAAGAAAACTCCATGGACAAAGGCAAAATTGTTAGGGGTGGAAAATTTCAACACTTGGTGCTGCCTCAATACAGCGGTGGGCTTCCATTGTTGGGCTCCGTTGAAAATGTAAACCAGGAAGTGACCTTTCCAAACAATGGAACATCTCTCTCTCTCTTTTTTTCTTATATCTGTGGCTGCAATCTCCTGGTTGACGCAGGGGCCGTTAGGCAGTTGGATGTGCATGTGTACTCTGTCCATTGCCCTCCCGCCCGCCCGCCACCTCTGTGCAGCCCTGGGCACTGGCAACCCATGCTACACCACTGAATGGTGGTCAGCTGCTAGTCTGTGGGCTGAATAGTTCTGGCAGGACCTGACCTGGCAGGACCTGCACACATTCATACACAGAGATAGACACACGCACCCCTAGGTAATTGTGTGACGCCATAGAGGCCTCCTGGCTGTCCTCTCATCTTGTCCTTGGAAGGTCATCTTGCAGGTGAGCTGTCGGATTGTGTGACTTGCCCCTCCCATTCCTAGTGACACCATGACCATGGAGAAACAAGTGGAGAGGCTGAGCCACCCTGAGCTGCCCCACCAGCCTCAGTCAGCCCTCAACCACCCCAATCCCCAACCTGCTTTCCAACTTACACCCAGTACTTAGTCTCAATGTTTTGCTTTTGTAGAAGTCATCAGGGACAGGTGCGCCAACTCCTAGAGGTGGAGGTGTCTTCAGCCACCTCAATATCTGCTGCCAGGGGGCCAGGTCCCCTCAATGAGGAGGCTGAGCACAGAGCCAAGCATGGCACAGTTCAGTGGCCGGCTCCTCTTGAGTGAGAGAGAGGAAGCCATGTCACATTGCGCTCCATGCTCAGCCTCCTCCCGACAATGTGACATCACACACACACAACATGTGATGTGCGCATAACATCGCACTTGTGCAATGGGGCCCTCAATCCTGGGCGCAAGAAGAAGAAGAAGAAGAGTTTGGATTTGATATCCCGCCTTTCACTCCCTTTAAGGAGTCTCAAAGCGGCTAACATTCTCCTTTCCCTTCCTCCCCCACAACAAACACTCTGTGAGGTGAGTGGGACTGAGAGACTGTGACTGGCCCAAGGTCACCCAGCAGCTGCATGTGGAGGAGCGGAGACGCGAACCCAGTTACCCAGATTACGTGACTACCGCTCTTAACCACTACACCACACACGGCACCTCTGGTCAGGGAAGGGGATGAGGGACAAAACTGGAATTTGTTAGCTCTCTCAATGGCGCTGGCATCATTGACTGTCGGTCTCCTTTGCCTTCCAAAGCTCCAATCCCCAGTGGGCTCCAACCACCACAGGGAATGATTCTGACTCCCAAGTACCTTAGCAGGCACATGACAATCCAGTCCCAAGACTGTCTGAAGAAGACTGCCATCAGTGCCAGGACTATGGTGGAATTAAGATAGGCACCTGCAGGACCCAGGAGGAACCCCAGGTGATGGTTCTGCTACCGTTTGATTTTGATGACATTTTAGGTGGGGACTGTGACCCACAGGCCTGATGCAGCCCACCAGACTTCCCCCTTTGGCCCATTATGGCTAAGCTACACTCACCTGCCCCACACTTGAAATCACATATGATATCAAGTGTGAGGCAGGTAAAAACACAGCTGGGCCAAAAAGTGGTAGAGGGCACCTTCAAAGCCCTCTGCAGTTCTTTGCATGCCCCAGCAACCAGCTGGTTACCGAAGTCTGTACCTAGTTGTCCACAGTGCTTCAAAGCCCTGATGATCAGCTCTCTGCAAGCCACGTGCATCAAAACTGCTCAACTAACATCACTGCAACATCAAGTGATCAACAGATGAGATGCCCTATCTACCCTGTGGTGTAGCAGAGGTTTTCGGTGCCCAGGGCAGGTGCACACACACTGGGAGGGAGGGCTCCAGCCCAGCCCAGCCCTCACTGTCGACCTGACCAGAGTGACTCCCCTCCACTGGATCAAAGTGGGGTCATGCTGAGCTGCCTCTCCGCCCGCACAGAGGGAGTCCCACTGGCCAACATGGCCCTTGGTGGGTGGAGAGGAACACTGGGCCAAGCCATGCTGGGGGTGCTTGCGGTGAGGGCACTTGCTTCACACCCACTCAAAAGTTGTACACTTGGGGCCATGGTCCCCCTAGCACTCCCCGCTCTAAGCCCCTGGCCCTATCCACCTGTCAGATTTAGCCAGCTGGCCAGATCCAATCCCCATCCCTTGTTTCGCAGAGAAGAATAATTCACCATGTCTCATGGGGGGTCTAGTTTCCCGTTGATGCTCAGATGCTTACAGGTTTATGCTTACACAAGCATCCCAACCCACAAGTTGGCTTGCAGAGCTCAATATTTTCTACCTAATGCACCATTCGCTGTGTGAGAAATGAATGCCGTGGAGAATTTGGCTTTAAAAATCCCATGCTCCCTCACCCGCATGCGCAAATTGTGCCCAGCTGCCCAGCCAGCCTGAATAAGAGGCCCTGAGTTGTAGTCCGTTGCCCCTGTGGCAAAAGAAATAGAGCACTAATCGTGTTCATACGACCTCTTTATGATAAATAAAATAAGTCTATCGGACCCTCTGAGCAACTTTTTACGGGCAGCCGAAGAGAAGAGGGCCCGTAAGGATACAGAACGCCTACTGTGTGCATTAGAGGGCAATGCCTACAGCTAAAATAGCTACTTAAAGCCATTTCTAAATGGCAGTCACTGTGTCGGGCAGCTCTGGAGTGCTCTGGTTATAAACAATTTTAATAATGCTGTTCAGAAGTAAATAGTGCCTGCTAAGTGCAGATAAAGTCAGCTCAGGGTGGCTTTATCTCTCAGATGAGAATGTCATTAAGGTTAATGTCCAGGCGCTCTGCTTTCATACATGTACAATGTGCCACATTGTCAATTCAGCTTTTTCCTTTTAAACAGCTCCCACCCCTGACTCGCTGACTGTAGATCTTTTGAGAACTTCCAAAGCAAGGAGCATATTTTAAATGCTAGGGATTTTTTTTTTTTCTTTTTGAGACATCTGGGCATCTCTTCAGGAGCTGATTGCTACGGAGTCAACATGCCTTATAAGGAGGTACTTTATTGATGGATACGAACCCCAGCAATTGCCTGCCTAGTTTAGCATTCTGTTTCCAGTGGTGATTAGCCTGTACACATCTAGAAAGGCCCGCCAGATTCCTCCGAGATGTTGACCTGCCCAGAATCACGATCTTGCAAGAAGTTCTTCTGCAGAAGTCCTGTTAGAATGCAGTGGTCCATTGTCTTATAAAGACAGAGAACTGATCTCACACATGGTAACTGCTGCAAGAATGCTTGCTGCCAAGTATCAGAAGGAAATAAAAAAAATAATCCACCGGTTAAAAGAACAGTTGAATAAAATATGGGAAACTGGACAACTTTTAGGCTAACTGTGGCTCCTTCGGAATTATTCATCTTAGCAGTTGACTATGTACAACTTTTGAATGTTTTAGTTTCGGCATATTAATGTAAAACAACAATGACAACAGTATTAAACGAATGGCAGCTGCGCAGCCATAGAACCCATGCACATCTCCCATTCATTTTGCCCTTAGGCTGATATTATTTCATTTCCTTTTTAAAGTCTCTCCCCCCCCCCCCTTCAGCTTTCATTCATTCTGCCAGAATGCTTTCATATTCATGGCCGAAGCCGTTTTCTCGAACACACTGTGCTTTTTATAGAAATATATTCCAAAGAAATCGACACATTCTGTAGCCCTAAACAACTCCAGCAAATGGCACCTTTCAAACTTGGCTGTATTTTTGATGCCCTCTCCGCTTAAGAAGATAGAAACCCAGATGCGTTACTGATGACGAAAGGAGAGAATGCCAATAGTGTCTCTCTGTATGTTGGCCTACAGTCAAGAGAGGATTCCGAACATGTGCTGCCTTATTATAGAGTCTAACATGTGAACCAGCCCCATAAACCACAGATCTAAACCTTTGTGACCCTCCAGATGTTGCTGAATTGCAACTCCCATCGTCCTTGACCATTGGCCATGCTGGCCGAGGCTGGTGGAAGTTGGAGTCAGCAACATCTGGAGGGCCACAGGTTCCCCACCCCCGCTGTCAAATATTCATACATATCCCACCCAGCCGTCCTGGCATAACTTTTCCTTAGCTGCACTGAGGGATACACGGAGAGAGTTTCAAACGGATCTCCATCTTGGATTAATTCTCCTTCCTTTGAAGTAAGTGTGAAAACTCCCATTACCATCTGTGAGAAGAGATCTAAGGCAATGGATGTGGTCCATTCCCATTAAAACTCAATGGGAGCTTTGCCATTGGTTTCGGTACAATGTGATTTACGGCCTATGCCAGACTGCTTTTCTTGTTCTCTCTCTCTCTTTTCCATTCGTGTTTGTCAATTAACTGGCAACAATGCAGCAGAATGGAACATTTGCCTCCCTTTCGGCTCAGTGGCATAGGAGGGGTTCGCAGTTCAGCGGCAGAGCACATGTTCGGTGTGCAGACAGATCCATGCTCAAACCCCAGCAGAAGGGAGTATCGTAAATCCTGAAAAGCTGTTGCTACCAGTCTGAGCAGGAAATGCTGGTCTAGAGGGACCAACGGCCATACTTGTTATCTCCCGCTTGGTTATATTTGTTAAGCGGCCATACTTGTTATCTCCCGCTTAGTTATCTCCCGCTTGGACTACTGCAATGCGCACTACGTGGGGCTGCCTTTGAAGGTGACTCGGAAACTACAACTAATCCAGAATGCGGCAGCTAGACTAGTGACTGGGGGCGGCCGCCGAGACCACATAACACCGGTCTTGAAAGACCTACATTGGCTCCCAGTACGTTTCCAAGCACAATTCAAAGTGCTGGTGTTGACCTTTAAAGCCCTAAACGGCCTCGGCCCAGTATACCTGAAGGAGCGTCTCCACCCCCATCGTTCTGCCTGGACGCTGAGGTCCAGCGCCGAGGGCCTTCTGGCAGTTCCCTCATTGAAAGAAGCAAAGCAACAGAGAACCAGGCAGAGGGCCTTCTCGGTAGTGGCGCCCGCCCTGTGGAATGCCCTCCCATCAGATGTCAAAGCGATAAATAACTTCCTGACATTCAGAAGACATCTTAAGGCAGCCCTGTTCAGGGAAGTTTTTAATCTGTGATATTTTAGTGTATTTTTGGTTTCTATGGAAGCCGCCCAGAGTGGCTAGGGAAACCCAGCCAGATGGGCGGGGTACAAATAATAAATTATATTATTATTATTATTATTATTATTATTATACTTGCTATAGGGTCATGGCGCATATGTCACCCTTCATCTTTACAATGTCTTCTGCCCTATATATGCGTGTATGTATGTATAGATTGATATAGGTATACAGACATACCTTGGTTGTCGAACGGAATCTGTTCCGGAAGTCCGTTTGACTTCCAAAAACATGCGACAATCAAGGCACAGCTTCCGATTGGCTGCAGGAGCTTCCTGCACTCAATTGGAAGCTGCAGAAGTCACGTCAGACGTTCAGCTTCCAAAGAACATTCGCAAACTGGAACACTCTCTTCCGGGTTTGCGGCGATCGGGAGCCGATTTGCTCAGGCCATTTGAGTACCAAGCCATTTGAGTACCAAGCCATTTGAGTACCAAGGTAGGACTGCATTTGAACTGCGGTTACATAATTACTGGACAAGATATACAGTGATACCACTTCCGGTCGGCGCCAGCGCTTAATGGCGGTCCTTGCCTCGAGCTCCGAGGCAGGACTGCTCTGTGAGTTCGGGTCTGACCCGCTACGGCGAGCGGGGGACCCCTAAAATCACAGGCGCTGAAGCCTGTGAACAAGGAGACTCGGCGGGCACCTTTTGCGCCCCCCGGTATTGCGAAAGAGCCTTTTTAAAGGCTCCGTAGCGGCATCGGGTGTGAGCGCGGTGCTGAGAGTCGCAACCCAGCTCGCAGAGTGAAGCCGCGTCGCCATAAGCGGAGAGCGTCGATTTCTTCCTGAAAAGAAAATTCGGACTGAACACCCGTGAGTAAGAGCGGAAAAAAGACGGTACAACAAAATTTTAAAAAATTTGGCTGAAAACGGGACGGCATAAAATAAGGAAGTCTGCCCCCCCCGGACTGCAGAAATCTAAAGCAACGTCAGACCTCGCTGCAGTTGCAAGAAAGTTACAGTTGAACTTTTAACCCTGACCTGTCAAATGTATCCTTCCCCCCCGATCGGCAAGAGAAGGGGGGGAAAGACAGTCTTGTGAAGATACTCTTTAATTTGAAAAGGAAACAAGGTTTCCCATCGCCCTGACTCCCCCGGGACGACCTGCCAGGAGTGAACACCGGGAGGAATGGGTCTTTTAAGAGCATCATTAAAAAGTCGGAAAGTTGGATAAAGTTGTAGAACTTGAAGGGGACTTTATTAGTGAAACTGATTAATTAAATCCATCAGAGGAAAAGTGTTTTTAATAACTTTAATGGCGGACTTCGGACTTTTCACATTTGGCTTCCTGTTTCTTTGTTTCCCCGAATTTGGACATTGTTAATTGCTCCCTCTTGAGGATCAAGAGGGGAAAAGTGTGACTAACAGTGGGATTTTCCATCGCGAGTTTTTCCTGTGAGAACGACCTTGGGACATGAGCGGCACAGCTGAGGAGATAAGAACCAGATCTAAAACTAAGGTAACACAAAAGAAAAGAGCCTCAATTTCTGGCCAAACAGTGCCGGCACCAGAAAGCTCAACAGCTGCATCAATGGATTCTATGACACAGGCACTACTGAAAATTAATCAATCCCTTGAGGCTTTAACAAAGCAATCCACAGAAAATACAAAAAAATTGACAGAATTGACAGTGAGACTGGACTTGAATACTACATCTGTGACAACTAATACGGAATCTATTAATAGACTGATTCAGGAATTTACAGAAACTAGGAAAATTGCTACGAGTGCGAAGGCAATTGCAGAAGAGACACAGGGGAAACTTGCGCCGATTGAGAAAAAAGTGAATGAGCATGAGGCAGCTCTCTCCCTATTGGAATTACAGAGGAAAGAACGAAATTTGAAACTAAGGCAAGTTCCAGAGAACGAAGGGGACGACCTGAAGGAATTCCTCACAGAGGCAATTTTGGAAAATTGGCGAGAGGATTTGGAAGATGATGAAATAGAAATAACAACGGCTTTCAGACTTGGCAGAAAACAAGTTAAAAGGGCAAGGGATTGTCTGATTACCCTAAGAACCAAGCAGGAGAGAGATAAGATATTGAACCTGCATTACCAAAAAGCTTTGGTCATTGAGAACACTCAAGCTCTGATTTTTAAAGATATTCCTAGATACATCTTGGAAGTGAGAACCTTTTATAGAGATCTTGCCAATTTGCTGAGGAAAAATTACATACCTTTCAGGTGGGAGTTCCCACAGGGATTGTCCTTTAACTATAAAGGGAAGAAGGTGAGAATAAGAACAGTACAGGAGAAAGAAGATTTCTTGGAGAGAAATTTGGAGGACCTGCAGAAAGGAACGGCACAAGGACTAACAGCAGAAGGGGGAGAACCAGTGGATATAGCAAACTTATCATACGGCCTACCACAATCAACAACTGAAGAAGAAGACAAACTTGGGGCAGTCGGAGGGACAAACGCTTAATAATCAAGATGTCACTGCAACTTCTTAGTTGGAATTGTAATGGTTTGAACCATCCCCGAAAAAGACGTCAAGTTTTTCATATCTTGAAAAAAGAGCAATTGGATTTGATATGTCTACAGGAAACTCATATAATCAGGACACATAGAAAATTGCTCGTGAATAAAAGATTAGGACAAGAATTTATATCTTCTGACAAAGTCAAAAAGAGAGGAGTTGTGATTTATGCAAAAGAAAAATTGGATCCAAAAATCAAATTTAAAGATGAAGAAGGAAGATATTTGGCAATTGAAGTACAGATTCAAGGAGAAAAGTATTTGGTTGTTGGAGTATACGCGCCAAATGACGGGAAGGCAGAATTTTTTAAGAAGTTGCATGGGACTTTGATGGACTATCTCGACTGCAAAATAATAATGATGGGGGACATGAATGGAGTGGTCTCTACAAATATGGATAAAGCACAAAGACAAATGATCTCTAAAGAAGGTAGATTACCAAAGATCTTTTTTGAGATGACAGAAAATATGGACCTAATAGATATTTGGAGGACTAGAAACCCTCTCGAAAGAGAGGGAACTTTTTTCTCGGAATCTAAAATGACATGGACAAGAATCGACCAAATCTGGGTATCTAGTGTGATGGCTGCAAAGATAAAAAAAGTGGAAATCTGCCCAAAAACCTGCTCCGACCATAACGCAGTGAAGATGGAAATGAAATTGACAACAACTGGATCCTTTAGGTGGAGAATGAATGACTTCCTATTTAGAGATGAACAAATTTGTGAAAAGGCCCTAAGGACATTGAAAGATTATTTTGAGATTAACTTAAGAACAAAAGTTGAAAAAAGAATAATTTGGGACGCAAGTAAAGCCGTGATGCGAGGCTTCCTGATACAACAGAATTCAATTAAGAAGAAAAAACAAAATGAAAGGAAAAGTAGAATTCTGGAAAAGATGAAGGAAGGAGAAAAGAAATTGAGGTCCAATCCAAAGTCTCATGAAATATTGAGAGAAATAAAATATTATCAGATGCAGTATATGGAACTTACAAACCAAGAGATAGAATGGAAAATTAAACAAATGAGACAGAGGACATTTGAATCAGCAGATAAATGTGGGAAGCTTCTTGCATGGCAATTGAAAAAAAGACAGAAACTGAACACTGTTACTTGTCTGGAGGAGGATGGAAGGAGTATATGTAAGCCGAATGAGATAAGTAACTGTTTTCAAAGTTATTTCAGGAAATTATATTCACAAGGGCCTGTGAAGGAACAAGAGATAGATGAATTTTTGGAAAATTATGGATTACCAAAAATCTCGGAACAGAACAGGCTGATTTTGAATCAAAAAATAACAGAACAAGAAATAGAGGAAGCCATTCAAAAGACACAATTGGGAAAATCTCCAGGACCAGATGGCCTGACGGCTAAATATTACAAGGTTTTGAAAGACTGTCTAGTACAACCATTGAAAGAAGTATGCAATGAGATACTGGAAGGGAAGGGGGCACCTGAATCGTGGAGAGAGGCTTTTATATCACTTATACCAAAAACTGAGACTGAAAAGAACCAGGTTAAAAACTACCGCCCGATCTCACTTTTAAATGTGGATTACAAAATATTTGCAGACATTTTAGCAAAAAGACTTAAGAAAGTGTTGATAGGTGAGATTCATAAAGATCAAGCTGGCTTTCTCCCGGGAAGACACATGTCGGACAATGTAAGGAATATAATTGACATTGTGGAGTTATTGGAAACAAACATTAATAGAAAAGCAGTATTGATTTTTGTGGACGCGGAGAAAGCCTTTGACAACATTTGTTGGAGCTTTATGAAAAAGAATCTCCAGGGGATGGGGGTAGGCCAAGGTTTTGAAAATGGTATAAGTGCAATATATTCTAAACAGAAGGCAAAACTAATTGTGAATAATGTGGTAACTGAAGAGATAGCTATAGAGAAAGGAACACGACAAGGATGCCCCATTTCTCCCTTACTTTTTATTTCAGTCTTGGAGATATTGTTAAACATGATTAGAAAGGACCAGTTGGTAAAAGGAATTCAGTTCGGAGCGAAAGAGTATAAGTTAAGAGCATTTGCAGATGACTTAGTCTTAACATTACAGCAGCCGAACACTAGTACAAAAAGAGTTTTAGAACTGATAGAAATATTTGGTCAAGTTGCAGGATTTAAATTGAATAAACAAAAAACTAAAGTGCTGGAGAAAAATCTAACAAATGAGGAAAAAGAGGCATTCCAAAAAGAAACTGGTTTGGGGTTAGCAAAAAAAGTTAAATATTTGGGGGTAAATCTGACATCGAAAAACGTGAATCTATTTAAAGACAACTATGATAAATGTTGGTCAGAAGTTAAGAAAGATCTAGACACATGGTCAGGATTGAAACTTTCTCTGTTAGGAAGAATCGCCGTTATCAAAATGAATGTATTGCCTAGAATGTTATTTTTGTTTCAGACTTTACAAATAATAGACAAGATGGATTGTTTCAAGAGGTGGCAGAAAGACATATCCAAGTTTGTCTGGCAGGGCAAAAAGCCTAGAATAAAATTTAAGATTTTAACAGATGCTAAAGATAGAGGAGGCTTTGCCCTGCCAGACTTAAAACTGTACTATGAATCAGCAGCATTCTGCTGGTTGAAAGAATGGCTGCGCCTCGAGAATGCAGACATCTTGGATCTTGAAGGATTTGATAATAGATTTGGTTGGCATGCATATCTATGGTATGATAAGGTAAAATCTCATAAAGGTTTCAAAAATCATGTTGTCAGGAAAGCTTTGTACAATGTTTGGATTCGATATAAAGATTTACTTGAAAGTAAAACCCCCAGGTGGTTGTCACCTATGGAAGCCAAAGAGGTGAAAAAATTGAATATGGGGCCACATTGGCCTAAATATTCTGAAATTATAGTACAGGATGGTGAACAACTGAAACTGAAAAGTTTTGAGGAGTTGAAAGACAAGGTGAGAGATTGGCTACATTATAGACAAATAAATGAAGCATTTAAACAGGACAGAAAGATAGGCTTCCAGATGGAGAGATCCAAACTAGAAACAGAATTGTTAGAACCCAATACTAAAAACCTATCAAGGATGTATAATTTGTTGCTGAAGTGGAATACTCAAGATGAAATGGTGAAGTCTAGTATGATTAAATGGGCACAAGATATTGGACATGATATTGAGCTTGCTGACTGGGAGCAGTTGTGCACCACTGGTGTTAAATTTACGGCATGTAATGCCTTAAGAGAAAACATTATGAAAATGATCTACAGGTGGTACATGACTCCTGCTAAGTTAGCGAAGATCTATCATTTGCCCAGTAACAAATGCTGGAAATGTAATGAAACTGAGGGAACCTTCTTTCACCTTTGGTGGACCTGCCCGAAGATTAAGGCATTCTGGGAAATGATCTATAATGAAATTAAGAAAGTTCTCAAGAGAACCTTTTTCAAGAAACCAGAAGCTTTTCTCTTGGGCATGGTGGGCCAAATGGTGTCAAGGAAGGACAAGACATTTTTTATGTACGCCACAACAGCAGCAAGAATTCTCCTAGCAAAGTATTGGAAAACGCAAGAACTACCCACGCTGGAAGAATGGCAGTCGAAGGTGATCGATTATATGGGATTGGCGGAGATGACTGGCAGAATTCGAGACCGGGGGAAGGAGGCGGTGGAAGAAGATTGGAGTAAATTTAAAGAATATCTTAAAAATCGTTGTAATTTGGATGAAAACTAAGGTTCAGGGCAATAAGAGGTAAAGAGCTACAGCTGTTAATACTAAGTTAAAGAAAATTTAATTGATGGAAAAAAAGGTATACATTGTTTGACTAAAAAGTTGCTGAAAAATCTGAAATAAGGATGCAGAAAAGGGGTGGTATGGGGAGGTCCATTTTATATGTTTGTTATTGTTTTTGTTTATGTTATTGTTATGTTTGTTTTTTATGTGGAAAAATAAAAATTATTTAAAAAAAAAAAAAAAAAAAAAAAAAAAAAAAAAAAAAAGATATACAGTGATACCTTGGTTTTCAAACGTAATCCATCCCAGAAGACCGTTCCGAAATGTTTGAAAACCAATTCATTTACTTACGGAAAACTCAATACAGAAGCCGCGTGGCACGTTCAACTTCCAAAAAGCATTCTAAAATGGAAGCAGTTACTTCTGTGTTTTCAGCGTTCAAAAACCAAAACGTTCGACTTCCGAGACATTTGAAAACCGATATACCAGGCACAGTGAGTCTGTCATTGCAGCACATCTGCAGACTAACCAGGAGGGATATAGCCAGCTGCTCATGTTTGGAATTTACCATCTTGCAAAAGTGGGGAAGGTGTAAAGCTGATGTCGTGGATATTTTAAAGCCCCAGCTGTTGTGTTGTATCTTCCTCTTGCATTGGCCAGCTGTTCTGTTAGCACTTCCACTCAGGTCCCCAGATCATTGACGGTGTATATATACCAGTATTTGTGAAAATAAGCCAATAATTATGCTTTCTGATGTATTTCATTTCCCATCTCTCCCACCTGCCGCATAAAGAATCTCCTTGGTACACACAACTTGGGCCGAGTCTACTATGAACCAATCAAGGACCGGCATGGCAATATCATCATAGTTACAATAAGAGAAGTGGAAACTCTCTATTCCTTTTTTAATGGCAAGTGGATGCAGATATCCAAACTACAAAGCCAGAGAAAATCCCTTTCAACACCAGAAGAGCCAGTTGCATTGGACATCTTGCTCATCACGATCCAGGTATCTTTTTGCTATGTTAAACTTTTCAGCTAACCAAGCTTTCCTTCTGGGGGGGGGGGAGGACCCTGAAAATTGGGGATCCAGCAGCTGAAATGCAGCTCACTACAGAATCACAGAATGGTAGAATTGGAAGGGACCCTGAGGATCATCTAGTCCAACCCCCTGCAATGCAGGAATATGTAGCTGTTCTATATGGGGATCGAGCCTGCAACCTTGGTGGCTATCAGCACCATGCTTCCTCAAACTCAGCCCTCCAGAAGTTTTGAGCCTACAATTCCCATCATCCCTGACCACTGGTCCTGCTAGCTAGGGATCATGGGAGTTGTAGGCCAATAACATCTGAAGGGCTGAGGTTGAGGAAGCCTGCTCTAACCGACTGAGCTGTTCAGTGGAAATTTGTCTTTGGGGCATGGGCAGCCAATTTTCTCTTTTTCAAAAAGAGCAACCACTATGGGCCACAGCCCATATCACAGGTGGGACTGTAGCCTTATTGGAGTTCACCGATTGAGTCTGCGTTGCTCCCGGACAGGAGGAAGGAAGTCAAATGACACCAAGGTTGGTTCAAAGAAAGAGTTTATTCTGCTCTCCAGATAGCAGAAGGCACTTGCGTGGTCAGTCCACAGCAAGTCCAAAGAAATGAGAAATTTCATGCAGTATATATATCCTCCAGGCACCCTCTCCCTCCTTCCTTTGGAATCCAACCACGTCAGCCTATGTACGCAGGTTGACATCACATATGTTCCTGTTCTGGTATTCTTAACCATAAAAGGGTATTCCTTCCTATACTTCTGACCATAAAAGGATCTTCTTGTTCCTACTCTTATCTTGAAGCAAGAGGTCACCATCTCTGAGAACATACTCTGGTGCTCTTCCCAGACTGGGTCTGTGCGTCTTTTGTGGTCAGGACGTAAGATAAGGCACAGGTGTGTCTTCTCTGTTCTACTGGCACAGTGAAGGTCATCCTTGCCATCACAAACTGATAAAGGAGAGGACTCCGAGCACAGCTTTATACAGCTGGGTTTCGGTTCAAGAGCTCAAGTTAAAGCATTTTAGCTAAGGAAAAATAGGGATTTTGGTGCAGTTTCAAACTGCCTGCACAGTCAGTTTTGGGGTTTGGGAAACCCATTCCTTCAGGACTATGGCCAACATTATATCAGCATTGCACTGGCTGGGCTCAGCCCCAGACGCACACACCAGATCGAGACTTAATTTGGTGTCCAGCCGATTGCAAAAGAGCCAAAGTTCAACTACTGGGAGGTCTGGATAGCCCAAGTCATTCGAAAGTCTTTGCTGAATTGACACCCACCTAGGAACACCAGGCAAACAAGCCGAGTTAAGAATTCTGGGCAAAAGCAGAAAGATGGGGACAAATGCAGGAGGAGAAAAATCAGGCAGAGGCTCAGCAAGATGGTGATTGCAAGACAGCTAGGCAAAAACAACAGAACCTGAATGCCAGAAAATGTTCAACAAGAAGCAGGGTGGCTGTGGCACTTTAACAATCAGGGCCAAAAGACATCCAGCCAAGAAACTGTGTCCTGGCCTATGATCCCATGGCCCTTTCTTCTCATATAGCTTGGTAGAGCGTGAAATGCCAAACTGGGAGTGCAGGAAAACCTCACAGGCAGCCCTGGCACAAGAAAGCAGAGCCAACTCCCTGGCTTCAATGAAGCCCTGCTTGTGCCTCCCTCCTATATTAGCTATTGCGAGCATTTATCTCGCCGACCCATTTAACTCCATAATGGCTCCAGAGAAGCCAGCTGGAGCAATCGGAATTAAGCACTGAAAATCAGCAGCTCATAATAAACCACATCGCTGCTCTCCCCATTGGGGGCTTTGCCTAATTTAAAAGAGATGTGAGAGCAAGAATAGGCACACTGGATCTACGCTAGGCTTGTGGTATTAAAAATGCATTACACGTATGAAAAAGCAGGGTGAGGAGAACAGAGTATATTTTTATATAAGGACCAACCCCCAACCCCCAAAAAACCACCCCTGGTCTGATCACATTTCCACCAAGTTCCCATTGCGGGCAGGGGGCATTTCCCTTAATGATCATCAAATAGCTATTTTGTTTATGAAAAGCTTGTGACAATGAAGATCTGATTGCTTTGCTTGGAGCCAAGCATAGCAAGGGCAGATAATGCAACCGTTTCAGGAGTGAAGACATGGGGCCGGATGCCTTAATTCTCACCCTCTCCAGTGGCACACATAACTCAGGATGGCAGTCGGCTTCATTTATTAGAGTAATCTTTAAGGAGTGCTCTAAGTAAAGGTAAAGGGACCCCTGACGATTAGGCCCAGTCGTGGCCGACTCTGGGGTTGCGGCGCTCATCTCGCTTTATTGGCCGAGGGAGCCAGCGTACAGCTTCCGGGTCATGTGGCCAGCATGACTAAGCCGCTTCTGGCAAACCAGAGCAGGGCATGGAAACGCGGTTTACCTTCCCGCCAGAGCGGTACCTATTTATCTACTTGCACTTTGATGTGCTTTCGAACTGCTAGGTGGGCAGGAGCTGGGACCGAGCGACGGGGGCTCACCCCGTCGTGGGGATTCAAACCACCGACCTTCTGATCGGCAAATCCTAGGCTCTGTGGTTTAACCCACAGCGCCACCCATGTCCCTATCTATTGCGCCCCTAATGCTTTCTTTCTTTTGCTTTATGGGCGCCAGTTAAGTACATGCCAATGGGTGGTGCCAGCCCTCTTGGAGAGCTCTTTCTGATCATAAAGATACTTGTGTTTCAAGAATGGAAAGTGGCTCATGTTAGGTGGCTGATTTTATTCCGGCAGCAAAGTTTTGCAGCTGGTTGGGCTGATGCGCCCAGGACTTCCCTTACATCAGTCTGACGTGGACCAATTGCCTTCAGCAGTTTTAACGGCATTGTATTTCCAAACACAAAAAGGAGCGGTACCCAGTGATCTGTTTCTTGGATAATTTCTCCATTGGGCTGAGGACTCTTAACCACAGCTTTGAGGGCATTGGCAAAACGGGCCCTTGAGAGTAGCAGCGGCAGACCAGTGGGAACTTGTGCTGCAGGGGTTTTTGCAAAGTGGCATTTGCAAAAGGTTTCAACGATGTGTTTATTTCATTTATGAATCGCTTCCTCTAAGCCCTCTCAAAGGGATTTGCAACATAATGATGTATATAAAACATATATAAAAACAGTGGCAAACAATGGCATGTAAAAACATTTTTCTAAAAAAAAGTTTAAAACAACAACGCATACATGAAATCAATTCAGATCCAGGACAGATACCACCCTGGGATAAAGCTTTTAGGATGCTAGTTGAAGGTTGAACCTCTTTGGCAGATGCCAAAAAGCCCATAGAGAAGGCGCTTGCCCAATGTGCATTGGAGAGAGTTCTAAGGGGGAAGGTGCCACCACACTAAAGGCCCATTTTTTATACCATTCGGAACAGACCTCCTGGTAGGATGGCATATGCAGGATGCCCTGCACTGCAGAACACAGTGACCAGTTGGATATGTTGGGAATGAAGCTATCTTTCAGGTTTACTGGACCCAACCTTGAATTCATCCTGGCACCTAATTGGTAGCCAGTGCTGTTGCTTCAGCAGCAGCGTAACTCCATGGAGATACCCCTCCCTAGTGGGCAACTGAGCTGCCACATTTTGCACTAGCTTCAGTTTCCAGGTCAGCCTCAAGGACGGCCCCACCTAGAGCACATTGCAGTAATCCAATCCAGAGGTCACCAGCACATTGATGACAGGGTTTAGTCCAGGCTTCCTCAACCTCAGCCCTCCAGATGTTTTAAGACTACAGTTCCCATCACCCCTGACCACTGGTCCTGCTAGCTAGGGATCATGGGAGTTGTAGGCCAAAAACAGCTGGAGGGCCGAGGTTGAAGAAGCCTGGTTTAGGCTATCCTGATCCAGAAATGGATGTATGTGTCTTACCAACCGAAGCTGGCCAAAGACAGCCTTAGCCACAGGGGTACCCCTGGACAACAAACCTGCTCCTTCATGAGTATAAAGGTAAAGGGTGAAGGGGCCCCTGACCGTTAGGTCCAGTCGTGACCGACTCTGGGGTTGCGGCGCTCATCTCGCTTTATTGGCCGAGGGAGCCGGCGTACAGCTTCCGGATCATGTGGCCAGCATGACTGAGCCGATTCTGGCAAACCAGAGCAGCACATGGAAACACCGTTTACCTTCCCGCCAGAGTGGTACCTATTTATCTACTTGCACTTTGACGTGCTTTTGAACTGCTAGGTGGGCAGGAGCAGGGACCGAGCAACGGGAGCTCACCCCGTCATGGGGATTCAAACCACCGACCTTCTGATCGGCAAGTCCTAGGTTCTGTGGTTTAACCCACAATGCCACCCGCGCCCCCCATCCAAAAGTGGCAATTGGCCAATCACTAGATGCCCATTGCTCAATCAGCATGCATCTTATTCCATAATGTTTTAGCTTTCGATGGACTGCAGTTGTAGCTCACCATTGACACTTGTAAGCCACTGCCACTGGGTGGCATCAAAAGCCCATGCACTAACTTGGCTGCCACCTGGCACCCAAGCATGGGGGAAGGGGGCAATTTCTTCACCACATTCCAGTGTGGCACCTGCCCATCTCCTGCTTCTGACGTTTGAAGTATATGTTGCCCTTTTTCTGTCGGTACACCTAGGCAATTATTTCATCTGCTCTTATCATGATGAAGGTCTTTGTGGAAGAATTTAGGTTATTTGAGTGGAGTTTGGGGTGCAAATAATATTTTAATTCTCAACGAAGAAGAAAGGATAGAAAAAGACACACAGGACAGGAGATCCAGGAAGGCATCTCAAATGGTCAAAGCTTGATTTTGAAAGGGAAATAGTCTTAAAAACAGGGTATCGCTCACTGCCAGCTTTTGGAGCCACCGACTAGAGCAGGGTTTCCCAAGCTTGGGTCTCCAGCTGACTTTGGACTTCAGTTCCCATCATCCCTAGATAGCAGAACCAGTAGTCAAGGACGATAGCAGTTGTAGTCCAAAGTCAGCTGGGGACCCAGTTTTGGGAAACCCTGAATTAGAGGGATGATGCTTCTGCTTTTCAGGTGCTGAAATGTCAGCAACATTTTCTAGATCCGACCTTTGGCTATGTGGGCTCACAAAGCATTTTACTTCAAGGCTAGCTTGAGCCGAACCTTGCCAATATTGAGATGCCAATCGGTTTGTAGTCATAAACTCCATAAATATGTACGAGGTGCCCCTGAGAAATTGTGCAAACTTTCAGTGAGACTTTCAAAAAGATCGCTTCTTTATATTGTTTGAGGCAAACATCTGCTGGCAACTCGGGCGTGTGGAGAATCGCTCTGTCCCCCTGGGAAATGTTGCTAGGGTCATCTTGACACCAGAGCGAAGTCAACATCAGACATTCAGTAAAGAGCCAGTAAAGGCTATCATTGGCCGAGCAAGATCCCACCCTGAGCTGAAAGCCTTTCTATAGACAACCCTTCCTGCAGAGGAGAGCCAATGGGTAGCCTGGGTAGGTGGAGTCATTACAGTACTCTTTAGTGACCTTTAAAGCCCTAAACGGCCTCAGTCCAGTATACCTGAAGGAGCGTCTCCACCCTCATCGTTCTGCCCAGACACTGAGGTCCAGCACCGAGGGCCTTCTGGCGGTTCCCTCACTGCGAGAAGCCAAGTTACAGGGAACCAGGCAGAGGGCCTTCTCGGTAGTGGTGCCCTCCCTGTGGAATACCCTCCCACCAGATGTCAAAGAGAACAACAACTACCAGACTTTTAGAAGACATCTGAAGGCAGCCCTGTTTAGGGAAGCTTCTAATGTTTGATGTATTACAGTATTTTAATATTTTTTTGGAAGCCGCCCAGAGTGGTTGGGGAAGTCCAGCCAGATGGGTGGGGTATAAATAAATTATTATTATTATTATTATTATTATTATTATTACTATTTTTATTATTATTATTATAGAGAGATGTTGCTGTGCATAGATTTGGTAGACCACCACATAGAGCAGCTGTGCACAAGGTCATGGGCTCTCAAAAAAGTTCCGTTTAGTCTACATAGAATCATGGAATTCTGGAGTTGGAGGATCATCTCTAGTCCAACTCCCCCTGCAGTGCAGGAATATGCAGCTGCCCCAGACGGGGATCAAACCTGCAACTTTGGCATTATCAGCACCATGCTCTAACCAGCTGAGCTACCCAGACTCAAATGCTAAAGTTAACAGTGAGAACGGCATAAGCATATAAGATCCCTGCCTGATCAGGCCAAAGGCCCACCTAGTCCCAAGGCTGATGTGATCCAGCATTCTGTTCCCACAGTCACTGCCCAGATGGTTGCAGGAAGCCCACAAGCAAGACTTGAGCGCAACAGCACTCTGTCGACCTGCGAATTCAGCAAGTAGTATAGGCATAATGTCTCTGGCAGTGGAGGTAGAACACAGCCATCATGGCTGGGAGTCATTTTTCCTCCGTGAATTTGTCTAATCTGCCTATAAAGCCAGAAAGGCTGGTGGCCGCCACTACCTCGTTCATGGAATTGTAGATTTGAAAGGGACCCCGAGGGTTACCCAGTCCAACCTCCCTCCTGTGGGAGCAACGTCCATAGTTTAGCTATGCACTGTGCGAAGAACTACTTTCTTCCTTTTTTAAGTTTTAATTTATACTTTTCGAGTTCATACATTTCATTTGTTTTACAATCAATTTAACTTTTCAAAATTTGACTTCCTTCCCCCGCTTTCTGCGGGTCATTAAATTAATTTTTTAAAAATATCTTCTGCATATCCAAATTCATTTAACGTATTTACCATATTTTTCGCTCCATAAGACGCACTTTTTTCCTCCTAAAAAGTAAGGGGAAATGTCTGTGCGTCTTATGGAGCGAATGTGTGGCTCCCTTTCCGGCCCCACCCCCTTGCCCAGGCCTCCATTTTTGAATGTTCTGCAGACGGAGGCTGTTTGTTTCCCCAGCGACATGTGACTGGCGGATTAGATTATCTGTCTGGAAATTGGTAGAAACGGCTCCCTTTCCTTTCCTAAAGAAGCTGCAGAACTGTGAGCTGAACCCCATAAAAACAGGATTTTTTTCCCCTTTGCAAAGTAAGCTCAACAACTTTGAGCTGATCCTCAAAAAAAGGGGCTTTTCCCCTTTGCAAAAGAAGCTGCACAACCGTGAGCTGATCCTCAAAAATACAGGGCTTTCCCCCTTCCCTCCTCTAAAAACTAGGTGAGTCTTATAGTCAGGTGCATCTTTGGAGCAAAAAATATGGCAATTGTCTACTGTAAATATATGATAACGCAGGTTATTCCAATAATCCTGCTAATGTTTTTATCTATTTACAATTTATTTGTAAATATTCAATAAACCGTTTTCATTCTTTCATAAAAAGCTTGTTATCTTGATCTCTTATTCTTCCGGTAAGTGTCGCCATTTCTGCATATTCTATAAGTTTTTGTATCCATTCTTCCTTTGCTGGGACTTCTCTTTAAGAGATGTTGTTGTTGTTGTTGTTGTTTAGTCGTTTAGTCGTGTCCAACTCTTCGTGACCCCATGGACCAGGGCACGCCAGGCACTCCTGCCTCCCACAGTTTGGTCAAACTCATGCTGGTAGCTTCGAGAACACTATCCAACCATCTCGTCCTCTGTCGTCCCGTTCTCCTTGTGCCCTCCATCTTTCCCAACATCAGGGTCTTTTCCAGGGAGTGTTTTCTTCTCATGAGGTGGCCAAAGTACTGGAGCCTCAGCTTCAGGATCTGTCCTTCCAGTGAGCACTCAGGGCTGATTTCCTTCAGAATGGAGAGGTTTGATCTTCTTGCAGTCCATGGGACTCTCAAGAGTTTCCTCCAGCACCATAATTCAAAAGCATCAATTCTTCGGCAATCAGCCTTCTTTATGGTCCAGCTCTCACTTCCATACATCACTACTGGGAAAACCATATCTTTAACTATACGGACCTTTGTCGGCAAGGTGATGTCTCTGCTTTTTAAGATGCTGTCTAGGTTTGTCATTGCTTTTCTCCCAAGAAGCAGGCATCTTTTAATTTTGTGACTGCTGTCACCATTTGCAGTGATCATGGAGCCCAAGAAAGTAAAAGTCCGCTTCCCTAAGTTCCTTCAGATAGTTAACCTCAGCAGGGCCCTCCAAATTCACCTCCAAAATTGTGCTTGAAGCAAATTTGGGTGGTATTTCCAGTTTTCTCCTGTTGGCCCCTCCTGTCAACCTTAGCAAATATCGAGGGACTAGTTTATACGCTTGAGGAGAACAGAGAACATTAGCAAGGACGAAAAAGACACTCTTAGCCATGAGTTTCTGTACCTGGCAGCTGAGCTAATTGGACACTACTGTGAGATTGTCTGTAACTGGCTTCCATCCTAACGCTGAAGTGGTGGGGTGGGAGCCTAATTAGTGCTGGATCTTCCATGTATTAATTAGAATGCTTTTCTCATTCATTTAGAGCTAGGCACTTAACTCAACAGGTCTAGGATCATTTCCAGTTCTAAATACATGGCTCAAAGCTGACAAGAAGCCATTGTGAATGCGCCGGCAGATTCCTTCTGCTCCATCAGCTGAGGCTCCCCCTGTTGGGATACTGCCAGGGAGACAAAGTCCATCATGACTCCACGTCGTCTCCGGATGTCCATCGATCTCCCGTAGACACGCAGTATCAACAATTAGCGACACGAGCTCCAGAAATAGCTTGCCACATTCCAGAGCCGTGCACGCTCTATCAGCAGATAAAACACACAGTGAAAGATGCACTCAGGAGAGCATGATTTACAAGTTTATTTCTGCGTTGATCAGGACAAAGAAAAACATGACTGCCTGCTTCAATGTCTCCGGCAGAGAGAGAAAAACGAAAACAAAGACACAACAGAAACATCCTGTGAAAACAGGAAATACGCAGGCTCTGTGACTCAAAGCCTGCTCCCTTTTAAGGTGGAACGGAAATCATCCTAACACCCCCCCCCAAAAAAAAACAACAATCGGTGCAAGATGGACACCTTTGTGCAGAGGACACTCGAACATTAGTCTACAAATCAACAGATTTATAGGGCTTGGGATTGCAATTCGTTGGTCCCGCCCCTGATCTCCACACACCCTTGAACACATGGAGGCCTCCCCCTCTCCTCCACATGTTATTTTCCCTCTAATACAACTGTTCGTGCAAGTCCTGTCAATAGCAGTTCCACCAAAAAATTACTTTTAAATACACAAGCCTTTCCACACTTAATTTTGAGAGCTTACTTCAATGGATCTTTCGGAAACAAAAGCAAAAAGCGCATGTCTGTAGCTGCAGTACCAAAGTCAGTGATTGGAGGGAAAGTGGAACCCAAGAGGCAGGGAGATATATATATATATATATATATATATATGCTTTCGTAGATTTTCACGGGTACAGGAATGCAGGTTTTGGTGTCCTCGGGTGTCTTCCCGTGTAAAAGTTGGGGTGTCTAGGCGACGTTTCGACGAGGTCTCACTCGTCATCTTCAGGCTGGTGCTTTCGGCTTCTTGTTACTGGAACAGAGCAGGATCTCAGTGTTTGAGTTCCTATAAATACTGTTGAGGAGGTGTGGTGTATAGCCTCCAATGTTCTGGGCAGAGAGGAGGTTCCCAGGCTAGTGTGCCTTTTCTTCTTTTGTTCCTTAATTACTTGAGGGATATCTTGAGTGATTTCTTGAGTGATTTCCTGAATCCCACTTAGGTGGGTCATTAGGTGTGGATTAGTTGCTAAAGCCTTCGTGTCTTGAACTCTTGAACTTTGTGAAGAGTTTTTCTGAGAAGATGGCTGTACTGCACTTGGTTGTGCTCTGGCTTGGCTTCGTGTATAGGGGCGAGCTGTGGTTTTGTGGCCTGTGCCAGCCAGATCTGTGTAGGGATTGCAGGGGGGTGCAGCATCCGGAGGTGCCACCCTGGTTTGGCTACTGGATGGTGTCTGTAATTTATCTGTGGAGAGGGTCTGGGTTTGGGTCTGGTGTGGTTGATTGGTGATGGCGTTCTGTGTGCCTCTGGATCTGGTGTCAGATTTTGTGGGGAGGGCTAATTTCCAGATGTCTGGCAAGCGGGATGTGTCGTCACGCTTGTTCATGTTGTGAGGGTGTTTCTCTATCTCGATGGCTTCCATGATTATTCTCTTGTGGTGATGTTCCATGTTAAAGAGCAATTTGGAATCTGCAAAATTAATTTCGTGTCCTGTTTCTTTCATGTGTTGGAAAAGAGAGGAAGTTTTTTCTTCTTTTTTGACGGCATTCTTGTGTTCTGCGATACGTGCATTTATTCGTCTGTTTGTTTGTCCAATGTACGTGGCTGGGCAGACTTTGCAGGGTATTTCATAGACCCCTTGGTTTTCCAACTGAATTTTATCCTTGGGGTTTCTGAGGATATTGGCTATTTTTTGGTTGGTGCAAAAGGCTGTTTTGATATTGTGTTTATGGAGGATTTTGCTAATTTTATCTGTAGTGCCCTTGATATAAGGAAGGAGGGCTATGCCATTGTTTTCTTCTGTGTCTTGGTTTTTGGGGGGTGTTTCTTTTTGGATTAGCTTCGTAACCCTGTTTTGCTGGTATCCATTGGCAATTAACACATTTGAGAGATTCTGTAACTCAGTTGTCAAGTGGTCTTCGTCAGCCAGGCGTTTGGTTCTGGAGATGAGAGTCTTGGCTACGGAGTTTATTTGTGCAGGGTGGTGGTGTGATTGTGCATGTAAGTAGCGGTTGGTGTGTGTTTTTTTCCGGTAGATAGTGTGTCCTAGGGAGCCATCAGGTTTTTTGTAGATTAGGACGTCAAGGAAGGGAAGTTGGTTGTTGGCTTCTATTTCCATAGTGAATTGTATTTTGGGGTGTAGGCTGTTGAGATGTGTGAGGAAGCTATCCAGTTTTTCCTTCCCGTGTGGCCAAATTACAAAGGTGTCGTCAACATATCTGAGCCAAAGTTTGGGTTTGTGTTCTGACTTGTCTAAAGCATTGGTTTCAAAGTGTTCCATGTACAGGTTAGCGATGACCGGTGAGAGGGGTGATCCCATAGGTGCTCCTTCTATCTGTTTGTATCTTTGTCCATTGTGGATGAAGTACGTGTTGGTTAGGCAGTGGTTGGTCAGGTCCAAGATGTATTCGGGGGGATTGTAACACACACCAACCGCTACTTACATGCACAATCACACCACCACCCTGCACAAATAAACTCCGTAGCCAAGACTCTCATCTCCAGAACCAAACGCCTGGCTGACGAAGACCACTTGACAACTGAGTTACAGAATCTCTCAAATGTGTTAATTGCCAATGGATACCAGCAAAACAGGGTTACGAAGCTAATCCAAAAAGAAACACCCCCCAAAAACCAAGACACAGAAGAAAACAATGGCATAGCCCTCCTTCCTTATATCAAGGGCACTACAGATAAAATTAGCAAAATCCTCCATAAACACAATATCAAAACAGCCTTTTGCACCAACCAAAAAATAGCCAATATCCTCAGAAACCCCAAGGATAAAATTCAGTTGGAAAACCAAGGGGTCTATGAAATACCCTGCAAAGTCTGCCCAGCCACGTACATTGGACAAACAAACAGACGAATAAATGCACGTATCGCAGAACACAAGAATGCCGTCAAAAAAGAAGAAAAAACTTCCTCTCTTTTCCAACACATGAAAGAAACAGGACACGAAATTAATTTTGCAGATTCCAAATTGCTCTTTAACATGGAACATCACCACAAGAGAATAATCATGGAAGCCATCGAGATAGAGAAACACCCTCACAACATGAACAAGCGTGACGACACATCCCGCTTGCCAGACATCTGGAAATTAGCCCTCCCCACAAAATCTGACACCAGATCCAGAGGCACACAGAACGCCATCACCAATCAACCACACCAGACCCAAACCCAGACCCTCTCCACAGATAAATTACAGACACCATCCAGTAGCCAAACCAGGGTGGCACCTCCGGATGCTGCACCCCCCTGCAATCCCTACACAGATCTGGCTGGCACAGGCCACAAAACCACAGCTCGCCCCTATACACGAAGCCAAGCCAGAGCACAACCAAGTGCAGTACAGCCATCTTCTCAGAAAAACTCTTCACAAAGTTCAAGAGTTCAAGACACGAAGGCTTTAGCAACTAATCCACACCTAATGACCCACCTAAGTGGGATTCAGGAAATCACTCAAGAAATCACTCAAGATATCCCTCAAGTAATTAAGGAACAAAAGAAGAAAAGGCACACTAGCCTGGGAACCTCCTCTCTGCCCAGAACATTGGAGGCTATACACCACACCTCCTCAACAGTATTTATAGGAACTCAAACACTGAGATCCTGCTCTGTTCCAGTAACAAGAAGCCGAAAGCACCAGCCTGAAGATGACGAGTGAGACCTCGTCGAAACGTCGCCTAGACACCCCAACTTTTACACGGGAAGACACCCGAGGACACCAAAACCATATATATATATATATATATATATATTTGCTTTCGTAGCAAAATCCTCCATAAACACAATATCAAAACAGCCTTTTGCACCAACCAAAAAATAGCCAATATCCTCAGATGTCCTCAGATGTCTGGCAAGCGGGATGTGTCGTCACGCTTGTTCATGTTGTGAGGGTGTTTCTCTATCTCGATGGCTTCCATGATTATTCTCTTGTGGTGATGTTCCATGTTAAAGAGCAATTTGGAATCTGCAAAACACCACATACAGTGGTACCTCGGTTTTCGAACGTCTCCGTTGACAAACATTTCGGTTTTCGAACACCATAAACCCGGAAGTAAATGCTTCAGTTTTTGAACACGCCTCAGAAGTCGAACATGCCACGCGGCTTCTGCTGAATGCAATACCCTGAGGCCTAGCTTTTGGTTGTTGAGTTTTCAGTTTTCAAACACTTCAGAACCCGAATGGTATCCCAGAACGGATTGCATTTGAAAACCGAGGTACCACTATACACATATACACTCTTCCTGCAATATCATCATCTGTTTTTTTTTAACCCGTTTTCTATGGAAAATGTCAAAATTGACGGCACTGATAAAAGATACAAATGTAGAATCTCTTATATGAATCTCTATATGAAAAGCTATTTCCCATATGCAAAGACCACAGCAGGGTTCAAAATGTAAGAAAACAGCAGAATATATTATGAAACGTTTTAGTGGGGATGAAATGGGGTAAGGCGGAACCTTAAAACGCAATTGTATGTGATTTGGGTTATAAACATGGGTGCTGGGTGAGTGGGAAGCCACTAGTTTCGTTGAATTGGAATATAATTGTTGAGTAACAAATGTAACTTTCTATATGGGGAAAAACGAATAAAATATTATTATTTAAAAAATCATTTTCTAGGGGAGCAGTTCCAAAAAGTTTATCTAGGCCAATGCTGAAGGAGGGTCCTTTCCTCTGTCTCTTTCTTCTTCTTCTCCAACAGGACACTCTTTCCTATCACAGAAGGAGCCAACAGCGCCTGGCTCCTGGCCTCTATTTAGGCTACCTGAAACTCTGCAGCTCGGTGGACCAGATAAAAGTCCTGGTGCTGCAAAAGCTGCCCAACATTCTTTGTCATGTTAAAATCCGAGACAACAGCAATGTGTCCAGGTAAGTGAAAGAATATTTCCACCCTACCTAGTGTTTAGTTAGCACTTTGGGGACTGCTGACTCAGGTACCTGGGATTGAGCCCCACTGAATAGAGAATACGGGTATAGGGTTAATTGGCATTTCACACACAGGGAAATAAAGTTGAAAGTGGCAGAGACAGTGCCAAAGAATCCATACCAAAGGCAGGAGTTAAACTCCAGCTCCATTTCCTACCTTACTAAACCGAACTAGTTCACTGAACTTTTTAAATGCATGCTAGTGAACTTGAAATTGCCATTCAGATTTACTTTTATAAAGCGGCAGATAGATTTTTTTTTATTACACCCAAGATACTTGCAGACTTGCAATCCAATGCATGTCAACTCAGAAGTAAGTTTCATTGTTGTCAATGGAGTTTATTGGCAGCCAAATATGTATAGCAGTGCAACTTCAGGATAGCATAGCAGAAGGGATGCGGGTGGTGCGGTGGTCTAAACCACTGAGCCTCTTGGGCTTGCCAATCAGAAGGTTAGCGGTTCGAATCCCTGTGACAGGGTGAGCTGCCGTTGCTCTGTCCCAGCTCCTGCCAACCTAGCAGTCCGAAAGCACGCCAGTGCAAGTAGATAAATAGGTACTGCTGTGGCAGGAAGGTAAGCGGCATTTCTGTGCGCTCTGGCTTCTGTCACAGTGTTCCGTTGCACCAGAAGTGGTTTAGTCATGCTGGCCACATGATCCAGAAAGCTGTCTGTGGACAAACGCCGGCTCCCTTGGACTGAAAGTGAGATGAGCACCACAACCCCATAGTCGCCTTTGACTGGACTTAACAGTCCAGGGGTCCTTTACCTTTACCTTTTTTTACCTATCATGGCAGAAGTTCCCAGCTGGTTCTCCATCCACATTCTTGCTAGGTGGGATCACAGAATATTTTGCAAACAAAGCTATTTACAGGGGCAGACCTAGGAATACACAAACCAAAGCACAGCCAACCTTCAAAATTCTCACCTCTCTGAATTTTGCAATGCAGTTCTCCAGTCATGTGCCTTGTACAAGAGTGTATATACTAGGGTGAAGTGTCAATTAAAATGCATAAGTTTGTGAAAATAACATACCAAAAGAAGCATGGTATCAGAGGAAATCGCTTTGCATGGAAAGGGGGCAAACAGGCAAAATTTAGTACAGAAATTTAGCACAGAAATGTGTACATCAGGCGAAATTCGCACTAAAATACTGATGAATTTTCGTGAGTGGTTTAGATATAGATATAGGCATAGAGATAGATACCAACACAAAAAAATATGAACTGATGTGGAATTATGGAGGACTGATAGGGAAAAATGGGAAATGGAGAAAAGTAGAAATGGACAGATTCTCCCGCCCTTAACATGTGCTCCTCCTAGCCACACCTCCTGAAGTATCCTGTCCCTATCATCACACACACACATCTTCCCAGATGCTCATCACTGAGTTGATTCAACCTCAAAGGGTTGTCTCCTGCCCGCAAGCCTTCTGCACCTGGGAGACTGATCCAGGGAAACCTTTCAACCATCTGTCTCCTCAGGGTACTTGCCAAAATCCTTTACCTGCACTATCCCTTCACCTGACCAATTTTACAACACCTGTTCACTGTCTGTGATGTAAAGTAGGGAAGCCAATTGACCTGGATCCCACAGCCATTCAGGGGCAGAGGTTGACTTCCTGCTTGGTCTCACCCAATCCGTAAACAGACCCCTGTGTTGCAATATAGACAAGCTGAAGAAAATAACAACATGATGGCTGATAATAATGGCACTAAACACTATTTATAATCTGTCACCAAATATCGCCAGAACAGAGTTTCCGGATAAACAATCTGTTTCGTTCAATGCTTGTAAGAATTAACATGAGAAGGATGCAGTTCAACTTCCTAACATGCCAATCTTACACGTAAGTAAATATAAGCACTGTAGAAAATATGCTCTGGATCAGAATATGCTTGTTAAGAAATTGAACTGCATCCTTATCATATTAATTCTTACAAGTCTGGCTGATCAAGATTGACCAATGAAGCATTGAACGAAACAGATTGGTTACTCTGTTCCGGCAATATTTGGTGACAGATTATGTACATCTCAAACTTTTGAATTATTCCACCGCGACTGGTGAAGAAGATTTAGAGACTTTGGCTGCTATTTCTGATCGTTTGTATTAGTCTATCAATAGTGTTTAGTGCCATTGTTATTGGCCATTGTGTTGTGTTATTTTGTTCAACTGGTCTCACCCAATGACTGGATAGTCCTTCACTGTGATCAGAGGGGGCACAAATGGGTCTGGAAGGAAGATGCTGAGCTCTTGGGCACCCAGTGAGCCCACCCATGACTTTGGCATGCCTCCTTCCCACTCGCCCATCAATAAGTGCAGGCTCATAAACATGGAGAGCCAGTGTGGTGTAGTGGTTAAGAGCGGTAGTCTTATAATCTGGTGAACCGGGTTCGTGACTCCGCTCCTCCACATGCAGCTGCTGGGTGACCTTGGGCTAGTCACACTTCTCTGAAGTCTCTCAGCCCCACTTACCTCACAGAGTGTTTGTTGTGGGGGAGGAAGGGAAAGGAGAATGTTAGCCGCTTTGAGACTCCTTCGGGTAGTGATAAAGCGGGGTATCAAATCCAAACTCTTCATGGAAAATGACCAGATGTGTACCTCAACCTGCCTTCTCTCCATACAATCACAGGCAAGGCTGCCTCCTTGCCCATGCATAAGGAGGGGGCCTGGGCATGAAATGTGCCTACCAAAATCCAAGCAGTTTTCGCTGGCTATGTTCAGTGCTAGAAATCAAATGCCTGATGAGAAAACGGAGACCCCTGGAAAAATGCCACCGTAGCCCAAGGCGTGTGTGCGAAAAGATTATAGAAACATGGAACAGCCCTCTTGTCAAAGAAAGCTGAAATGTTTCAAAGGCTTTTTTATTATTATTATTAAGACCTTGGTAAAGAAGTCTCCGGCTTGATATGTGCACTCGACGAGAATGAAATCAGAAAGTTGGCCCTTTTTTTAACCACAAGCAATAGGGCCTGTTATAAGTTTAGAAATCTTTTTACTATCTGAGAACGAAAACTTCAACAGAGCCCAAACATACGTACAGTAAATTCTTCCTTGTGCAGTGAACTTTTGTTGTATTTCTAATTTTAAACTTCACTCCGTATACAGAGAGGAGTGGGAATGGATCCAAAGTCTTTCTGGCTCAGAATCTACGGAAAATATGGATCATTCCGCAGAGTGTCCAACTCAACTGTTCGTGGAGCTCCAGATGGCAGTGAAAGCTCTCCTGAAACAGATCAGCCTTCCTCTACGACAGGTACGATGCATTGTTTGTGACACTTTCGATTTGTGGATGAATTTGAACACCACGCTCTTCCTCACACCTTGAATTGTAAATATATTCTTGCTGATCATTGCCATTTTGTTTCAGAACCATACAATCCAGGGCTGGTTGAAGGTCATGTTTGATTGCCTGCAGTGTGTGGCCTATATGGGAAGGGTGGGTTTCATTTAGTCCACAAGAGGCTGAATGGATGAGGGTTCCCTTCTTCCTCCTCCTCCTCTTCTTCTTCTTCTTCTTCTTCTTCTTCTTCTTCTTCTTCTTCTATCACTCGTAGCCAAGTAAGATTGTCTTCCATAAACACAGTTTAACAGTGAGTCCGTAATAATAATAATAATAAATAATAAATTTTATTTATATCCCGCCCTCCCCAGCCGAAGCCGGGCTCAGGGCGGCTAACAACAATAAAACAGTACAAAAGTACAGCACAAACAACACTCTAAAATCATTCAATTATAAAATTAATTAATTCAAGCCACTGGCAACCATTGGGCCAGAGCTCTGCGAAGATTGCCGAGGGAGGGAGTCAGGCTGTGCCCTGGCCAAAGGCCTGGTGGAACAGTTCTGTCTTGCAGGCCCTGCGGAAAGATGTCAAGTCCCGCAGGGCCCTGGTCTCTTGTGACAGAGTGTTCCACCAGATCGGAGCCACAGCCGAAAAAGCCCTGGCTCTAGTTGAGGCCAATTCTGGGTCCATTACAGACATCATGGCTGCGTTGCCTTTGCCATGTTTTCAAAAAAGGATGCTCGGAGTTGCAGAGGGGTCTGAATCCACAGCAGAACCCTGACACGGTACATCACTACCAGGCAGGACAATCATCAGCACCATGTAAATGAAATGGCCTGCCATAAGGAGGCAAAGTCCTGTTACAACTGGGTCTTGAAAACCCCTGAAAGTGTGTGGAATGTAGTTTGACTGTAAGCACAAAGGACAAAGGACAAAGAAGCGACTGCTTCTTTGTGCACCCAAGTCCCAAAGTCTTAAGTGTGGAGGAGCATTTCACTGAGCCAATGCTAACAGGTAACTCTGTGGACCTTTGCAGTACTGTGTTCGGTGCTTGCATGCAGCAAGAAAGATTTGCTTGTAAAATCTAGCTATGATATGATTCTCTCACCACATCCCCCTATTCAGCCCACGAGAGCGAACTGCAAGCATCCTGATGCAGTCATCTTCAGCGGTACAAGTCACAGTCTCCTGAATCGGGAACATTTCCAGTCTAGTGACATCCACCCATTTTTATCATAGAAAAGAATTATGAGAAAGTCGTTTAAGTATCAATGGAGGCCTGATGAACCCTTTGCAGATGACACAAGATGTGTGGTTAATCAGTGGAGGAATTTCATCTAATTTTAGTTAAATTGTCTCCTGCCATTTTCCATTAAAAATAAATAAATCCCAAAGCAGTTCTCAGTAAATCAATACAGTGGTACCTCCGGTTAAGAACTTAATTTGTTCTGGAGGTCCGTTCTTAACCTGAAACTGTTCTTAACCTGAGGTACCACTTTAGCTAATGGGGCCTCCCGCTGCTGCCGTGCCGCCACCACACGATTTCTGTTCTCATCCTGAAGCAAAGTTCTTAACGCGAGGTACTATTTCTGCCTTAGCGGAGTCTGTAACCTGAAGCTTCTGTAACCTGAAGCGTCTGTAACCCGAGGTACCACTGTAAAATCCATTGTTTGCCTCTGCTGGCACCTCCTGAGCTCCATGCACTGATCAGATCTACATGCATACAGGGCAAGACGTGAGTGGTGTTGTGGTCTAAACCACTGAGCCTCTTGGGCTTGCCGATCATAAGGTTGGCAGTTCAAATCCATGCAACGGGGTGAGCTCCCATTGCTTTGTCCCAGCTCCCGCCAACCTAGCAGTTCGAAAGCATACCAACGCAAGTAGATAAATAGGTACCACTGCGGCGGGAAGGTAAATGGTGTTCCATTGCACCAGAAGCGGTTTAGTCATGCTGGCCACATGACCCAGAAAAGCTTTCTGTGGACAAACACCAGGTCCCTTGGCCTGAAAGCGGAGATGAGTGCCACACCCCATAGTCAAATTTGACTGGACTTAACCATCCAGGGCTCCTTTACCTTTAAATGCATACATGTGAATGTCAAAATGTGTAATGTCAGTATGCTGCTTACCAGGCTCTCTGACTTAAACCCAGCATGACTGGTGCCACCTCTTTTATGCCCATCATAGTTTTTCCAGTAAATCAAAAGCCTTTGTTTGCCTGTACTTACCCACATAGCAAGCTCACATAGCTAAATCCTGCAAAGACACATTCTTGATGGTTTCTTCAGAGCTGCTGGACTTTCCTGGGCACTTCCTTCCCCCAAAAAAGCTTGAATACAGACCTTTTCCCAAAACCAAAAAAGTTTCTATGTGGGCAGATGATGGCCTATTGTTTTATAACTGGCAGCTGTTATTTCTTGATTTTTAATGTTGTTGCAGATGTTTCTCTTTGTGTTTTATCCTTTTGTGTTGTAGTTTTAAGTTTGTATGCCACCATGAAAGCCTGTTGGTGGGCTGGAACTAGGTATGGTTGAAATTTAAAAATAAATAAAACACAGTAATAGAATGCTACCATATTCTGCCATGTTTTGTAGGCTATATGGATCAACCCTTGATCCAAAAGGAGTGGGCCAGGATTTAGTTCAAGCATGCTAAGATTTTTCTGGATAAAATGTATTCCAACAATTCAACAATCCAATTTCTTTCTTTGAATATTTTGTTAGTCTTCTTTAAAATAAATTAAAAGAAAAAAAAGTGAGACAGCCTTGGATTAATACACACACACACACACACACATACATATATGCATACAAACACACACACATACATACTCCCAACAATCATATTTGCTGGTGCTCAAGGCCACAATTTAACCAGGAAGCTTCCAATTAAACCATAGTTTCCTGTTCTGTTCAAACTTGGGAAACTGTGGTTACCAGGTTCAGAACAAGCCAGGATATTAAACGAACCAACTTAAAACATTGGTTCAATAGCTTGACTTGTTCTGAAGCCATAACCATAGCTTCTTGGTTCGGATGGAATGAGAAACTATGGTTAATTAGAGGCTTCCCCCATTTTATTGCAGCTTGTAGCAACAGGAAGAACAAAGGGGCCACATTCGCAGGCAAAAAAAGCTCAGGCATATCTCTGCTTAATAAACTGAGATGTGATCATCCAAGCATGGTTTATTGGTAGCTATATCACCTAAAATCCATTCCCCTGAGCTGAAGCAGATTTAGGAAACACAGACCATGTAAGTTACTACCACACTTCTTTCTTGTAGTGCTGATTCACATAACTTAATTTATTAGAATAGAATAGTATAGAATAGAATAGAATAGAATAGAAGAATAGAAATCTCGATCTTCTACCATAGCTTCCAGATCGGAGTGTTTGTTGGCCAAAGATGGCCATAGTCTCAAAAAATGCAAAATTCGTACACCAGTGCATGCTGGTCCACGCAATATCTCCCAGTGCTCGCTGCCCCAGAACAACTTCCTTCCAGGTTTCACAGCACCAGGAGATGGTCACGCAGCCTGAGGTGACTTCCCTCCAGGCCTCTTCTGCTCCCTCAAGATTGTGGGGCTGAGCCTTGTCCCAGTGGACATTTGAGGGGCTGTAGAGACCTCAGCAAAATAGAGTTGATGAGCCTGACACACATACACATGACACACATACACACATACGCATACAAAGGACTGATATCCTGAAATGGGGGAGAGATGACAAGCTTAGATAATGGTCCTAGCTGATTCGACGCCTCCATTTAGCATCAAAGTCGATTTTAATCAAACATATGCCTCTTGCTGTTTGATACTTATTTCATTTTCATTTTTCTCAGTGCGGCTTGTTAAATCTTTTTCATTGCCCCATTTGGTGACAGGCTGCAGGGAGAAAATGGGGAGGGGAAGGGAGGAAGCAAGCCAAGAAGAAAAAGGAAAAAAGGAGAGGGGGGGGGAGATCTGCATAGTTTTGCTAACCAGCTCCTAAATTGAATGTTAAAGGTTTTTAATTGAATTCATTTTCATGTTTTCACATAATTATACAATCATAATCTTGAAAAGCTCATGGAGTGTGATCGTTTTCTGGCTAATAAGAAACATAAATGTTATTTTCTGGGGGAGGCAAGGGGTTGTGTTGTGCGTACGTGTGTGTCTTTTAATGTGGAACGTTGGAGCATTAAATCTTTATTTTATGAAGCAAAATTAACACACACATGGCCTTTCTCCCTCTCTCCCTCTCTCCCCATATATATATATATATATATATATATAGACACACAAACACGTGTGTGTGTATATATACATATACAGGTATATATCCCCCCCATTTCTCTTTTACAAAAAACCCCCTATATCTTGATGCTGTGCAACTTTGCGCTAATGTTTTATACAATTTTGGGGGTTGTTTATATAAGTACGATGCTGTAACTCTCGCCTCCCCTTTCTCCCCCCCCCCCCGCGCCCACCCCCATTTCTTCTCTGTGCGTGTTCCTCTGCAGGCTAAGCTCTTCCGTCTGTATACACAGGAGGTGTTGGAACTGGGTCACAATGTGTCCTTTCTTCTCCTGCTCCCTGCCTCAGACGACGTCTGCACTGCCCCAGGACAGAATAACCCTTACACCCCGCACTCAGGATTCCTTAACCTCCCTCTTCAGATGTTTGAACTCGGTATACTACCTTGCTTCACCTAGAAATATTAACCCAAGTCGCCTTATAATAAAATCACAAAGTTGTATCTGTTCCCCTCCAGCCCCTCGCCTCCCCCCCGTCCCAGCGGAGAGTCAATAGATCACGTGATGATTTCTTGGCAACAACACTTTTTCTCCCCGACTACAGACAAGTAATAGAAGGAGCATAGCTACCAGGTTACATGCTCTAGTCATAAGTACAGGAATGCAGAAGCCAGTCAGTCCACAAGCTATCGAGCAACAACACGGCCCTTTGGTTATAGGCATGAAGAATAGCGAATATTGAAATGGGCAGTTCAGGTGGCATTCGGCGAAAGCAAAACGATTCAAAGCTGACTTAGCAGGGCTTTTGATTTCAAAATATGGTCAAGGAAGGTGGATCACCCATCTCTGACTGCATTACCAATTTGATTACGGAACTGAGCTTAGTGTAGAATTTATTTATTGTTATCGGGCCAGGGCCAGACTTAGTCCCGTTGAAATCAGACAACTGTTCTGCAAGCAGTATTGACGGTCAGTAGGATAAATGTGAGTGCACAGAATCCCGAGTTTTACACGCCGTTCATGGGATGCAAGGAGACCTCACAGCTGGTAGAACAGAGGTGTGACTCTCCAGAGGTTGGTGGGCTACAACTTCCATCATCCCTAATGATGATGGTTTGGTCTGACAGGTGCTGAAGTCCAGTAACATCTGGAGTGCCACAGAGAGCTGGTGGTTTCTCTCATACCATAAGGGTGTGGGAATGTGCACCAGCAAGCCCAGTCTTCTGGTTGGTAGCCCTCGCTGCTGAAATGCCAGGAAGCATTCCGTATCAGCCACTGTCAGAGAAAAGCATGCAGAGCCAGATGGTTGACTTGGTTCAACAAAAGCTTCCTTAATCTTCTCTCCCACAGATCCAGTACTAGGGAAAGCATGGGCAGATTTCAAGCAGCAAAGTAACAAGATATTCCTGAAACAGACCATGCAAATATCGTGATAGCATTGTGCATGATGCGCAATGGGGCTATACAGTGCTGCTTGTTAAACCCCTCTGCCACTGAGACTGAATTGTCACCATCACCCTATCATCCATGCCCCCTCCTTACAAGTAACAGTCATCTTTCATGCATGTTTCCATAGGTATAAGGGACGCGGGTGGCGCTGTGGTCTAAACCACCGAGCCTCTTGGGCTTGCCCATCGCAAGGTCAGCAGTTTGAATCCCTGCAATGGGGTGAGCTCCCATTGCTCTGTCCCAGCTCCTGCCAACCTAGCAGTTCGAAAGCATGCCAGTGCAAGTAGATAAATCGGTACTGCTGCAGCGGGAAGGTAAACGGTGTTTCTGTGCGCTCTGGCACTTGTCGTGGTCCTCTGTGCACCAGCAGAGGTTTAGTCATGCTGGTCACATGACCCAGAAAGCTGTCTGTGGACAAATGCCGGCTCCCTCAGCCTGAAAAGCAAGATGAGCACTGCACCCCATAGTCGCCTTTGACTGGACTTAACCATCCAGGGGTCTTTTACCCTTAAGCTATCCCATATCTATAAACACACGCATACACAATAGGTTTATAACTTTTTCAAGAAGGATTTCCTATAATGTAAAGGGATGAATTTTTGCTCAGAAACCTTGCAGAAGGGACTAATTGTTCTCAGTTGTGAAAAAGGGTCACCCTGAAATGAAAAGTTTGAATCACTGTATATGTAATGTTACTACATAAGTATATTATCGCTTTTGAAAAACTTTGTGGAACTGTTTAGAACTTTTACAGCTGTCTGGAACTTCCTAGACAGCTGTAATGTATTGTATTGGAGAATCACTGGAAGCAAGAGGCCTCCATAGACCAGATAACAAGAAGTAATCAGTGCACAGAATGCGCAATCAGAGTGATGCGGGAACTTTATGGTGTTTGCAGCAGAGGCAAAGACAAACTGCAACCTCAATTTATTCTAAGCAATAAGAAGTGATGTACAATGTGCAAAACATACAAGTATTTTAAAAATTGCAACCTGTATTTTTCCTATCCATGCTGTGCCTATTACATAATACAGTATACAATTACATATACAAAAATTGATTTATTGGTTTCGGGGTGACCTTTTTCCCCCCAAAAAATGGAAATGACAGTTCATTCCTTTGTTTTTAGGCAACAGTTCATCTAACTAAGCTATAGGAACATGAAGTTGTAAGACTGTTAGAACCCTAATACACGCACTAAGTGATATAAACTTATAGGAAGATTGAGCCATTCCCAGAATAATGTGTTCTTTCTTTGCCAGCTCTCTTTTATGAGTCATTCATAAAGCCCTTTTCTGGGCAAGGTGGTTACATCTCTTACATACCACAGCTCTTGGGGTATGACTAATGCACAGGCCAAATTTGCCAGGCTAATCTCCCATGATCACCATACACCTTCTGTGACCGGCAACTATGAATCAACACTGTTGGTAGCCTCAGATATTCAAAAATTATGAGTTCAGCCTTACATTTCAACATATTTTTCCAGTATTTAATACCATACCCTCCAACATTTCTCCAATGAAAGTAGGGACGTCTTATTCCTTCATCATCATAGTCGTCATCATCATCATCATTTTATTATTTGTACCCCACCCATCTGACTTCCCTATACAGGGCTACCCTCAGATGTCTTCTAAAGGTTGCATAGTTACTTATCTCCTTGGCTTCTGTAAATCCAGAACTATCCCTGGAAAATAAGCACACTTGGAGGGTCTGTAACACAGAGAACTAGCATCTTTTTTTTCCCTTAAAGGGGACCCAAGTCTGCATGTAAGAAACATATCGAGCAAGGCAAGATCACAAACTTATTTAATGTCGATTGTAGATTAGAGCAGCAATGGAGATGGCAAAGTAGTTTGCCATACACAATGAGGATTCAGCAGACTTTGCTCATTTGTCTCTCAATGCGGTGAATTTATGGTGTGGGGACTTTGTAGTACTGCAGGGAGAATTCCAATAAAAGCCCAATTTTACTTTTCCAACAAAAAGCAACCGATCTTGTGCCCTAGAGCGGAGGCCATTTTCTGTCTGATTTATTGCACATTTCTCCCCAGTGCCTATAAAATGGCTGTGATTCACCTCCAGAATATTAGAAGCTTCCACTCCCTATTAGTTGGCGGCTACTGAATCTGTAATTGCAAAACCGCAAAAGGCAATGTTGAAGCAACATTTGTTACAGTAACATTAACAGCCTGGCTTCCAACCACAGTGGCTAGAATCTGCAGCGGCGGCTGCAATTTCACTAATGGTGCCACACGTCTGGTGTGAGCTGTCAGGCCACATGCTGCTTGCTCCCTGGACCACTGCAGGAGCTAGATGTTTGGGAGGGGAGCAGAAAGAGTCAGGACTATTCTCCTTTGAGTTGTAGGCTGAGATCATCCTGCTAGTGATCTCTTCGCAAAACAGATTGGTTTGATTTCCTACCATATGCAATGTTCAGAAAGAGTTATGAAAAGTTTGTGTCTCCAAACATTTTAATGCTAGTGATGGACCACAGATTTTCAAAGAACTGAAAGGAGCTTGGGAGAGTCTTTGGTTCACAAGGGGCAAATACACCCATCTCATCATCATCATCATCATCATCAAATATTATTTACACTCCGCCCATCTGGATGGGTTTCCCCAGCCACTCTGGGAGGCTCCCAACAGAATATTAAAAACACGATAAAACATCAAACATTAAAAACGTCCCTAAACAGGCTGCCTCAAGATGTCTTCTAGAAGTCAGATACAGTGGTTCCTTGGCTTACAAACGTAATACGTTTGAACGTACAATACGTTCCAGAAGTCTGTTATTAAACCGAAACCCCTCTTAAACCGAGGTGCGCTTTCCCTAATGAGGCCTCCCACCCCTGGTGCCCTTCCACCATTCGGATTCCATTCTTGGACCAAGGTAAAGTTTGCAAACTGGGACACTGTTTCCAGTTTTGTGGAGTTCGTAAACCAAATCGTTCTTAAACAGGACTGTTCTTAAACCGAGGTACCACTGTACAGTGGTACTTCGGGTTAAGAACTTAATTCGTTCTGGAGGTCCATTCTTAACCTGAAACTGTTCTTAACCCAAGGTACCACTTTAGCTAATGAGGCCTCCTGCCGCCGCCGCCGCATAATTTCTGTTCTCATCCTGTAGCAAAGTTCTTAACCCGAGGTACTATTTTTGGGTTAGTGGAGTTTGTAACCTGAAATGTCTGTAACCTGAAGCGTCTGTAACCCAAGGTACCACTGTAGTTGCTTATTTCCTTGACATCTGATGGGAGGGCATTCCACAGGGTGGGCGCCACTACTGAGAAGGCCCTCTGCCTGGTTCCCTGTAACTTTGCTTCTCGCAGTGAGGGAACCACCAGAAGGCCCTCAGTGCTGGACCTCAGTGTCCGGCCTGAGCGATGGGGGTGGAGACACTCCTTCAGGTATACTGGGCTGAGACCATTTAGGTCTTGAAAGGTCAGCACCAACACATCAAATTGTGCTAAAAAATGTACTGGGAACCAATGCAGGTCTTCTAGGACCGGTGTTATTTGGTCTCGGCGGCCACTCCAAAGTTCATAAGCACAGCATGTTGGTAACCCTGATTGCAACTATGACAAACTTTCCATCATTGTAGGGATTTCTGCTTGTGCAATGGAATGTTCCCTGCCTCTCCCTGTCCACATGCACCCCCTTAAATCTCTTCTAGGGGTTTTCCCAACCATCTGAGACAGACTTGGAGACATGTAGATGGGGGACAAAGGGAGGATGTCCTGTCAGACAAGCAGAAATCCTTGCACTGATGGAACATTGAAAGTTCCCTGCTGCTCCTTGCAGAACTGCAATTCTGATGCAACTGAGCCCTTTATCTTATCACACGATTTACACATTTGCTTAATAAGGCTAATAATCCCCACAGATTGTCCTGTTTTCCTCCATGTTCACCTTTTAAAAAGTCATTTATATACGTTGCTGCCATTGCAACATGCTGCGAAAATTGGAATGAACACGGGGAATGAACGTGCAATGCAAAATTAGTGCCAATGGCTCCTGAAAAAATAAATCCCATTCCCTGCAAAAGCATTGATAAACCATCCAACTGCAGTATTGATTGCCTGGAAGGAAAAATGGTGCAAAAAGTCACTTCTGAGGCATGAAAATACAGCTATTTCCTCTGTGCAACCAATTTAGCATTACATACACACACCCTTGCATTATTCTGTGAAGACAGGGATACTGTTTGACTAGTGATGTGCTAAGAGAAAATTTGATTGTCTACATGGGAAAGAATATACACCTGGTAAAAGCAGCATGGACATGAAGAGGCTGGAAGTCCTTTTGATTCAATTCTTCTTGTGCTTTCTTTTTCAGTTCCATGAAGGGTGGGTGGAATTCAGAATTGAAAATCCTTTTTTTCAGAAAGGTATACCAAACTAGGTAAAGGTAAAGAACCCCGGACGGTTAAGTCCAGTCAAGGCAACTATGGGGTTGCGGCGCTCATTTCGCTTTCAGGCCAAGAGAGCCAGCATTTGTCCACAGGCAGCTTCTGGCGCAACAGGACACCATGACGGAAACCAGAGCGCACAGAGACACCATTTACCTTCCTGCCACAGTGGTACCTATTTATCTACTTGTACTGGTGTGTTTTCAAACTGCTAGGTGGGCAGGAGCTGGGACAGAGCAACGGGAGCTCACTGTTGCAGGGATTCGAACTGCCGACTTTCCAATTGGCAAGTATTATAGGTAAGGTGATATTTTTAATTGGGCCAGCTTCTGTAGATGTAATGAAAGTCTGCATATTTTTGAACTCTTCATCAGGCAGAATGCAAAGGGGGGGGGCAGTTTAAAAAAACACACAACCAAATTCTGAAGACCGGGCTCTTCTTTTAACCGTGAGGATGTTGAGGATGCCAGTGCGGCTATGATCTGCTTGCATGGCTGGAAGCGGCAATTTGTGCTTCTCAAGACCGATTGCTGGAAGCTACAGTAAGGGAGAGAACTCTTGTGCTCAAATCGTGCTCATGAGTTTCCCACAGGCATCTGGTCAACCACAGTGAGAACAGGATGTTGGACTAGAAGGGCCATTGACCCGATCCAGCAGTCTCTCCTCTGTTCTTAAGACGGGAAAATACAGGTCATCATCACTGAGACTCTACCTGAAAATGGTATGTGCTGTCCCTTTCAGGGGTGCCATCTCGTGGGGGCTGAGCTATGTTGGGACTCCTCAATAATTTGTTGGAGGGCTGCCCCCAATGTTTCAAACAAACAGAGGGCAGAGGAGCTGAACATGGAGCCAAGCACTGCATGGTTTTCATGGCCATTCTTAATCCTGCTGTGGAAGGAGACCCTGGCTGCTCCTGATGTTGCAATGTGACGGCACACATGTGATGACACCGGCACAGGTTGGCACCTTTGGTCCCCTTCAAGCACATGTTGCTAACCTTCTGCTTGTTGGTCACGTGCAACCCTCAGAGGTCTTCGCCGCAGCCCACTCAGGGTGCCAAAGCCACTACAAAATGTTACTGAATTTGCCCTCTCCTGCAATGGTGATATGGAGGGTGGCTTGCAGAGCAAGTCATCTCTGCATACTTTTCTCCCCATGTAAGCCATGCTCCTTCCAATGCACCAAGCAGCTTCTGACCACCCACCCGCTGCCGCCACCACATGCTTTCCACAGGAGTAAAAAAAAAGTTTTACGACCGTCCCTGCCTTAAAGGAGCACTTGCAGGAGTGAGGCTGCATAGTGCCACACTTCCACACATCTGTTTCAGATGCTACCATGATTTTCCTGGGAAAGAGGTTCATCTTTGGAGGAGAAGTTACAGACCACAAGAGAAGCGCAAATTTAACACAGCCAAAGACAGATGATAGATAGATGATAGAGAGATAGAGATGATGATAGATGATAGATAGATAGATGATAGATGATAGATAGATAGATAGATAGATAGATAGATAGATAGATGATAGATAGATAGATAGATAGATAGATAGATAGATATAGATGATAGATAGATATAGATGATAGATAGATAGATAGATAGATAGATAGATAGATAGATATAGATAGATAGATATAGATAGATGATAGATAGATAGATAGATAGATAGATAGATAGATAGATATAGATAGATATAGATAGATATAGATAGATGATAGATAGATAGATAGATAGATGATAGAGATAGATGATAGATAGATAGATAGATGATAGATAGATAGATAGATAGATAGATAGATAGATAGATAGAGCAATGCTTTGCCCAAAATGCACTCAGAATGTCTGGGCATCATTAGATCATTATCTACATGAAATGTCTAAAAATACTTGGGGTCATGTGCTTTGCATGCAGAAGATCCCTGGTCAATCCTAGTCACTTCCATTTTTTAAAAAAGGCACAAATGAAGAACCATCTGCCCACGACCCTACCATAGGACTGAGGGCCAGTTCCATTGTTACGCAGTCATTCATGTTAATCTTTGCTCATGTGCAAGGATGTGTTTATTTTGGAATGTGATTGTAGCTATTCTGGGGTTTGGGGGAGCTCTAGATTTCCTCCACCACCACCACCCCATCAACTTCTCAGTGTGTTACAGGGACAGACAAAATAGACTTGGTCAGCATCCCCAGGGACATGGACAAGGAATTATTGGAATGGTTGTGGACCAAGTCTTCACTGTCATATGCCCAAATCCACTGGACTGACCATAAATTCCTTAATGTCACGGAATGGCACTCTGCTGAAGCAGGCAGATGGCTGCTCTGTGAGTGGCAATTAGTCATGTGTGTCCTACAGCAGCATAGAATTGGTTGTGTAGGTCTGTTGCCCATTGGATGCACAGCTGAGCCATATATAGCTCATCAACCTACATCTGTTGCATAGCTACAACCCATAGATTTATGCCAGGAGGTACCCAACCTTCGGCTTAGTCCACATTTGCATCCACACCACTTAATAATTCCCCACTTTTTAACATTTGAAATGAAAAGCTTTGTCACTGGTCATTAAACTGAAATGGGCATCTTGACGCATCATCTGAATTTGTCCCCACCGGGTGATAAAAATGCTTGTGTAAACAGACCCTTTGCTTATGTTTCCATCCTGCCTGATCAAGATTTCTGGGTAGATCTGAAACTTTCATACCTTTTGCATCAACAGAAAGCCGTCCAATGGAAAAGTTCACCTTTACCTGTCTAAGGCTTGCTTCTAATGTTAGTCGTACTCAGAGTAGACGTATTGAGCCACATCCATTAAGGGGTTTACTCTGAGTATGAGCAGCATAATAGCCCTAACAGATTTGGTGTGTGCAGTGCAAGCTTTCGTGGACTTAGAGTTCACGTTTTCAGATGCATGAAATGTCCTTAGTTGGCGCATGTGCGCATAAACACACACACACACACACTTGGATGTAGTGTTTAAAAATGTAAACAGTGGTGTGTGTGCATAGTAACACCTTTCTGACACTTCCATGCCGATCCCAAATGCACAGAAAAAATATATAGTGATGCATCCACAACAGGAAACCATGCAAAAACATTCCTTGTCTTCCTACAAGAACTCCCACCATCCCTAACCATTGCTCATTCTGACTGGGGTTGATGGGAGTTGGGTGCCCAAACAGGCCTATGCAGACAATTAAAAGTACGTCTTTCCACCGTTTTTAACTTTTTAATGTTATTACTATATGGTTTTAGGTACAGTGGTGCCTCGCAAGACGAAAAGAATCCATTCCGGGAGTCTTTTCGTCTTGCGGTTTTTTCGTCTTGCAAAGCAACCCCATTAGCGGAGTAGCGCTATTGGCATTTTAAGGGCTAAAAACGGCTTTTTAAGGCTTAAGGGATTAGCGGTTTTGCTGCTAAAATGCTTTTAGCAGCTTAGCGCTTCAGGAAAAGGGGTTTTGGAGCGGGAAAAAACCTCAAAATTTTTCGTCAATTTTCGTCTTGCGAAGCAAGCCCATAGGGAAATTCGTCTTGCGAAGTGCCTCTGCAAACGGAAAACCCTTTCGTCTTGCGGGTTTTCCGTCTTGCGAGGCATTCGTCTTGCGGGGCACCACTGTATTTTTTGTTATAAACCACTTGATAGCGGTCTCTAAATATTTTTATAAATAAATAAAATGTCTGGAGGGAACCAGCTTGGCTACCCCTGAGCTATCCATGTCTAATTTAACACCTGCATGAGGTCCATGAGAGCTTAGTCCACTATTAGATCTTTTAAACTTCAAGGTACCACAAGACTCTCTGTAGCTTTCACTGCTGCTCTGGAATTATAACCTTTTAAATATAGATATATACATATAACACTTGTTTTCTGGGATAAACACAAGCAATGACAACTTATTTCTCTCAAGATCCTCAGAAAGGTAAGGCTTTTGAGAGCTGCCTCTGTGTCTGTGTGTCTTTCTAACACACTTGCTTCTGTGCTTTGTTGTCTCCACAGTTCATTTTTGCAGTTACAAGGAGAAATTTATTAGTCTGTATTGCCGCCTTTCCGCTGTCATAGAGCTAGATTTTCTGAGCACCCAGCAATCCCTAAGGGAAGCAATTTCAGACAGTGAAGTCGCTGCAGCTAAACAAAGACACCAGCAAGTCCTAGATTACACACAGGTAACCGTCTGTTTTTCCGACTAGTCAAAGGTGATTTCTAGCAGGGGCTGTAATTTGGAACCTAAATGGAGAATTGTTGGGCAAAGGCACAGCATAAAGACGTTTAGTGTCAAAATACAATTTGGGTTTTATGAAATAGCCACTCTGCAGCTCTTCCCTCCCACCCCACCCCGCTTTCCCCTTGCTTGCTTTCTGAGAGAAATTTCATGGATAAAATCATATGACAGTTATACTGGAGTGTTGCAGAGAAGCGTGTCAGTTTGGGTTATAAATCCCATATCCCACCCCTACCTCTCTAATATGAGCAAAAGAAAAAACTCAATTTAGGCTGGGTCGTAGCCTTTCTTCTCTTAATGTCACAAGGCCCCACCACCACTCCGACTGTCAGTCTGCAATGAAACAGGCACACCCCGCCAACAACTGTTTCTTTTGACAGAGGCGGCCCTACCGTGAGGTGATGTGAAGCAGCAGCTGGGTTAGGCAAGAGATTTGGGGGACCCATGAAGGTGGTGGGGTGGGAGGCAAACAGATCAGGTATGGAGCACCGTTCGCCAGGAAGCTGTCCTCCCCCAGCAGTGGTGTAGCGTGGGTTGCCAGTGCCCGGAGCCACACAGAGCAGAAGGGAGGGAGGGAAACGGACAGAGAACGCATGCACATTCAGCTGCCTAACGATGTCCACATCATCCAGGAGATCGCAGCTCCATTGTCTGGAGAGGTCACTTCCTGGTTCGCATGGAGAAGCTGTTTTCAACAGAGCCCAGCGACGGAAGCCCACAGCTGCACTGAGGCAGCACTGGGTGTTGACATTCCATGCCCCTAACAATTTTGCACCCAGGGCAACTGCCCCTGTGGCCCCCCGATGCTACGCCACTGTCCCCCAGCACCCTCAAAATGGGCCAGTCCTTTGCCCTTAGATGGCTTCCATTCAGTTCAGTAGCAGCTTAGGCAGAGGGTTCGTTACAACCTTTGTTAATTAGTGGAAGGCAGGGGAAATTTAGTTCGATTTGCAAACCTTACCTAGTGCCTAGTTCCCAGTACAATAGCACAAACTGAAATGCTGCTAATTCAATCACTGAATCATATGGGGGTAGTGTGTACTGAATTACTCTGGCTATGGTTTGTTTGTTTGTTTGTTTGTTTGTTTGTTTGTTTGTTTGATTGATTTCACTTTGTTTATTTGTATCCTGCTGTCTTCCCAGACGGGGACTCAGTGCAGCTTACAGATATAATAGAACAAGCTTGAAACGTAGAAAGGATAAGTCATTTAAAAGCAGCTAAACACTAACTAAACTGATCACAATAAAAAGAGCTAGTAAAAATACATATAATAACAAGACAGAACATCACAAAACTAGCCTTTTCCAATCAGTTCCTATAAAGGCCTGTTGGAACAACACCGGTGGAATTTCGGCAGTTTCTACAACTGTAGGGTTTGCACGAGGATCACCGAATTATGACTAGAAACTCTTGCAGCAGTATAATGCTGTACGTATGGATGACCCTGTGGATATGATCCCACGCCTTGACTGCAATCCCATTTTCCTGGGAGTAAGCCCCATTGAACTCAATGAGGCTAACTTCTGAGTAGACATGCCTAGAATTCACCAGAACTTTCCAGGTTCCTAATATCCTTCTGAATTTTGCCATATTTCTCTGTGTTTACCATTAGAATGGAGAGAATTCTGGGACTGAAGGAGAAGGCAAAGAACTTATGGTCCTCCAGACATAGCTGAACTCCATTTCCCATCATCCCAAGCCAGCATGGGCAGTGGTCCAAGATGATGGGAGTTGGAGGCCAACAGCATCTGATGAGACACAAGTATTCCACTCCTGGAATAGAGTTCAGCAGAGTTCAGGATACAGAACCTAGGCCTTATGAACCCAAGTGGTACTGTACATCTCACCGCCATTTTCCAGCCTTTTGATTTTTTTTGGTTTCTTGTATAATTTATATTAGCAGATGCTTCTAGTAGCCGAGACAGCTGTGCCTAATTTTATGCCCTGTCCCAATTTTTGAGTCCTTCCTTATTCATTAATTCATTCACTTACGTTTTTAGTGCTGAAGTTAATACTTCAAAAAGAGCAAATCTTGGGTGCAGATGCTGAACATTGGCCCACCTCTCACACGTACCTTCAGCATAAGGGCTTAATCATTTTTAATTTGTATATGTGGATCTGATTATACGAAATCCACATGTTCACAAATCATCACCAGTAACATCCTCATTTCAACAGGTACGTAGTCCCCCTCTAACCGTGAACCTGAACTATCCCAGTAGGTTTACAGTCCCACAGACTCATTTCATGAGCCAGTGTGGTGTAGTGGTTAAGAGCGGTAGGCTCGTAATCTGGTGAACCGGGTTCTCATCTCCGCTCCTCCACATGCAGCTGCTGGGTGACCTTGGGCCAGTCACACTTCTTTGAAGTCTCTCAGCCCCACTCACCTCACAGAGTGTTTGTTGTGGGGGAGGAAGGGAAAGGAGAATGTTAGCCACTTTGAGACTCCTTAAAGGGAGTGAAAGGCAGGATATCAAATCCAAACTCTTCTTCTTCTTCTTCATGGTTGCCAGCCACCATTTTTCCTCCCGATTTCAGAAAACATAGCAGCACGTAAGAGAGGTGAACAGCTGGCTGTGCATAAATTTGTTATTGCTCCAAAATACCAAAACAAAAACACCTAATCCTGGGCCAAAAGTGCCTGCAATCATTACAAAATGAGAGAGCCGTATGTAGCGTAGAAGGTTAGGAGTCACAATTCTCGCAAAGCATGATTTATAGGGACATGGAGAATTTTTTAAAAAATGAAATAGAAAATATTAAGGATTCAAACAAAGGGGTCTGTTGTGGCCTCAGCCTAGCACTTCTTAGAGAAGACAGTGACTCAAGCTGTAGCTTTCGTGATTGTTCGTAATGGATGAAAATGTAGCAGAGCCTTTCAAACCACAGTGTTTTGTACCGAATTATTGTGACAGTGTATTAGACTTGTCAGGTTCCTTCCCAAACTAAAACCAGCTGTATTCCACCTATTGAGGGGAGGGAGGGCATTTTGGCCCAGCGCATACCGCAATCTTCAGCGGCGACCGCAAAACCACAAGAGCATTTGTATGATCCTAGATCTGAGACAGTGCTGAAGTCACTACACAAACCAAACATTGTAAAGAGCAAAGGGAGTCCATAAAAGCTGTTCTGAAATGGGAGCTGGAGAGAAACCAGAAAGTAAAAAATTATATGCCGTAGATAAGGTATGTTGTGTCTGAAACAGGCTGTTGGGCAGCGAGAAAAGGGGTATTTCAGGATTGACCCAAGCTAAGCTGAATATCTGGAGCTGAAATGGCAATTAAGTTATAATTTATATGTACAGTAATGTGCCAGGCACTCTGCGAGAAGCATGGCTCGTATGACTGGGCTATTAGCATAATGTTCCTTTAGAGCTGTGTCGGTGACAGAAACAAGGGTCCATACTTAAGCTTCATTAAATATATTGGGTCAGACTGGGTAACAATCAAACAGGCTTGGGAGGAGTTACTGCGAATAATATGCCCATCAAAACAGGATGGCAGCTCCCCATGATTTACCGTATTTTTCGCCCTATAAGACGCACTTTTCCCCCTCCAAAAATGAAGGGGAAATGTGTGTGCGTCCTATGGGGCGAATGCAGGCTCCTTGGCTTCAGCGATAGCAACGCAAAGCCTCCGAAGACTGCGCTCCAGAGACTTCGCCTTGCTTCCGCTGAAGCCAGGAGAGTCTGCTCTTTGAGGCTGGTGGTGGGGGAAAGCAGCGCTTCCCCCATCGGCAGCCCCAGAGGATGGGGGGAAGCGGGGAGGCGCACGACACCTTCCCGCTACTCTCCAACCCGGCTTTGAGGCTGGCGGTGGGGGAAAACAGCGCTTCCCCCATCGGCAGCCCCAGAGGATGGGGGGCAGCGGGGAGGCGCGCGACGCCTTCCTGCTACTCTCCAACCCGGCTTTGAGGCTGGCGGTGGGGGAAAACAGTGCTTTCCTGCGGGCTTTTGCGGGAGGTGGGGGAATTCCGCCACCTCCCGCAAAAGCAGGAGAAGGTCTTGGAGTAGCACACAGGCTGCGTGCAGCCTGTCCGCTGCTCCCAGAGCTGCGGTGGGAAATCATATTTTTTTCCTTGATTTCCCCCCCTGAAACCTAGGTGCGTCCTATGGGCCAGTGCGTCCCATAGGGCGAAAAATACGGTATCTCTCAGACACATACACATATTATTAATCACCAGACCAAATGCTTGCTCAGCACTGGGCCAGTTCATTCACACAGCTGCTGTTTTGAAAAACAGCAGCCCACTATGGGGTTGTAGGGATACCCATTCCCTCTGGCCACTCCCAACTGGTCTTCTGGACTTCACATATCCCAATACGTGCTCTGATTTTGGCTCCAAGGGGTTAGGAAATCCAGAAAGGTTGAGCAGCTGCCAAGAATCTCTCCTTGATTTCTTCCCTTTGGTGTTGCAATTTGGTGGTGTTCCCATGATGCTGGTACACAGATAGTACTGTAAGCAGGACAGTCTTACTCGTTCTTGAGTTAGAACTTTGTAGGGGAGGTGATCTGTCTTCTTCTCTGGCGATCACTCGTAGATGAGTAAGATTGTCTTCCATAAACACAATCTTACCAGTGAGTCCGTAAGTGACTGTGGAGGCCAATTCTGGATCCACACGTCCTTCCACAGTGGAGAGATAGGTTTCCAGGCGGGAGTTGATCACGGTGAGGGTTGGCCAAGCGTGCCTTCCTCTTAGCACATTTCTCTTTTTTGTCCTGAGTTTGAGCGTCTTCAAAGCCCATGACACCTTTGGTCAAGGCTGTTTATGGGTGCCAGAAGCTACCAGTTTCCAGAACAGTGTCTGATCTTTTGCTTTTGCCGCACTAATTACCGTATTTTTCGCTCTATAACACGCACCAGACCATAACACGCACGTAGTTTTTAGAGGAGGAAAACAAGGGGGGGGAAATTCTAAACGAAATAGTGGATATATGACTTTTGTGGTTCATGCTGTGGCCACAGACATGTGATCTGACAGTGAGTTTGGAGTAGCCCAATGCAAAAATCCCGAGGATCCATGTGGATCCATGCCTTGTAACCACGGAGGAAGGAAGGAAGGGGAACCATGGATCCTCTGCTCACGACTGCAGCAGATCCCCCCCCCCCCTGCCACCCGCAGGCATTCGCTCCATAACACGCACAGACATTTCCTCTTACTTTCTAGGAGGAAAAAAGTGAGTGTTATGGTGCAAAAAATACGGTAATTCTAGCCAGCATTTTCTGGTATAGGCATTCTTTTGGTGGAGTATTAGGTCTTTATACTCTTTTTTTTAGGGCACGGACAGCAAGATAGGCTTGGTGCCTGACAGAATTTTGGGCTGTCAGGGCAGCTTTGTAAGCATTTTGCAGGGCTTTCTTTGCCTCAAAGCAGGTGTAATCAAACCAGGGTTTATTTGATGTTTTTGGTTTAGTTGGCCTTTTTTCTGTGGTATTAAAAAGATAGGCTTTCAACTGTTGGAGCAGGCTCTCATACACGGCTCCTTGGGTGATTCCATGGATGATTCTGAGACAGTTTATTGATTCACATTGTTTCTAAATTTAGTGTTGTATATTGTTTTATTGTCTGTTTTAACCATATTTGCACAGCAGTTTTTAACGTTGTGAGTGTCCTCTATTTAAGAGGCTTCTACTCTGCAGCCTCTTATAGTTGTTTTATCTGCGAATCTTTTAGTTCTTATGCTCTTACAGCTGTTTTAACTGTGTGTCTTTGTTGGTTTTTAGCTCTTATCTGTTTTAATTATTAGTTTTTTTATCTATCCATTATCTGTGTTTAATCTTGCATTTTATTCAGATGTTTTATGCCTGTTTCCTTGTCCTCATTTGCCCTAACAATTATCGGTCAAAAATCCCAACTGCTATCTATATGTTTTTCTTAATCCTGGTCTGTGACCGTAATAAAGTTCATTCAAGGCTATTCTCCAGTTGGAGCGCTCGCAGGCCAGTGTTTCCCAATTGTTGGTGTTTATACTACATTTTTGATTTACATTTACATTTTGATCTGTAAGGAATATAGGGCCAGGTATCTGAGGCTTTAAAAGGCATAACCTCACACAGTGTGGGTTTTTTCTGGTGTTATGCACCAGTATGCAGTACCAACACCTTCCTTCCCCCCCCCCAAAAAAAATCAGAGCCTTGTGTTTCCTTCCTAAAACCCAGGAAGCTAATGTTCTGGCAAGCTATGAGAACCCTCCCTTACTGGAACCTTTTTTTCGGGGGGGGAGCACTGACCTATATACAGTGGTGCCCCGCAAGACGAAATTAATTTGTTCTGCGAGTTTTTTCGTTCTACGAGTCTTTTCATCTTGCGAAGCACCAATGTGTATTGATGGTTTCCCATAGGAATGCATTGGCAGTTTTTTTTAAAAAAGGCGCAAGACGTTTTCGTCTTGCGAAGCAAGCCCATGGGGAAATTCGTCTTGCGAAGCAACTCAGAAAACGGAAAACCCTTTCGTCTAGCGAGTTTTTCGTCTTGCGAGACATTCGTCTTGCGAGGTACCACTGTACTATGTTCAGGCAGTGAAATATTTTGTTGGTTTGTTCCCACTTTGGGAGGGAAAGCAGAATAGAAAGGGAACAGAATGCTTAGCCCTTTCCCTCACCCCACTGTTTTCCCACTAGAGTTCAACCCTCAAATACATTGATGGGTTCCAAATGTACTTTCTCCCTTATGAGACCCCTTCTGGAACCTCATAAGGAGAGGAAAGATTTTCAGGGGGGAAAGCACATCTTTTCTCTACCCCTCCCTTCTCCACTTCTACCCACCCCGCCCCCCCCCCAAAAAATGTGACTTGGCACCTAACAAAATTGATGGTCCATATTTTGTTTCCTTCTAACAATTAGTTTTATCCCTGCAAAGCATCCTTCTAGGTCTGTGTGTTCTACCATAGTAGCAGCCTATGAGCACTTTTCAAAGACAGCACAAGATAGAGCAGGGGTAAGGGACTTGTGGCCCTCCATATATTGTTGGACTACAACTCCCATAAACATTAGCCAGCAGAGCCAATGGTTGGGGGTGATGGGAGTTGTAGTCTAACAGCAGCTCAGAAGCCATGGGTTCCCTTTCCCTGATGCAGAGGGCATAAGAAGTATAGTCCACAGAAGTCTAGTGTCCAGATCAAGGGAAGTAATAGTACTACTCTATTCTGCCTTGGTCAGACCACACCTGGAATACTGTGTCCAATTCTGGGCACCACAATTTAGGATGTTGACAAGCTTGGAATGTGTGCAGAGGAAAGCAACCAAGATGATCAAAGGTCTGGAAACCGAGCCTTATGAGGAATGGTCGAAGGAGCTGAAAAAGAGGAGATTGAGAGGAGATATCATAGCCATCTTCAAATATTTAAGGGCTGCGCATGAAAGAGGGATCAGGCTTATTTTCTCCTGCTCGAGAGGGTAGGACTCGAACCAATGGCCTCAAGTTAAAAGAAAGGAGATTCCAACTCAACGTACAGAAAAACCTTCTGACAGGAAGAGCTGTTTGACCGTGGAACGGTCTCCTCAGAAGGTGGTGGACTAGCTGAGATTCCTGTATTGCAGGGGGTTGGATTAGAAGAGCCTTGGGGTCCCACCCAGCCCTATGATTTTATGAGTAACAACAACAATAATTTTATTATTTATACCCACCCATCTTAAAGGGACGCGGGTGGCGCTGTGGGTTAAACCACAGAGCCTAGGACTTGCCAATCAGAAGGTTGGCGGTTCGAATCCCCATGACAGGGTGAGCTCCCGTTGCTCAGTCCCAACTCCTGCCCACCTAGCAGTTCGAAAGCACGTCAAAGTGCAAGTAGATAAATAGGTACCACTCCAGTGGGAAGGTAAACAGTGTTTCCGTGCGCTGCTCTGGTTCGCCAGAAGCGGCTTAGTCCTGCTGGCCACATGACCCGGAAGCTGTACGCCGGCTCCCTCGGCCAATAAAGCGAGATGAGTGCCGCAACCCCAGAGTCAGTCATGACTGGACCTAATGGTCAGGGGTCCCTTTACCTTTACTTACCCACCCATCTGACTGGGTTGCCCTAGCCACACTGGGCATGGCTGTAGTAAAGAATCAGGAATGTTAGAGAATCAGGAATTGTTCTTGCCGAGTCCCAGCAAGAAAGAAAAGCTGTACCTTTCTTGCCAGAAGAAGTTGGCAAAAATCGCCCTCTGTCAGAAAATTGATGGCTGAGGCACAGCAATAATTCTGGGAGTACAAGAAGACTATTCATCTCAGCGATCAGGGGAGGCTGAACCACATCAATGACAGATTTCCTTACCCCCTTTAAAGCTATAGGAACTGCCAGTCATCATTACACTTCTCTTGTAATTAACAATGAGGTATCTATTTAAACTTGTCATACATAAACCCAATGTTGTTTTAATATATATATATATATCTGCACCATCTTCTTCACATAGCAAATCGATGAAATCTGGCGTGAAATGAGATGGATCAATGAAGCACTACAATACGCACGGTACAGACAGCCGCCTGCCGGCTTGCCGGTAGCAAAGATTGTGGATCTGTCAGAAGAACCCATCCAAAAGAAGATAAGTTCAACATCGTCTCACCTCGATTGTCTTCCATCCCCGCCACCCTCGCCAGAGATGGAGACCCACCGGAGAAAAGTCTTGAGCGGTAAGGGAAAAGCTTTTTTACTCCCCTTCGGTCTAGGCAAGAACAGGGCACAATTCTCCATCACTTCTGACTCAGAAGCATGTGGGCATCGTAGGTTATGACTTGCCCAGCAACCATAAGGTTGCCTGTGTTTATATTTACCTCTCTCGCCCTGACCTAGCCACTGTGATCCACACGACGGTCACCTCCAGACTGGATTATTGTAACTCGCTCTACGTGGGGCTGCCCTTGAGACTGACCCAGAAACTCCAGCGGGTGCAGAATGCTGCGGCGAGACTCCTTACAGGGTCCTCGCCACAGGATCACATTCACCTGGTGCTATACCACTGGCCCCCGCTGGAGTACAGGATCAGGTTTAAGGTGCTGGTTTAAACCTTTAAAGCCCTATACGGCCTAGGACTCTCATACCTATGGGACCGCCTCTCCTGGTATGTCCCACGGAGGACCTTACGGTCTTCAAACAAAAACACCTTGGAGGTCCCTGGCCACAGATAGGTTAGGCTGGCCTCAACCAGAGCCAGAGCTTTTTTGGCTGTGTTTCCGATCTGGTGGAACGTTCTGTCACAAGAGACTAGGGCCCTGCGGGACTTGACATCTTTCTGCAGGGCCTGCAAGACAGAGCTGTTCCACCAGGCCTTTGGCCAAGGCACAGCCTGACCCCCTCCTTTGGTAATTCTTCAGAGAACTCTAGCCCAATGGTTGCCATCAATTTGATTTGAACTGATTTTATAATGAATTGATTTTAGAATGCTGTGTTATTTTACTGTTGTTAGCTGCTCTGAGCCCGGCTTTGGCTGGGGAGGGCGGGATATAAATAAAATTATTATTATTATTATTATTATTATTATTATTTGCCACAGGCAAATGGCTAAAAGCAGAGTGAGGAAGCCTGCTTTTAGCCATTTGCAAACACAGCGATAGAATACTGAGATCCAATCCACATACCTGTCATGTAGATCACGCACCAACACCAGCCATAGCTGTACCATTTTTTTAGGGTCCCTCACACAAATGCTGCCCGTTACACAATGAGATTGTCCATTCCATGTGGGGGAATGAGGAAACTGATGGGCACTTTTCACATGGTGACTTCTGCTAAATGATACAGGTCGGGAGTGCAAAACTTGCCACAGAGATGTCAAGATGCCTGTGGAGATGGCTAAGTAATCTCAGGGCCAACTATTGGCTTCCAGCTCAGTGTTGGCCTTCTTCATCCTGGAAGTAGAATTCTGCTTTGTCTCCTAGTATGTTGCAGCTCAGAGCTTAAGGTTCATGGAGAAATATCAATGGGAGGGAGGGTTGTGGGTTCATTTTCCTTCCAGCCTTTGACACCTCTCCTGTCTTCACATCGCCTCTCGGCTCCTCTGGCTTTCTCTTGCAGTTTGGACGGATGACTTCTCTGCATAGCTGTCAACGTTTCCCTTTTTAAAAGGGAAATTCCCTTATTCCGAATAGGATTCCTTGCAAGAAAAGGGAAAAGTTGACAGCTATGCTTCTCTGCAGCATGGGTCTAGTGATTTAGTTTAGCCGGCATTCTTCAATTGCACTCAGATGGTTTGTGCAAGGGAACAACATCTTTACAAAAAATCAAATTAAGCAAGGCTGCTAACATCAGGTGGTTATCATTGAACTAAAGAGTTTGGTACATTATCTAATGCTACAAAAAAAAGAGAGATTTTGGGCTAATTGGAAGAGCAGGCAGCAGGCAGCCGAGCTCGGAGTAATGAAGAAGAAGAAAAGGATCCCAGAACACAAATGGTTATAAAGAGATGAGCCTCAAGAACAACAAGGCCAGAACTAAGAAGGAACGTTTGGACCTGTGCTCTGCTGCCTCTTGTGGTTATCTAGTCAGAACTACAAGACTTCCCACATCAATGATGTTCTCTCAGGCTCCAAGATGACTCCATCAGCCTAGGTCAGGCATCCTCAAACTCGTCCCTCCAGCTGTTTTGGGACTACAACTCCCATCATCCCTAGCTAACAGGACCGGTGGTCAAGGATGATGGGAATTGTAGTCCCAAAATAGCTGGCGGGCTGAGTTTGGGAATGCCTGGCCTAGGTGGTCCATTGGTGTCTGCTGTCCTGAATGGATGAATTTGTCCCTTTCAGTTTCTTTTCAGGGACAAGCTGCCTAACTTATGCCCTGCTAGTTTCAATGGGTCTACTCTAAACAAGTCAAAATCTGGATATTAACCATTGTGAATACACCATTTTAGCTCATACCGTATTGGCCCAAATATAAGCCGCACCAGCATTGCCAGCAGCCTTTTCCCTTCCTTGCTCTCTCCCTTCTGGCCTTGGGGGAGAGGATGGGGAATTATGCACAGGCCGGCCGCCGCTTCCCCACGCTCCTGGCTGCATACCGTATGGTCACTAATATAAGCCACACTTTAACTTTTCATGGTCGGAATTTAGGGAAAAGGTGAAGCTTCTATTCAGGCCAATACGGTAATTTGAATTTCAAGTGCTTTAGACTTGTTGGCAGCTAAGTCAACCTAGATAGCTCCACTCCTGAAGGCTGTCTCTGTAGGCTATACTTAAGAAAAGATAGAAAGTTAAGAGGCCACCTTAGTAATAATCTTCTTATCAATATACTCCTAATCACCCTTTTACCTTAAAAGTTAAGGATTACCCAAGATAATGCCTTGGCAACCAAATATGGAACATAAGGAGAGACTTGCCCAGACTTGTTCCAGCAGGAAGCAACATATCCGAGGTGAGTTTGGGGACAGCAGAAAGGAAAGCTAATTAATTGGCCTACCCCTTTGAAGTTGCGTTGTCAAGAATCTGGAGCAAGGGTAGCCAACATGGTGCCCTCAAAATGGACTACAACACCCATCAGCTGCAGCCAGTATGGGCAGTTGTCAGGAATTATGGGAATTGTAGTCCGAAACATATGGAACCCCATTGGCTATTCCTGCTGTAGTTTGTACAGGCCCGACTTAGTATCGCGCCAAATATTTCTCCATGACAAAAAAGAAGAAGAAACTTCAGAAATCCCTCCTCCACAGCAAACTGAATATGTCAGATAGCTGTGAATTTCCAACTTATGGGGAAAGAGAGGGTAACAATGTCAACATTCATGTAAAGAAAAGTTCATCTCTGATCTAAACTCTAGGGTCTGACGGTTCCACAAACAGTCCACAAGTTTCTTTGGGGAAGCCGTTCAAATACTTGAGGTGATTTATGCTGCAGCAAGCCTGGATTTGCCACAGAGTATACAAGGAACAAGCGGGACGCGGGTGGCGTTGTGGGTTAAAGCCTCAGCGCCTAGGGCTTGCCGACTGAAAGGTCGGCGGTTCGAATCCCCGCGGCGGGGTGCACTCCCGTTGTTCGGTCCCAGCGCCTGCCAACCTAGCAGTTCGAAAGCACCCCTGGGTGCAAGTAGATAAATAGGGACCGCTTCCTAGCGGGAAGGTAAACGGCGTTTCCGTGTGCGGCTCTGGCTCGCCAGAGCAGCGATGTCACGCTGGCCACGTGACCCGGAAGTGTCTGCGGACAGCGCTGGCTCCCGGCCTCTAGAGTGAGATGGGCGCACAACCCTAGAGTCTGTCAAGACTGGCCCGTACGGGCAGGGGTACCTTTACCTTTACCTTATACAAGGAACAAGAAGCCACAGCCAATCACATCTCCATGACAAAAAAAATATACCTGCATGGTACATGTATCTACAAGCATGTACTTGCCCCATTCGCAGTGTACACTTTTAAGCGAATATTTCAAAAACTAAAGCGCAGTCCTATGCCGCAGATACTCTTACAGGAGAGTTTTAGGATTTGGTCAAAGCCCATTACATTAGATATATACCATTGCTAGTGTCCCTACACCATTGTGACCTGAGGTTTTTTCCAGTGGAATGCTACACTGGAATAGATCCCTACAGTTGATACAATTCCAGGATGCAGTGTCATGGACATAATGTGAGGGTGACAAAGGAAGGTCATAATTACACCAAATCCAATGGTCCCACTATGAAATTAAATACTGCTTTTTTATTATTATTAAAATAGGATAGGTAGCACACTTCTCATCAATTTCTTAAGCACCTCCCCTTTTAGAGTTCATTAGGCGATATCGTGTGACACCACAGGAAATCCCATCCATACATTGTTTCAAAAGGAATTAATTCAATTTAAATTGCATGATTATTGTTTTTTGCAAAACCCAATTTGCAAGAGACTGATAAATGCAAATTCTGCAAAATCCAACCAACCCATAACTGCTTTTTACTAGGTGCTATCAACTTAGTTGCCTTAGTATTCATGGAAACTAGAGCATAGGATCTGTCTTAATATCAGTCCTTTTTTTTCCTTTAAAAAAATATTTAGGGGTACTCTCATTTTCCTACTCATATTGAAATACTGCCCCTCAATGAGACCAAACTTAGATTCACAAAATGTTTAGGGGTATGCTACCCCTGTGTACCCCCAGAAAAAGCACTGCTTAATAGCATCTGTAATAAAGTATATCAACTGTTTGTCAGCATAGTCATATTTCAAAGGAGAAATTATATGGACTTCTGCTCACACTAGGTAAAGGTAAAGGTAAAGGACCCCTGGATGGTTAAGTCTAATCAAAGGCGACTATGGGGTTGCGGTGCTCATCTCGCTTTCAGGCCAAGGGAGCCAGCGTTTGCCCACAGACAGCTTTCCAGGTCATGTGGCCCGCATGACTAAACTGCTTCTGGCACAATGGAACACCGTGATGGAAACCAGAGTGCATGGAAACACCATTTACCTTTCCGCCACAGCGGTACCTATTTATCTACTTGCACTGGTATGCTTTTGAACTGCTAGGTTGGCAGGAGCTGAGACAGAGCAACAGGAGCTCAGCCCGTCGCGAGGATTCGAACCGCTGACCTTCTGATTAGCAAGCCCAAGAGGCTCTGTGGTTTAGACCACAGTGCCACCCGTGTCCCCCCTTGTTCAGACTACAAGCATTATAGAACTAGCTAGTATCACTCCTGACAAATTTTGCCCTATTACTGCATCTAATGTATGTACAGTCGTACCTTGGTTTTCAAAAAGAATGTGTTCCGGAAGTCCGTTCGACTTCTGAAATGTTCAGAAACCAACACGCGGCTTCCAATTGGCTGCAGGAGCATCCTGCATGCAATCGGAAGCCGCGCCAGACGTTCGGCTGCCAAGGCCAAGTCCGCAAACCGGAACGCCTACTTCCGGGTTTGCGGCGTTCGAGTTCCAAGTTGTTCATGAACTAAGCTGTTCGGAAACCAAGGTACAACTGTATTGGGTGTACAGCCTGCCAGTGACTCATCCGTTGTCCTCCTCTTGTTTGCAGACTCCCAGCCGTACTCGGATGAAGAAGGCTGCTCGGAAGTTTTCCTTCCAACCGACAGCGACTACGACTCTAGCGATGCTTTGAGCCCGAGGGAGCTGGATTTGGTCTATTCGTCCTCACAGGACATATCCCACCAGGCCGTGAGCTGTCTGAGCGGCAGCGCGCCGGACGTTCTCCAGATCCACGACATCAAGCCTTGCTTGACTCCCAAACAGAACTTGAGAGGGGGCGATACCTTGGAGGCTGACGTCGATCAGTCTAAGGAGCACCTACAAAGCCTCTCGCTGGGAGGAGGGCTTTCCCCGAAATGCATGGAAAAGTCAGCCAGTTTGAGACAACCCTTGAGTTTCTTGGGCAAGAAGAAGCACGGAAAGCATCAACACTCCAGCTACTTCAGCCGGCACCATCGCTGGCTGCGCGTTCACAGCGAGAGCCAGTCCATCTCCCTCTCCGAAGGTCTGTATACTCCACATCTCACACGAGCTATGGAGTTCTCGCAAGAGCCTACCTGTGGCGGCGAGCAGATAAGCATCTCCATCGACTGTCCGCGCAGCACGTTCTTACCTCACGCTACGAGCCTCCCGGAAGAAGGGAAAGGCAAATACCAGGAACTGAGGCCGAGCATCCGCAGGATATATGTGGAGTCGTACGGCACCGGCGAGGATGGTAAATCCTGGGCGCTAGGCAGCCGGCCGGTGGAACATAAAGATTTGCACATTTCCACAGGCCAGCGAATGGTTCCAGAAGATCAGTCCGGTTCCAACACGGCTGAGGTATACAGCAGCGATCTTTAAAGCTGTGCAGTGGCTCTGTTCCCCCTCAATACTGCCTTCAGGATGTGATCGCAATTATTGCAAAGGGAGGAAGAGAGAGGTCTCGCTTCAAAGCAACCTTTGCATTCTCGTCTTTGCCAGATGCAGTTCAGAGTTACCATGCATTTCTGAGGTGCAGCATGAAAAATGGGTTTGTCTCTTGGAAACATGCATGCCTGTGCAACCATCTTGAAAACAGGGAGGCTGACCCCAGATGGTTAAGGGTTTTTCTGTGCTTTTAATAGGGCAGGGAGAAAAGTTATCCAATGAGCTTTCTTTTCCCCATGTGCAAAAGGGGCTTTCAGGGAAATGAAAAACATTCGTGTCCCAAGATAATGGGCTTTCGATTATACTCAGAGAAGAGCTGCTTAAATTAACGGGCCTAAGTTGGGCAGATCCATTAATTTCAATGGGTCTGCTTTGAATAGGGTTAATGTTGGATACAGCTCCATTTGCTGCCTGAGGAGGAACAGCAGCAATGTGAGCCAAACACACATTATTATTATTATTATTATTATTATTATTATTATTATTATGATTAAGATTTATATACTGCCCTATACCCACAGGTCTCCATTTGCTCCTCCATTTGCCCCACCGCTTTTCCACAAGAAAACCCAGTATTTTGCGCCGAATTGGAACAAATGGCAATCGGGTTTTCTGCGGATTGCCGTTTGTTCCTATTTATCACTAAAGAGTAGGTTTTCCGGGGGGAAAGCAGCAGGGCAAAGGCAAAACCACTCAGACACATGCACAGAAAGTGTGGGAGAAGCAGAAAACTCCTCAGGCCCGTGCTTTCCAGACATAGGAGAAATAGAGAGGTGGATGAGTATGGTGTGTAATGTGCGAGGCCAGTCGATTTATTTTGGTACCTGAAACTGAAAAATCCAGAGCCTTTTCCCCTCCCTGGCATAACAATAAATTAAATGGCTAGCTCACCCAAAATCAGCTGCCAAAGACAGTCACTTCACTTGGCTTCATGGTAGTGTTTATCCTGCAAGAAAAAAAGGGGGAGTGAGAGCTCTCTCTTTTTGCCTTCTTTCCTACTTCTAGTGTTCCCAGCCCCAATCAACTGCTGATTAGCTGCCATTTTTTGTTTCAAGGTTACTCTTCTTTCCTAGCCAAAGTGTTGCACCATCACATAGCAAATCAGATTTGGGCTGTGTGATGTCCCAGAGGGCAGGAGGGCAACTCACGCGGTGCTGATAGCATTTGATGGTGTTGGTGACCTCATTGTGTGGCCCAATATGATTGGCTACAGGACATGGTCATTGGTGTTAGGACAGAAAAGGCTGGCTTGAAGAATGAACCGGTGCCAGCGGTGCAGCCGATTGGTGCTACGAAGTGGCACACTAAGGGAAGGGGGATAAAGAGGGTACCCATTTTGAGCTGGGGGGGGGGGAGAAATGTTCTCTCTTCAGTGTGCCCCCATAGTGTGGGTGGGAGGAATCACACACAAAGATCTCCCCAAACGTTCATTGAGAAAGACAGTGCTTTGGGGAGAGGGTAGTAAAACGGTCGCGCAAAGCATTCCTGTTTCAACTAAGCCCTAACTTTTGATATTTGCATGTCTGGGAGCAGCTGTAGAGGGAGAGGAATTCCTTTGGGTCATAGCTACTCTACGGTGTTCAGCTAGCTGCTGCTGCAGATGATTTTCTTCACCTTACAAGTCTACCGTTCCCAAAGGTCTTTGTGGGGGACCAGGACAGTTAAAAGCGATACTGAATCAAAAGAGGTTTGCAATCTACATATTGCTTCTGCGACAGGGGTAGAATTGGCAATTCTGTTTGTAGGATGCGTGCGAGCTTCTCCTTCGCATCTCAAAAGGGGTTTGTTAGGCAATGGGGTTTGATGGCTTATTCCCATAAAACATGCAGGATAAGAGAGATGATTTTTCTCACCAACCATGGACCAATCCAGAAAACTGAAGTGTTGTATTCTCTATGGTGTTGGAGCAAAAGGCATTTTGAAAACCACGATTCTTAACCTCCGTAGTTTGCCCTCAGAGACCAAACTTTAAAACTTTAAAATATAAGTGTACCTCAAAACTCATGCCCAAGTTCGTACAAGATTCTAGCTGCTGTGTGGCCCCACACAGAAACCCCGTGGGCACAGTGACCTTGGTCCAAAATTCTCGCTCTACACCCCTGGAAATCTGAGCTTTAACTCATTATTACATAGGACATTTTGGATCATGAAGCAATCTATGAAGTGAAATGAAGGGTGAAATTAATCTCAGTTAAGTCTCTGTACTAAGCTGAAAATAGAGGGAAAACATCTAATAATGTTCATTTCGGAATTACAAACTAATCTTCCCCGGTAAAAACAAGCTAAAAACATGGATCTTTTAGCCAAATTAACACACCCAACTTGTGTGTTTTCCCCCCTGCCCTCCCCCATTTTGCTGATGTTATAGTTACTGTACAAACAAAAGATGAAATTTTCATTTTATTCTGTTTCATTTTAATACAGTGGCCTCGTCTGGATGACACATTTAAAGCTGTATCGTACCACTTTAAACAGTCATTGCTTCCTCCAAAGAATCCTGAGAACTGTGGTTTGTTAAGGGGGTGCTGTGAGAAGGAGACCCTAGAGAGCCTGGGTATTGTAGGCAGGGAACTCTGGGAACTGTAGTTCTGGGGGGATTGGGGGTCCCAACTCTCAGCACCCTTTACAAACTGCAGCTCCCAGGATATTTGCAGGGAAGTCACGACTGTTGAAAGTGATATGGTTCTGCTTTAAATACAGGTGGCCCTGCATCTTGCATAAACTTCTTTAAAGACCAGGCTTCACCTAGGGCTGATGTTAAGCACTTTTTGAGAGAGTGGAAGCTATCGTTATAGAAACATTGCTGTGCGTAGTATGCAGTGGCGTAGCATGGGGGGTGCAGGGGGGCCGGCCGCACCAGGCGCAACATCTGGGGGGCGTGCTCGCACTCGCAGCTCTCTGCCCCTACCTGGCTCACTCACTCTCTCTCACTGCAGTGCTGGCTGTGCGAATCCGAGCCGAGCCACCGGGTCGCCGCCCACTGTGGAGGGGAGGGTGCCAGGCATGCGGTGCGGTGCGGAGAGAGAGCGAGGAACTATCTGGGGGAGGGACAGTGCAGCGGGGGGGCGGCGCAAATTACTTGCCTTGCCCCGGGTGCTGACAACCCACGCTACGCCACTGGTAGTATGCCAGTTTCTTTTGGCCCATTGGTACTGGTCGTACAGGTCTTGGAGGCTTATGAGCTATCACAAACCTTGACCCCTTGTTAACCAGAGATTATGGTATGATGAATGAATGCAGCATTTCTGATGCTGTTGGACTGCAGTTCCCATTATCCATTCCCACTGGGCATACTGACTGCAGCTGATGGGAGCTGGAGTCTGAAGGGCCACCGTTTCTCCTTCGTACAAACGGTACTGTTGGTTTTATCACCAAATTATGTGCGAGGACCAGATGATCAGGGTAGGGAGGACATACCCTCCAACATTTCTCCAGTGAAAATAGGGACATCTCATTCCAGAATGACCATTTTACTATTTATACCCCACTCATCTGACTGGGTTGCCCCAGCCACTCTGGGCAGCTTCCAACATATATAAAAACATAATGAAACATTAAACATTTTTTTAAAAAACTTCCCTATACAGGGCTGCCTTCAGATGGCTCAGGGGTCAAATAACTCCATACCCTCCAACATTTCATCAGTGAAAATAGGGACATCCTAAGGAAAAGCAGGACATTCCAGGGATCAAATCAGAAACTGGGACAGCTTCTCTAAAACAGGGACGTCCCTGGAGATTAGGGACACTTGGAGGGTCTGGGAGAGAGGTGTGTCAGTTTTCCAGTGCAATGGTGGATGCTAAGTCTGAAAAAAACCCTACTGCCTGAAACCATCCCCTGTGCCGCCCCGTCCCGAATTTTGATATGAGTATTCCCTACCTTGCTGTATGCACACATATTTGTTGAAAATTCAAAGTGTTCAGATACTTGATATTTGCATTTGATATCAAATGGCATTTGACTTTAATTCTTTGGATTTGAGCGTTGATACTGGGCAATACATGATGGCTGGGAAGCAACAGCATTTCACGTTTGATAGTATTTTGGCAGTTTGTAGGATTTCTTACTTAAACCTTACTAAGCTCAGAACAGTCAGGACAGGCCAACATTATATTTAAAGATGCAATACTATGCACACTTATTGGAGAGCAAATCCCATTAAACTCCGCAGAACTTACTTCTGGGTCGACATGCCCAGGAGTGCACTGCATAGCTGTCAGAGCCTAAGATTAAAATTTCAAAGTAGAAACAGTCAGAATTCAGAAGGCAAAATTACATTTCAACAAACTCCGGGTGTTTACTAGTTTCAGCGCTAGGGGTTGCTAATTGTCCTCTTGCACCTTGCAATTTAATGACATAGGCACGCTCCCTGAAGTTATGGATACATACAAGGAAGATCAAGAAAGATATGGTCCTGACAAGCTGTTCCGCAATTCTGACTAAAAGCTGATAAATCAACATGCTTCAGTTTAAGTGAAATGAATGACACTGCAATGAAAGCCACTAAGCTGGGTTGAATCACATAAACGTGGGCTTAATCCTATCAGAGCCCTCACGTATCTCTAGATCACAAGAGCTCCCAAATTAATTCTCGGCCTAATATTCAGTTTTCATGTATAACTAGCTAGATTTGCACCCATCATTCATTGCTGTCAGGCTGGCCCACTTACTGAAATCCCGGCTCAAATACTGTCCAGTTAAAAACACCCCTCTCTGTTTGCCTTCTGAATTAACTACTACACATTCATTAATGATTGGGTCATTTTGCATGCATGCATGTGTAGATACAGCAAAGGCACCCCACACAGAAAGCTATAAATTACTACTTCATTGCTGAAGTGTAAATATTTTTAAATGGAGCCAATGAAAGATTCGAAGTGGTGGGGAGGAGGGGGAGGGGGAGAGGGGCTTCGTGTATATAGGGAATGGAATGTTTTATCCCGAACGTTTACGCTTCGGGTATTTAAAGAGAAATGTTTTGGAAAGAAATGGTGCATCTATCTGTTGCATGTGTTACACACACCAAAAAAAAAAAAAATGTACAAAGTTGCTGGTCAACTCTTTTTGAACACATGGCTTGTGACTGTTATGTAATAAATATATATATATACACATACATACATACATACATGTATGTATGTATTTATTTATATCTCCAGTGCCGCCTTACCAACAACAAGGCTGTAGTGTGTTTGAAAAAGATGCTGTGCAGCTTAGAGGCTTCTAAGGTTCTGAATTCAGAGTTTCTGCAAAGTGTCAAACTTTGCCATCAGCAAAATATATTTTTAGAACAGGCCCGTGTGTGTGTCTGTGTGTGGTTGCAGAGGCAAGTTCCTCCATGGTGGGGTTCCTTCTCGTTTCAGTCATTGTGCTCTTTTACTTGGTACAGCAGGAAAAGGGGATGCCTCATCTTCTGATGTGGTGTCACAACGGCAGATTTCCCCTGTGCCGATAGAGTAGCGAGAAGCTCAGTTGTTGGCTTCTGCTCACGATGCCCTCTTCAAAACAACAAGAAGGCTGGGTACCTTCATGGTGTGCCAAGACCCATACCATGACAATATGGCCTGGATTCCTTACTCTTGTTCCGGGCAGGAGCTGAGCACAAACTAAGGTTCAGAAGAACAAGGAGATAGTTAATCCACTGTGAAAGAGATCACTAACTCTGCTGGAAGGTAGAAACACACTGTTTCAAAGTGGGAGACAGGCAGTGCTATTTTTCTAGAAAAATAGGTGCTGGAACTCACCATGAACGCCTCCCTTGTTCTCTTATAGTGGCAATGGCGCCCACCTGAAAGGTGCTGGAACTGAGTTCCGGCGAGTTCCGCCTGGAACTAAAGCTCCGGAGACAGGCATCCTGAGAAGATGCAAGGCCTGCGTCTTTCATTCTGCCTTCTCCTGGCTGCATGAAAACAAATACTGCAGTATTCTGTGAGCCCTACTACCACCATCAGAACCAGCCTGCCCATGAGGCAGACTGAGGCAGCCACCTCAGGCTGAGGAACCCCACAGCTAGCTACCCCATGGCGCAACCACAACCACCCCTCCCTGCCACCAGAGAAGCAAGGAGAAGCTGTGATGGCCACTTCTGGTGAGATCTTGCTGGAAGCCACCACTGTGCAACCCTAGTAAGTGAAGCTTTCTATAGCGGGGGAGGGGTGTCACCTTCCTGTTTCACCTCAGGTGGCAAAACAGGACTGGCTGTCCCTGCACCCACCACTCCCAGCCCACTTTTTCAGGGTCCCTCAACTGGTCCGTGCAGTGCAAGGAGCATGGACGTGAGGAGTCAAGAGCGACACAAATCTTCTCCACCCAACACTTATCTAGGAAGCAGGGAGAGAACTCTCTGATTTCTTCCTCTTTTTTTGTCCCACTTCAATTGGAGCAATTTGTTGCACTCTGCCCCATTTCCTCCCCACCCCCTTACAGGTGTTGACTCTGACTAAAGGTTTTGGCCCTCTGTTCAGGATACGGAAATTATATTTTATTACCATGTTACTTATATGTCAAATTTGTGCTCTAGATGGCTGGCAGCATCATAGCTGTCAACTTTTCCCTTTTTTTAAGGGCAATTCCCTTATTCCGAATAGGATTCCTCACAAGAAAAGGGAAAAGTTGACAGCTACTGGCAGCCTGTTTTATGAAACACAACACTCTCTTGGCAGAACGATGGGGCTCCTGGCTTCCCCCTCAGAGAAAACACCATCTAAAGTGAAATGCGTGAGACAGATTCAGTGCTAGAGTCGTCTTGACTACAAAATCAGTCCCATTGGTTGCTTGAGATGACGATATTCATAGGGTTACCACGGAACCAGCAAGGGATTCCATAGATGTACCCAGAATCCTTTGCGGTTCCACAGAGGATGCTGGTTCCAGTTGCTCAGGATGCAAAGTATATTGGGCTGACCCGATTTAATGCCGTCCGGCCTTGTTTGTATATAGCAAGTTGCCTGTTTTTATTTTTTTCTTGTCCTTGTTCCTATTCTTATTGTAACTTGTTGCTATCCATGCAACTGAGTGTAAGTTTAAAAGTCTCAACTTTGGTACATTAAAATGCACAATTTTGTGTGCTTAAAAACTCTGTACATACACAGGTGCACAATAGATACTGTGTTAAGTGTCCTCTGGGGATTTTGCATCCCGAACAATATTTTCCTGTATACATTGCTGAAAACAAAACAGAAAATGTTTTAAAATACTGTTGTTATCTCTTGTGCCTCTTGACTTGTGTTTTGGAAAGAGGCTGGCTCTTAATTAACACTAAATATGAAATGAATCTAATTTTCGACAACATGTATTTTTGATACCTTCAAATGTATGAAATGCTATTTTAAAGAGAGAAAAATTGATCAGCCTAAGAAATGTTAAATCTATTTGAGTGAATTGTATTCATAGCCATAAAGGTTGTTAGTTTTTTTGTTTTTAAATTGAATTTTATTTTCTGACTATTAAGATATCTTGAGGCAGGAGCCTTTTGAAGTTTTTAAGACATGAAATGCCGTTTTAATTCTTGTTTGAAATGCATTTTCAGTTTATTTTTCTTTCCACTGTTTAAGGAAATATACAAGAATGGATTCAGTTCTCAGATCATTTAACCTTTGCAAATCCTCTTTCATTTTCATAGGATTTGCTCTGATGTTTATCGAATTGAGCTGCAGGTTACCATATATACTAATGCACCATCCAGTGATTAATATGGGTGGATGTGAGTTGTTGACTGGCCCTCTCTGCAGACATCCTAGTGCACAGCATATTTGACTTGATCTGAACAACAAGAAACTGTATAGCCACTGCTTAATTTTCCTCTACTGCTACATAGAAGCCAACTCCTAGGAGCTGATGTCCGTACAGGCCCCCCAATAAAATATTTGAGGACACGGGCCCCCACTAAGCATTGTCATTCAAATTGTGTCCATGTGCCATGTCTTGTGATTGATTATGCAGTGGGGGGCTTATCTGCCTCCACCCAAAAAATATTATTCAAGTTGGCACCCCTGACCTGGTGCTGACCTTTAAATCCCTAAATGGCCTTGGTCCTGTATACCTGAAGGAGCATCTCCACCCCCATCATTCAGCCCAGACACTGAGGTCCAGCTCCAAGGGCCTTCTAGCGGTTCCCTCACTGCGAGAAGTGAAGCTACAGGGAGCCAGGCAGAGGGCCTTCTCAGTAGTGGCACCCACCTTGTGGAACACCCTCCCACCAGATGTCAAAGAGAAAAACAACTACCAGACTTTTAGAAGACATCTGAAGGCAGCCCTGTTTAGGGAAGCTTTCAATGTTTAATACACTATTGTATTTTAATATTCTGTGGAAAGCCGCCCAGAGCGGCTGGGGAAACCCAGCCAGATGGGCGGTGTATAGATAATAAATTATTATTGTTATTATTATTATTATCATTATTACCAGTTGTTGTACCCAGCAGTACAATAGATGGTATTTTTTCCCTTAGGCGCTGGCCCTCTCTGAAGAATAAACTTAAATTATTTGTGGCATACCTGTTAATTGCAAAATTTATTATTGTTGTTGTTGTTATTATTATTATTATTATTATTATTATTATTATTATTACCACTGAGCTGTGGTTCCCACCCACATACCCTCCAATATTTCTCCAATGCAAATAGGGACGTCCTATTCAATAATAATAATTAATGATGATGATGATGATGCCCCACTCATCTGACTGAGTTGCCCCAGCCACTCTGGGCAGCTTCCAACAGTCCACCTGAAAATGCCATGGAATGAAATGAAATTGGCCATCACAGGAATATCTTCACCGGGTTCCAAACTGGGGGTTTGTGCGTCAGTATATATGGTAACAAACATTCCATACTGAAGTCACCTTACAATATGAAGTCTCCCAGGCAGAACCCAAGTGCCCAGGCTCCACCAAACCACCATTAAGAGCACTGAAGCACATTGGGCGGCTTTGATGTGCGAGAACAGATTTCACAACAACAACAGAAAGGGCAGCCAAGGAGTCTTGGGCCAAAGCCAAAAGAATTCTAACAATATTGTGTGCCCTTCCTTGAGCTTTTAATTTCCAAAGATGACAGCTTTGTTGCATGTAGCAAAAACAGGGGAAAAAAACACCATTTATCGTAGCACAAAGGTGATTTAACAACCCCCCCCCCCAAAAAAAAACCAGGCCACTAAAACTAAAACAAAAAAACCACCTTTTTTGTGCATGTGTTTTTATTGGCTTTGGTGCATTTATGCATGGACCATGATGGATTGGGGGGCCTGGTTGGGTTGTATATCTTTACCGGTGCTTATGATTTCTTCTTTGCATAAGAAGTCATTGAGGTGAGCATTTACAACTACAATCTGAATTGTCATGTCTTGCTGTGAAGGAAGGCCTGTTCCGTTTTCCAACTGCCTCTGTGTCGTACACTGAAACGCTTTAAAAAACAACTGGAGAGGGGGGGGAAACCAACTGTGAAATGGACCTGTTTTAACAGCATGTTTGTGATTTGCTCTTATGACAACAACCGCCGTTTGACTTTTCCGTTCTCAGATTCCAAATGTGTCGTCTTCTCCTGGTTAAAATGTTGCCTTTCCTTAATGATCCTTATTTTATTTTTTATTTTGTCTTCAAATAATAAAATGAAAACCTTTAAAAAAACAAACCATACACAAGGATATTTACATTGCTTTATTAGCATGCTTTCTAAACTCTGCATTGTTTTTTTAATGGATTCTGGTCACCTCCAGATTGTCGGTATTTTGAAAGAGGGATTCAGTCACATACCGGAAATTTAGATTTGTGCAGTTCATGAGGATTAAAGCATTCTGTTCCTCTAGCATTGTGTTTCCTGAATGGGGGTTCTCCAACTGTTTTCGGACAACAATTCCCATCATCCCTGACCACTGGTCTTGCTAGCTAAGGATGATGGGACTTGTATAAGGATAGGGGTTTACAAATAATTCATATCTGAGTCCCCCCCCCTTTTAAAATTAATTTATATTTTCTTCCTTTCCCTCCCTCCCAGAAACTAGCCAAGCCCTCAGATCTCCTTCAGGAATGGGGAATCTGTGGTCTTCAATATCTTTTGGGATATGAACCCAAATAAGCCCCAGTCAGCATGACCAGATGGTCAGGGATGATGGGTTTTGTAGTCCAACAGCATCTTGAAGTCCACAACTTCTCCAACTTTGATCTGGTGGAATGAGACATCAAGTAGAGGCATTAACAACTTCGTTTTGCACTAAAAGGTGTTTCGGCATTCTTAAGAAAAGGATAACGTCTTCAAACACATGTACTAGGATGGTGTTGTGAGTTGAGGACCCGCCACCCACTTAGTGATAAATAAGACACAAGGACACATGTATTTTAGGTTAATGGGCTAAAGAAGGCCACAACTTTATTGGTTACAGCATGTGGGTGGTATTGGCTTAGGCATTGGATCAATCAATCTATACATGACTCCACCCCGCTCAGCGGGGAGTCATTTTAGGGTTAACAACCAGTGGGAGGAGCTTGCAAATACAACTGGAAACATCCTCTGATGTCACTGGGGGTCATGCCATGGCCCTAGCCACCAGCAGGGTAAAGGACAAGATCTATGACGGCTGGATCCCTTTAACGGAATACCCAAAAGGTGAGGGGTAGGTGATGGCCACAACCTGCCCTTCAACACGCCACACATATTCCAATGCCTAACCGGCAATACCCAAAAAGTTGTGACGATTTGCTACAAGGTAGGCGAAAAACCAAGAGGCTGGTGCCAATTTGCCAAAGGGATCAAAATTCCTATCAGGCCCCATGGGCAACCAAGACAACCTACCAATGTCCATAGCAAGGTCAAAGCATAAAGGTAAAGGTAAAGGGACCCCTGACCATTAGGCCCAGTCGTGACCAACTCTGGGGTTGCGGCACTCATCTCACTTTATTGGCCAAGGGAGCCGGCATACAGCTTCCGGGTCATGTGGCCAGCATGACTAAGCCGCTTCTGGTGAACCAGAGCAGCGCACGGAAACGCCGTTTACCTTTCCGCCAGAGCAGTACCTATTTATCTACTTGCACTTTGACGTGCTTTCGAACTGCTAGGTTGGCAGGAGCAGGGACCAAGAAATGGGAGCCCACCCCATCGCGGGGACTCAAACCGCCGACCTTCTGATCGGCAAGTCCTAGGCTCTGTGGTTTAACCCACAGCACCACCCACATCCCAGGTCAATGCATAGATATGACCTAAAGGGAGGGTGGACGGGTGATCCAACAAATTCAGGAAGCAGAATGGGGGCACAGTGCCGCCGCAACAGCTTAAATGCAGCTAAACCCCGCCCCCCAAGCCAGCCCTATTGGCTAGCTGAACGGCAAGGCAAGGCAGCTGGGATAGCTGACACAGGGGGCCGAATACGCCCCCCCCTGCCGACGCAGATACCGGCTCCCACTCACAACTCCTCCTCTCTGGTAGGAGGAGAGGTCTTATTGAACCAGAGGCCCAAGTAAGGTAAAATGAGGAAGCCCATTTATTAGAGAACCCATTCTCTGTATCCAGAAAGGGAAATGGCACAAAGCAAATCAATTATCATGGCCGTAACTGTAATGAGACCAGGAAATGAGGCATGTCTAACTGAGTCTCATTCATGCATTAGGGAATACGGTAGTTATTGCTGGGTGCTCTGTTGTAGCTAGAGCAAACTTGGCATGTCCAATTCCTGGAAATTTTGTAATTTTCCATATTCATTTACTGGATTGGTTCTATCTTTGCAGCTCATAGGGAAGATGTGAAATAGATGTGCCTATATATTGTCAAAGCTGCTAAACAGTTGATATATCCAAATGATTGCAGATATGCTCCAGGTTTTCCCTATGGGCAGCCTTCCACAATACCATTATCTAGGGTGGAAAGAGTTCATAATCTGAGGGCAAGGAAGCAGGGCAGTTTAGTGGCCGCTTACTGGGGTTTTAAAAAGTCTTTTTCACACGCTCAGAAACACTCTCCTCTATACTATCACACATGGAATACACAGCTGAACATTGGCTGAGACTAAGCTCTGCAGGCAATCCATAGCTCCACTATTTATCGAGGGTGGATATTACAGTGGTACCTCGGGTTACATACTCTTTAGGTTACATACGCTTCAGGTTACAGATTCCACTAACCCAGAAATAGTGCTTCAGGTTAAGAACTTTGCTTCAAAATGAGAACAGAAATCGTGCTCCGGCAGCAGGGCAGCAGCAGGAGGCCCCATTAGCTAAAGTGGTGCTTCAGGTTAAGAACAGTTTCAGGTTAAGTACAGACCTCCAGAACGAATTAAGTACTTAACTCGAGGTACCACTGTATAGAAGGAAAGAGGCAATATTCTGTTTCATATTCCAGAATGGCTAAAGAACAAGCAACAGGAAAGTAGCCATGTTAGTCTCCTGCAATAAAGCGACCTTAATTCTTATAACTCCTAGCACTAAAATCCAAATCTAGGCTCTTACTGAGAGAGGGCACCCCATTGCAAAGGTTTCCCTTCAGGGATTTCTGCCATTATTGGTTCCATGAAGAAGACCTTATCCCCTCTCAACTGACATGGATGAGGGGAAAGGGGGACACTTATTCACCTGTGGTGAGAATGTACCAGGGCAAGCCAATTCTGAGTTTGGTTGTTCTGAGTCTCTGGTATAAATAGCAAGCTTTTGGTCCCTGGCCCTATGTCGGCGTTGCATTTGGATGAAAGCGAACAGAAACCCTTGGTGCATCCGTGAAGAACTAGTATCACTGTTGATGTCAGCTGGTCGGATGGAGGGGACTAGATGGTAGAAGGCAGTAGAAGGGCCCACAAAGGAAAGATGGTGGGCCAAAGAGTGGGCAGTAGATTTGGGGGAACACTTGACACATCACTGTAGAGGTGTAACTAAGCAGGATTGGTTTTGAAACTGTATGATTGCAATTTGTAATAGTATTAATAGTCATAGTAATTTATTATTTGTACCCCGCCCATCTGGCTGGGTTTCCTCAGCCACTCTGGGCGGCTTCCAACAAAGATTAAAAATACATTAAAATGTCACACATTAAAAACTTCCCTAAACAGACTGCCTTCAGATGTCTTCTAAAAGTCAGATAGTTGTTTATTTCCTTGACATCTGATGGGAGGGCGTTCCACAGGGTGGTGCCACTACCAAGAAGGCCCTCTGCCTGTTTCACTGTAGCTTAGCTTCTCGCAGTGAGGGAACCACTAGAAGGCCCTTGGAGCTGGACCTCAGTGTCTGGGCAGAACGATGGAGGTGGAGACGCTCCTTCAGGGATTCTGGGCCGAGGCCGTTTAGGGCTTTAAAGGGCTTTAAAGGTCAACACCAACACTTTGAATTGTGCTCGGAAACGTACTTGCCAGTTTTAAGAACAGAAACAGCATCTCCTAACAACCCCCGGTGATTCACACCATGCTATGGAGAGAGTAGCCTCAGGGTGCTTGGTATAATAATAATAATAATAATAATAATAATAATAATAATAATAATAATAATAATAATAATTTATTTATTTATACAGGACTGCCTTCAGATGTCTTCTAAATGTCAAGTAGTTGTTTATCTCTTTGACATCTGATGGGAGGGTGTTCCACAGGGCGGGCGCCACTACCAAGAAGGCCCTCTGACTGGTTCCCTGTAGCCTCACTTCTCACAATGAGGGGACCACCAGAAGGCCCTCCGTGGGGGTGGAGACGCTCCTTCAGGTATACTGGGCCGAGGCCATTTAGGGCTTTAAAGGTCAGCACCAACACTTTGAATTGTGCTTGGAAACATACTGGGAGCCAATGCAGATCTCTCATGACCAGTGTTTTATGGTCCCGGTGGCTGCTCCCAGTCACCAGTCTAGCTGCCGCATTCTGGATTAATTGCAGTTTCCGGGTCACCTTCAAAGATAGCCCCACGTAGAGCACTTTGCTGTAGTCTCTCTCTCTCTCTCTCTCTCTCTCTCTCTCTCTCTCTCTCTCTCTCTTCAACACACACTTTTAAAGAGATGGACATGTAATTCTCTACACATGTGATGGGCTCCCTTGGTTGTACCATGGAGGCTGTGGCAGCGGTTACAGATAAAGAGATTTTAGCGTGGAACAGGATTCACAGCAACATTCCAAGGCTTGTTCATAAATCCATTCCAGATTGCATTTCAAAACAAGCATTGTTAATGTTAAGAGGATATGTTGTGGTTACATTTTATTGGAGCTGTAGCTTGATTAAATAAATCTTAGTGGGTTAATCATCAATCAGTTGCATGTATATAGGGTCACATATGCGTAAAATCAAGACCTCTTGTGAAAAATGAATTCATTCGAACAACACTTGCTGGCGTTTAACTTTCGTACTTGCATGGTGGAAGGGGTTAAGATTTTAGTACCATTCCCTGCTACTGCTTTCCCCCAGCAGCTAGGGGTGCACTGCCTCACTATAGGGAGGCGAGAAGAAAACGTTAAGAACTGGATCACACCAATGGCCTTAGGCATGCTGGCTTTGCTATAGATCACAGTTCTAAATATATATCCACTTCTTAAAAGTGGCAGAGCTTCCTTAACATGAAGTCTTTTAACACCGTGCCAGAAGAGTGGGCTGAGGAATATTGAACAATCCAGAAATTGAAGTCTCAACTGCAGAGCAGTGTAATGTATGTATGTATTTGTGCGCATGTGTGCGCATGCATATTTATGTGAGATTGAAGTTGCCAGTTCAGAGGATTTAAGATCTGAAGAAGACTCAGCTTGCACTGGAAGAAAAGAAGAGGTGAGAAGGGATTATGTCTGCTTCCCAGCAGAGGGAATGGTCAGTGGACCAGTGGAGGGAATGATTCTGTCCCTCCTTGAAGGAAAAGATCATCCTCTCATCCAGGGATAGGTGGATTCAGTTTCAGGTTCTCTCTCTTCCGCATTTTGCCAGTCTTATCTTCAGTTCTCCACATTTCAATATCAGTTTGGAATTCATCAGGATTTTCATGTGGATTTCTCCTAAATATTCATATTTTTATATGAAACGTACACATTTTTGCAAAGCACTTTTTGACAAAACAATGCATTTGTTGTTGTTTAGTCATTTAGTCGTGTCCGACTCTTTGTGACCCCATGGACCAGAGCACGCCAGGCACTCCTGTCTTCCACTGCCTCCCACAGTTTGGTCAAACTCATGTTAGTAGCTTCAAGAACACTGTCCAACCATCTCGTTCTCTGTCGTCCCCTTCTCCTTGTGCCCTCCATTTTTCCCAACATCAGGGTCTTTTCCAGGAAGTCTTCTCTTCTCATGAGGTGGCCAAAGTATTGGAGCCTCAGCTTCACGATCTGTCCTTCCAGTGAGCACTCAGGGCTGATTTCCTTAAGAAGGTTTGAAGAGAGAGAGGTTTGATCTTCTTGCAGTCCATGGGACTCTCAAGAGTCTCCTCCAGCACCATAATTCAAAAGCATCAATTCTTCGGCGATCAACCTTCTTTATGGTCCAGCTATCACTTCCATACATCACTACTGGGAAAACCATAGCTTTAACTATATAGACCTTTGTCGGCAAGGTGATGTCTCTGCTTTTTAAGATGCTGTCTAGGTTTGTCATTGCTTTTCTCCCAAGAAGCAGGTGTCTTTTAATTTTGTGACCGCTTTCACCATCTGCAGTGATCATGGAGCCCAAGAAAGTAAAATCTCTCACTGCCTCCATTTCTTCCCCTTCTGTTTGCCAGGAGGTGATGGGACCAGTGGCCATGATCTTCGTTTTTTTGATGTTGAGCTTCAAACCATATTTTGCGCTCTCCTCTTTCACCCTCATTAAAAGGTTCTTTAATTCCTCCTCACTTTCTGCCATCAAGGTTGTGTCATCTGCATATCTGAGGCTGTTGATATTTCTTCCAGCGATCTTAATTCCGGCTTGGGATTCATCCAGCCCAGCCTTTCACATGATGATAAAACAATGCATTACCTTCACAATTTGCATGCATTTAAATGCACACATACATTTTTGCATACATTGCTTGGTTGGAGAAGTACATTGCAAAATTCAGGCATGCAAATTTCGACGCAGAGCTGTGTATCAGTTCGCGTAGTGTTATGCAAAGTGCAAATATATTTTTTCTTGTCAGACTTTGATGAACTTTACAAGCATAGCAGGTCCTTCTGAGGAGACGGAGCCTGCCAATTTCAGACAAATAGTTGCAGAGGTTTGAAAGGTATGTTTTTTAAACAACAACAACAAACCAGTATTGTTTTGTTCTCTTCTGTTTGATTTGCACCATCTGTTTGATGTGGGCAGAAAACATAAATGACAACTGATGAATGGGTAAAATCCTGCGTCTGCAGTGTGGGTTGACTATTGGGTAACTAAATGCAGTTCTATAGTTGTCTCCTTAGAAGTCCCAATGGGGCTTACTCCAGAGTAAGTGGCCATAGAATGCTGCCCTCTGTTACACACACACACTGTTATGAGCAGAGGTGTGGTCATCTGGTGTCACAAGGCACCATTGACCCATTATTATTTTTGAGAGCTGGATCCCCTATGTCAGCATTTGGATTTGAGCTACTTTGGCTACTTGCCTCAGACTCATGTCTCATCCAAATGAACAGCTATACAAATTAACTGTCTTGAGTATATCTTGATACAGAAGGGTGGGGTATCATAGATAGAAATAAATCAAGTCAAATAAATTAGGCACAAATAAGCATGGAAGTTCTTAAAATGCCAAACTCTTAAACCAGTAAGGTGAGATATATATATATATATATAGATATATATATGGGAGAGAGCAAGAAGTAATATTCTATAAAATATTATAGACATATGAGCTCCGTTTATCAATGTTTGGAATGAAAAAATCCATTTCCATACTCAAACTATACAGTTTATGAATACAGTCATACCTTGGGTTGAAGTTGCTTCAGGGTGAGTGTTTTCAGGTTGCGCTCTGCGGCAACCCGGAAGTAACAAAACACGTTACTTCCGGGTTTCACTGCTCACACATGCAGAGATGCTCAAAATGATATCACAAGCATGCGCAGAAGCAGCGAATCGCGACAGGCACAGACGCGGGTTGCGTTCGCTTTCAGGATGCGAATGGGGCTGCGGAATGGATCCTGTTCATATCCAGAGGTACCACTGTACTTCTTTATTTAATATTTTTGAGGAAAATAAAATAGTAAATACATTTTTGAAAAAAAGCAAGGTGCAAAAAAAAAATCAAAAAATCAATCTGAGTTGCATGCCTTTTAAGGCATCGTACCACCAGAGATGTCCAACCGGTCGACCATGATCGACAGGTGGATCGATTGTGTGATCCTTTTTGTCCGCAGCAAAAAAAGGGGGGGCAGTGAATGTCTCTGCCCCCTGGGCCCCTCGTTCTTTCCCTCCGTCGTGTCCAGTGGGCGGTCTTTAGGCGTATTCTTTAGCGTTGCGTGTGTATGTTAGCATCCAATGTCCTGCTGAGTGGTTTAATCCCCCCCCCCCTTATAAGTAAGTACCTGAGCAACTGACTGCAATTTTCCCAAAAAAAGCTCAACAACTCTGGGCAAAGCTCTTCCTCCACACACACGCTGGCCCTCCCTCCAATGACAATGGGTAGGTCAACATCCTTTTTTTCAATACTGGGAGTAGATCGCAGTGTCTTGGGAGTTGGACGTGCCTGCAATAGACTATGAGATGCTTTGCAGATAACTTATTGGTGCAAAATTCTGAGCGCAGTTTTCCTATGTCTGTTCATCCAATAGCCTTCAAACAGGAAAGTGAGGATTGGCCCCAAAGATACCATCATACAACAAAGCCTTTTCCTTCAACCTTGGCCATGGAAGAAAAAGAAGAAGAAGAGTTTGGATTTGATCTCCCGCTTTATCACTACCCGAAGGAGTCTCAAAGCGGCTAACATTCTCCTTTCCCTTCCTCCCCCACAACAAACACTCTGTGAGGTGAGTGAGGCTGAGAGACTTCAGAGAAGTATGACTAACCCAAGGTCACCCAGCAACTGCATGTGGAGGAGTGGGGAAGCAAACCCAGTTCACCAGATTACGAGTCTACCGCTCTTAACCACTACACCACTCTGGCTCACTGGAGTCACCTGCTGCCACCATGCGCATCATCAAGTGCGCTGACCACAAACCAGGCATGGTCACCTCAGTGTACTGCCTTTGCCAGTGGACTAAATAACAGTACACCTTAAATTATTATTATTATTATTATTATTATTATTATTATTATTATTGGAGTGGTACTGAAAAGTTTTAGTGTACGAAAAAGCAGAATGGGTGAGCCGAAAGAATGTTTCCTTTCGACTTGCTCATGTTTATTTCCAATGCTGTAGGGGTCCAGCAAAACAAGTCTGGGAACAAGGTCTCTATACAAATCCCAGCCACTGCCTCCTATGCATAGGAGCCAGCTTGTTTGGAAACCCTTTCTTTTCTGTGCACCTGTGTGTTTGCTCCAGACTTCCTCCCCGCCGCACACACCAGCAACAGCGGCACCATGTGCTTCTACAACCCTGGAAAAAATGCGTCTTGGAGTAAACCGGCCTTTATCCTCAGAATCTGTCAGCTGTTTTAAGGCCCAACGTAATCCTATGCGTGTTTAGCCAGTCAATGTGTTTATGGCCGCCAGCAGAAGCCCTTTTCAGGCATGGCCATCCACACACAGGGGACTAAGGGCATCGGGCTGTGTAGGGTTGACACCTTCGTTCTTGCAAAAAGGCTGGTCGGGGCAAGAAGGTTGGGAAGGGTGCGGTTTTTATTTATTTATTTTCATCTGGCGCTGAAGTGACTTCAAAGCAACCCAATACAATCTGTTGCAGCTTAACAGGGTGGCCCCTCTGGAATTTGTCACACACACACATGCACACACGAATTTGTAATTCTGTCTGTGCTTAAATACATGACCTTTCACACCCATGCATTTGCAGAGGATCCCTAACTTGGCAGAGAAAGAGAGAGAGAGAGAGAGAGAGAGAGAGAGAGAGAGAGAGAGAAGAACAGGACAAAACTGTATCAATACAGGATATATTTTACACTGAAATGCAGGACCCTGTGTTACAAGGTGTGACCAGAAAGTTCGGTGAATGGTCACAGAAATTGGACATCGAGAAATATTCAAACATACATGCCTTACAGGCCTTCAAAGTAGGCCCCCTCTGATACAATGCACCGCTGACAACGTTCATAGATCTGTTGGAAACTTCTGGAGAAGTCGTCTTTTCGTACTGTTTTCAGTTCCCTCGTCACACCAGCTTGGACGTGTGAAATGTTGGGGAATCTGTGCCCTTTCAGTGCAGATTTCAGTTTTAGAAAAAGGAAGAAATGCGGTGGGGCCAGATTGGGAGAATATGGAGGGGTGGGACAACTCAGTAATGATTTCAAGTGGGACATGCAATTCTTCCGCCGTCATTCAGACGGACAAACGCCAATCCCACATCAATAACTCACGAACTCTGTCGACATTTGCCGCCATTCTGCTCGTTGGCGGTCCATCTTTGATGGCTTGCTGCCCTTCATGGAAACACTTGGACCATTCATACATTGTCTTTCGAGTTACAGCTTCATCTCCGTACACAATTGTGAGCATTTTGTGGGTTTCTGATGCCACATACAGGGATCACTCACCCTACTTTCCTGTTGTGACGTGGGGTTTGTGATTTCAGCTCTCTTGACATAATCTGCTGGAGACAGTTCTCTAGTAACACTTCTTTATTACAGCAAACAAGACTGAAGACTGAGGAGGGGAAAGCTACATTTATAGGGACAGGGGACTAGCTAGAAAGGATACATTTTGGAGGGAACAATATCAGGCAATCACAGTCCTGCCTTTTGGAGGAAACCAATAAGACAGAGGATCCAAATACAGCAGTTTAAATGAACCAATAGTAGCTGTACCCCCCTGAAACCAAAAGGCAGTTACTTTACCCTAATGCAAATATAGACAATAATAATACAGATATAAAATCCTTTGACTCAATACACAACACCCCTCCCCCCCCTAGTGAGCACAGCAGACGTAATCTCTCAGGTACTGTGGGGTCCTACAACTTCTACTTGATCTCCTGACAACAGGCGTTGCCGGTTCTGGATTGGGTGTTACCTGTGGTAGAGGGGCTGCTATAGGGGTTTCCTCAGGAACAGATGGAGTCCCAGACATCTCAGGGTTCCCTACCTGTACCTCGTCATCATGAGGACTAGCAGACCCTGGTTCATTTGCTGAAGCCCCTGGTGACTGCACCTCTGGGCCATTTTCACTCTGGTCTTGCAGCTCTGCGTCGTTAGCCAGGGATGAATTATCTGACTCCTCCCTGCTGAGCGCCCGGCGCCTCAGCTGATCTATATGTCTCTTCCAAACTTGCCCATTTTCCAAGGTTACATAATAGGACACAGGTCCACTAGCCCGGGTGACCACACCAGCCACCCACCGCGAACCTCGTGAATAGTTCCTCACCCAGACCAGATCTTCAGGGGCGAGATACCTTGTTGTGTCAGTCTCAGCCTGGGGGGTTGCTCTTGAATTATGGTTTGGCATTTTATCCGGGTGGACATAATCCAGCACCGTTACCAGTCTTCTACCCAAGAGCAGCTCAGCTGGCGACTTGCCCGTCGCAGTACACGGCGTCGCATGCTGCAAAAATAACATTCGCGCGATGCGAGCTGACCAGTTACCCTCCATTAAGCGCGCAATGGATTCTTTGGCTGTTCTTACCATGCGCTCAGCCTGCCCATTGGAGGATGGGTGAAAGGGCGCGGATGTGACCCCTCTTATGAAGTTATCAGCCAAGAATGCCCTGAATTCTTGGGATACAAAAGCTGCCCCATTATCTGATACAATGGTCTCAGGTAACCCGTGGGTTGCAAACAGCTGCCTCAACACCTTGATTACGGCAGCTGATGCCATGCTAGGGACCATCGCCACTTCTAACCATTTGGAATATGCATCGACGACAACCAAAAAGACCTTCCCCTGGAATGGCCCAGCAAAATCTAAGTGCAGCCGGCTCCAGGGAGATCTGGACTGCTCCCACCAGTGAACTGGTGCTCTGGCCACTTCTGGCCGCACCTCTTGGCATGCCTTACATGTTCGTACCCATTGTTCTATGTTCTGGTCCATTCCAGGCCACCACACATAACATCGGGCTAGCGACTTCATCCTGACCGTTCCCGGGTGTCCCATGTGAAGCGTCTCAAGCACCCTGTTTCTCAGTGGTGCTGGGATGATCACCCTATCTCCCCACAGGAGACAACCCTTATGCATGGACAACTCGTGCTGCCTTGTCGCATAAGGCCTGAATTTGTCTTCATGCGGACCACCTGGCCACCCCCTCCCCACCCAAGTGAGCACACGGGAGAGAACAGCATCTTTCCTCGTTTTCTCAGCTATATCAGTAGCCGTTACAGGAGCCCCCGGAAGTGTTTCCAGCATCATTATGTGCTCCGCTGGAGCGGGATCCTCATTGCTCCCGCCAGGAAGGGGCAATCGACTCAGCGCATCAGCGTGGCACAACCGTTTCCCCGGCACATGGGTCAAGGTGTACTGGAACCCGTTCAGGAATATAGACCAACGCAACATTCTGGGGGAGAGAATTTGTGGCGTTTGTTTGTTCGGGTTGAACAACCCTAACAGTGGTTTGTGGTCCGTTTCAATGGAGAAATGGCGACCGTACACATAATCATGGAACTTTTTGATTCCTGCCACAATTGCAAGCGCCTCTTTGTCAATTTGAGCATAGTTGCGCTCCGTGGGCGACAACGTACGGGAATAGAAAGAGATGGGCTTTTCCGACCCATCCAGTTCCCTATGACTCAGCACCGCCCCCAGGCCGTATTGAGAGGCATCACATGCCAGGACCAGCGGCTTTGACTCATCATAATGAGCAAGGACGCTCCCGCTACTCAGCATTCTTCGCAAGGAGTCAAAAGCCTTCTGCTGCCCCTGCCCCCATCGCCACACATTCTTTTTCTGCAACAGTCTATGTAATGGTTCAGCTACCGAAGCTTTATGGGGTAAGAACGAATGATAAAAGTTAATAAGTCCCAGGAATGACTGCAACTCCGTCTTGTTCTGTGGTCGTGGTGCCTCGATGATGGCCTTAATCTTAGCATCTGTGGGGTGGATGCCTGATGCATCAATTTTAAACCCCAAGAAATCCACAGCTGGCACCCCAAAACTGCATTTTTCCTTTTTCAGTTGCAACCCCACCTCCTTGAACTTGAGCAACACTGCACGGACACGCGCAACCAGTTCCTGTGGGTCTTTTCCAGCAATCAAAACGTCATCAAAAAATGGCAAGACCCCCGGCAGACCTCTTAACAGGCGTTCCATGAGCCCTTGAAAAATCCCTGGGGCCACACAAACTCCAAATTGTAATCTGTTAACTCTGAACGCCCCTTTATGTGTGACAATAGTCTGTGCTTCCGCTGATTGTGGGGTTACTGGCAGCTGTTGGTAGGCTTGTGCCAGGTCAATTTTGGCAAACACCTTGCCCCCAGCCAGTTTAGCCAACAGATGTGATACGACTGGAATGGGGTATGAGTTTCCCCTGAGTGCCTTATTGATAGTACATTTGTAATCTGCACAGATCCTGACTTCCCCATTTGCTTTAAGGGGCGTGACGATTGGAGTCTCCCACTTAGCAGAGTCCACGGGTGAGAGAACTCCCTGCTTGACCAATTTATCCAGCTCTGCTTCGATCTTGGGTTGCAGTGCAAATGGCACTCGCCTTGGTTTGAGTCGGATTGGGGCCACCCCAGGGTCCAACTCGAAGTCAACTGGGGGCCCTTTATAACAACCCAGTTTTCCATTGAAGAGACCAGCAAACTCTTTGCATAATGCCTCGCTCATCTCAGGGCAGGTTTGGATTGAATTAAGCCCTGATATACTCAGTCCCAGGGCGGGGAACCAGTCAGTGCCCAGGAGACTGGGGCGACTGCCCTTCGCAATCACCAGTTTGAGTACAGCCTGTTTGTCCCGGAACTGAACTCTCACGGCACACATTCCCATAACATGGATGCGGCCCGCTGAGTATGACTGCAAGGTTGCCGGGAAGGGCTCCAGAGGGGGCAACTTACCCCTGGGGAAGAATGTCCTCGCGGTCTGGTCCGACACGATAGTGAATCCAGATCCGGAGTCCACCTCCATGTCGCACTGCTGACCCTCAATCTTCACCTTGACGTGTGCCTTGCCTTGCGCTGGGAACTGCACGACCCTCCCGTTGATCTCCGTTACATAGTGGCAGTCCTTTAGAAAATGGGTTGCTGTGGGCGGTCTGCGATGCTCCAGTCTAGGTGTTCCTGTCGCTCCCAACGCCGCCGATCTACAGACCCTGGCGATGTGACCTGTCTTTCCGCACGTCCGGCACATAGCATTCCGGAAACGACAACTCTTCCGCTCATGGTTTCCGCCACAACCTGGACACCTGCCTCGGTGATCTTTGTGCACTGTGCAGGCCTGACGCACTGACTCGACCCCACGGACTGGGCTCTGGCTCGGAGTAGCCTCTAGCTCGTCCATGGCATGCGCAACTTCTATCTGTGGCTTAGGGGCCTTGCGACTGGCATCAAGCTCCTCTCTTTCATAATTCTCCGTGGCGGTGGCCTCCTTCAAGGCTGAAGCAAGGGTAACCTCTTCTTTAGCCACGATGCGTCTTCTGGCTTTCTTGCTGCTCAGACCACCGATAAACCGATCCAGGAGAGTCTCTTCCAGATTTTGGAAGTCGCAGTGCTGAGCGAGCTTCCGCAGTTCAGCTAGAAATGCAGATACAGACTCCCCAGCACGCTGCTGCCTCTCATGAAACTCCATCCGCCGGGCCATCTTGGTCTCAGTAGGCGCCAAATGGCTTGTTAGGCAGGCAAGAATATCTTTGAGAGATGTCTCACTTAGCTTCGCTGGAGCAAGCAATGCCTTGGCCAGCTTGAAGGTCTCAGGCCCACAGTAGCTCAGGAATGTGGCCCTTCTTTTGCTGGCATCGGTGATCCCTTGAGCCACTGCGAAGAACTCGAAGCGTTCGACGTAGTCTTCCCACGTGTGGGGCTCTGATGGCTGGAAGGGCTCCAATACCCTTGGACTCTCCATTGTCCTGTGGCAGGGTCGTCTTCTCAGCTGGCCAGTGAGTCTTGTTCTTAGCTGCAATCCGGACTCTGAGGCAGGGCTGCGTTTAACCGCTCCTCAGCATTCCGGATCCCACCTTCGTCGCCAGTTGTTGTGACGTGGGGTTTGTGATTTCAGCTCTCTTGACATAATCTGCTGGAGACAGTTCTCTAGTAACACTTCTTTATTACAGCAAACAAGACTGAAGACTGAGGAGGGGAAAGCTACATTTATAGGGACAGGGGACTAGCTAGAAAGGATACATTTTGGAGGGAACAATATCAGGCAATCACAGTCCTGCCTTTTGGAGGAAACCAATAAGACAGAGGATCCAAATACAGCAGTTTAAATGAACCAATAGTAGCTGTACCCCCCTGAAACCAAAAGGCAGTTACTTTACCCTAATGCAAATATAGACAATAATAATACAGATATAAAATCCTTTGACTCAATACACAACATTTCCAGTCAAACCTTGTATATAGGACAGGTGGCAAACCTAGCTCTGCTTCTTGGCTTCTACCAAGACAGCCTCCATCTAATAATAATAATAATAAATTTTATTTATACCCCGCCCTCCCCAGCCACGACTGGGCTCAGGGCAGCTAACACCAGGTATAAAACAATTGATTAAAATACAATTTTAAAACAAGATTAAAATACAACATTAAAGTGCAGCCTCATTTCAGAAGAAACTCAAATCAAAAACTTTTGGGGGATGAAAATGTCAAATCTTCACCAAGGCCAACTATCCAGACTGGTCCTATGTGGCCAGAAAAAAAGCCAGGGAAGTTCCCAAATAGGAGTTCCATCACAGAAGGAGAAAGGAAAAAGGAAAGAGGGGGAGGGGATCAAGTTGATTCCAAGCCAAATGCCAGGCGGAACAACTCTGTCTTACAGGCCCTGTGGAAAGAAATCAGATCTTGCAGGGCCCTGGTCTCATGAGACAAGAGCGTTCCACCAGGCCGGAGCCAGTGTTGAAAAGGCCCTGGCTCTGGTTGAGGCTAATCTGACTTCCTTAGGGCCCGGGACCTCTAGGGTGTTGCTATTTATGGACCTTAAGGTCCTTCACAGGGCAAGACATTCATGCATTGATGTAGATGTTTGCCTTTGTGTGTACACTGCACAGAGGCTGACCCTTTGCAGATATGCACATCAGTGCATGAATATTCGCGACCAGGGCATGTGCGACACAGATCAAGGGCTATGTCAGGGAAAGTGCCCCTGCCCCCCCATCCATTTGTTTTGCCCTATGCATAGATGGCCCTATGCATCTGAAAAGGCTCACTAATGCCATCTGCTTTGACTGACGCAACAGTCATAGACGGGATAGGATTGCACAATACCAAAAAAGAGGCTTTAGTCCCAAAACAGCCCACCAATGGAAAGAGTCAGTGTGCAGGGAATAGTAACCGACTGTTGGGGGGCAGGGAATGGTGTGCAGTGGCGTAGCGTGGGGGGTGCAGGGGGGGCCGGCCGCACCGGGCGCAACATCTGAGGGTTAGGGTTAGGGGGCGCAAATCCACGGGTTAGGGGGCGCAAATTACTTGCCTTGCCCCGGGTGCTGACAATCCATGCTACGCCACTGATGGTGTGGTTGGAATTATTGAGCAATCAGCACTTCGCTCTGCAACATTGTGTTGCTGCTCCCATTTGTAGTTGTCCTTTTTCACTAACAGGTCACTTTTCAACACATAGAGCAGGGTTGTTGTTTCCCCCCCCCTCCTCTTGTGACTTTGCACACTTATTATTCAGCAGTGACCACTTTAGTACATTTGCCAAGAGAGGGACCTTTCACACCAGAACCCAGTTTGAAACTCTGCAAACTCCAACCCAACTCAGCTCGAAAGACTTCACAGCTCCACCTACAGATTTAAGCAACGGGTTCTATGTACCCCTTTTTCTGTCAATTTGGTGGTAATGTAAAAATCCCAGAGTCTTTCTTTTTTTAAAAAAAAAAATAGAGATCAGTCACTTTGAAAACATTTCCCCAGTGGGTTGGACACTTTTTATATATTTTTTAATTTTTATTTTTAAAAGGAGGAAGCTTGAAAGTTGCTTCATTTATTTGCATCCTTGTGAGACTTACAATGAGCTTAGGGAATTATTATCCAGTATTTCTGCAAGATGAAGGCTGGGCAAAGCCAGCTAGCTAATGAATCAACCATAAAAATTGCCTCCTCCGTAGATCTTCAAAGGGTTGCAGAAAGAAAACAAACAGCACCGCTCCCCTCCAGGGGCAGCCGCAACTAAACATGAGAGCCATCCTTTTGTGAGGCCTCATGGGGCGACGAGAACATCCATTCCGACCTCTTCCCCCTCCTCTTTTAGGTTTGTTGGTAGGCCATAGGAGCAATTTGGCAAGCATTGGGGGGGGGCTGTAGGAGGGGGGAGGACACAGCCACACAGCAACACCAGACTCCACTTTGTTTGAAAGCAGCATAAATCCTCCGTACCTCCTACAAAGTCTCCAAGTGTCAACGCAGGATTTAAACTGGGGATGAGCGCTGTTACCACAAGCTCGCCTTTTGTGTACATCAATGCCGAGGATTCACAAAGAAGCCACACAGAGGCGTCTTCAGGCGAGTGACAAGGAAAGGGATGACTTCTAATGCCGACAAAGGAAGAACAATCGCGGTTAAATACAAGCAACACAGTTAAATATCCCTATTTTCCAGGGACAGTCCCCGGGTTTACAGAAGCCGTCCCACTTTCTGATTTGATGCCGGAATGTCTAGAATATCTAGAATACAGTGGTACCTCGGGTTACATACGCTTCAGGTTACAGACTCTGCTAACCCAGAAATATTACCTCGGGTTGAGAACTTTGCTTCAGGACGAGAACAGAAATTGTGCTCCAGCGGCGCGGCGGCAGCAGCAGGAGTCCCCATTAGTCAAAGTGGTGCTTCAGGTTAAGAACAGTTTCAGGTTAAGAACAGACCTCCAGAACGAATTAAGTACTTAACCCAAGGTACTATTGTATCTAGAAACTGACGGGGCTGACAGGTAAACACTAATTCAGCTCTGATGACGGGGTCGTTTCCTCCATCATAGCAAAGACCGCAAGCTAGTTGATTTGGGCCAGGATAATACCATGCTGGGGGATGCGGGTGGCGCTGTGGGTAAAAGCCTCAGCGCCTAGGGCTTGCCGATGGAAAGGTCAGCGGTTCGAATCCCCGCGGCGGGGTGCGCTCCCGTTGTTCAGTCCCAGCGCCTGCCAACCTAGCAGTTCGAAAGCACTCCCGGGTGCAAGTAGATAAATAGGGACCGCTTACTAGCGGGAAGGTAAACAGTGTGTTTCCGTGTGCTGCCTGGCTCGCCAGAGCAGCTTCGTCACGCTGGCCACGTGACCCAGAAGTGTCTCCGGACAGCGCTGGCCCCCGGCCTCTTGAGTGAGATGGGCGCACAACCCTAGAGTCTGTCAAGACTGGCCCGTATGGGCAGGGGTACCTTTACCTTTAATACCATGCAGCATTGTATAGCTTCATCATCCAAAAGAGGGGAATGGCCAGTGATTGTGGTTAGGAGGAATAGTTGCCTCGCTTTGCCTAACCGTAGGGCTGGACTTGGCCAGTAAACCACATTGGCTGGCTGTCTTCTAGTGCTCCATAGGGTTGCCATATTTCAAAAAGTGAAAATCCAGACCAAAAAGTTGAGCTTTTTTTTTTTTTTTTTTTTGGCAAAGATGCTGAGCTTCTGGACGTATGACAACCTGATGCTACCGTGAGTTTCACCTTCCCCTTCAAAACTGCATGCTCCTACTTTTGAAAATCACAAAACTAGCGCTCACCACCGGCTCCCCAATTTCATAGCCTATGGATGAGACCATGAAATTGAAGAAGGGGTCAGCTGAGCCCTATTTTAAGAGCATTTGCTATGGTTAGGGTTTTGCTAACCACATCATAACTCCAGAAATGCTATCAACATAGAGCAAAATCCCTACTTTTTCAAAGGAGGGGCAAATTGTGCCTTCGGCATTCATACCTAAGATGTAACCTCCTTAAACTGTTTAAGGAGTGGGACACTGAACTGACCAGAGATGCAGATGTTCTTGAGCCATAATCACATGTGGTCAAAAACACTGGAAAGGGTAGCTGTTCTCTCCACATGGCAAGTCAGGAAACCATAACTGGGTCTAGCCGATCAGAAGGTCGGCGGTTTGAATCCCCGCAACGGGGTGAGCTCCCGTTGCTCGGTCCCTGCTCCTGCCAACCTAGCAGTTCAAAAGCACATCAAAGTGCAAGTAGATAAATAGGTACCGCTCTGGCGGGAAGGTAAACGGCGTTTCCGTGCACTGCTCTGGTTTGCCAGAAGCGGTTTAGTCATGCTGGCCACATGACCCGGAAGCTGTACGCTGGCTCCCTCAGCCAATAAAGCGAGATGAGCGCCGCAACCCCAGAGTTGGCCACAACTGGACCTAATGGTCAGGGGTCCCTTTACCTTTTATACAATCAGGGAAACTGCTACAGGCCATTTCCCTGATTGGTTGGCTCATATGTGACATTTACCCAAGTGAATGAGATGTCTAAAGGGGAGGGGGGGAGGCCATATATCCATGGGAGAACACCTGCTTTGCATGCAGGTTCAATCCCAGGCAACAGAGAACTTGGAGAGCCACTGCCAATCCGTGTGGGCAGTACTGAGACGGAAGGACCAGTGGTCCAGAAACAATAATGGGATATCAGCTCCGCCCAAGGCATGATGGAGAATAACAACAACCAGGAAAAGATAGACATAACATTTTACAAGGACAGGAAGAAACACCACGGACAGAATAATTGCCACACACAGGAAGAACAAGGATATAGTTTGAGTGCCTCACTTGTAGTTTTATAAGTCATTTGATGTGTCAACATGAATACAAGTTATTAATATTGTTGTTGTATAAGGGATTATTATTCTGACCAGAATGTAAGTGAAATTAATAAGATTTTGGAAAGCAGAAATAAAGAAAATCATCAAACCATCAGTTCTAGCATGCGGGAGACCACGTAAATTATATAATTTGGTATTCAAACAATTGTTATTAGTAATTATATGATAATTCGGTATTGTTATAATGTGGCTATTATTGGATTGAAATTGAAAATTAATAAAAAATATTATTATTTTTAAAAAAGAAGGATCAGTGGTCTGCTTTGGTATAGGTATAGGTAAAGGCAAAGGACCCCTGGACGGTTACATCCAGTCAAAGGTGATTGTGGGGTTCCAGCGCTCATCTCGCTTTCAGGCCTCGGGAGCCGGCGTTTGTCCACAGACAGTTTTCGGGTCATGTGGCCAGCATGACTAAACTGCTTCTGGCTCAGTGGAACATCGTGATGGAAACCAGAGTGCACAGAAACTCCTTTTGAGAGCCAGTGTGGTGTAGTGGTTAAGAGCGGTAGACTCGTAATCTGGTGAACCGGGTTCACATCTCCGCTCTTCCACATGCAGCTGCTGGGTGACCTTGGGCCAGTCACACTTCTTTGAAGTCTCTCAGCCCCACTCACCTCACAGAGTGTTTGTTGTGGGGGAGGAAGGGAAAGGAGAATGTTAGCCACTTTGAGACTCCTTCGGGTAGTGATAAAGTGGCATATCAAATCCAAACTCCTCCTCCTCCTCCTCCTCTTCTTCTTCTTCTTTACCTTCCCACCGCAGTGGTACCTATTTATCTACTTGCACTGGCCTGCTTTCGAACTGCTAGGCTGGCAGGAACTGGGAGAGAGCAACGGGAGCTCAGCCCATCGCGGGGATTTGAATCCCTGATCTTCTGATCGGCAAACCCAAGAGGGTCAGTGGTTTAGAACATAGTGCCACCAGCCCCCTATGTAGTATGGAAGTGGGTGCTTTCTCACTACAGGCCTGGTCCCTGGTCCTCTTTGCCGAGCCTGCATCCCTGCATACGGATGCTGCTGTGAAAGAAAGTCAGGCTGTGTGGACCCGTGTGGTGCAGGACGTTTCGTCTCTTCGCCCTCCCTGCTTCTGAATGTCAGCTTGTTCTCTTCCCAAAGTACTCCTTGCTGGTCACACAGGCATATTTGCGAGTGACCTACTTGGTTCGTTTTGCCGGTGTGGTTTCCGCAAAAATGTCTGGGGCGGGCTGATCTTTGCTCAATAGCGTTGCCTCTTTCGCAGGCCTCCCCCTGCCAAGACCTTGTCAGCCTTTGGCTTCCACAAAAGCTCAGGAGAGCCTCACGGCCAGCGGCCCGGCTTGGCGGCCCACCGAGCTTTGGAAGCAGACTGTGTGCCGATTGTCAGGGCTACTTGCCTGGCCGAACCCAGCTCATCAACAGCACTTTGTCGAGCCGCAGCTTAACATGTAAGCCGCTGAAGTATCTATTCAGCACAGGGCCTGCCAAGCTGAGCGGCCCAGGCATATTTTCGCCGGGAAATATGCAGCTCGACTTGTGGCAGTCGCTGGAGGACCTGAGCTGCAATCAACATCGACACCACAAGGACACAATATTTTCTCTCCTGATTACAACATGCTCATTTATTTTGGAATTCCTCAGCTGCCTGAAGACTGCAGGGCAGTGACAGTGGCGGAGCTGTCTGGGTGCCAAAGAAAAGAAAGGGAGCTGTATACTCACTCCTGTTCAGCTAGAAAGCAGGGAGAAGGCGAAGGGAGCTGTTTAGAAGAGTACCTTCCAACAGACACTTTCAAGCTGGCCTGCGGATCTGTCCTGGTGACAATGGCCCCAAATACAGCAGGATGCCAGTATTAGAAAGAGCAGATGGAGATGTGTGGATCTTGAAAGACAAAGATGACATGGGGTGATAAAGGAACTGGGTCATGTTTTGGAAAAGAGGGTGCAACCGTACATTCTAGAGTCAGTACAGAGGGCTGCATTTGTGTTGCTAAACTGTAATCCCCAAGAAAACCCAACGACGGGGAAAAGGGGCAGCTTCTTTAGCTTCTTCTGGAAGGCCTCACTGAGGGCAAGCTTGGGTGGTGGGAAAGACTGGTTCCCTGAGGGAAAAGGGGGGGCAGAGGCCCATAGAAATCTCTACCCCAGCCTTTGCCAACTTGGAGTCCTCGCAGATGTTTTGGACCACAATTCCCCACCCACCGTCAAACACTCAGTCATGTAAAGGTTTGCTGATCAGTCACAGAACAACCCCAATGAAGAAGATAACAGTGGTTAGGTAAAGGGACCCCTGACCATTAGGTCCAGTCGTGACCGACTCTGGGGTTGCGGCACCCATCTCGCTTTACTAGCCGAGGGAGCCAGCGTACAGCTTCTGGGTCATGTGGCCAGCATGACTAAGCTGCTTCTGGCAAACCAGAGCAGCACACGGAAATGCCGTTTACCTTCCTGCCGGAGCAGTACCTATTTATCTACTTGCACTTTGACGTGCTTTCGAACTGCTAGGTGGGCAGGAGCTGGGACCGAACAACGGGAGCTCACCCCGTCGCAGGGATTCGAACCGCTGACCTTCTGATCGGCAAGCCTTAGGCTCTGTGGTTTAACTCACAGCGCCACCTGTTACTCAGACATTATTGCTGGTTGCAAAGGGGCCCCCATAACAGCTCAAACGTTGAGGGCCCAAAAATGCAAGTCCGCCACTGGGGTAGAAGGAGCTGGGTATAGGAAATAGGAAAGGTTGACAAACAACATGAGCAGCGGCACAGCCCAGCCCCTTGATTATTTATACTTCTTTTTTATTTCCGTAAGTTGCCTTTGGTTGCTTTGAGAACGCTAACTGAAACTGCATGCAAACCATACATTCAAAGCACATGACTGAAACTGCATGCAAACCATACATTCAAAGCACATGACTGAAACTGCATGCAAACCATGCATTCAAAGCACATGACTTCCTCGAATGAATCCTGGGAACTGGAGTTTCCCCCTCAATGGAGCTACTATTCCCAGCAACCTTAGCAACCTACAGTTCCCAGAATTCCTTGGTGGGAGATGTAAATTTATGGTTTGTACGCAGCCTGTTGAAATAAATTTGCAAAAGGTCTGATCGCTGCAGACCTCCCTGTTAACTCCCTCCATTTGAACCTAGAGGTGAAATCCAGAGGAACACCAATGCTAATAATAATGATCTCAAACAGCAATGATTTTTTTTGGGGGGGGGGTGGAACCATCTAGCTTCTCCAGCAACCTTTAAACTTTTAAGGATAGAGGTGGGAACCCCAGGTTGGGATCTGGCAAGTTTGCATCACTGCAAGGGCAGTCAAACCACACTGCAGCCTCTCAGAAGATAAACCCGAGGCAAGTAGACTTTCTTACAGCATAGGCATCCCTACTATTTACCCCTGAGGCTAGATAAGGAACCATGGCAAATCCTATGGCTTGGAGTGCCTATTAAGCAGGGTTAACAACATCCAATTTAAAAGGACTTACCTAATGCAGCTTCTGACTTTAGACAGTAGCACAAAGAGTCTTCACAGATAAGACTAAAGAGATCACCTAAATTATCATTTCAGTTCTGGGCACCACAGTTCAAGAAGGACACTGACAAACTGGAACGTGTCCAGAGGAGGGCAACCAAAATGGTCAAAGGCCTGGAAACGATGCCTTATGAGGAACGGCTAAGGGAGCTGGGCATGTTTAGCCTGGAGAAGAGGAGGTTAAGGGGTGATATGATAGCTAAGTTCAAATATATAAAAGGATGTCACATAGAGGAGGGAGAAAGGTTGTTTTCTGCTGCTCCAGAGAAGCGGACACGGAGCAATGGATCCAAACTACAAGAAAGAAGATTCCACCTAAACATTAGGAAGAACTTCCTGACAGTAAGAGCTGTTCGACAGTGGAATTTGCTGCCAAGGAGTGTGGTGGAGTCTCCTTCTTTGGAGGTCTTTAAGCAGAGGCTTGACAACCATATGTCAGGAGTGCTCTGATGGTGTTTCCTGCTTGGCAGAGGGTTGGACTCGATGGCCCTTGTGGTCTCTTCCAACTCTATGATTCTATGATCTATGATAATTGACCTTAACATTTTATACACCCTGATTTCATACAGTTGGGCTGAATGAGGTCTTGAGAAGGAGGGAGAAAGGATGGCAGTCTGAAGGTCTAGGAAAAAAGGGCAAAGGGAAAGAAGAAACACTTGATATTTGGGCACGGTGGCTTAGTGATCTGGAATAAAGGAAAAGAAGCAGAGAAGAAGGGGGAAGATAAATTGCAGATAGGCTCTTCCCTGGATATATTCAGTATCAGAAAGAAAGACCTTGCATGGTAAGATGATTCAGCCATTTGCATATGTAAGGACAGCAGCTAGGATTATTTATGCACCAAAATGGAAGGAAGAAGCAGTTCCCACCAAAGAAGAACGATGAGTAAGTTGATGGACTGTGTGGAATCAGCAAAGCTAACAGCTAAAATAAGAGGACCTAATGATGATTGTTTTGTGGAAGAATGGAAGCCTTTTGGGGCTATTTACAGAAATATTATAGTACAGTGGTACCTCAGGTTAAGTACTTAATTCATTCTGGAGGTCCATACTTAACCCGAAACTGTTCTTAACCTGAAGACCACTTTAGCTAATGGGGCCTCCTGCTGCCGCCGCACCGCCTGAGCATGATTTCTGGTCTCACCCTGAAGCAAAGTTCTTAACCTGAAGCACTGTTTCTGGGTTAGTGGAGCCTGTAGCCTGAAGCGTATGTAACCCGAGGTACCACTGTATGATGAATTCACGAGCAGGATTTGAACCATGAGCAACAGAAGGAATTAAAGATTATTGTATTATGGTCATGATATAAGAGAGAGAAGATAGGGAGTGCAGCGAGGAGGAGAATTTTTTTTGAAAAACACCATGGAAATTAGGATGAGAAATTGACAAAACAAAAGGAAAAAAATATGTGTGTGACGTTTTTGAAAAGTTAATAAAATATAATTGGGGTAAGGAAGAAGAAAGAAGGACGTTGCATAGTTAGGACTTTGAAAAGCTGTGATCACTGCTTAAACATTTCAAAATAACTGCAACCAGGTTGTCAGATGATCACCCTTTTGAAGCAAAGAGGAGTGTGCCTTTGGTGTGACTGCCATAATCATGGGCTTATTGAGAAGTCCATCAGTGTGCAGAACTACTGGAGGTTGCCAGAGATTTGGGTGCGTTCAGATGGTTCATTGAGATATCTCAAACAGGTGGTTTGGCAACAGGGCTGGGCTTTTATTAACTTCCCAGATTGTCCACCGAAAGGGTAAGTCTGGATGAAATGTGTGGAGGGATGGGATACAGCCTGGAACTGTAGTGACAAGGATGCTGCGAGGATGCTACATGTTCTGGAGGAATTCATCACCTCTGAAACATGAATGGGTAAGGCAATTTGTTGTTGTTTAGTCATTTAGTCATGTCCGACTCTTCGTGACCCCATGGACCAGAGCACCCCAGGCACTCCTGTCTTCTACTGCCTCCCATAGTTTGGTCAAACTCATGTTAGTAGCTTCGAGAACACCATCCAACCATCTCATCCTCTGTCGTCCCCTTCTCCTTGTGCCCTCCATCTTTCCCAACATCAGGGTCTTTTCCAGGGAGTCTTCTCTTCTCATGAGGTGGCCAAAGTATTGGAGCCTCAGCTTCACGATCTGTCCTTCCAGCGAGCACTCATGGTCCCCTACAAATGACATCCTTGGCTAATGGATTAAGGGTGGGAGAATCTGTCCATTTTGGTTTCTCCCACTTGCTCATCTTTCCAGTCTTAAATTGAGCTCTTCAAATTTCCATATCAGTTTGCCATACATCTACTTTTTAAAGTTCCCCATGAAAATTCATCGCAGTGTTTTGCAAAACACTATTCCCTCCTAAAACGCATGTTATTATTTTCATGAATGTGTGCATTTTTTTTTTAATATACCCTTTTTCCTGGTATGTACATTTTTGTGCATAATACTTGACTGGAGACCTCATGCTGCCAAATTTGGAAAACTTTGAAGCGTGACCCTGTTTTGATTCACATTAAAATGCAAGTTGAATGGAATTCGACCCACCCCACAGCTTTGCCCACAGATAAACATTCAGGGGATGGTGGGGCTTACAAGCAAGCCTTAGGCATACCCTCCTCATTTGCCTTAAAAACTAAAACTGGCCACCGGCTCCAAACGCAGAAAAACTGAAACAATTCCAATTTTAACATGCCATTCGTATCTTCGGAGACTTGAGGGCAGGAACTGGGATGGCTTCTGTGAATCTGGGACTGTCCCCGGAAAATAGGGACACTTGGAGTAGGGTTGCCAGATGTCCCCAGTTCCCGGGGACAGTCCCCGGATTTGCAAATCTGTCCCCAGACAAATTCCGTCCCTGGAATGTCCCCTGATTTGCAAATCTGTTCCCAGGAAACATGTCAGCGGCAGCCACAGCAGCCCGGAGCCAGCCTGGTAGTGCAGTTGGCTCTGGCTGGCTTCAGGAGCTACAGCTGCCGTGGGGCCCGCCATTTTTCCTTGCCATTTTTCTTGTGTGCAACACATCATATGGGGACTTCAGGAGAGGAAAAATGGCGGGCACCATGGCAGCGAGCAGCTAGCAGCTCCTGAAGCCAGCCAGAGCCAACTGCACTACCAGGCTGGCTCCAGGCTGCTGACTGCTGCTGCCGCCGCCACTGCCAAAGGGGAACCGGGGACGTCCGGTGGTACAGATCTCCTGCCTCTTCCCCCTTTGTTTTGATGGGGGGAAGGCTTGGGAGTCACAGGTGGGCGGTGCGCCATTACCCAGTTTTTTAAAACTCTGAGCATTTATGTTTCACAGGGTGCAAAAGAAGGGCTTTGCACCTTTATACAATATGCATGTGTGCTTGGGTCCAGGGTCCTTTGCGTCACCATCCCCACTACTGACTCCCTGTTGCTACTCAGCTTCAAAATAATAATAATAATAATAATAATAATAGTAGTAGTAGTAGTAGTAGTAGTAGTAGTAGTAGTAGTAGTAATAAAGTGTCCCTGCATTCTAGTAACCATAACCTGGATGGTCTGCCCCATCTCAAAAGGCGTTGCGTCTTTTCCAGGGAGTGTGTGTGTGTGTGTTGTGTGCGCGCGCAGGGTGGCCCTAGCATAAACTCTTCCAGTGACAAAAGTGGCGGGGGGGGGGGGCGCTTCGCTGAACGAAGAGAGAAAGGGGGTGGGGGGGTTGGGAGTCTCTCCCACTTGCAATTTAACTACCCCCGTCGTGCCTGCTAATTGATTCCTTTCACTGTATGGCGCGGGGTGGAGGAGAGATTCGAAACACGGGATTTGACGCGGAGACGGAGGAGGAGAGGAGACTCCCCCGATTTGGCACGCTTGCTAACTCCCCTTTGCTTTCATTTAAGTGGGAATCGAGACACGGGGGTGCAGGCGGTTCCCTGGGGAGAGCGAAGCAGGGGGAGGGGCGCCCCGTCTAAGAGAGAGAGAGGAGCGAGAGAGGGGGTGGGATTTATAGAGTGGATTCCCGCGGCTCGGCTCCACACACTGAAATATTGTCCTCCGTCTCCATGACATAAACACAGGGGCAAGCCTGTGATCCTGGCGCCAACTTCAGCGAGGGGGAATGTGAATGAAAAAGAGATGGAGAGTTCGAAATGCGGGGGGGGGGGGAGACAGGAGGAGGCGGGGGAGGGAGGGAGGGAGGGAGGGAGAAGGCGCTACTGTAATTAGAAATAAATCCCTCCCCCTCATCCTCCGTCCCCCCCCCCCCGGCGCAGTCCTTTCGTTCTCATGGCTTACTTAGCAGAGCAAATAGTCTGGGATGCTGTACAAATAAGTCCCAGATTAGTTACTGACAGATCTACCAAGAGGCGGCTAATGGAATAATGACGGAAGGGAAGCTTTTTAAGGTAATCGCCCAAGACGTCCCCGCGTTTCACAACTGGGGCTGCTCCGACTCTCTGGCCCTTTGCTCCGCCGCCCCCATCCACTCCGTCATTCGCCAGCTTAAAAAGAAGCGAACACCCAGAAAACCCTCCATCCTCGTCCCCAAGGATTGGGGGTGATCGAGCACAATCTGGGAGCTGCTTCTTTTTGCAGGGCGATCTTAAAAAAACCCACACACACCCATAACAGCCCTATGTTGATCTATGTCATGGGTAGGCAAACTAAGTAAGGCCCAGGGGCCGGATCCAGCCCAATCGCCTTCTATATCTGGCCGGGAATCAGCGTGTTTTTCCATGAGTAGAATGTGTCCTTTTATTTAAAATGCATCTCTGGGTTATTTGTGGGGCATAGGACTTTGTTCACTCCCCCCCCCCGCCAAAAAAATATATAGTCCGCCCCCCACAAGGTCTGAGGGACAGTGGACCGGCCCCCTGCTGGAAAAGTTTGCTGACCCCTGATCTATGTTTACTCGGGAGTCAGTGTGACTGAGGTCAGGGATGTTTTGTTTTCTGGTAGGGCTGGACTATTCAGGATATTTCCAAGGCAGGCAGGGAGGCTGCAGTCTGACAGCGCTCTTTCTTGAGAGTAAGAGGAGATAGCATGCATAGGAGGGGCTCACACTCTGATCAGCCCTGCCTGAAGAAAGTGAGACACCACCACAAGGATCATCTAGTCCAATCAGCAGCTGTCCCATACGGGATCGAACCTGCAAGTTTGGCATCATCAGCCAGCACCATGCTGTAACCAACTGAGCTATGCCTACGCAACTTCTACAGTGCAGGATTGTGGCCTGAAGCAATCAGGTGGAATTGGGCGAATCCATATAAAATGAACAGGTGATGGTTTGCCATCCGCCATAATTTTCACCAGGCTGGCTTGATCGTTCAGCATATGGCAGAATATATACTGGCTCTAGTCATGCAACACATCCATTGATAGGGAAGCATGGAGAAAGGAGCTGCAGGCTTTGGCCACCACCAGCCTCCAAAAAACCTCCACACTTCATCAGAAGGTGCAGGCAATTATACAATTGTTGACTCTGTTCAGGCCTCTGTATGCTAGCAAAGCTAGCAGGCAAACCCCTCCTCCCTATACACACATATACATTCATAACGCTGAATAGGTCACATGAATAGTGGTATTGTAATGCACCACCAACAGCTGTACTTTAGCCATCTTTACCTGTGTCCAAGGAGGTTCCTAGCCAGGTGAGTGTGCCTGTGAGATTGCTGCCTCGGGCTTTTTGCCAGGTGTTGTGTGGGTAGTGCTGAAGCTTCTGGCACTGATGGGCTGACGTGACACCTTCGAATCATTGGATTTTAGAGCTGGAAGGGATCTTAAGGGTCAACTAGCCCACTGCAGGAATCTCAGCTAGAGCATCCATGACGAATGGCCATTCAACCTCTGCTTAAAAAGCTCCAAGGAGAGAGACTTCACCACCTCTCGTGGGAGTCCGTTCCACTATCGAACAGCTCTGTCAGAAGGTTTTTCTCAAATGTTAAGTTGGAATCTCCTTTCTTGTAACTTGAAGCCATGGGTTCGAGTCCTACCCTCCTGAGCAGGAGAAAATGAGCTTGCTCTCCCTCTTCCATGTGACAGCCCTTGAGATATTTGAGGATGGCTATTGCATCTCCTCTCAGTCTCCTCTTTCCTTCCAGAACAGAGCTTTCCCGACTTTTCCATGTCAGTGACACACTTTTTAGACATGCATCATTTTGCGAGACATTGATTCGGTTTTGCTAGCAAGCGGGAGATTGAATTAACCCCTTTCCCTTGCACAGGGAGCATTTGCGTGAGACACCTATAATAATAATAATAATATAATTTATTATTTGTACCCCACCCATTTGGCTGGGTTTCCCAGCCACTCTGGGCGGCTTCCAACAAAGATTAAAAATACATTAAAATGTCACACATTAAAAACTTCCCTGAACAGGGCTGCCTTCAGATGTCTTCTGAATGTCAGGTAGTTGTTTATTTCCTTGACATCTGATGGGAGGGTGTTCCACAGGGTGGTGCCACTACCGAGAAGGCCCTCTGCCTGGTTCCCTGTAACTTGGCTTCTCGTAGCGAGGGAACCACCAGAAGGCCCTTGGTGCTGGACCTCAGTGTCTGGGCAGAACAATGGGGGTGGAAATGCTCCTTCAGGTATACAGGACCGAGGCCGTTTAGGGCTTTAAAGGTCAACACCAACACTTTGAATTGTGCTCGGAAATGTACTGGGAGCCAATGCAGGTCTTTCAAGACCGGCGTTATGTGGTCTCGGCGGCCGCCCCCAGTCACCAGCCTAGCTGCCGCATTCTGGATTAGTTGTAGTTTCCGGGTCACCTTCAAAAGTGGCCCCACGTAGAGCGCACCTACACACTGCCGCAACACAGAGTTTGGAAAGCTCTGTTCTGGAAAGTCAACTTTGTGGGGTGTTAAGGGGCTGCCAGACATGCAACGATCTTAGGGAAGTGTAACTGCAGTCCTACGCATGCCTGCTCAGGCGTAAGTGCCATGAAGTTCAGTGACTCCTACATCCAGGTTTGTGTATAGAACTGCAACCTAAGGGGACACAGAGAAGACTAGGAAGTCAGACCATTGGTCTACCTAGCTCAAAAGGGTCTCTAAGTTTACGGAAAAGGAATATTCCCAGACCTACCTAGAGATGCTGAGGATTGGACCAGAGACATTCTGCATGCAAAGCTGATACTCAACCTCTCTCTCACACACACATTTACTGCAACCCATGAGTTGTGGTTCAAGGAAAGGGTGTGTTGTTGTTTTCCGTATAGGTGGTCAAACACACTCAAGACATTCATTGCGGATCTAAAAAAAAGAAAAGCATTGTGAAGGGTGGGGGCGATGCTGTGGGGGAAGAGAAACTCTCTTTCTCTTGAAAGGGATGTGAAGAGGCCCGATCAAAAGCTTCGGTTTACTACAGTCATGCTTCATTAGGGAGAACGAGGAAGGGGAGGGGATGCCTTGTCCCTATGCGCTCAGCCTGCCAGAAGAGAGAGGCTCTCTGAAGCTGGATGCCCCTGCTGCCACCGCTGCCCCAAAAAAATCCAGAAGCAGGCTGCAAAAGTCTATAGTCTCCCATTCACTAAGGCCAGGGGTAAGAATGGGGTGTGGGACCACAATTCCATCATCATCCTTGACCACTGGATGCGGTGGCTGGAGTTGATGGCAACACATTGGCTACCTGTGGCATTGCTACCTAGAATGCCTGAAGCTGCTTAGAATCATAGAGTTGGAAGGGACCCAGTGGATCATCTAATCTAGCCCCTTGCAATGCAGGAATGTGCAGCTGTCTCATATGGGAATCGAACCTTCAACCTTGGGGTTATCAGCATCACACTCTAACCAACTGAGATACCCAGGCTGCTTCCTGGAACACATTTGGCTAGAACTTGCCGATCAGAAGGTTCGAATCTCCAAGACGGGGTGAGCTCCCGTTGCTCGGTCCCTGCTCCTGCCCACCTAGCAGTTCGAAAGCACACCAAAAGTGCAAGTAGATAAATAGGTACTGCTCCTGCGGGAAGGTAAACGGTGTTTCCATGCGCTGCTCTGGTTCACCAGAAGTGGCTTAGTCATGCTGGCCACATGACCTGGAAGCTGTACGCCGGCTCCCTCGGCCAATAAAGCAAGATGAGCGCCACAACCCCAGAGTCGGCCATGACTGGACCTAATGGTCAGGGGTCCCTTTACCTTTACCTTTACATCACCAGTATGAGATGTCCAGTTGACCTGTGGGGTCTGTACTACAGGCCATGACAAATCAGTAAGCTGGGGTTCCCACCCCGGCCCTAGGAAATCTCTGGTATGTTAGCAAGAGAAGACTTAACATATTAACATGAAAAATGAAGAGGTTAATGGCATGGGCCTAAATAGTTGGATTCAGCTAATGAGCCCAGCTAGCAGAAGCCAGTATAAGGGCTTCCACTAGGACAACAAAAATTCCCCACTCCTTCCCCACCACCAAAAAATGGCTCTAGGGAGGTTGGGGGAACCCCCCCCCCCCGAAAAAACATGCTGGCAGAGGAGAGAGGAGATTGATCCTTCTGGCAAGCCCAAAATGCAGTAAAAAAACTGACATCCCTCCCTCCCAGACCCTCCAAGTATCCCTAAACTTCAGGGACATCCCTGAATTAGAGAAACGGTCCCAGTTTCTTATTCAATCCCAGAATGTCCCGCTTTTCCTTAGGATGTCCCTGTTTTCATTGGAGAAATGTTGGAGAGAATGGAGTTATCCAACCCCTGAGCCATCTGAAGGCAATCTTGTATAGGGAAGGTTTTTAATGTTTAATGCTTTATTATGTTTTTATATGTGTTGGAAGCCGCCCAGAGTGGCTGGGGCAACCCAATAAGATGTGTAGGTTATAAAGAGTAAAATTGTGATTATGGAATGGGACATCCCTATTTTCAGCGGAGAAATGTTGGGCGGTGTGGAAATACTTATGCTGATGGAGTGATCTGTTGACCTGGTGTTACAGGTCTCCTGCTGAATTTGGTCGCTGTCTGGTGATCTATTTCCACGCCTCTTCCTTCCAGAAAACCCAGGGAAAACATGCTTCTGCAACCCCCACCTCGTGTGTAGAATTATTGGGGATCCCGTGGCTCTTCAGCATTATAAAGCAGTGAAGTTATTCCTTAGCAGTCTTTCCAAGAGCCACCCTACATTTGGAATTTGGAAAACCAGTTTTGCATTGCCCTGTATGCTCATCGGTTCCCAGGTGGCAACACAAACATCTGTGCTGTACTTGTAAGTTTCTCACTGAAGGCGGAAACTACAGAGGCTTTGGTTTCTGTTCCACTCTGGTCCTCTCATACTTTCTCTTCTCTCCACCAAGGGGCAATGCACGCTTACCCTCCAACATTTCTCCAATGACAAGAGGGATGCCCTATTATAATTATACCCCACCCATCTGACTGGGTTGCCCCAGCCACTCTGGGCAGGTTCCAACATACATAAAAACTTAACAAAACATTAAACATTAAAAAAAACTTCCCTATACAGGGCTGCCTTCAGTTGCCTTAAAAAGTTGTATAGTTACAATTCTGTGTCCAGGGCAGCTGTCTACCAGCTCCATCTGGTACGCAGGCTGAGACCCTACCTGCCCACAGACTGTCTCGCCAGAGTGGTGCATGCTCTAGTTATCTCCCGCTTGGACTACTGCAATGTGCTCTACGTGGGGCTACCATTGAAGGTGACCCGGAAACTACAACTAATCCAGAATGCGGCAGCGAGACTGGTGACTGGGAGTGGCTGCCAAGACCATACAACACAGGTCCTGAAAGACCTACATTGGCTCCCAGTACGTTTCTGAGCACAATTCAAAGTGTTGGTGCTGACCTTTAAACCCCTCAACGGCCTCGGCCCAGTATACCTGAAGGGGTATCTCCACGCCCATCGTTCAGTCCAGACACTGAGATCCAGCGCCAAGGGCCTTCTGGCGGGTCCCTCACTGCGAGAAGCCAAGGTATGGAGAAGCAGGCAGAGGGCCTTCTCAGTAGACGCGCCCGCCCTGTGGAACGCCCTTGTATCAGATGTCAAGGAGATAAACAACTTTCTGACTTTTAGAAGACATCTGAAGGCAGCCTTGTTTAGGAAAGTTGTTAATGTTTGGTGTTTTATTGTGTTTTTAATATCCTGTTGGAAGCAGTCCAAAGTGGCTGGGGAGGCCTGGCCAGATGGGCGGGGTATAAGTAATAAATTGTTGTTGTTGTTATCATCATCATCATCATCTCCTTGGCTCGGGGGTCACATAACCCTCCAATGAAAATAAGGACGTCCTAAGGAAAAGCGGGACATTCCGGGATCAAATCAGAAACTGGGACGGCTTCTGTAAATCTGGGACTGTCCCTGGAAAATAGGGATACTTGGGGGGGGGGTCTGTGCCTGACATCCTACTTCTTTCATGGCGGGGGGGAATGAGGGAGAAGGAAAGGGAGGGGTCACAAGCTCTGGGCTAGAGCACATGTTTCTCATGCAGACAGTCCCAACACCTGTTTATTTTACTAAGACTGTGTATATTAATGTAGCTGATGGAACAATCCACAAGTCGTCTGATCCTGCTTAGCTAACAATTACATTGATCTATGGGCAAAACAAGTTAAAACATTTCTCTCACTCCACCTCCCTGCCTTGCAGGAAGGAAAAAAAGTGGGAGAGAGGCTGAATAGAATAGCTCTGATTCTTTGGCAATCCGAAGAGATATAAATTCAAAGCAACTGCTTTAAATAATCGTGACAATTATACATTTGCACCAAGCTTTTGTCTCCCCCTTTTGTTTTAGGGCTGCTGTAGTTTTAAACGGTAATCCAAGATCTGTCTATCTCAGAATAGATTCTTGTCTGTTATTTCACTAACAGGCAGGCATCTAAAGTTTCCTGGCTCAAATCCCGGCAGAAAGTCTCAGATCCTTTCAGGATTCAGCCCTCTAGTCTCAGATCTTGCTGAGCCAAGTCTCATAAAGGAGTGTTGAAAAAGCCATTGGGGTGGGGCACAGGGAGAGAACGAAGGAGCGAAACTGCTAAGCAAAAGATAAAAGCGTGCTTGCTTTTTTTTTTTGAACACATGCATATGTATCAGAGCCGAAGCTATTTCTTTCTCGAAAAGAAAGGAAGAAAGGAAGAAAGAGGGTATGTGGTTGTTTCATCAGCCACCAATCCGTCAGAGGGGGAGATCAGAAAATCAGTAATAAAACTTGCAAAGGTGCCAGGAGGCTGGTGAGAGGGTAGAGGCTGCTGTCAATAGTAGAGCTGCCAAGTGTTATTGATTGGTGTTATTTTAGCGCCTTGATCAAAGAATCATTTACAGAGTCAATAGCGAGAGGCGGCAGGGAAGGAATTAAGGGTCTGCAGTATCCCTTCTCAGTTCTTGAGCCTTAGCTCAACATCCAGACAACCATCCAGGGTAGAAATGAACACACAAGTGGGACAGGAGCCCTATTCAAGCATCCTACTTCTGTGTTTCATCACTGAGCAAGGAGGAGCAAGAGGAGGCTACCTGGCCCTGATGTCCCTCCACAAATTGGAAGGATAACTTCTGCAAAAGGGAACCTTCTCTACTCATGCTATAGAGCAGCTGGAGGAAGAGGAGAAGACAAAGGGCAAGCCTTTCCCCATCCTTTGGGCCACCTTGGAAACTCAGAAAGTCTGTTGTACCTGGAACTGGGTGTGGCGAGTGCAGCTGAATGGGACACAGCTGTAGGCCACCAGAGGAAGCATTGAGTGTGGGTGGCAGTGTGGTCTAAACCACTGAGCCTCTTGGGCTTGCCAATCAGAAGGTTGGCGGTTCAAATCCCCGCTATGGGGTAAGCTCCCATTGCTCCATCCCAGCTCCTGCCAATCTAGCAGTTCAAAAGCACACCAGTGCAAGTAGATAAATAGGTACCACTGCAGCGGGAAGGCAAATGGTGTTTCTGTGCGCTTTGCTTTCCGTCATGGTGTCCTGTTGCGCCAGAAGCAGTTTAGTCATGCTGGCCATATGACCCAGAAAGCTGTCTATGGACAAACACCGGCTCCCTCGGCCTGAAAGCGAGATGAAAGCCACAACCCCATAATCACCTTTGACTGGATTTAACCTTTACTGAGCCAGTCCATACCCTCCAACATTTCTCTGATGAAAATAGGGACATCCTAATCAATAACAACGTTGCTCGGTCCCTGCTCCTGCCAACCTAGCAGTTCAAAAGCAAGTCAAAGTGCAAGTAGATAAAAGGGTACCACTCTGGCGGGAAGGTAAACGGCATTTCCGTGCGCTGCTCTGGTTTGCCAGAAGCGGCTTAGTCATGCTGGCCACATGACCCGGAAGCTGTACGCCGGCTCCCTCAGCCAATAAAACGAGATGAGTGCCGCAACCCCAGAGTCGGCCACGACTGGACCTAATGGTCAAGGGTCCCTTTACGTTTACCTTTAATCAATAACAATGATGATGATGATTGTTGTTGTTGTTATTCTTGTTCTTGTTGTTGTTTATACCCCACCTATCTGACTGGGTTGTCCCAGCCACCCTGGGCAGCTTCCAACATATAAGAAAATAATAAAACATTAAACATTTTTTAGAAAGGTTGTATAGTATAGAAGGTTGTATTTGACTCCTTGGCTTGGAGGTTGAATAACTCCATACCTTCCAACATTTCTCTGATGAAAAGCAGGACATTCTGGGATCAAATCAGAAACTGGGATGTCTTCTGTAAATCCAGGACTGTCCCTGGAAAATAGGGACACTCAGTGGGTTTGCATACTTCCTATTTACCTTGTCTCATAACAATGTTTCATCAAAAAGTATGCAATTGAGCTAAACAACCACACACCACTGCCTTTTGGTCCTACTTTCCCTCTTTTTCTTTTTCTTACATTTACAGATATGGATCATCCTCTCCCTTTTACATGTTACCCTGGTTGTCACAAGCCAATGCTGTGTGAAAACATGCTTTGTCACATCAAGCATGAAATAGCTTGAAATCTCTCTCTCTCTTTTTGGAATTTTGCTCTGACCAGTCTGACACTGGGAGCGCTGTATGGCACAAGGACAGTGTTTTCTTATGCATTACCAAGACATTTTAGGGCCACTTGTTTTGAAACAAAAGCGATTGTTTCAAAGCCATTTTGCCCACAGTGGAACGAGTGGTTTCGGTTCATTGGTTTTTTGTCGTAATATACAAGAATGTCTTGCAAAAATAAAAAATGTCCAAGATGCTTTATTTGAAAGCAGACTCAAACATTTTTAAGGCATCTGTGCATTTTGAACTCAGTGAGGCTTACTTTTGAGTGGACATGTACAGGATTGTGCTGAAAGTTGGGGAGCTATTTCACAAAGCTGCTCTGTTTCAAATGACTGTCGGTTTCACTAACCAAGTCATTCTTTCTCACCAGCTCTAATTTATATGGTGCATCTCCTAAGCACCCTTTGCCTTAAGAAAAGGAACAAAAACTGGAACAACACTGAGAACAGATACATGCTTGTCATTTACACTATACATTTATTTGTTGCTGCAGGAAAATGGGTATATTACAGCTGAGGCAAGCACTATTGCCACAAGGTGAAGAAATGCCCTTAGGTTTGCAGAACTGCAAAAAGTGGAAGATCATCACCTCTGCTGATGATTCTGTGAGATAACCATGGAAAGCCTCATTAAATGGGATGGCATTATTATGGATGGGTGATTAGACAGAAGCATCCAGAGTTATTTTTAGTGGAGAAATAAGCCCAGTTCCATGGGACAGCAATGAGGCACCGTCCAAGATGAGGAGAACTAGAAGATGTTACTCATAAGATGGGATGTATTTGTGCTCTGATCTGAAATCCTACTGTTCACATTTAAAAAAAAACAACAACAATCTGTGCTTTGCTTATTATTGCAAGTATTTTTGTATCAGCTTTAAGTCATATTTCCATAGCAGCTTATAAATATATATGCATACATAACTGGGGGCTGCTACCCTTGCTCGCTCCAGTCACCAACTCCACCCACCCCGGCTGAGGGCGGATGTGAAAAGGCATCATTTCCCATTCATCTCAGCAGCGCCGTTTCTGTTCCGCTGCAGTTCGGGTACCTCAAAAGACACTGTTCACTGTGGCCACATTTAATAGCATAATTGCTTAGGTAATTGTACACCTTTCATTTCAATGCCATTGGAGAGGGATAACTTGCTGGGGGAAGCAGTGGCGGAGGAAGGCGGTGCAGTGGGGGCGTTCTGCCCTGGGTTTCACCGCTGAGGGGGGTGACAAAATGCCGGGCGGCACTCACCATGGGGTCTGCAGCGCACCCGAACCATGGGTCTCTCCAGAGAGTGACGTGGTGGCTTGGGCACCCGCAGGCTCCACGCTGCCCCAAAGAGTCTGCCCGTTGCCTCCCCATCAGCTGTAGGGCGGCTGAGTGGGGGGAGGCAGGCAGACTCCTCGGGGGCCCCGCGGAGTGTCCTGCCCAGGCCCGCCCTGCCCCACATGGAGCTTGCCCCACCCCCAGGCACTGCCCCAGGTACCTGATCGGCTTGCTCCGCCGCTGGGGGTGGGGAGAATAACGATAGCGAATTGTGGGGCAGGGAAATGGCCTGATTTCTGTCTAGACCAGCGGTTCTCAACCTGTGGGTCCCCAGATGTTGTTGGACTACAACTCCCATCATCCCTGAGCTCTGGCCTTGCTAGCTAGGGGTGATGGGAGTTGTAGTCCAACAACATCTGGGGACCCACAGGTTGAGAAAGGCTGGTCTAGACAGACACGTGAACTGATACGATAGCTGGTACCGTTTCCCATTTTGTGGATTTCTCTGATATCCCATATGGTGAAGACATACTCCAAATATAACAGAGAAGACCACTTGGGTCAAAAGGGTAACTAATCCACATTAAAGGGTCTCCACTGTGCATCTTAAGAACTCTTGTCCTCCACTTTAACCACACCAACATCAATCTCTATTTGCTGGATTGTTGCTGAGAAATAGAAAAGCAAGACTTTACCCTCCTCCCCACCCCTCTCCAAAATTGCTTCGATTTACTTTGCTTTCTGGTGTTAAGTGTCTATGTGTGTCAAAGAGCAGGGGGAGCCACTCTTGGCCTCTCTGTGCGGCTACATCCAGGAAAAAACTGTGGCACTGAATTTATTGCAGAAGATACTGCTGTGGAAGATAGACAGAGGGTTAAATCCACCTTCTATGATATACAGAGCCAGGAGAAGAACTATAAACACCTTGACGCCCCCTACTCCCTTTCCCACCCACCCAAAAAAAGGACAACCACTTGAGGTCTGTCTCCGGCTAGCTTGCTTTAAGGCGCCCTCATAAAAACTAAGATAAACAGTTTATCAGGAGATGAATGCATGAATGCAGCTTCCAAGACAAAAGTCTCCACCTTTGGGGGGGGGTGGATGGATCCTAGATAGTATGGATTTTTAAAAATAGGGAAATGGTGGAAATGAGATGGAGTTCATATTTTCACAAGTTCATATGCAAAAGTGCATTTGTGTTTAATGGTGGCTATTGTGGTTGGCAATAGGATGCGGGTGGCGCTATGGGTAAAAGCCTCAGCGCCTAGGGCTTGCCGATTGAAAGGTTGGCGGTTCGAATCCCCGCGGCGGGGTGCGCTCCCGTTGTTCGGTCCCAGCGCCTGCCAACCTAGCAGTTCGAAAGCACTCCCGGGTGCAAGTAGATAAATAGGGACCGCTTACTAGCGGGAAGGTAAACGGCGTTTCCATGTGTGGCTCTGGCTCGCCAGATGCAGCTTTGTCACGCTGGCCACATGACCCGGAAGTGTCTTCAGACAGCGCTGGCCCTCGGCCTCTTGAGTGAGATGGGCGCACAACCCTAGAGTCTGTCAAGACTGGCCCATACGGGCAGGGGTACCTTTACCTTTTTATTGTGGTTGGCGGAGGAGATTCCTTGTATTTTATTCACCCATGTGGCACATGCAAAAATTGCTAATGGATGAAAGGGGAGATAGTGAGCCTCAGGCTGTAGCTACAGAGCTGGCTCCTAAAAGGAGGCAGTCATGGCCACCAGCCTTGACGACAACTCTCGTCAGCCCCAACCACCAAGTTGGCATTGGCCAATCTAAATGTACGCTATTCTTTTTCCACCCTTGTATTGCATGCGTGGGATAGTCATTAATACAGCTTGCAGCCTGGCTTTGAAACCTCACAGCTAACACTCCTTGGAAGCATGTTGTGTTTGTGGAGTTTCTTCATTGTTGCTCATTGCGATTGCATCAGTACACTGGTCCTCTCGGGACTGACGCAACTCTAAAGCATTCATCATGGGCTTAGGCTTGAAAATATATATTATTTATTGCCCATTTATTACGGCCGCTGCAGGTTTCCTGCCAGCTCCGTCCATTTATGTCTACATTCTACAGTGCAACCCCCTTGCTGAGACTATCTTATAACTTCCAGAGCGGGGTTCCCTGTTGCTTACACACTAGTTAGTCAGCCACTTACCGTATTTTTCGCTCTACAGGACGCACTTTTCCCCCTCCAAAAATGAAGGGGAAATGTGTGTGCGTCCTATGGAGCGAATGCAGGCTCCTTGGCTTCGCCGCGACGTGCCTGACCTGGAAGCCGGAGGAGGAACAGAAGGGTCTCCTTCTGTTCCTTCTCCAGCTTCGCTGAAGGGCGCTGCACCTTCTCCCTCTCTGCGCAGCGCCTCTCTTGTGAAGGAGAGGCGTTGCACAGAGAGAGAGAAGGCGCAGCGCCCCTTGAGCGACGTGCCGTCCTGGCTTCTGCCTTAGCCCTGCGCAGCCTCTTTGGGCAGGGGGAGCCTTCATCCCGCTGCCCTGAAGAGGCTTGGTGCGGTTATCCCAGAAGCCAGAACAGCCACACGGTATCCCAGAAGCCAGATCCCTCTTTTTGTTCTGGCTTCTGGGATTCAGAATATTTTTTTCTTGTTTTCCTCCTCCCAAAACTAGGTGTGCCCTATGGTCTGGTGCGCCCTATGGAGTGAAAAATACGGTATTTCCTGCGCTCCCGACATCTAGGAGTTAACATTGTGATAAAGCATGAACGTACCTGACAACTTCTAGATTTCAAAAGGAAATCATAGAAGAAGAAGTGAAGCTGCTGAGGAAAGCATGTAGTATCTTGCTAGAATGGGAAACAAAAGACGAGGAGGTAAAATCGGTCATGATCAAATGGGCACAAGATATAGGACATAATATACAATTTGAGAACAACTGTGGAAAATAGATTTAAAATTTACAGACTGTTCCCTCCTGAAAGAAAATTACATGAAAATGATGTATAGATGGTATATAACACCAGTACAGATAGCAAAAATGTACAAAACCGGCTCAAATATTTGTTGGAAATGTAAAGAAAAAGAAGGGACTTTTTATCATATGTGGTGGGAGTGTAGAGAAGTTTTAAAAAATTGGGAAATGATATACAATGAATTGAAAAAAATGTTTAGAATGACATTTGTAAAAAAACCAGAAGCATTTTTGTTAGGGATTGTAGGACAAGACCTGCCAAGGAAAACAAAGAATTTATTTATGTATGCTACAACAGCAGCAAGAGTCTTAATAGCACAAGGATGGAAGAATCTGCCCGGACACTGAGGTCCAGCGCCAAGGGCCTTCTGGCAGTTCGCTCGCTGCGAGAAGCCAAGTTACAGGGAACCAGGCAGAGGGCCTTCTCGGTAGTGGCGCCTGCCCTGTGGAATGCCCTCCCACCAGATGTCAAAGAGAACAATAACTACCAAACTTTTAGAAGACATCTGAAGGCAGCCCTGTTTAGGGAAGCTTTTAATGTTTAATAGGTTATTGTATTTTAGTGTTCTGTTGGAAGCCGCCCAGAGTGGCTGGGGAAACCCAGCCAGATGGGTGGGGTATAAATAATAAATTATTATTATATTAATAATAATAATAATAATAATAATAATAATAATAATAAGGAAACCCCGACAAAAGAACAGTGGCAAGAGAAATTGATGAATTATGCAGAACTGGCCAAATTGACTTACAAATTGTGGTGCAAGGACAACTGTGACTTCAAGGAGGAATGGGAACTTTTTACAAACTATCTAAAGAAGACAACAAAATGAATTGGACTCCTTGGCAGGTTTTGAATAAACATACACAAACTTATTGGTCGATAACATGATGGATAGATATGTAAGGATATGTACAATTTTATAATAAGCAGAGGGACGTGGGTGGCGCTGTGGGTAAAACCTCAGCACCTAGGACTTGCCGATCGCATGGTCGGCAGTTTGAATCCCCGCGGCGGGGTGCGCTCCCGTCGTTCGGTCCCAGCGCCTGCCAACCTAGCAGTTCGAAAGCACCCCCGGGTGCAAGTAGATAAATAGGGACCGCTTACCAGCGGGCAGGTAAACGGCGTTCCGTGTGCTGCGCTGGCTCGCCAGATGCGGCTTTGTCACGCTGGCCACGTGACCCGGAAGTGTCTTCGGACAGCGCTGGCTCCCGGCCTCTAGAGTGAGATGAGCGCACAACCCTAGAGTCTGTCAAGACTGGCCCATACGGGCAGGGGTACCTTTACCTTTACTTTATAATAAGCAGAGAAAATATGTGAAGAGAAATCAGGGAGAGGAGCTGAAGGAAGTCCTTGGTGGGAGGGAAGGGGAGAACAATGTATGTGATTGTATGGTTTGATAATTGGTTATGTGGAAATTGATCAATAAAAAATATTTGGAAAGGGGGTGGGTGGGAGAAAACATGAACATACCTGTCAGATAATGCACAAGTAGGAAGCATTGGAAACATTTAAGAAAATGCGGCATTTGCCATGTCGTTCTACTGCAGTGTTAGGGCAACTTTCTAGTACTCTCCAGATTGGACTACAACTCCCATCAGCTGCTGCTGGTATAGCTTATGGATGATGTAGTCCAAAACATCTGGTGGGCATCATATTGGGGAAGGCTTTGTAGGGTATGTCAGGTCCTCTAAGTGTCTCTATTTTTCAGGGACAGTCCTGGATTTACAGAAGCTGTCCTGGTTTCTGATTTGATCCCGGAATGTCCTGCTGTTCCTTAGGACATCCCTATTTTCATTGGAGACATGTTGGAGGGTATGGAATTATCTGACCCCTGAGCCACCTTAATGCAGCCTTGTATAAGGAAGCTTTTTTTAACGTTTAATGTTTTGTTATGTTTTCATATATGTTGGAAGCTGTCCAGAGTGGCTGGGGCAACCCAGTCAGATGGGCGAGGTATAAATAGTAAAATTGTTGCTGTTGTTGAATAGGACATCCCTATTCAATGACAAACCTAGACAGCATCTTAAAAAGCAGAGACATCACCTTGCCGACAAAGGTCCGTATAGTTAAAGCTATGGTTTTCCCAGTAGTGATGTATGGAAGTGAAAGCTGGACCATAAAGAAGGCTGATCGCCAAAGAATTGATGCTTCTGAATTATGGTGCTGGAGGAGACTCTTGAGAGTCCCATGGACTGCAAGAAGATCAAACCTCTCCATTCTGAAGGAAATCAGCCCTGAGTGCTCACTGGAAGGACAGATCCTGAAGCTGAGGCTCCAATACTTTGGCCACCTCATGAGAAGAGAAGACTCCCTGGAAAAGACCCTGATGTTGGGAAAGATGGAGGGCACAAGGAGAAGGGGACAACAGAGGACGAGATGGTTGGACAGTGTTCTTGAAGCTACCAGCATGAGTCTGACCAAACTGCGGGAGGAAGTGGAAGACAGGAGTGCCTAGCGTGCTCTGGTCCATGGGGTCACAAAGAGTTGGACATGACTAAACGACTAAACAACAACAGGACATCCCTATTTTCATCAGAGAAATGTTGGAGGGTGTGCCATTGTGATCCAGCAAATGCTCATTTTTAGATGGCGTAACTGAAGCAGAGAGAGAGAAAAAAGGCTGAGGGACACACAAAAGCAGATAGAAAGAGTGGGGAGGTGAGTATTTTAAAGATCAATGGAAAGAGAGGACTCGGAATGTCAGTACTGACACTGAACTTTGAAGATTCAAATTGGATTATTGAATGACATTTTCAGCAAAATGTCCTGGGGCTCAAAATTTTCAGCTCCCATTGACTGAACAAGAGGGCAGGAGATTTACTGCAATGTCTTGTCTGAGAATCAAGAGTATAACCTTAAAACTCCTGTTTTTTTTGCTTTGTTTACTGAAGAAACGTCCTTTTTAATGACTTTTCGTACTGTATAGTCAATAAAACTGCGAAGCAGAATGAGCTGAACAGCCTCACACTCCATTCTCCTCTGTCCTGCAGATATTCAGTTATGTGAGTGGTTTAAGGTGGCGCTGTGGTCTAAACCACTGAGCCAAGGACGTGTCAATTGGAAGGTCGGCAGTTCGAATCCCCACAACGGGGTGAGCTCCTGTTTCCCGGTCCCTGCTCCTGCCAATCTAGCAGTTTGAAAGCGTGTCAAGTAGATAAATAGGTACCGCTCTGGCAGGAAGGTAAATGGCATTTCTGTGCGCTGCTCTGGTATTCCCAGAAGCGGCTTAGTCATGCTGGCCACATGACCTGGAAGAACTGTAGACAAACATCGGCTCCCTCGGCCAGTAAAGATGAGCGCCGCAACCCCAGAGTCGTTCATGACTCATCTTAACTGCCGGGGGTCCTTTATCTTTACTTTTTAAAGGTAAAGGACCCCTGGACGGTTAAGTCCACTCAAAGGCGACTTGGGGTTGTGGAGCCCATCTCCACCTTCAGGCCAAGGGAGCCGGCGTTTGTCCACAGACAGCTTTCTGGGTCATGCGGCCAGCATGACTAAACCACTTCTGGTGCAACAGAACATTATGATGGAAAGCAGAGCGCACAAAAACACCATTTACCTTTACGCCAATTTATCTACTTGTGTGCTTTCGAACTGCTAGGTTGGCAGGAGCTGGGACAGAGCAACAGGAGCTCACCCCATTGTGGGGATTCGACCCGCCGACCTTCCGATCAGCAAGCCCAAGAGGCTCAGTGGTTTAGACCACAGCGCCACCTGCGTCCGTCGTGAGTGGTTTAGGAGTCAATAGCCAAGGTGTCTAAAATGTGTGTGTACTCAAATACCCTTTGCGGGTATTTGTTACCCCGTAACAACCACAGGTAGTAATATTACTCTTTTCATTTGATTATGACTCATGTATTATGGTGCATTTCTAGTAAGAACATAAGAAGAGCCAACTGCATCAGGTCAATGCCCCATCTGGTACAGCATTCTCTTCTCACAATGGCCAACCAGTTGCCTGTAAGAAACCAGTGGAGAACATGAGCACAACAGCTCTCTGCTCACCTGCCATTCCCACCAACTGGTATTCAAGGAACGCTTCCTCTGATAGGCTTTGTCCTCCATCAATTTGTGCAGTGATCACTAGTCACAAGCCCTGAATCAGAATAAAAATCCCCTGATGGCATCTAATATGTGGAGACAGGGCAATTGGGTGTACTACAGACCCCACAACGGACCACCATTCTCAGTATTAACTGCTAGGAATGGCTAAGATCTGGTTTCTCTCAGTTTCTCATTTTCCCCACATTTTTATTTTCCTAATTGGTTGTTTACCGGAATAAAAGTTCTTCCAAGTATTGCATTTCCCTCAATTCATGTTCCAGCGATTCACTAAAGGCAACCATCTCTCGGAAAATGTTGCCTTATGTCTTTTAAAAACCCTTCCATTCCTCTTACAATCCAAGTCAGTCAGTTTGTCCAGTCTTGCCAAACCCAGACGCTTCAATCATCATTCCTGTGTAAGATGGGACTTGAGGGGTGCTGTGTTTTTCCCCCATTTGCAAGCCTGCAATCGACAACAGAAACAGCCCCCTCAATCCAGCTAAATAAGATTGGCATGGGAGGAATTTTGAGGCTCCTCTCCAATGTTACTTGGTGCACAATTTGCTTCCAAAATTCATAGGCCTGCTGCAATTCCAACCACGTTGTGTAATAAATGTGCGTTTGCAGTTGAACCCTTCCAACGATTGAAAATGTGTCCCCCAAAATATTTTATTCGGCCTGGTCAGGAGTTGAATACCGGTATAGCAAGAGTTTACACTGAGCTTCCCTTATTAAAAAGCTGAGGGAAGACTCCTTCACAGAATGCCATATTCTGAACCATCTCAAGTTTGGATTCCCACCCCCAGTCTGTAGACTTTTTTTATTTAAAAAAAAATCACAAAAAATGTCAGCACATTTTTGCTAATGTACACATTTTTGTATGTAGTTTCCCCGATATACATTTTTGCAAGCAGTCTCCCCCAATATAATGCCTTTTTCCGCATGTTTTCATTACTTAATGCATTTGTACGCATGCTTTCGCGCTAATACAAGGATAGACAATGTGGTACTCTTCAGATATTTTGGACTACAACTCCCATCAGCCTCAGATAGCATGGCCAATAGACTAGGGTGATGGAGTTGTAGTCCACAACTTTTGCAGGGCACCATGTTGGCGCTGTGGGTAAAAGCCTCAGTGCCTAGGGCTTGCTGATCGAAAGGTCGGCGGTTCAAATCCCCGCGGCGGGGTGCGCTCCCGCTGTTCGGTCCCAGCGCCTGCCAACCTAGCAGTTCAAAAGCACCTCTGGGTGCAAGTAGATAAATAGGTACCGCCTACTAGCGGGAAGGTAAACGGCGTTTCCGTGTGCGGCTCTGGCTCGCCAGAGCAGCGATATCACACTGGCCACGTGACCCGGAAGTGTCTTCGGACAGCGCTGGCCCTTGGCCTCTTTGAGTGAGATGGGCGCACAACCCTAGAGTCTGTCAAGACTGGCCCGTACGGGCAGGGGTACCTTTACCTTTTTTATGTTTGCTACCTTTCTACTAATAAACACATTGCACCCATTTTGAGGGTTGGAGAATTGCGTTGCACAAATTTGGAGAAGGGTGAATTTCAAAGGACAGTCAGTGGTTTGTGTTTTGTTTTGGGAAGTGTGACTGACAGAGGTTCACCTTAAGATGTAAGCCAAACTGAATTTCTTCCCTGTCCCTACCAGCCGCACATGTAACTTTATGAACATTTGCAAGTTTCATATCTTGCCGAAGCCCACCCTGGCTTCATTTCAGGGCAGAATTCTCTTTCTCTCTTCTTTTTGGCAGGCAGATAGAACGAAGACAAGGGAGGCTTTGAAAGCTTTATTGCCTAATTCATTCATTGCTTTTGTCAGGAGCAATGGGAGGCGACAAATCGGGGCCAAACACAATGCAGCGCTCCATTAAATGCACATGTGTATTGTTTTTACTTTAAAAATAATAGCCACAGGAGGGATTGGGACCACAGCATGCAGAGGCGTAGGCTTCAACACTTTCTCTTTGATGCCAAATGAAGCTTTCCTCCTAGGAGAAATAGCCATGGGGGTGATTTTCATGGGACCACAGTACAGGGGGCGAGGGGTAGTCCCTTCCCAACATACCAGTGGTCCTGGTACTCCCCTGTCCATTATTTCTGAAGCAGTAAAACAAGAAGCTACAGTTAGAACTGGATGTGGAACAACTGATTGGTTCAAAATTGGGAAAGGAGTACGACAAGGCTGTATATTGTCTCCGTGCTTATTTACTTATATGCAGAATTCATCATGCAAAAGGCTGGACTGGATGAATCCCAAACCGGAATTAAGATTGCTGGAAGAAAGATCAACAACCTCAGATATGCAGATGACACAACCTTGATGGCAGAAGGTGAGAAGGAATTAAAGAACCTCTTAATGAGGGTGAAAGAGGAGAGCTCAGAATATGGCCTGAAGCTCAACATCAAAAAAACTAAGATCATAGCCACTGGTCCCATCACCTCCTGGCAAATAAAAAGGGGAAGAAATGGAGGCAGTGAGAGATTTTACTTTCTTGGGCTCCATGATCACTGCAGATGGTGACAGCAGTCACAAAATTAAAAGACGCCTGCTTCTTGGGAGAAAAGCGATGACAAACCTAGACAGCATTTTAAAAAGCAGACATTCACCTTGCCGGCAAAGGTCCATATAGTTAAAGCTATGGTTTTCCCAGTAGTGATGGATGGAAGTGAGAGCTGGACCATAAAGAAGCCTGATCACCAAAGAATTGATGCTTTTTAATTATGACGCTGGAGGAGACTCTTGAGAGTCCCATGGACTGCAAAAAATCAAACCTATCCATTCTGAAGGAAATCAGCCCTGAGTGCTCACTGGAAGGACAGATCCTGAAGCTGAGGCTCCAATACTTTGGCCACCTCATGAGAAGAGAAGACTCCCTGGAAAAGTCCCTGATGCTGGGGAAAATGGAGGGCACAAGGAGAAGGGGACGACAGAGGACGAGATGGTTGGACAGTGTCCTCGAAGCTACCAGCATGAGTTTGACCAAACTGCAGGAGGCAGTAGAAGACAGGAGTGCCTGGCGTGCTCTGGTCCATGGGGTCACGAAGAGTCGGACATGATTAAACGACTAAACAACAAGAAGGCATGTATTAATGTCTAGTTTGCCTTTCTTTGGATCCCTTGAGCTATGATAGGAGCATCAGCTAAGAAACAAATCTTAAGGTGGACAACCATCTTCGATTCTCTGAAACTTACCAGCTAGTCTCCCAGAGAGTGAATATAAGGGAAACTCCTGTTGAATTCTCTCCCTGCCAAACATACGATGGCAGAATGATCTTTTGACATTTGTGTGTGTATTATGAAGACCACATCAGGCAAAGAATGGCTAATCATGGCGAGATTGGTTTTCACCCCAAAGCAAAACCAGATTAAATTGTTCAGAGCTGGCTGGTAGGGGATACATATAAAGCGCAAAGATATTGTTTTTACCATCACTTTCTTGGGGGGGGGGGAGTGTTGTTATTTTCTAAGGTAAAAGCAAACACTGAAAAAATAAATCATACAAAGCGCCACAGCAAGTAACATAGAATCATAGAGTTGAAAGGGACCCTGAGGATCATCTAGTCTGACCCCCTGCAATGCAGGAATATGCAGCTGTCCCATATGGGGAGCGAACCTGCAACCTTGGCGTTATCAGCACCATGCTCTAACCAGCTGAGCTATTGCCAAGTAAAGGAGAAAGCACAGCTTTGTATAGAGCCAAGTGTGTCATCTTGTAATGGAGACTCGGCTACATTAGTAAAGAAACAACGATTTGAATGTGCTATAAACATGCAACACCAGATGGCGCCAGAGAGCAGGAATTTTTTATATGTCATTTACCATAGGTTTTTTTCCCTTATGTGTAGATCCACCCAAGGATAACAGTGTAACGTTATAAAATAAAGGGGAGAGGAAATCAGCATCATTGCCACCCCATTGTGTCCTTCCGACGTTTTATGTGTGATGAAGGGTGGCAGTTGCAAGGACTGAGATTTGCACAATCATTTAAATAATAAAAGGATATCAAACCATGTAAAAGCATTATTTTTATCACTCTCCTTGCCTGGCACACCTGATGCATGGGTTTTTAAAGGAATGCAGTATACTATCCTATGTTATACCTTACTTATACCAACTATGGGGAATCTGTGTTGCTTGAGATGTTGCTGGGCTCCCACTCTCATCAGCACCAGCCAGCACAGTCAGTGGTCATTGATGATGGGAGTTGTAGTCTAACAACGGCATACCCTCCAACATTTATCTGATGAAAATAGGGGTGTCCTATTCAATCATCATCATCATCTTATTATTATTTATACCCCACCCATCTGACTGGCTTGTTCCAGCCACTTTGGGCAACTTCCAATATATATAAAAACATAATAAAACATTAAACATTTAAAAAAACTTTCCTATAAGGGGCTGCCTTCATATGTCTTCTAAAGGTTACTTACCTCCTTGGCTTGGGGGTTGCATAACTCCACACTGTCCAATGTTTCCCGATGAAAATAGGAGCATCCTAAGGAAAAGCAGGACATTCCAGGATCAAATCAGAAACTGGGGTGGATTATTTAAACCTGGTACTGTCTCTGGAAAATAGGGACACTTGGAGGATCTGCAAAACTTGGAGGAGTACAGGCTCCCTACCCTTGATTTATACTTTCATTTTTTCCTGAGCATTTTTTATAAAACCAGTTTAGATTTGTTAATTACAGTGGTGCCTCGCAAGACAAAAAAAATCCGTTCCGCGAGTCTCTTCGTCTAGCGGTTTTTTCGTCTTGGGAAGCAACCCTATTAGCGGATTAGCGCTATTAGCGGTTTAGCGGCTATTAAAGGCTTAAGGGATTAGCGGATTAGCTGCTAAAAGGCTATTAGCAGCTTAGTGCCTTAGAAAAAGGGGGTGGGGAGCGAAAAAAAATCGCAAGAATTGCAAGACATTTTCGTCTTGCGAAGCAAGCCCATAGAGAAATTCGTCCTGCGAAGCACATTGAAAAACGGAAAACCCTTTCGTCTAGCGGGTTTTCCGTCTTGCGAGGCATTCGTCTTGCGGGGCACCACTGTATATTATTTTATCTTTATTAAAAACAAAGAGGGTGATTTTGGAAGGGTTGAATAATATTTTATGGATGGCTGAGCCAATAATTTTTCACTGAGATCCTATTTAGCATACCGTTGCTTTCTGTCACTTCTAGAATCTAGAACTTGGGCAATGAAATGAAAGGAGACAGAGAGCTCATTTAAAACATTTTTCTCCTTGTAGCTTCCCCACCACCTCGAAGCAATTTTCAACTCCAAAGGGAAGTGAGTGGAAATATTAACCAGGCATACTTAATAACTCTAGCAGTTGAAATAATATCTGATATACTTGAACGAGCATACCTAGATACTTAGGTTTATTGATATGAGTGAGTGTGCATGCAATGGAGGTCCTTGACTCAAAACATAATTCACCCGTATCAGTTGCAACTTGCATACTTGTAAATAATTCGTTACAAGCGGAACTGGCTGATTTTTAAAGAGAGACCTGGATAAAGTTCCCATAGTTCACAGAGCCACAGAAATATTAACCAAGAGGTAGCTGCTATGATCATGCTGACCAATTCTTTTGATATAACCCAGGACTCTGAATTTTCACCTAGAACTCCTTGGATCAAACCCAGAACATCTGGATGAGTCAGAGTCCCTTTAAAAAAAAGGAGAAACACATCTGTTCTTAATTTTGATTAAAGACTGGAGAACTCATCATGGCCGTAGGTAGGTGGGTTAATTCTTGAAAATATAATTACAATGCAAGTAAGGGGACGAGAGAGAGGAAGAGAGAAGAGAGAGAGATCACAGGGAATATTACAAAACTAGCACTCTTTTTTCCAAAATAGAAACACGCTCATGGATTCAGCGGCTCCTAAATCAAGAGACGGGTGTAGAGTACTCTAGTAAAACACTTAAGGCCATGATATACCTCTACGGAGAGCACTATTAACTTCAGTGATTTTCAGAGCCAAGAAGAGGGCGCTGAAAGGATAACCTATCAAGCAAGGTCCTATTTAAGCAAAGTACTTAAGTACTGATTTACTTCAAGAGATGCTTGGAATTAATCACGCATGCAGTCTTCATTGAAAGCGGTGGTGGGTCTGCTATTAAACTTTAACAGAAGTCTAGTACTGAGCCACACACATTCTGCTGGCTAAATTAAATGTGCCTACTGAATGCAAAGTGCATCCACATTCTCGGATATTTCCTAGCGAAATGTTTGTAAATGTGGAAATAGTCACTTTATCAAATTTGAACCTGAAACGCAGACATGTTCTCCCTTACCGTATTTTTCGCTCCATAAGACGCACCTGACCATAAGACGCACCTAGTTTTTAGAGGAGGAAAACAAGAAAAAAAATATTCTGAACGAAACAGTGGATGTATGATTTTTGTGGTTCGTGCTGTGACCACAGACATGTGATCTGATGGTGAATTTGGGGTGACCCAATGCAAAAATCCTGAGGATCCATGTGGATCCGTGCTTTGTAACCACATCTTTGCACCATTGCGGCCCCAGGAAACAGTGGATGCGTGATATTTTGGGTGCAGGCTGTAGCCATGGACATGCTATGTGATCTGATGGTGAATTTGGGGTGGATTTGGGGTGACCTAATGTAGAAATCCTGAGGCTCCATGGGCTTTTACCTCCCCCCCTCCCAGTCAGCCTCTGCTGGTGTCCCTTATCTCTCTTCTGATCCCACTGATCAGCTGTTTCCTTTCAACACACCCTTCCCTCTTGTTTGCCTTAGTGTAGCATCTTTTCCTTAGCTGGAGCAGTTTTTTGCTCCTCCTTTTCTTCTAATTTCTCTCCTTATTGCTTTAGTCTTCCTGTTCCCCCCCTTTGCAAGTTTGCTGTCTTTACCTTCCCCCTCCCAGGCAGCCTCCTTTATCTCTAGCGTCCCTTATCTCGCTCCCCGATCACAAATGATCAGCGGCGTTGGTTGAACACCCACTTCCCTCTTAAAAAAAAAAAAAGGCATGATCTGCTTTTTTGCCCCGGGCAATTCGGCTCCAGGGACCACGCATTCGCTCCATAAGATGCACAGACATTTCCTTTTACTTTTTAGGAAGAAAAAAGTGTGTCTTATGGAGCAAAAAATACGGTATGTTTTGGACAGAGAATGTAGCAGAGTCGGTAGGTGGGGACGGGGTGTTCAGAAGGCATCTTTCAGGGCAAGAGGAGGGGACCCCTGATTGGTTCTTCTGTTTCCGTTCTGGTGGTTTTACATATGCACAGATACTTGGTATCTGATAAGAACATAAGAACAGCTGCTGGATCAGGCCAATGGCCCATCTAGTCCAGCATCCTGTTCTCACAGTTGCCTATGATAAAATTGCATCTATGGTGAACCAACGTTTCCTGCACTGACCTGCCATAATGAATTGATCTTGCCCCATACTGGAGCAGGAAGCCTCTTGCATTGCCGACTTTGGAGACAGAAGTTTGGAAGAGAGATCCTTATTCTCTTGGAGCAGAGTTAAGCACAATAGTGATTGCTCCAAACACATTAAAACTTGGTAAAATTCGTCCACCTTTAAACAAATGTTCCCCATGAAAATACTTAGGCTAGAATAAATCACAGACACTTAGTTTTGCAAATAAGCGAATGTTTTACTCACAGAGTTTCAGAAATTACAGCAAACAAGTCTCCATCCACTGACAGTAAAAATAAAGAAGAAAAGGGTTCCAAGTGACTTGAAATGAATTTGGTTTCCTTACTAAAAGAATCATGCAATATTTGGTGTAGCAGAGATGCAGTCTGTAAAAATCTTCTTTTAAAGAGATTTTCCATTCAGCTGGTTTTTCTTGTACCTGAGAGGCAAGATGCATGACTTCATTCTTCGAGGAAGGCAGCAAAGAAGAGAGATAAGGGAGAAGCAATGGTTGCTAGGAGCCTCCTAAGTCACACCCAGTGACAACTTGAGCTGAGGGCTCAGGTTAACCCTTTCAGGCACGCAAGCATGAGTCAGTAACTGTATATTATAACAGCAGAAACCTCCAGAACCTGCCACTGCCCATTAAGTCTGAAGTTGCAAGAGGTCTTCAGAATTCAAAGCAGTTTCGAGTACAGGGCTTGAGATTTCACAGGAGAATATCCAACTGATGATAATGGAATTTCCTGGCCTTTTATGGAACAGAACTAGATGACTTAACCCATTCACAGTCCCATGTGCCCTTTCTGAATATGTCACATGCTTTGCCCCTAGAATGTATGAGTGCTATTCACAGTTAACTATCCCATTAGCTAGAAGAGATGGAGAACTTTCAGTCCTCCAGATGTTGTTATCGACTCCAGCTCCCATCAGCCCCAGGCACTGTGGCCAACAGCTAGGCATGTTGGGAGTTGTAGTCCAACAACATCCAGAGGGCCACAAGTTTGCCATCCCTGGTGTAACGGGACCAGGGGCATTGCTAGGTGTTTAGAGTATGTATACTCAGGATACAGGCCCATGACACAGAATTATTATAGAGTGCCTCTGGGAAGTTTGAAATAGTGGGATAGTTTATGGAGCACCCGGCCACCCTGTGTGCAAAGTTGTTTCTAAAGAATTACGCTTAAAAATGGAGGCAAGGGGCAGGAGATATGGAGCCTGGGACAACCGATCTAGGATTCAGCTCATCTGGACAACCCCATAAAACATCCCTGGAAGCAACCTAGATTGTCTCCCATGTCCTGTTCTGAAAAGAGCAAGGTCTTCAAGATGCTGCTGGCTTCCTACAGAGCAGGGTTTCCTCCCAAATATTACTGCCCAGCTGACCTGGAAAGCAGATATCATGGTTCAAACTCTCCTACCCTCTTAAGAAGGGACGCGGGTGGCGCTGTGGGTTAAACCACAGAGCCTAGGACTTGCCGATCAGAAGGTCGGCGGTTCGAATCCCCGCGATGGGGTGAGCTCCCGTTGCTCGGTCCCTCCTCCTGCCAACCTAGCAGTCAAAGTGCAAGTAGATAAATAGGTACCACTCCTGCAGGAAGGTAAACGGTGTTTCTTTGCGCTGCTCTGGTTCGCCAGAAGCGGCTTAGTCATGCTAGCCACATGACCCGGAAGCTGTACACAGGCTCCCTCAGCCAATAAATCGAGATGAGCGCCACAACCCCAGAGTCGGTCACGACTGGACCTAATGGTCAGGGGTCCCTTTACCCTTTACCTTACCCTCTTAAGAATAAGGCAGAACAGGTTTTAATGGCAGAGGTGAAGACGTCTCTCTCCCACGCACATATATTTGCATTTCTCCAAAGAGGTAAGGAAACTGTGTCAGGTGTTATGCTGTTTTATCTACACAATAATGTTGGAGTTTTTTTAAACAGTAACCTGCCCAAAACTGCTCAGATGAGCTTTGTAGCTGAACAAGGATGTGAGACTGGCCATGCCCTCATCCAAATTCAATTCTGCGCTCCCTCTGACGTTTATTTATTCATGTGGCAACGTCAAGGTGCATGGTGCTATACAGAATGAAAGAAGACAGGAGTTTACAATCAAAACTGACATCACATCCACAACCATGCATTCAAAGCATGTTGGCTTCCCTCCCAAAGATCCGTGGGAACTGGTAACAGTAGCTCTGTGAAGGATCAAACTACAGTTCCCAGAATTATTTAAGGGGAAGCCACATGCTTTGAATGCATGGTTGTGGAAAACAGGGAAAAGAACAAAAGAACAGGAAGGAAGCAGAGCCAGGAGAAAATGGGGAGGAATTGTTTCAAGCCCTGTTCAAGTTTTCTTAGATGGTTCTGTGGAGGGATGAGGATGCACACACCTTCCACACAGGCTTTCAACCTTTCTACCTCGAGCAAGGAGTCTGAAGGAGCTGGTAAGGGCTTGCAGACTTCCCCATGGCTGGGCTGGGCAACCCCCAGTCATAGAATAATAGACTTGTAGAGTTGGAAGGGACCACAAGGGTCATCTAGCCCAACCCCCTGAGGATTTCAAGAATCTTTTGTCCACAACCCTGAGAATTAGAGCCTCATGCTCTACCACCTGAGCCATCCCATAGGTTTGTGAGCAGGGCTGCAAAAGCATCTGACTCCTCAACAATCCCCATCCCAGACCTTCCCGTTCAATATGGAAAGACGGGAAGGGCAACAGGAATGAGTCCAGTGGCATGCAGTTCCACATGCAATCAATGGATGCACTTCAAGTGGCCCCGAGCAGCACTTCCATTGCAGGATAGGACAGTGGTGTGGTCCTATGGGCCAAGGTCCCTTCACCACCTCCATCCAATAAATAATAAAATAACAACAACAACAACAACAACTATTTATTATTTATACCCCGCCCATCTGGCTGGTTTTCCCCAGCCACTCTGGGTGGCTTCCAACAAAATATTAAAATACAGTGGTCTGTTAAACATTAAAAGCTTCCCTAAACAGGGCTGCCTTCAGATGTCTTCTAAAAGTCTGGTAGCTGTTCTTGGCTTCTCGCAGCGAGGGAACCACCAGAAAGCCCTTGGCACTGGACCTCAGTGTCCAGGCAGAACAATGGGGATGGAGATGCTCCTTCAGGTATACTGGGCTGAGGCCGTTTAGGGCTTTAAAGGTCAGCACCAACACTTTGAATTGTGCTCAGAAATATACTGGAAGCCAATGTAGATCTTTCAAGACCGGTGTTATGTGGTCTCAGCGGCCACTCCCAGTCACCAGTCTAGCTGCCGCATTTGAAGGGACCAGGACACTGCAAAGTTGATGGAAAGTGTCATTCAAATGGCATGTGTGAGCCAAGTCTCCGATTATGTGGAGCAGGGCTTACCTGCCCCCCCCCCTATATTTTATTCAAGTTGGCACCCCTGGGTGAGTAATTTTGCATGCCCCGGCATGGCAGTGACCAGAAGAAGGATAGGAATTTCCAAAGGCTCCCTTCCCCTGCCAACAGGAGTGAAAGCTTGGCCCCACAACCATGGGTGCCCAGGGATGTGGGCGCCATGCATGGCCCTGCTGCCAAAATTTGTGTGGGTGTCTGGTCCCTTCGGGACGCAGGTGGCGCTGTGGGTTAAACCACAGAGCCTAGGACTTGCTGATCAGAAGGTCGGCAGTTCAAATCCCCGCGACAGGGTGAGCTCCCGTTGCTCGGTCCCTGCTCCTGCCAACCTAGCAGTTCGAAAGCATGTCAAAGTGCAAGTAGATAAATAGGTACCACGCTAGCGGGAAGGTAAAAGGCGTTTCCGTGGGCTGCTCTGGTTCGCCAGAAGCAGCTTAGTCATGCTGGCCACATGACCCGGAAGCTGTACGCCAGCTCCCTTGGCCAATAAAGTGAGATGAGCACCCCAGAGTCGGTCACGACTGGACCTAATGGTCAGGGGTCCCTTTACCTTTACTGGTTCCTTCATGGGAAATTCTGTGGGCGCTCTCAGGCACACAGGACCCCAAGGAGCCAGCACCTATGCCCACCAACACACATACATTGCATTGCCTAAATTTGGACATAACTTTCGGAAAAGGAGGAAGCCAGCAAAACACTGGAAAGAATCGCCTATGGAAATTCAGAGTTCTTCTTCCTTTGAAGCCTTGGAAGTAAGATGCCTGCGATATGTTGCTGCCGGGGGTGGGATTCTCTATTTCTTGGATATCATCGCTGCCCTTTGAAGAAACTAAGAAGACAGAAAACGAGGAGGTGCAAGCCTGATGGGAGAGCTTCGTCCAGACCTCCCGACAGTGTTTGTGTAACAACCCCGCTTCTCTTCCACGCCTGGACTATTTCAAGAAGTTACCTGAGGGAGAAGGGACGGCAGCCGCTGGGTCCTGAAATTAATCCCAGCAGAGGGCGCCCTCTCCTCCAGCTTGGATTAGCATTAGGCAGCAATTTCACGCTCGGAGAGAGGAGGCGTCTGCAGAGAACTTCTCGGGCTGGACGCCAACAAACGCGCTTAGGAATTACATCACGGGCTCGCGTTTGTGTGTGTGTGTGTGTAGTAGCGGCGCAAATAAATGCAGCCGCCTCGACCAGGTACTGGGGCAATAAGTGGGGGAAGGCAAGGGGAGGGGAAAGAGCTTGGAGGCGGAGGAAGGAAAGTGAAAGGAGCCAGTGAGAGCGCGCAGAGGCGCACATGGAGAGGCTAGGTGCCTTGCAAGGTTGCAGAGCTCTCCTGCCGCTGGCACGGAACTCCAGCTCGAGGAGCTTGGTCTGAAAGCTGCCCGCCACCCACCCACAGCAGAGCCAGGCGGAGGGGCAGAAGAAGGAGCAGCAGCAACAGCAGCAGCAGCGAGCGAGGAAGTTGCCCAACCTCGTGGATTGCAGCGGTGTGCTTGCTCGCCTTGCAGGCTGCAGGAAGGCGAAAGACGCGCGCGCGCTGCAGAGCATCCTCTCCCAGCCACGCTTCGGCAGCGGCACGTTTGCAGCGGAGCGCAGAGACAGAGAGACACTCGGCGCCTTGGCCTCGCTTTGGTGGACGGCTCGGCGTGGTCCGGCCAGAGGTTTCCAACAGGAGCTGCTCCCGGCAGGACTTTGGCTTTCGTGGAGGGATCGCCGCCGCCGCCCCCTCCTCTCCACCTCTGTCCTCTGCTTCTTCTTCTTTTTATAAAGGAGAGAGGTGCCGGAAAAGAGCGAGTCGGTGGTTTCCATAGTGATGGAGGAGCACGGGCAGGAAATTTAAAGGCGCTGGATCCTCGCGAAGCAGACAAGCTGGTGCCAACGTGCGTGGCGGCGGCTGCTGTTGCGGCGGCGGCTGCTTTTGCAGGCTTTTGCAAAGAGAAACGCGAGCCGGAGGGGAAGTTTGCAGAAGAAGCTTTTGCTGAGTGACACCGCGCAACCAACTCGGGAGCCAGAGGAACAATTGCACCCAGCCGGACGAGGCGTCAGGTCTCCGGAACGCGACGGTTTGCTTTGGCTTGGTGGCGTGTGCTTTTCTTGTTTATTTTATTCCCCCACCCCCTCTTTTTGCATATACTCACCCGAGGCGTTTGCACGCGCCGAGTTGCTCCGCGGGACTGAGCGTGGCGCATCCCCTACTTATTTCCCACGACGGCTCGCTCGGATCCTCGCGCCGTCCCTTGCGCGCTTCTCCCGATGCCTTTTTTGCTGGGCCTGGCCGCCCGGTGAGCCTCCCTCGTTCCCTTCCGTCCCCCGTCCCCCCGTCGAGGATGGATCATTCCCAGTGGCTCGTGACTATTTACGCCTTGGTCGTTCTCCTGGGGCTCCGTCTGGAGCGAGGCGCTTGCCAGCACTACCTGCACATCCGCCCTGCGCCCAGCGACAACTTGCCCCTGGTGGATCTAATCGAGCACCCGGACCCTATCTTCGACCCCAAGGAGAAGGACCTCAACGACACGCTCCTGCGCAACCTTCTGGGCACCCACTTCGACGCCAACTTCATGGCGGTCTCCCTGGCCGACGATCGCCTGGGAGGGGACGACCTGGCCGAGCTGGACCTGCTGCTGAGGCAGAGGCCGTCGGGGGCCATGCCCAGCGAGATCAAGAGCCTGGAGTTTTACGACGGGGGCCTGCAGGCCAGCAAGAAGCACCGGCTGAGCAAGAAGCTTCGCCGGAAGCTGCAGCTGTGGCTGTGGTCGCAGACCTTCTGCCCGGTCCTCTACACGTGGAACGACCTGGGCAGCCGCTTCTGGCCCCGCTACGTCAAAGTGGGCAGCTGCTTCAGCAAAAGGTCGTGCTCCGTCCCCGAAGGGATGGTCTGCAAGCCGGCCAAGTCGGTGCATCTGACCATCTTGAGGTGGAGGTGCCAGCGCCGGGGCGGGCAGCGCTGCACGTGGATCCCCATTCAGTACCCCATCATCGCCGAGTGCAAATGTTCCTGCTAGTGGACGTGGGGGGGACCGGGAAGGGAGCTGCCTGCGCGGTGCACTTAATTCCCATCCTCACCCCTTAAAAAAAAAACTGCAAAGATCGTGCCAGCCACCCACCCCCTCTCAAATCTCTTGATCTGTTTCTCTACCCCCACCAAAAAACAAAACTAAAACCGGACTGCGGTAGTGGACTTTGGAAAAGCTCCAAAACTACGGACAGCTCTTCGGCCTCCCGGTTCAAAACGTTGCACTGCAGTGCGAAGTGTAGGGGAATGTAACTTTGTTATGTCTGCGAGCGTGTGTCTGTGTGTGAAAGAGAGAGTCGTGCAGAGGTGACAGAAAGTGCGCGCGTGTGGCTGTGTAAAGAGAGGCACCCTCCCCGTTTGAAATCTCCTGTTTAAAAAGGTCAGTGTTACAACGTGGAGTAAACACCCTCGTCTACTGTATTGTTAAAGAGTCTCCTCCTTGATCGCCGCTTTAAGGTATTTTGGCTCCCTCTCCCCTCCTTTTAATTTATATTCCAGAGAAAAATATTAGGGGAATTTAAGAACCTAAACAAACAAACAGGCCCCCATCTGCCCCACTCCCTAAAAAAAACAACTTCGCTTTTTTGCGAAGGTTTTTTTTTTTAAAAAAAGAAACGTGAACTTTTGGTAAGAAAAGAAACATATATAAATATATATAAGATATTTTCCATTCTTCGGAAAATGTATGTGTGCGTTGCGTGTGGATTTTTTTTTATGGACTTCAAGATATTATTATTGTTATTGTTATTATAATAAAAAGCTTAGGACACGGTGTTACTGTATATAGTGAACTTTTTTTTTGCTGTTGGAATGTCTTTAACCCTCTGTAAATGGAAGAGAGTCTGCTATTTATTCTTTATATTCGTTCCCTTGTAGTCAAAAAAGTTCAGTTCAGAATTAAAATCAACCACTAAAACACGGAGCCCTGTGGATTCTCTTCGGTGTTGGGCTGGGAGGCTAAGTTCAGAGGCGTTGGGTTGTGTTAAAGGGAGCTTGCTGTACCTTATTAATACACTTAATTTGCACCCCGCCTTTCCTTCAAGGAGCTCCAGGCGGCATCCGTGGTTCTCCCCTCCCCATTCCATCCCCCCAACAACCCTGCGAGGTAAAGGGACCCCTGACCATTAGGTCCAGTCGTGGCCGACTCTGGGGTTGCGGCGCTCATCTCGCTTTATTGGCCGAGGGAGCCAGTGTACAGCTTCCAGGTCATGTGGCCAGCATGACTAAGCTGCTTCTGGCGAACCAGGGGAGCACAAGGAAACGCCGTTTACCTTCCCGCCGGAGTGGTACCTATTTATCTACTTGCACTCTGACGTGCTTTCGAACTGCTAGGTTGGCAGGAGCAGGGACCGAGCAACGGGAGCTCACCCCGTCACGGGGATTCGAACCGCCGACCTCCTAATCGGCAAGTCCTAGGCTCTGTGGTTTAACCCACAGCGCCACCTGCGCCCCTGCGAGGTAGGTCAGACCAAAAGAAGATGGCTGGCCTGAAGGCTGCCCAAGATGTTTCATGGATGAGCATGAATTTGAACCCGAGCTCCCAGGCTCTAACCACTGTGCATCATTGCCTCTCTTTGACTACTTTCTGCATTTGGGGCAGGAATGCTGATGGAGGCAAAACACTCCTTTTTCTTTTAACAGCACCACATCTAGGTTTGCTTGGAAGGAAGGCCCTCCCACGTTCAGGTCTCCCCCCCCCCCAAAAGTGTGCATAAAACTGGAGCACGGTTCCTGGGGAGATCTAGCTGGTTTTTTTTTCCTTTCTGTCCCCCCCCCCCTTTAAGGGAGTGTTAAAACTTGGAGGAGTGGCGGCGAGACTGGTTGGTGGTTTTGCTTTGTAATGCTGCTTGCGCTATTGGCTGTCACCCATCCTGGAAGGCACAAGGCAGAGACGCCTCGAGCGGGGAGTGGCGGGGGGGGGGGGAGAGAGAGAGCAGCTCAGCGGTTACCGCTTTGACATCTCATTTACAAGGAGCCACGTGTCTCTGACACCTCCCATTGTGGTCGAGCCCAGCGGAAACCTGAGCCTCGACGGCGCGTTCTTGAGCGCTCGCTGGAGACGGCCGCCTATCCCGCGCCAGAACGAGCCAGCGCCCCTCTCCGCCTGCCCGCCCCCTTTGCGCTTAACCCCTCGGCTTCCGAACAGAAAGCAAGACGGCGCCTCCAACATCATTGCACCCCACCCCCGTCCCTCTCCGTGCTCTAGCCTTGCCCGTCTTTTTTTTTGCATCCAAATTGCCCAGAGTTGAGATCCTTCTTTTCTCTCCCTGCCTTCCACTTTCCAGAGCATAGGTGCCGGCTCCCTGGGTGCCCGAGCACCCACAAAATTACCCATGAAAGGGGCCGGGCACCCATGGGACATAGCCAAGGGGGGCAGCTCCCCCCCCCCAGATTAAGTAAAACAATAAAAAATACTTAACTGACTACCTAATCACGTCGGTTCTGCCCCACCTAACCAAGTCCTGTCTCCCCTAACAAAACTCCATGCTACACCCATGCAGGCACCCACAAATTTCAGTGCCAGAGCCATGCCCACTGTAAAAGGCACCCATGGTTGCAGGGTCAAGTTGGCACTCCTATTCCTGAGTTTGGCTCCCATTGTCCTTCACCCCTTGCTACTCAAGCAGCTATACAGTGGTATCTCTGGTTACAGACGCTTCAGGTTATAGACAGTTCAGGTTACAGACTCCGCTAACCCAGAAATAGTGCTTCAGGTTAAGAACTTTGCTTCAGGATGAGAACAAAAATCGTGCAGTGGGAGGCCCCATTAGCTAAAGTGGTAGCTCAGTTTAAGAACAGTTTCAGGTTAAGAACGGACCTCCAGAACGAATTAAGTTCTTAACCCGAGGTACCACTGTAGTTGTGTTTCTGGGAAAGAATAGCAGAATCATGGAATTATAAATTTGGAAGGGACCCTGAGGATCATCTAGTCCAACCCCCTGCAACGGTGGAATATGCAGGTTGTCCCATATGGGGATCGAACCTGCAACCTTGGCATGATCAACACCACGCTCTAATCAACTGAGCTATCCAGACCAGAAAGGCAGGCTGTGCCACGTTGGAGGTTGCATGACTCCAGAGCAACTAATCTGAATCAGTCACTCCACTGTTCCTTTTGCCCCCTCAATAAAAAAATAGGTGGGGACATGCATTTCTTCCTTTTTCCTTTACAACGCATGCTTGTGGGAGAAAAACCCCCTCTTCTGTCCACATTTGTGATGCTGTAATTACAGAGCCAGGAAAGGGTGTCGGTGCTTCCAAAACAGGATTAGGGAGCCACCAGAGTTGGACTACAACTCCCATCATGCTGGTTTCGGCTGATGTGAGGTTGCCGTGTGGCAACTATCTGGTGGGCCAAAAGTTTTTCATTCCTTTTAAACTGTGGGAGAGCCAGGGGCATAGGCAGGGGGGACAGCTGCCCCTCCAATCGAGTAAATAAATAAAAATAACTAACTGGCCAATTGTGGGTTAAACCACAGAGCCTAGGACTTGTCGATCAGAAGGTCAGCGGTTTGAATCCCCGCCATGGGATGAGCTCCCGTTGCTCAGTCCCTGCTCCTGCTAACCTAGCAGTCAAAGTGCAAGTAGATAAATAGGTACCACTCCTGCAGGAAGGTAACTAACTGGCCAATTGCATTGCAGATAACTCAGTTCTGTTCCCCCCAACATAAAGCCTGCCCCCCCATGGCTTCTGTGGGTTCAAAGAAATCCCACACCAGGCAGCCCTCTTTGTTTCCTGGTCAGTTGCTTATCAAATAACAGCATGCCAGAAATTCAACAGGGTTGATTTTTGTTCCCTGAGCAAATAGCCTATATATATTTCTGTTTTAGTATTCAAAATGCTGCACTTCATCATGTCCGTAATCCTTACTGCAACCCTGCAAATCGTCTAAAATGAGTTCATAGTAAAATCGATGGACTTTTTCGAAAATACAGTGGTACCTCGGGTTACATACGCTTCGGGTTACATACGCTTTGGGTTACAAACGCTTCAGGTTGCACACTCCGCTAACCCAGAAATAGTGCTTCAGGATAAGAACAGAAATTGGGCTCCAGCAGTGTGGCAGCAGCAGGAGGCCCCATTAGCTAAAGTGGTGCCTCAGGTTAAGAACAGTTTCAGGTTAAGTACGGACCTCCAGAACGAATTAAGTACTTAACCACTGTACAAGAAATTGGGAAACGTCCTCAGTCACTTCTCTGCCTGCAGAGCTGCACCTGTTGGTCTTCTGCTCAGTCTGCAAAGTCTTCTCCGAGCCGGTGCCAACTCCCAGGGGAGTTGTAATTATAAAAAGAAAACCCATCTGAAGGGCACCAGCTTGGCAAAGGCCACATTAAAGGCACAGGAACTCAGCCAGAATAGGTTACAAAGATACCCTTTGCTCCTACGTTTTATCACAGATACTTCAGTCAATGGGTGATCAATACTTCCTCTTGTTCCTTCAGCTGCTCTTCCATATCCCAAACTCCCCCTTGGCTTCCCCGTCACCAACAACCTCCCAGACAAGGACATTGTTAGCTCTATTCTTTGTTTGCTACGTGTTCTGTCTCAGGTAAGTGAACCAGAGAATTGCAGAGTTGCAATGCAGGAATATGCAACTGTCCCTTTTTATTATTATTTGGCGATCACTCGTCGCCGAGTAAGATTGTCTTCCATGAACACCATTTTAACAGTGAGCCCGTAAGTGACTGTGGAGGCCAATTCCAGATCCACACATCCTTCCACAGTGGGGACATACGTTTCTGGGCAGGAGTTGATCACAGTGTGGATTTGCCAAGCGTGCCTTCCTCTTAACTTTTGTCCTGAGTTTGAGCATCTTCAAAGTCCCATGGGGGGTTCGAACCTGCAACCTTGGCATTATTAGCACCCTGCACTAACCAACTGTGCTATCCAGGCTGTGTGAATAGGTTTGCAGCCTTAATTTGAAGTACAGTGGTACCTTGGGCTAAGTACTTAATTCGTTCCGGAGGTCTGTACTTAACCTGAAACTGTTCTTAACCTGAAGCACCACTTTAGCTAATGGGGCCTCCTGCTGCCGCCACGCCGCTGGAGCACGAATTCTGTTCTCATCCTGAATCAAAGTTCTTAACCTGAAGCACTATTTCTGGGTTAGCGGAGTGTGTAACCTGAAGCGTATGTAACCTGAAGCGTATGTAACCCGAGGTACCACTGTAGCTTCAATTGAACAAAGTAAATATGCCTAGGATTGCAGCCTTGCTCCAGTATTAGCCTTCCAACATCTGGATCCTCAGCCCAGTTAAACCCAAGGGGATGGATTCCAATTATTACCAAGTTTACTTAGTTTAGGATGGCAGGGACTCATCAGGATCATTCGCACTTTGTGCCAGAAGAAAACCTCACCACTCCTTTCAAAGTGAATTTACTTCAACGTAATTGAACTGGCATGCATTGTGGGTCACTTTAAAATAGAGCTTAGGCTTAAGTGAGTTGCGGTTCGGGGCCTGGGTGACCTCGGGTAAAATTTGCACCCTTCCAGCCTTTACCTGTTGTCTTTGTCCATGGAGTTTTCTTGGCAGGGATACTGGAGTGGCTTGCCAGTTCCTCCTCCAGGTGGATCACGTTTGGTCAAAACTCTCCACTATGACCTGTTCATCTAGGGTGCCCTGCTTGGCATAGCTCATAGCTTCTCTGAGTTATTCAAGCCCCTTCGCCACAGCAAGGCAGTGATCCATGAAGAACTGCAAGAAGATCAAACCTATCCATTCTGAAGGAAATCAACCCTCAGTGCTCACTGGAAGGACAGATTGTGAAGCTGAGGCTCCAATACTTCGGCCACCTCATGAGAAGAGAAGACTCCCTGGAAAAGACCCTGATGTTGGGAAAGATGGAGGGCACAAGGAGAAGGGGACGACAGAGGATGAGATGGTTGGATAGTGTTCTCGAAGCTACCAGCATGAGTTTGACCAAACTGCGAGAGGCAGTGGAAGACAGGAGTGCCTGGCGTGCTCTGGTCCATGGGGTCACGAAGAGTCGGACATGACTAAACGACTAAACAACAATAAGGCTTTACCAGTAACAACTGAAGCCTTATCAGTCCACTTCCTGTAACCCAGGATTCATCAAGCTTTATGGAATGGTGGGTGCATTTTGAATTTTGAGAGAGGGCTGGGGGCGCCAGTGGGGGGGGGGCAGAACACATAATGCCTCCCCATTGTCTTAGAGGGACAACCACCCCATACCCTCCAACATGTCTCAGATGAAAATAGGGATGTGTTGTTGTTGTTGTTGTTGTCATCATCATTAGACATTTAAAAGCTTCCCTATACAGTGCTGCCTTCAGATTTCTTCCAAAGGTTGTATAGTTACTTATCTACTTGGATTGAGGCTCACATAACACCATACCCTCCAACACCTGAGATTCCTGCATTGCTTGGGATAGATGACCTAAGTTTCTATTATTCCTTCACTGAAAATAGGGACATTCTACCATACCTTCCAGCATTTCTCCGATGAAAATGGGGGTGTCCTAAGGAGTAATGGGAAATTCTAGGATCAGATCTGTAAATCCGAAAATTTGTAGTCTTAGAATCATAGAATTGTAGAGTTGGAAGGGATCCTGAGGATCATCTAGTCCAACCCCAGGAAAATGTAGCTACCCAATGTGGGAATTGAACCTGCAACCTTGGTGTTATCAGCACCACGCTGTAACCAACTGAGCTATCCAGGCTAGTCTGTCCCTGAAAAATAGGGACACTTAGAGGGCCTGCCACCCCTGACCACTTTATGCTTACCAGAGGAAGTCAGCTATGTCCAGCTGCTCCTGATTGTGGAGATAACACAATATCAATTTTACACGGGGGCGGGGGGGGAGAGAGAGAGAGAGAGAGAGAGAGAGAGAGAGAGAGAGAGAGATGCTGTTGCTGTCTAATACCAACAGAAAGCATTCTTCAGGACCGGGGAAAATACACAAGGTCATTTCACTGTCATTTGATAGAAATTGCTTGGAAGGCACCTGCCGATTTTACCCCACAACTTTCTTTATTGGACTGCTAGAGATGTACTTTTTTAAATAGGAAGGAAGGAAGGAAGGAAGGAAGGAAGGAAGGAAGGAAGGAAGGAAGGAAGGAAGGAAGGAAAGGAGGCCAGAGCCTGCAGCATCTTCCCACGGGCACCAATGAAGGCCTTTATTGGCACCATGACATTCATGGGCACTAGCTTGGCGATCCCTGCTGCACCCAGTTAACCTCATGTCTCCAATGCACTAGTACTAGTCAATAAGTTATTTCCTCATGCAGAGGTGCTTGGCTCAACACCAGAGGTAGGCAACCTAATGCCCATGGGCCGGATGCGGCCCAATCGCCTTCTCAATCTGGCCCACGGACGGCCCAGGAATCAGCGTGTTTTTTACATGAGTAGAATGTGTGCTTTTATTTAAAATGCATCTCTGGGATATTTGTAGGGCATAGGAATTGGTTCTTTTTTTTTTTTTTCCTTTTCAAAATATAGTCCGGCCCACCACATTGTCTGAGGGACGGTGGACCGGCCCATGGCTGAAAAAGGTTGCTGACCCCTGCTCAGCCTTGTCTGGAAGCCACACCCCCAGCCATGCAGCACTGCTTGTTCCAGATGTGGAGCCGTCTGTAGACACTGGAAGATTCTGTATACACTGGAGACTTACCTTTGGTACACATGTCCCAGGCCTGGGCAGTGGCTTTCAAGCCAGGATTTCTTCTTGGGCACTCAGTTACAATCAATAGACTTTAATCCCACAAAGGGCCAGATCCCTTCCTTCCTTCTTCCTTCTCCCACCCCTCCTCTCTCTCTCTCTTTCTCTCGCTCACTCTGATACCCTTGCAAATGCAATCATTGCTGATGTCTTCAAGTGCCAACTTGAATAAAATATTAGGGGGCCCAGATACGCTCTGGCCCGCAAAATCAATCACACAATGTGGCATGGAAATACAATTTGAATGGCAATGCCCAGCAATGGGGGGGTGGCCCCCTCAAATATTTTAGGGTGGGGGACAAAGGGACTTCAGCCCCTAGGAGTTGGCTCCTATGTACTCAGATGTAAACCCCATGGAGCCCAATGGGACTTACTCCCAGGTAAGTCTGTGCAGGCTTGGAGTCTTATAAATAAACAGGGTGATACATCTCTGGCAGCCACTGTAAAAAGGTAAAGGGACCCCTGACCATTAGGTCCAGTCGCAGACGACTCTGGGGTTGCGGCACTCATCTGGCCGAGGGAGCCGGCGTACAGCTTCCGGGTCATGTGGCCAGCATGACTAAGCCGCTTCTGGCGAACCAGAGCAGCGTACGGAAACGCCGTTTACCTTCCCGCCGGAGCAGTACCTCTTTATCTACTTGCACTTTGACGTGTTTTCGAACTGCTACGTTGGCAGGCGCAGGGACCGAGCAACAGGAGCTCACCCCGTGGCGGGGATTCGAACCGCCAACCTTCTGATTGGCAAGTCCTAGGCTCTGTGGTTTAACTCACAACGCCACCCGAGTGCCACTGTACTTTGGAACAAACCAATAAATAAGCAGCACTCCCCCCAAAAAGCAGGGTGGGGGTGTTAACAGCAACTCTTCCTGCGCATTTTTTTCCTGCAGGGGAAAATAAGTTGGGTGGGAGTTTTGCACCTTTCTGTATTTATCTCGGAATCCATGGCATTTGAAAATGAAAAGTGTGGAGGCATCTGTCCATTGTTTTAAACATGATTCCCCCCCCCCCTCCCTTCGCTGGGAGTCTAACGCTGCAAATTCCACATAGCTCAAGAGGCATCCCCTGCCTCGCCCCGCCCCACACGCCTTCCCCTTATTTAATGCGCTTTCGCTTCCAATCAGGTGGGGGAAGAGGGAGGGTTAGGGGCTCCAGGTACCTTATTGTTGCATGTATTCATTAACTTAGCAAAGAGGAACAAGGGGGACTGTTACTCATATAGGAGGCACCCTGCCCCCAAGACTATCTAAAGGTTCCATTGTAAAAGGATTAAAAGTCAAAGGCCTCCATCTTATGATTCTTTCATTTAATCTTCGTGGCGCCTAAAAGACATGCTGGATGGATGATCACATTTAGAATATTCTTCGTGCTGGATACCTTTGGACTTCAGGCAAAAGCAAAGGAGTTCCAGAAGGCCATGACGGGGATGAGAGGGATTTATTATATTTTTAAATAATATAATATCATCCATAAAAAGGTAAAGGTACCCCTGCCTGTACGGGCCAGTCTTGACAGACTCTAGGGTTGTGCGCCCATCTCACTTAAGAGGCCAGGGGCCAGCGCTGTCCGGAGACACTTCCGGGTCACTTGGCCAGCATGACGAAGCTGCTCTGGCGAGCCAGCGCAGCACACGGAAACGCCGTTTACCTTCCCGCTATAAAGCGGTACCTATTTATCTACTTGCACCCGGGGGTGCTTTCGAACTGCTAGGTTGGCAGGCGCTGGGACCGAGTGACGGGAGTGCACCCCGTCGCGGGGATTCGAACCGCCGACCTTTCGATCGGCAAGCCCTAGGCGCTGAGGCTTTTACCCACAGCGCCACCCGCGTCCCTATTTCATGCATCCATAGAGGAGGGGAACTCCGAGGCAAAAACAACGAAAATCATAATGCTAAATACAAAATGCAGGGGGCAGATATACTGCATAATTTACCCTCTAGCAGTGCCACTTGGAAGACTTGCAATTCCACAGACAATTTAAAATAGGCCACAATGTGTTGCCGACATCTTCATTCTTTGCTGCTCTCTGCAAGGGGAAAGTGGTTGTGATGTGCACAGGCTGGGCGGAAGGATGCCTGAGCAGGATTGAGGAGGGGGCAAGATGGGCTCACAGGATGCTGGAGAAACCCCTCTAAGCAGGAGGTGCCCTGCAGATGTTGTGGGACTCCAATTCCCATCAGCCCCAGCCAGCAGAGGCACAGCCAATGATCAGCGATGATGGATGATCAAATCAAACTGCAACATCTCCAGAGTCTTCTTCTTCTTCTCTGGCAATCACTTGTTGCCGAGTAAGATTGTCTTCCATGAACACGGTCTTAACAGTGAGTCCGTAAGTGACTGTGGAGGCCAATTCTGGATCCACACATCCTTCTGCAGAGGGGACCTAGGTTTCTTGGCGGGTGTTGATCACACTGAGGGTTTGCCAAGCATACCTTCCTATTAGCACGTTTCTCCCTGAGTTTGAGCGTCTTCAAAGACCATGACACCTTTGGTCAAGGCTGTTCTCCAACTGGAGCACTCGCAGGCCAGTATTTCCCAGTTGTCAGTGTTTAGACGACAGTTTTTAGATTTGCCTTGAGAGCATCTTTAAAGAGGTTTAAAGATCTGCAGGGTAGTGGCTTCCTCGCCCCTGCAGTAAGGTAAGCTGGACAACTCTGGTTTTTAGGAAATAAACCAGAACCTTGTCCCCAAAGCCCCCAGACCTGGCTGCACAGGAGGAATGTCACCATCCTGCTGCAGAACATTGGAAGCAAAGAACATTTCCTTTGCATGCAGTGTGGCCATTAAGCTGAAGGGAAGCAAGCCGGATGCCACCCGCTTCACTTCACCTACTATCAAAAGGTGGGGGCAGGGATAAGAACATAAGAAGAGCACTGTTGGATCAAGCCAATGGCCTGAAGAACCATAGAACTGTACTGTTGAAATGGTCATCTAGTCCAATCACCTGCAATACAGAATCTCAGGTAAAGCATCCATGACAGATGTCCATCCAACCATGTAGCCTAGCATTCTGTTCTCACAGTGGCCGGCCTGTCAGAAACCATCTAGCACAGCCTTTCTCAACCTGTGGGTCCCCAGATGTTGTTGAACTACAACTCCCATCACCCCTAGCTAGCAAGGCCAGAGTTCAGGGGTGATGGGAGTTGTAGTCCAACAACATCTGGGGACCCACAGGTTGAGAACCGCTGATAGCAGGAGCTAAGCTCAAGAACACTCTTCCCCAGTGGCGTAGCGTGGGGGGGTGCAGGGGGGGCGGCCGCACCGGGCGCAACATCTGGGGGTTAGGGTTAGGGGGCGCAAATCCATGGGTTACGGGACGCAAATCCACAGGTTAGGGGGTGCAAATTACTTGCCTTGCCCCGGGTGCTGACAACCCACGCTACGCCACTGCTCTTCCCTCCTGTGGTTTCCTCAATGAATGCATGTCCATCGTCCTCCGATGAACATCTTCCCCCTGCCCAGATTCATCACCAACAAGATCACAGTCAATGTTGCCTGGAAAAGGATGGTGGTCTCAGACTCTCAGAGGCACATCCAGACCCTCTAAGACCGTGCTTCCCAACCTTTTTTTGGCCATGTCCCACCTAAGCATCTCTAAAAACCTGATGCCCCCCACCATGACATATACCGGTAATTAATATGAACTCCTGTTCATGTGAAGGAAGCCTAAAATGACGTTAACTTGATCTAACTCATTCTCAAATTGCCCCTCTTAAAAATAAAATTGCCCTCCTGTGGGGCGGGTGCCCCACGTTGGGCACCACGGCTCTAAGAGGTCCAGAGAGACTTTTGAGGACCCTAATCATTTTAAAAAAAATAATGATGAGAAGGCACATTCCTCATGGTCTAATCTTGTGCCATCATCAGAACCAACATATTTTTCATTCATTTTTATTATGAGCATGTTTAGCTCTTTTATGTGACAAAATCGGTATCAGTTAACAAGAACAATTATATCTTTTACCAGATCACATTATCTGCTTACGTTTGAAACTCTAAGATGAAAGTGCCGGTCACATTTGGTCTGGCGTGCATACAGACAGGTTGCAAAACTTGACAAATGGAAAAATAAAAATGGCAATTGTTTAAATTGGTGACCCTCTTTGAGCTTGAGGCTCTGAGCATTCCTGGGCTCACACTCCTCTAACTTGCCCTGTGCACAACCCCTGAGCCCTATTCTACCCTGCTAAAGGTAAAGGTACGCTGACAGTTAGGACCAGTTGCGGACGACTCTGGGGTTTCACGCTCATCTCGCTCTATAGGCCAAGGGAGCTGGCGTTTGTCCTCAGACAGCTTCCAGGTCATGTGGCCAGCATGACTAAGCCGCTTCTGGTGAACCAGAGCAGTGCACGGAAATGCCGTTTACCTTCCCTCCAGAGTGGTACCTATTTATCTACTTGCACTTTGATGTGCTTTCAAACTGCTAGGTGGGCAGGAGCTGGGATCGAACAACGGGAGCTCACGCCATTGCGGGGATTCGAACCGCCAACCTTCTGATTGGCAAGCCCTAGGCTCTGTGGTTCAAACCACAGTGCCACCCGCATCCCTATTCCACCCTGCTAGAAACCCATAAATTGCAAGGAGGTGGCCTCGGTTTAAGGGTCTGCAGGGGCCAGGGAGGCCTAGGCTGGGGAATATTATTCCAGACTAATTCCCTCCCCCCGAAAGGCACTGCTGGCTATTCTGATAGCTTCAGCGGCCAAAGGAGACAAGAAACAATAATCTCTCTACTCTCCATTTCAGCCCTGATGCCATCATGGGTGATGTCGTCATGAGATGGGCTGGGTACAAAGTGAACAAGCCTTGCTTCAGATATCGCTGGAGGTAGCTGGTTGGCCCTTAATAGAAACAGGGCCCCCATTGGGTCTGATCGAACCATAGGAGCCAACTCCTAGGGTAGAGGTCCTTTCAACCCCCACATAAAATATTTGAGGGGGCCACCACTACCTTAAGGTTTATGGGCATTGCCACTCAAATGGTGTGCATGCACCCTGTCAAGTGCTTGATTATGTGGGGTGGGACTTACCTGGACCCCCCAAATATTTTATTCAACTTGGCAGCCTTGGATCCAGCAGGCTTCATCATACATGTTCATTTCTTGCGTTCAGATGATTTTTGTTTACCAGTACAGTGGTACCTTGGTTCTCACGCCTTGGTACTCAAACACCTTTGTTCTCAAATGCCGAAAACCCGGAAGGAAGCATTTCGGTTTTCAAACATTTTTCAAAAGCCAAACATTTGTTGTGGCTGTCAGCTATTGTTTCCAGGGCGCCTCCACCAATCAGAAGCTGCGCCTTAGTTTTTGAATATTTTGGAAGCCAAACGGACTTCCAGAACAGATTAAGTTTGGTGCTTTTGTTTTTTTCGTTTTTGTTTTTGAGGCTTTTTCGGTTAATTTGTTCTTGTGACTGTGTGGAACCCAGTTCAGCTACTGATTGATTGATTGATTGATTGATTGTGTTACTGTGGAAATGAATAAAAGCCCCCCATCCAAACAATGACTAGGTAAGAAAAAATAATAATTTTATTTTTTATCATCTACAGTCCTGTCTTATTTATTTTATAGTACAGCACATTGATTATTGCTTTCACTTTATGGATCAATGGTCTCGTTAGATAGTAAAATTCATGTTAAATTGCTGTTTTAGGGGTTGTTTTTAGAAGTCTGGAATGGATTCATCTGTTTGCATTACTTTTCATGGGAAAACACGCTTTGGTTTTGGAATGGACTTCCGTAACAGATTAAGTTTGAGAACCAAGGTATCTGCCAAACTCAGGAAGGGAGTACCTAGGAAATTTATTTTCCTTCCAGAGACCTTGGAGTGCCGAAGTAACTGCTTTTGCATAACTACAATGTCCTGACATTTTAATACACTGGTTGTGTTATCACAGAAGCTTGTGCATCTCCTGCTCTGTGCTGGCCCTCTCCTCCTATTACTTAATTAAACCAAATTAAAAGATCAAATTCTACATCTTTCCAGCCACCATTCGGCAAGATTAATTTGGGGCCATACGGGTCTATCGTGCCCTGTAGCCTTACTCTGCGATTCTTCCATGGAAGAAGAGGAGAGGGGAAGTGGTGGGCTGGCTTTCAATCCTACTGGGGGCTTAGACATCTCTACAAAGGCTTATATACTGCATCCTCATTCTGCATCGCAGCTGAAGCTCAGTATGAGAGTGGAGGCACTGAGGTTGTGCAGAGAAGTATAGCCACCAGCAGGGTCACCATCTCACGAGGTGTTATTTATGCCTGTATAAGAATGTGGGTGGTGCTGTGGTCTAAACCACAGAGCCTAGGGCTTGCCGATCAGAAGGTCGGTGGTTCAAATCCCCACGATGGGGTGAGCTCCTGTTGCTCGGTTCCAGCTCCTGCCAACCTAGCAGTTCGAAAGCATGTCAAAGTGCAAGTAGATAAATAGGTACCGCTCTGACGGGAAGGTAAACTGCGTTTCCGTGCGCTGCTCTGGTTCGCCAGAAGCGGCTTAGTCATGCTGGCCACGTGACTGTACGCTGGCTCCCTCGGCCAATAAAGCGAGATGAGCGCCGCAACCCCAGAGTCAACTGCGAATGGACCTAACGGTCAGGGGTCCCTTTGCCGTTTACCTTTAATGGCTCAACCATTCTGTTTGCCCCGTCGCTCCGCTTCCCACAGAAGTCCGCTCTTTGCTGCTGAATTGGAACAAACAGCAATTGGGCTTTCTGTGGATTGTGGTTTGTTCCGATTCAGTGGTAAATAGGAGGCTGAGAGGCAGAGGTGAAGCAACCTGGAGCGGCGCTCATCACAGGGGGCGTGGCGCATGTCCCAGGGAGCATGACATGCTGCCCGTGGGGGGAGGGATGCAAGGCGAGTGGCATGCTGCCAATCGGGGGGGTTTGCTTTTTGTCACCCCTCCTTTGGAATGGTACCTGGGGCAGACCGCCCCGCCCCCCTCAGAATGCCCCAGCTGAGAGGAGATATGATAGCCATCTTCAAATATCTCAAGGGCTGTTACGTGGAAGATGGAGCAAGCTTGCTTTCTCCTGCTCTGGAAGGTAGGACTTGACCCAATGGATTCAAGTTACAAGGAAGGCGACTCTGACTAAACATCAGGAGAAACCTTCTGACATTAAGAGCGGTTCGACAGTGGAACAGTCTCCCTTGGGAGGTTAATGGACTCTCCTTCCTTGGGGGTTTTTAAGCAGAGGTTGGATGGCCAGCTGTCATGGATGCTTTAGCTGATATTCCTGCATTGCAGGGGGTTGGACTAGATGACCCTTGGTGTCCCTTCCAACTCTACAATTCTATGATTCTATCCCTCCCTGGAGAAAGCTGCGGGGCAGAGGAGAAACTGCTTGGACCCATGCATAGAAAGTGGGGAAGCAGAAATGTGGATGAGCCTCTAAGCCACTATAGCAGCTGCAGCATTTGCACTGAAAGCTCGCCTCTCCTTTGGGTGATGCTCAGTGGCAGCCAAAGGGAAGCACAGTGCAGAAGACCACCCCCCAAGTGGGCTCTTACTGCTGGGATGCAGGTGGCGCTGTGGTCTAAACCACTGAGCCTCTTGGGCTTGCTGATCAGAAGGTTGGCGGTTTGAATCCCCGCGACGGAGTGAGCTCCCTTTGCTCTGTCCCAGCTTCTGCCAACCTAGCAGTTCGAAAGCATGCCAGTGCAAGTAGATAAGTAGGTACAGCTGCGGCGGGAAGGTAAGAAGCGTTTCCATGTGCTCTGGTTTCCGTCACGGTGTTCCGTTGAGCCAGAAGCGGTTTAGTCATGCTGGCCACATGACCAGGAAAGATGCCTGTGGAAAATGCCGGCTCCCTTGGCCTGAAAACAAGATGAGCACTACAACCTCACAGTTGCCTTTGACAGGACTTAACCGTCCAGGGGTCCTTTACCTTTACCTTTTACTGCTGGAATTTCCCCTTGTTTATTACCGTTTTTGACCAGCCTCATCCTGTAAGGACAGGGAGGGGGGGAACAAGAACATTGCAAGAACATTCCAATAAAAATAACTCAAGGGCACATCCAAAGTACAAAGCGCTGCAGTTTTTGTAAAAACGAGGTATAGCTATTAAAAGCAAGCTCGCCCAAAATGAAATAATAATAATTACTATTATGATAAAAACAACTTTCCAGAAAATGCTCGGGTTTAGATTCTGCCAAGTCTCCAAACAAAGGGAGTTCCACAACTGTTGGGCAGCCACCGAGAAAGCCTGTCTGTGTACCCTGGTGGTGTAGACTTGGCACCCGGATGGTATAATCAAGGGGGCATTCTTGGTTCCGTGAAAGGAAGAGGTGGGTCTCCGAAGGTATGTGGGGCAGAAGCAGCTATTTAGGGCTCGAATTGTGTTTGGAAAGTAATCGGAAACCAAGCCCGGTGCTGGCACCGCCAGGCGAAGAGTGTAGCATTCATTGTCACGCTTGTAAGATCCCCGGGTCTCGTATGAAAAGGAGATATTTCAGCTCAGACATTTGGCACGGTTTTTTCCACTGGAAGTCGAAATAGCTACCATGACATCACCATCCTGAAACTGTAACTCTGGCGCTTGCCTACGGAGCCAAACCAAAGCTGCGCTGGCAAGGGGAAGCCGCTGCCCCCTGCTAGCACTGTGCTAGGAATAGACGCAAAACATCGGGAATGGGGGCCCACACTCTTTCCTGACTGCCCACTGAGTTCCCCCACCACTGCCATCGTCTCTATGCACATGGAAGGCCCGCGGGGAACTTTGCTGTATGCAGAGGCTGCAGAATTTGATACGTTTCCATCTTCCTTTTAAAGCCAGGGTGAAGATAGGCCTTTTCATTTCCTACACACACACACCCCTTACTAGCCAAGGAAGGAGTAGAGGATAGAATTCCATTCTAAAGCAAAGGCTGAAACAAGAACTCTTCCAGCACCCTGAGATCTCCCCCCCGACCAACCTCTTTCCAATTACTGGAAGCATACCCTCCAACGTTTCTCCAATGAAAATAGGGACAAGCAGGTGGCGCTGTAGGTTAAACCACAGAGCCTAGGACTTGCCGATCAGAAGGTTGGCGGTTCGAATCCCTGCGACGGGGTGAGCTCCCGTTGCTCGGTCCCTGCTCCTGCCAACCTAGCAGTTCGAAAGCACGTCAGAGTGCAAGTAGATAAATAGGTACCACTCTGGCGGGAAGGTAAACGGCGATTCCGTGCACTGCTCTGGTTCGCCAGAAGCGGCTTAGTCATGCTGGCCACATGACCCGGAAGCTGTACGCCGGCTCCCTCGGCCAATAAAGCGAGATGAGCGCCGCAACCCCAGAGTCGGTCACGACCGGACCTAATGGTCAGGAGTCCCCTTCACCTTACTATTGCATAACAAAAATAATAATTTTATTATTTATACTCCACGTAACAGACAGGGTTGCCCCAGCCACTTTGGGCAGCTTCCAACACATATCAAAACATTAAACATTTTGTTAAAAAAGCTTCCCTATGCAGGTCTGCCTTCAGATGTCTTCTAAAGGTTGTATAGTTACTTATCTCCGTGGCTTGAGGATCGCGTGACTCCATACCCTCCAGCATTTCTCCAATGAAAATAGAGACATCCTAAGACAACACCGTGAAAACACCTCCATCGTTATCTTAGAATGGCAATGGCACCCTCCTGAGAGGTGAGTTCAACTTTTCTCTGATGAAAATAGGGATGTCCTATGGAAAAGTGGGACATTCTGGGATCAAATCAGAAACCGGGATAGCTTCTGTAAATCTAGGACTATCCCTGGAAAATAGGGGCACTGATAAAGTTATCAGATTTTTTTCAATGAATCCGGGGACAATTTTCAACTTCCTGCTAAATAGATGGATTTTGTCAGGGGGCTGATTTGTAAATCTGGGGACTGTCCCCGGGAAATGGGGACTTCTGGCAACCTTACACTTGGTGGGTCTCATAGTGTCAAAATCCCAGTTCACACAATTCATCTGCTAGCCTTTTCCAAGGTCTGCTAAAAGTTCATTTTATTGGGCCAGCTTATTTTTCCCCCTGCTGTCGTTGCAGGATAATATGTTGCTCTTGATAGGACTTCAAATATCAAGCCATCATACTGTCTGCTTGGCTCACTCTTGGCATTTGGTTAGACCCTGATGTCCTTGGCAGGTAAGATATAGGATTTCTTTCATCATGGACTTTGCTACTAGGCCTTCCAAGTCACTCAGCATTGTCAGCAAAGTACTTTCTGGTAATCTCTGAAACATTTCTAAAGCAGACCGTGATCCAATATAGCATGAGATTTCTTGCTGTTCTGAATCTCCAAAGCTTATTTATTTTGTCACACTTACCCAGCCCTCCTCCCCACCGACAGCTTCTGAAGCCTATTTTCAGATGCTGTTAGAGAAGTGTGCACAGCAGGACTGTAAGATTTAACTCCCTCTCTAACTCTGAAATGTATTATTTGGCTTTGTGATACGGTGTCCTACTTGGACCAAACTTCTTCTTTTTTCTGGGAACATACTCAGCTACTGGGCCAAAACTCAAAAGTCTTATTAGAAGATGCTGACACTATAATGGCAATTAGTCCAAATATTTTCCTCTTATCATGACCACCAAGGGATTATTATCTGAAAAAAGGTACACCACATATATATCTGTAAAAGGTTTCACGTGCTTTTTTTAAAGGCACGCACCTTGCATTTTTCTGCTTCAGTAAAGATCTCAGGAGCAGAATGAAAGTTGTACAGTGGTACCTCGGGTTAAGTACTTAATTCGTTCCGGAGGTCTGTTCTTAACCTGAAGCACCACTTTAGCTAATGGGGCCTCCTGCTGCCGCCGCACCGCCAGAACCCGATTTCTGTTCTTATCCTGAAGCAAATTTCTTAACCTGAAGCACTATTTCTGGGTTAGCGGAGTGTGTAACCTGAAGCGTATGTAACCCGAGGTACCACTGTATACATTCTGAACCAAGCAACCTAGCCCACAACTGCTTCAATCAGTGCTAACCATTGTTGTTTTATTCTTATTTATTTCTAAATGCTTTTTATTGAGTTTTCAAAAACAAAAACAAATAAAATAAATGCTCAAATATTCTACAATCATATGTCTACTTATTTTCTAAATGCTCTATCGCGTGCGGACTTCCCTCCCTCCCTTCAGCAGGTTTTCATATTATTCTCTTTTTCCCACAGGTTCTTAATTACATTCTATACACGTCAGAAAAAATGGTTGAATATATAGAATTAGCAAAACTAACACACACAGGATCCGTAACCAAGAGGAAACAAAGTTCAAAAAGGAATGGAGTAAATTTGTTGAATATATAAGAAACAACTGTAGAAGTTTAAAGACTGTAGTAGGGTTAAAATAACCATTGTTGTTTTTTAAAACTTTCAGGGTACACACACATAACAGGCACACACTCTACCGAAAACCAACCCTTCACCCTTCAAAATTTAGGAAATATTCCCTGAGAAAATCACACATTATTTTGGCACGCAGAACAATCCCCAAAAGCCATTTTGACTCTAAATATTTCCTCTGCAGAAGAAAATATCTTGGAGATACCTTTCCCAATAGTTCTTCCACTTAGAAATCCTACAAATTCTGTTTTAAGGGCGTATTTTGTGTATGACTACAGTGGGCCTGTGACCTGGAATCAAGAACTAACGTATTTACCATCTCAAAAGAATGGCCAGACTGCCCAGGTAATGCAATCAGTAAAACATTATCAGGTTTCTTGGCAGACAGGAGAGAAGCCACGCTCTCAGGTTTCTGCGGCAGACTGTCTCTTTCTGTGATACTTTTTGGGTGGTCTTTGGTTAAGGGGTGGGACAATTTCAAAAGTCTTTAAAGGGGCTTGCACACCTTTGTACTGGGTCTCTCACCTCCTTGCAAGGGGGCAGTGACTGTGTTGCAACAGACAAATAAAAATCTGCTTTGTTTTCAATGTATCCTGCCCCCATCCATTCTTCTCTGACTGATCGTGGACTTAGGGGACTCGGAGTCCCTTGGGGAACTGGGCAACAAAAGCCAGCCCCCAATTTTTCTACAACAGTTGACATAAAGCTGTTAAGACTGGGAAACTGGCGATCACGTCCTTCATCTTTGTAAACACAGTCTCTGCATCTGCCCCAAACCAGGATGTGGTGGTAGGTTTAGGGCAGCTTTCTCCAGCCTCATAGGGTGGCGCTGTGCGTTAAACCACAGAGCCTAGGACTTGCTGATCAGAAGGTCGGCGGTTCGAATCCCCGCGATGGGGTGAGCTCCTGTTGCTCACTCCCAGCTTCTGCCAACCTAGCAGTTCGAAAGCACAAAGTGCAAGTAGATAAATAGGTACCGCTCCAGCGGGAAGGTAAACGGCGTTTCCGTGCGCTGCTCTGGTTCACCAGAAGCGGCTTAGTCATGCTGACCACATGACCCAGAAGCAGTACGCCAGCTCCCTCGGCCAATAAAGCGAGATGAGCACCGCAACCCCAGAGTCGGTCACCACTAGACCTAATGGTCAGGGGTCCCTTTACCTTTACCTTTACTCTCCAGCCTCGTATCTTCCTGATCTTTTGGACTACAACTCCCATCAACCCCACTCAGCATGACTAATGGTCAGAGATGATGGGATGATGGTCAGTCAATGATAGGATGATGGTCAGTCAATGATGACGATGGCCAGTTGATGACATCATCAACGCCAAGTGGAGGGCACCACACTGACTACCCCTGGTTTGGTCCATTGTGGAGATCTCTTGCAAACATCAACATCATTCCCTCAAGATGCCTCAGTTTTGCAGTGTTGATTGGTGCTTTCAGCTTTCTGAAGCCTTCCATAGATAGTATACATACTTCTCCTTATTTAGCTTAGCTCTTGATTCATGGATCCTATTCAAGTCCATGGGTGGCATGTTTTCATTCTCTTCTCATCCAATGTGTCATTTATTAGGATGTTGTCAATGAAGATGACGACACCCTTTATGTCTCTGAGAAGTCTGCCTCTGAAAATTTCATACGCCCATGTGATCCCAAACGGTAAGCATTGAAAACAAAAACTAATGTGTTTTAAGTTTGGCATTCTGGTTTGTCGAAGTTATTTGCCCCAAACTGCTTGAAACATTCAGTATTTGAAAATAAATACTTCTGACTTCTCTCACTTTCAAGAGTAGGTCCTCTAGCATTTTTTACCCCTGACTACAACTGCATAAAGATGCATAAATTCCCATTTTGCTTGATGAACTGGGAAGATTGGTGCACATCACATGTGGGCTGAATGGTTGCTTTTATTATGCCATGTTCTTTCATCCTTTCTGCACCACACTGTGAGCCAGTGTGGTGTAGTGGTTAAGAGTGGTAGATTCGTAATCTGGGGAACCGGGTTCGCGTCTCTGCTCCTCCACATGCAGCTGCTGGGTGACCTTGGGCCAGTCATACTTCTTTGAATTCTCTCAGCCCCACTCACCTCACAGAGTGTTTGTTGTGGGGGAGGAAGGGAAAGGAGAATGTTAGCCACTTTGAGACTCCCTAGGGTAGTGATAAAGCGGGATATCAAATCCAAACTACTCCTCCTCCTCCTCCTCCTCCTCTTCTTCTTCTTCTTCTTCCTCTTCCAGGTCCAATTCTACCTTGTGGAGTGAAGGGAGAGGAGATTCTGCAGGGTGTTTGCATGTTGTGTGGATTGGCATCTAGCCTTAAAACAAAGTCCACAGGATCACTTTTTAGTAGACCAGTGTGTCTCCAAATGCTCCTACAGTGGTACCTTGGTTCCTAAACCTAATCCGTTCTATTCAAAAACCAAAGCGTTCCAAATCCAAGGCGTGCTTTTCCATAGAAAGTAATTCAAAATGGATTAATCCGTTCCAGATTTTTAAAAACAACCCCTAAAACAGCAATTTAACATGAATTTTACTATCTAACTAGACCATTGATCCACAAAATGAAAGCAATAAGCAATGTACTATACTATAAGTATTGTAGATGATAAAAATTAAAACTATTTTTTTTCTTATATACACTGATGATAGTCATTGTTTGGGGGCTTTTATCCATTTCTGTGGTCACAGACTTAATCAGTAGCTGAACTGGGTTCCATACAGTCACAAAAACAAGTCACAAGCCACAGTCACAAGTCAGTCCCATTAAATGGAGAACGAGTCACAGTCAAAATAATGAAAAAGCCACACAAACAAAAACACAAAAAATAGCAAAAACCAAAGCTCCAAATATGACCTCTGTGTTGTGTGGGTGCTGGGTACTCAATAGCCGACAGACTCAACAGGAAGCCTCTGATTAGCAGCGGGAGACTCGATTTACAAATGGAACACACTCGACAGGAAACAATTTATTGTTCTGCTTCCAAGGCAAAGTTCACAAACCAAAACACCTACTTCTGGGTTTGCAGCGTTCTATTTCCAAGTTGTTCATAAACTAAAGGTAAAGGACCCCTGGCAGTTAAGTCCAGTTGCGAACGACTCTGGGGTTGCAGCGCTCATCTCGTTTTACTGGCCGAGGGAGTCGACGTTTGTCTACAGACAGTTTTTCCGGGTCATGTGGCCAGCATGAATAAGCCACTTCTGGCGAAACCAGAGCAGCACACGAAAATGCTGTTTACCTTCCCGCCAGAGGAAGTTATCTACCACTCTTAACCACTACACAGTGTGGTGTAGTGGTTAAGAGCGGTAGTCTCGTAATCTGGGGAACCGGGTTCGTGTCTCCGCTCCTCCACATGCAGCTGCTGGGTGACCTTGGGCTAGTCACACTTCTTTGAAGTCTCTCAGCCCCACTCACCTCACAGAGTGTTTGTTGTGGGGGAGGAAGGGAAAGGAGAATGTTAGCCGCTTTGAGACTCCTTCGGGTAGTGATAAAGCGGGATATCAAATCCAAACTCTTCTTCTTCTTCTTTATCTACTTGCCCTTTGACGTGCTTTTGAACTGCCAGGTTGGCAGGAGCAGGGACCAAGCAACGGGAGCTCACCCCGTCACGGGGATTCGAACCACCAACCTTCCGATCTGCAAGCCCAAGAGGCTCAGTGTTAGACCACAGTGCCACCCGCGTCCCCTGTTCATAAACTAAGCTGTTCTAAAACCAAGGTACCACTGTATTTCATTCACTGTTTTCACTCATCCCATTGGGGTAGCTTGGAGATTATCCAAGTTCTGACTTCGAATCACATACATGTTGAACGCAAACTGCTCCTCTGTTTACCTTGTCCGACTGGTAAAGCATCCAAGAAACCACACCCTGAGCAGCGTAAAATGATATCTGTCTTATGCAGATTTCTTAATCCTGTGCAGGTCTCCTCTGAAATAACTGTGACATTAGCTCTTGTATCAATTTTGCAGTTAACAGGTGTCTCACAAATAGTTTTAAGTTTATTCTTCAGAGAGACCAGTGCCTAAGGGGGGGGGGGAATGCCATCTACTCTACTGCTGGGTAAAACACATAATAATAATAATAATAATAATAATAATAATAATAATAATAATAACAACAACAACAACAACAACAACACATAATAATAATAATAATAATAATAATAATAATAATAATAATAATAATAACAAATAATAATAATAATAATAACAACAACAACAACACATAATAATAATAATAACAAATAATAATAATAATAATAATAATAATAATAATAATAATAATAATAATAATATATTTATTTATACCCCACTAGGGAAACCCAGCCACTCTGAATGGCTCCCAACAGAATTAATGATGATGATGATGATGATGATGATGATGATAAAGCGATAAAACATCAGACATTTGAAACTTCCCTAAACAATAGCAAAAGCCCCTTTTTTGTTTTGTTTTACACATCCTGCACTGTGCTCCTCTAGAGCCAGCGTGGTGTAGTGGTTAAGAGCGGTGGACTCGTAATCTGGGGAACCGGGTTCGCGTCTCCGCTCCTCCACATGCAGCTGCTGGGTGACCTTGGGCCAGTCACACTTCTTTGAAGTCTCTCAGCCCCACTCACCTCACAGAGTGTTTGTTGTGGGGGAGGAAGGGAAAGGAGATTGTTAGCCGCTTTGAGTCTCCTGAAGGGGACTGAAAGGCAGGACATCAAATCCAAACTCTTCTTCTTCTAGTTGAGCAAACGCCTCGGCCCGTAAAGCGAGATGAGCACCGCAACCCCAGAGTCATCCGCGACTGGACTTAACGGTCAGGGATCCCTTTACCTTTAGTCCCTCTCTTAACTGCATTGTTTTGGAAGGCCCATCGTCTAGAATTGTCTTTCTCTAAGGGGTTGCTCTTTTTTAAAATAATAATAATAGTAATAATAATAACAGTAATAATAATAATAATAATAATAATAATAATAATAATAATAAGCAAATTCACAGTATTCAGCTTCTTAATGCAAGGTCCTTAAAAAGAAAAAATCACCTTCCACTGGCTTCTGAGCAAACTGATAAAAGTCCTCTCATAAACCAAATTCCTCTTGTGGATAAAATGGGCATCAAGTTTGGCCAAAACACTCTCATAGTTGTGCTTGTGACTCTCTTCAGCAAAGCTAAAGGGTTTATAAACACCGCTGGCTACTTTCCCCATATCCTAAATGGGTAAAACGTTGGTGGAATCTACACACATATTTTAAAAAAGCTGTGAAAATGCTTTTTAAAAAAACGTTTAAAAATATATATTGAATTTGCCATAGCTCACTGTCACCATCTAGTGGCACATGTGTGTCTTGCACTTTAAATGTTTCATTTGCAGCTGCATAGCGGAGTCCCCACTTGCACTGTTCCTTCCTCTTTGTGGAGTTTTGTGGCCAGTCAAAAGCAGGCACAACTTTCTTTCCCCAAAAAATAATTTCCAGTGGAATTATTAAAGCTGAAGGCTTCAGATTGCAGGGGAAATGATGCCATTTTCTTTGCCATGTTAGTAATTTGTGGGTTTGAAACTTGGCTTCTGACACCATGTTGTGGAAGGCATAAAAGACATACCAGTCAGGATCTTAGACAATAAGTTATTGTCTCTCCAGCAAGAACACATCAGACCCAGGCCACTCCTGTCTCCACCCAGTCTACTGCCACCTAGTGATCAAAGTATATCATGACATTATCCGCACCATTTCTAATACCTAATGGGCCTTATAGCTTGTTTTCCAGTTTGTTTTTAAGTGATCATGACCAACAAAACAACAGTACAGTCGTACCTTGGTTTTCGAACAGCTTAGTTCTTGAACATTTTGGCTCCCAAATGCCGCAAAGCCAGAAGTGACTGTTTTGGTTTGCGAACTATTTTTGGAAGCCGAATGTCTGACGGAGCTTCTGCACAGCTTCCTGCAGCCAATCAGAAGCCGCACTTTGGTTTCCGAACATTTTGGAAGTTGAGCAGACTTCCAGAATGGATTCTGTCCAACTTCCAAGGTACGACTGTATGTCTTATACTTCTACAGAACAACCTAACCTTAATAGATAGGGATTTTAAAATGGCATGTTCTCAGGTGATTCCAAAATCACTCTGCACTTGCCACCTTGTACCGTCCCACATTTTTGAATTTGAAAACAGGTCTGACTTAGGACACGGCTACATTAGTAAAGAAAAAGCATTTTATATGTGTTATAAGGGTGGTGCTGTGGGTTAAAGCACAGAGCCTAGGACTTGCCGATTAGAAGGTCAGCGGTTCGAATCCCCGTGACGAGGTGAGCGCCCGTTGCTTGGTCCCTGCTCCTACCAACCTAGCTGTTCAAAAGCACCTCAAAATGCAAGTAGATAAATAGGTACCACTCCGGCGGAAAGATAAACGGCGTTTCCATGCGCTGCTCTGGTTCGCCAGAAGCAGCTTAGTCATGCTGGCCACATGACCCGGAAGCTGTACGCTGGCTCCCTCGGCCAATAAAGCGAGATGAGCACCGCAACCCCAGAGTCAGTCACGACTGGATCTAATGGTCAGGAGTCCCTTTACCTTTACCACTGTGACACCAGATTGCGCTGTGGAGTCCCGTCTTTTGCAAACGCAATTTCCCCCTTTGAGGTTCACAATGGGTTTTTCTGAAACACTTTTTTTTTATGTGTCCTGCCTAAGTTTGACTGTATCTGTAATTGTGTCTACCCACCGAAACGATCAAATCATGCCCATACCAGGTTGTCTACTCAGAGCAATTCTGCATGTGAGCACTGTGCTTTGGCCAGTCACAAACGAGAAGATGACAAATTCAGAACCAAGACTGTGAATGGCCATAATCACCCAATAATAGCTCTCTCCTTTTTTAAAGACACCAGCATTGTGCAAATGCGTGCTTCTCTGATTTCACACATTACTGTACAAATACAGATCCAAGAGCCCCCTTTTAAAAATGCATTATTATTATTATTATTATTATTATTATTATTATTATTATTATTATCATTACCATTATTATTATCATTATTAGACACTCAAACTCAGGATACAAGGGAGAAACATGCTAAGAGGAAGGCAAGCTTGGCAAATCCACACTGTGATCAACTCCTGCCCAGAAACCTATGTCCCCACTGTGGAAGGACATGTGGATCCAGAACTTATGGATTCATTGTTAAAACCGTGTTTATGGAAGACATCAAATCAATCTTTATTACGGTCCAGAGACCCAACAAATCGTTGCAAAGCAATGCACAATTCATACAGCCCTCCTCCAGGTTAAACAAGCATTTTGTTCAAAAGATAGGGATCACTGATTCTTGCAAGCACCAATAAAAACTTTGCCACTGCTAATGTTCTAGCGTTTGTCTGGTCTTCCAATAGGAACCTGACATAGTGAGCCTCTGATTTTCCCGGGAAAGGTACCAGCAAGGGTAAGATCAGTTCAGCCCTGGCTTGCTCATATTTTGCACAGTGCAGCAAAATATGTTTATGGAAGACAATCTTATTCAGCTACGAGTGATCACCAAAGAAGATTTATTATTATTATTATTATTATTATTATTATTATTATTATTATTATTATTATTTTCCATGCTCCCTTGTAGGATTACAGCAGCAGAGAAGATAAGAAAGAGCTGGATTGGGTCTTGAAAATCACACGGAACACTAAAAGCCAAAAGAGGGTAGCATGGGAGGGAAGGAGGGAGGAGGAGGAGGAGGAGAAAGAGAAGGAGGCAGTGACTAGACTGCTCAAAGGGATTGGTAATGGTATAAAGAGCTTTTCACCTCTGGTCCGCTGGCTCCACTCCAGTGGAGGTAGTTAAGTGAAAGCCACAGTTATCTGATGCCTGCTCACTGGGCTGGACAAAGTGAGTTGTAAGCCCCAGTATGTGTCCAGCTAGCCGAAGATCTGCATCACAAAGCTGACACCATTAATCAACGTGTTTGTTGCCAGCTTCGGAAGAAAAGCCAGAGACGAAAGGGGAGGGGAGAAGGGCGAAAAGAATGATCTAACCACCCTTGCGGAGACCCCCTGGTGCTGGAGTCCGTGCACACGTGCAGAAAGGGAAAGCCTCAAGGCGCCAGGCCTGAAGATACTTAAGTCCCACCACCGCTGAGCCTTCCACAGCATCACTTGAGCTGTAGGAAAAGGGCCAGGCCCCTGGCATATGCCAGTCAAACAGCAAAGGAGTTTTGCCCAAGTTTACTGATTCTTCCGTTTTTCAGTGAGGCCGCCAATTGGTATCATTTCTTTTTTGGCTGGTTTGTTTTGTAACACGGTGATTAAAGGGAAATGTGTTTTTCATATTAGGTCACCACCGTTTGTGTCTTTGAACCTTGGAAACTTTCATGTCAATTCCATCGTCGTGTCATTGTTTGTAAGCTGCCTTATATAGAGAAATGCCAGAAATGTGTGTGTGTGTATTTACTTAATTAAAATTAATTAATATACATTTACTAATATATAAATTATAGATATACAGTGGTACCTCAGATTACAGACGCTTCAGGTTACAGACGCTTCAGGTTACAGACTCAGCTAACCCAGAAATAGTACCTCGGGTTAAGAACTTTACCTCAGGATGAGAACAGAAATCGCGCGGTGGCAGTGTGGCGGCAGTGGGAGGCCCCATTAGCTAAATTGGTACCTCAGGTTAAGAATGGACCTCCGGAATTAATTAAGTTCTTAACCTGAGGTACCACTGTATATATTACCCACATTTTTGCTGTAGGCATCTTTTGAGATGTTGAAGGAAACACACTTGGTGCTTCTATAATGTAGTGCATTTTGAGCATTTCAAACACCTCACAGGCACCTGTGGGATGACCCTTAGGACATTTCTGTCAGCAGGCCCTCTCAGAGGTGCAGAGAGGCTTGGACTGCCATTTTTGAGGCCCTGGTAGTCATCATAAAAATAAGAAACTGCCACACATGAAAATAAAACAGAGCACACAAAGAAAGAGTGACAAGCAATTTGTATTATTTATTTGACAAATGAATTTCTAGCATTTTTCAGCTGAGAGACTGTCACAGTTTGGCCAGAAAACAAGTCACAAAGCTTATCAAATGCCAACACATATGGAGCTTGCCGAAGTTCTTTTTTCAGGAAACAAACGAATACAGAGCTGATTCTTCTTGTCATTCATAGCAAAGGAAATGATTCATGCACTAAAGTTAGGGCTGCCATATGTCCGGATTTTCACGGACATTGCCGTGATTTCAAAGGTGGGGGGAATATCCAAACAGCAGTGCTTTGTCCTGGATCTTAGGCACGTCAATCATGTTTGTTTTGGTGTGTGTTTTTTTGGGGGGGAGCTCAAGAACTTTTTGGGGTGTCCTGATTTTTACTTCTTGAAATATGGCAACCCTACTGAAGCCATTCTTCTTGGGGTATTTTCAGGCCCCAGAACATGGCTTCTTTTGCATCTTGAAGGAAAGAAAACATCTTCATTCAAGAAAGATTGTTCTTTATTTTCGATGAGGAGGCCTAATGAAGTGTCATGTGGCCACAAGTTCTGCCTCATACCACACATTCAAAGCCATTGTAAATAAAAACCACAAGGAAACCAGGCAGAGCTGAGCAAGGGGGGTGGTCTTCCCCAATTTAAGCTGTTAGGTCTCTGCTAGGGGCCCATAGACATCACAGGTGATATTGTTTTAACATGGACTCTTTATGCTATGTATGGGTCCTTTACCTGTTTGTGTGGTGTTCAAATGACTGGAGCTAGTCTAATTGGCATGAAATAGTATTGTTTTGAGAATGTAAGAACAGCTCCGTTGGACAAGATGAAAAGTCCAGCATTCTGTGTCATCCAGAGGCGAGACACATGTCTCTGAGAATCCCTCAAGCAGGACATCACAAGGGCAATAGCCCTCTCCCATGGTTGCTGTCCAGCAGCTGACATGAAGTGACGGAGGAGGTCCCATGAGGCCTGCACGACTATATGAATGCACAGACCTTCCAAGATAGACAGTGGGAGAAAAGCAATCACAAACCTAGGCAGCATCTTAAAAAGCAGAGACGTCACCTTGCCAACAAAGGTCCGTATAGTTAAAGCTATGATTTTCCCAGTAGTGATGTATGGAAGTGAGAGCTGGACCATAAAGAAGGCTGATTGCCAAAGAATTGATGCTTTTGAATTCTGGTGCTGGAGGAGACTCTTGAGAGTCCCATGGGCTGCAAGAAGATCAAACCTATCCATTCTGAAGGAAATCAGCCCTGAGTGCTCACTGGAGGGACAGATCCTGAAGCTGAGGCTCCAATACTTTGGCCACCTCATGAGAAGATTCCCTGGAAAAGACCCTGATGTTGGGAAAGATGGAGGGCACAAGGAGTAGGGGACGACAGAGGATGAGATGGTTGGACAGTGTTCTCGAAGCTACCAGCATGAGTTTAACTAAACTGCGGGAAGCAGTGGAAGACAGGAGGGCCTGGCGTGCTCTGGTCCATGGGGTCACGAAGAGTTGGACACAACTAAACAACTAAACAACAGCAAACAGTAAATGTCTTTAGTCTACACAGGTTGAATGCCCAGAAATAGCTTTGATTTCAGAAAAAGGCTGAAGTATGCACACTTATACATTAGATGAGCATGCATGTATGACTCAGCCCATTAGTCCTGCCTCCATCCTCCAGTTCTAAAGAGTCAATTCATCTAAAGCTTCTTTTAGCTTCAATAAAATCTCTTCCTCCCCACCCCCCACCCCAGTCACCAAAAGAGAGCTGGGCCTGTTGAAATTGACTGGGTGGTGTAAAGAAAGGCTTCGTGTGAACTAGAGACACATGCTGATTAAGCTTCTCTTCCCTTTTACTTCTCCTCTCCCTTTTTGGGAAGCCCCCATGGAATAAACCAAAGATATGTCTATCCCCATAGCTGAACGGGGTTGTCAAGGTGCAGAACTATGTTCTGCAGACTTATGCATGTGGAAGGGAGTGGGCGACGTCTTCGTCTCAATGGGGCCTTATGTTCAACTAATTTATAGTAAGTAATCTTATTTGCAAAGCATGCCTTTGCAGTTAAAACACACACACACACACACACCAGCTTAATTGACTTGCATAAAAATCCAACATGTCCACGTTTTTCACGCCAGCAGAAATAAATTACAGAGAAGCCCCATGCACAATAGTTAGGAGGGTGCTGTCAGATTTTACTAGGGTGAATGTTTGTAAACCTAAATGGGATCTTTTGTTTGTTTATTTAAAGAGTGCCGTTCTTGCATGCTTGCGCTAGCTGCCGAATTTAGAAATAAGTTGTTCCATTAATTATGCAAAGTTTTATTCCCCGCCCCCACAAATAAAGATGTGTCTTGAGTTTTGGCAAGAAGCGCCAGAAGCCAATTAGAAGTCGAAGTAGAGTGTCAGGCACAAGATGACTTTTCTTAGAAAGGCAAACACACTGCGATTCTTGTAATGTGCACAGAATATAGGCGCTTCTTAATTACTCGCAAGTTACAGCTCGAAGCATGAGTGAGTCCTTTTTCAGGAACGGAGAAGCAGGCGGGGAGCGGGGATAGAAGAGTTTCTCCGCTGGCGGATGAAAAACGTTTTCCTTCAAAAACTGCAGATTGGGTATGAAAGAGCCAGAAAAAGAAGACAAAAGAAGAAGGTAATGCCCTTTACCGTAGATCAGAGAATCTCTTAAACAGCATGCAGCCAACGTGCTCACTGCGTTTGTTGTAGCTGGAACATGAGTCACTGAGGGTCTTCTTTTAACACAGAGATCTCAACTTAAACCAGACTCGCATAGCTCAGAGGCCAATGAGAGCTGGAAACGGCATGAAAAAATCACGGCTGACCTGGGTTTGGACACTCCTCCCACCATTGTCTCCACTCAGCCACAGGGCTTGCAGGCTTTCTCAGTAACTCAAAAACCTACATAGTCCCACTGACCAGAGAGAAAAATGGGATAAAATACGAAAAAGAAAAAGAAATGGCATGGGGGGAGGTGAGGCCATCACACGGCATGGACCAAAGCTCAGAAGAGGTGGACCAAAGCTCAGAAGAGGTGGGGTTGTCATAAAAAGCAATGATTAACAGCCAGACTACCCATTACACCCACCATAAGGCCATTGCCAAAGACTGCAACTCCAAAAAAACAAAACAAAAAAACCCAGGTCTGGTGTAACATCTAGGAGCGCACACTCCACATACTACATCATCATAGGGGAAGTACAGGATACCAATGACTGGATGACAGCTTTCTTCTTTCTTGGGTAATCATTCGTAGTCAAGGAAGATTGTCTTCCATAAACCCGATGTTAACAGTAAATCTGTACGTGACTGTGGAGGCCAATTCTGGATCCGCACGTCCTTTCATACAGTCATGCAGGCCTCATGGGACCTCGACAGTGGGGACATAGGTTTCCGGGCGGGAGTTGATCACGGTGAGGGTTTGCCAAACGTGCCTTCCTCTTAGCTCGTTTCTCCCTTTCATCCTGAGTTCGAGTGTCTTCAAAGCCCCTGACACCTTTGGTAAAGGCTGTTCTCCAGTTGGAGTGCCCGCAGGTCAGTGTTTCTGAGTTGTCAGTGCTTATACAGTGGTACCTCGGGTTACATACGCTTCAGGTTACATACACTTCAGGTTACAGACTCCGCTAACCCAGAAATAGTGCTTCAGGTTAAGAACTTTGCTTCAGGATGAGAAGAGAAATCATGCTCCGGCGGCGCAGTGGCAGCAGGAGGCCCCATTAGCTAAAGTGGTGCTTCAGGTTAAGAACAGTTTGAGGTTAAGTACGGACCTCCGGAACGAATTAAGTACTTAACCCGAGGTACCACTGTACTACATTTTTTTAAGATCTGCCTTGAGAGAGCTGTTAAACCTCTTTCCATTTTTATGTTCGGAATAGAGTAGTTGCTTTGGAAGATGATAATCAGGCATCCGCACAACATGGCCAGCCCAACGAAGTTGATGCTGAAGAATCATCGCTTTGACATAGGTGATCTTTGCTTCTTTCAGTACGCTGGCATGAGTTCGACCGTCTTCCCAAGTGAGGCATAAAATCTTTTGGAGACACCGTTGATGGAATCTTTCAAGGAGTTGAAGATGGTGTTTATAAGTGGTCCATGTTTCACAATCATACAGTAAGGTTGGTAGTAAAATAGCTTTGTAAACAAGCATTATGGATGACAGCATCATGTGGTCGTCCCGTAAGAAGTGTGTGAACAAAGCATGGCATTTACACACTAAACCCCCAAGATACCTCCAGATGCCCTATTTATTCAGGAACAATCCTAATTTGCTTGCACCAAGTTTTTTTGTGGGAGTAGCGCAATGTCCTGTCCAGATTTGCTTGTGGGTGTTTCTACAACTTCCCATTATTCATTCATTCCACACTTCTAATGTGTTTCCCTGTCACTTTCCTAATCATAAAGTCTTTTTTTTTAAAAAAAAAAAGGGGGGAGCTTTGCTAACGTGACATTAATCCACCAAATAAATGGCAACAATTCCCAATGTGATGACAGTGGATTATGTGATGAATGCAGCAAGGCATTGCTGCAGAGAAGAGGAGAGCCTGCCCTCCCCACTCCTTTCCCATCCCCATCACCATGCATTAGGAGGGACATCCCCATTGCGAATATAACTTCAGATTTAACACTAAAGAGAGAATGATGCCAAGGATTGAGTTGTGTGCATGTTTACAGTTTTACTTAGTCCCCAGGCAAATAAGTGGCTAGACATGTACTATAAATGATTGTTGATGCTACTGAATTCTGTGCATATTCTGCATGATTTGGTTGTGGTGACAGTGGCGTAGCGTGGGGGGTGCAGGGGGGGCGGGCCGCACCGGGCGCAACATCTGGGGGTTAGGGTTAGGGGGTGCAAATCCACGGGTTAGGGGGCGCAAATTACTTGCCTTGCCCCGGGTGCTGACAACCCACGCTACGCCACTGTGTGGTGAAAGTACAGTGGAACCTCAGGGTACGTTACCCTTGGGTAACGTAAACTTCAGGTTGCGAAAGCAGCAAACAGGGAAGTGTTTCACCGCTCACGCATGCGCAGAAGCGGTCTCTCCGGTTGCAAAAACTTTGGGATACGGCCGGACCTCCGGAACAGATCCCGTTTGCAACCGGAGTTACCACAGTAGTTTTAAAGCAGGGGTCAGCAAACTTTTTCAGCAGGGGGCCGTCCCACTGGCCCTCAGACCTTGTGGGGAGCCGGATTATATTTTGGAGAAAAAAGAAGAAGAACGAACTCCTATGCCCCACAAATAACCCAGAGATGCATTTTAAATAAAAGGACACATTCTACTCATGTAAAAACATGCTGATTCCCGCACCGTCCACGGGCCGGATTAAGAAGGTGATTGGGCCGGATCTGGCCCCCGGGCCTTAGTTTGCCTACCCATGTTTTAAAGCATATTTCTAGTCCTTAGGACTTGGAAAACATTTGAAACTCTGCAGATAACAAGTGCAAAGGATAGTCGTCATCTACTTGCTCCTTTCCAGCATAGCAGCCATGTTCCCTTACCCTTGCCTCATATTCCCCATCACGGGAATCCCTCCATGGGCACCACTCTTCTCCCCCTGAAAACCACCCACTCACCTACTACCGTGAAGAATCAACAATGTGCATTGAGGAATTGTATACAAAGCATATTTCACTCCACAACACTCTACTAATTTGCACATTGGGGCTGGCTAAGGTGCATATTCTGGACACAGCTTTTTTTGTTTTCTTGGCATAACGTTCCAACATTTCTTTGATGAAAATAGGGATGTCCTATTCCATAACAACAACTACTACTACTACTACTACTACTACTACTACTACTACTACAACTTCTTTATTTTTTATACCCCATCCCATCTGACTGGGTTGCCCCAGCCACGCTGGACGACTTCCAATGTATATAAAAACATAATAGAGCAGAAAACATTTACAAACTTCCCTGTGCATGGCTGCCTTTAGATGTCTTCTAAAGGTTGTATAGTTGCCTATCTCCTTGGCTCAGGGGTTGTATAATTTCATACCTTTCAACATTTCTCTGACGAAAATAGAAACGCCCTTAGGAAAAGCGGAACATTCCAAGATCAATTCAGAAACTGGGACGGCTTCTGTAAATCCAGGACTGACCCTGGAATATAGGGACACTTGGAGGGTTTGCGCCTGCCCTTTTCTACCAGTAGTGGTGTGGTAGAGCTATACTGCTCACCTGACCTCCATCCAGCAGAGTTGCTGAGGCATACCCGGACAGAGGCTGGTAGAGTGGAAATGAGCTGGCAGATAATAATAATAATGATAATGATGATGATGATGATGATGATGATAATTTACACCCCGCCCTTCTGACTGGGTTTCCCCAGCCACTCTGGGTGGTTTCGAACAGAGTAATAAAACCACGATAAAACATTAAACATTAAAAACTTCCCTAAACAGGGTTGCTGTCCATAAGGCGCACACACATTTCCCCTTACTTTTTAGGAGGAAAAAAGTGTGTCTTACAGAGTGAAAAATACGGTACAGTGGTACCTCGGGTTACATATGCTTCAGGTTACATACGCTTCAGGTTACAGACTCCGCTAACCCAGAAATAGTACCTCGGGTTAAGAACTTTGCTTCAGGGTGAGAACAGGAATCACGCAGCAGCGGCGCGGCGGTGGCGGCAGTGGGAGGCCCCATTAGCTAAAGTGGTACCTCAGGTTAAGAACAGTTTCAGGTTAAGAACGGACCTCCAGAACGAATTAAGTACTTAACCCGAGGTACCACTGTAGTTGTTTATTTCCTTGGCATCTGATGGGAGGGCGTTCTACAGGATGGGCACCACTATTGAGAAAGCCCTCTGCCTAGTTCCCTGTAACCTCACATCTCACAGTGAGGGAACTGCCAGAAGGCCCTTGGTGCTGGACCTCCGTGTCCTGACTGAATGATGGGGGTGGAGATGCTCCTTCAGGTATACAGGACCGAGGTTGTTTAGGGCTTTAAAGGTCAGCAGCAACACTTATGACTTGTGCTCAGAAACATACTGGGAGCCAATGTAGGTCTTTAAGGACTGGTGTTATATGGTCTCGGCAGCCACTCCCAGCTGCCGCATTCTGGATTAGTTGTAGTTTATGGGTCACCTTCAAAGGTCATCCCATGTAGAGCACATTGCAGTAGTCCAAGCAGGAGATAACCAGAGCATGCACCACTCTGGCAAAACAGTCTGCAGGCAGGTAGGGTCCACAGCTCCTGCAGGCACGTTTGCACCATGCCAAAATTGTTGCCTCCTCGCCACTCCATCCCAGGATGCAGCAGCGACCTGGCTGGAGGGAGGCCAGGTGAGTGATGCAGACCCACTGCACTACGCTTGCCTTCTACAATTGCATCACAGTGGAGATCCGTATGGATCATGGCCATATGAATGGTTGTTTTGATCAGGGGCCAACACGCATTGGTGTAGCCTCAAATATTAAGGCTGCCCAACATGTGGCGGCCTGCAATTAAACTGTGTCTCGATCCCATCCACAAGACTAGACTTGTTCTCCATTGACTTATTGGGATTTGACAGGAGGGAGAGAGGGGTGGGGCATGGGGAGTAGAGAAGGAACTTTATGTCATACTGGAAGTAGTTGTTTGCCCTGCGTACTGCATCCCTGTGCAACGAACACAGATACGGCTTGTGATTTTAAGACATAAATAGACCCTAGTGTTCCAAGGTGAGTGTCAAATTAATGCTTTGAAATCCACATTCGGCCATAAATAGCAGAGCAGAGACAGACTGTGGAATCTGGCTTTTTAACATGAAATCCCATAACTCGTTCAGAATCCTCAAAAGAATGTCAGCTTTCATTTTTAAAAATAAATCAATCTCTATCCTTCATGCTTGCAGTGAAAAACTTGGAAATAGAGTTGAAATATGTGTGTAGTGGAGCGGGGGTGGGGGGGGCGGTAGGATCTGGTAAAAGCTGAGAAAATAGAAGGGAGTCTGGGCAAAGACTTCTTTTCACATGGGATTGGAGGACTGACAGTGGCTCCCTCAAGTTACCGAGACAGGCAAACATCTTGTCTGGCCGAGTCACACGCATTGCTGGCACCCAGCCCAAGCTAGGAACTGCAGTGCTCTTGAATGTCACCTTCTTGCTCATGCATTGCTAAAAATAAACCCCAAAATGATAATAATGTTCAGTTCCAACCAGATTTAAGTAGACAATCCTCTGGCGCTTAACCTGCTCTTTTTTAAAATAATAAAAAAATAGTTTTTAGTGGGTTTCATTCACACTCATAATCACCCATAGAACAAAATTACGCATGATTCTTCCGAATCTCAAGACTTCACTCCGTGGGTTCTTTGAGTAACTTTTAAACTGCATATTATAAGCAGTTTATTATAAGTGCGGGTGGCGCTGTGGGTTAAACCACAGAGCCTAGGGCTTCCGATCAGAAGGTCGGTAGTTCGAATCCCTGCGACGGGGTGAGCTCCTGTTGCTCGGTCCCTGCTCCTGAACCTAGCAGTTCGAAAGCACGTCAAAGTGCAAGTAGATAAATAGGTACCACTCCAGTGGGAAGGTAAACGGTGTTTCCGTGCGCTGCTCTAGTTTCACCAAAGCGGCTTAGTCATGCTGGCCACATGACCCGGAAGCTGTACGCCGGCTCCCTCGCCCAGTAAAGTGAGATGAGCGCCGCAACCCCAGAGTCAGTCACAACTGGACCTAATGGTGTGGGGTCCCTTTACCTTTATAAGTCCATCTAATTTAGAGTCTTCCATTGTATCCAAAATCTATGTATCATTGCAAGAGTTATTTAAAACCTGCCAAAGGGTTCGAGTGTTTACAGTGGTCTTTCAAATATAATATAAATTGGTCCCATTCTTTGTTGAAGTTTTGAGCCTCTTGATTTCTGATTTCCCCAGTTAATCTTGCCATCTCTGCATAGTCCAGTAGTTTCATCTGCCAACCCACCCTGGTAGGTATCTGGTCAATGTAATACTGACCACAAAACAGGGATCTTTCCTCCTATACTTGATTTCATAGAATCATAGAATTGGACAGTTGGGAGGAGCCATAGGTTCATCCAGTCCATGGGTAGGCATACTAAGGCCTGGGGGCCGGATCCAGCCTAATCAATCCGGCCTGTGGACGGTCCAGGCATCAGTGTGTTTTCACATGAGTAGAATGTGTCTTTTTATTTAGAATGCATCTCTGGGTTATTTGTGGGGCCTGTCTGGTGTTTTTACATGAGTAGAATGTATCCTTTTATTTAAAATGCATCTCTGGGTTATTTGTGGGGCATAGGAATTCGTTCATTCCCCCCCCCCCAAAAAAAATTAGTTCGGCCCCCCACAAGGTCTGAGTAATGAAAGGAAAATCTTACCAGTTAGATTCTTTAAAAATCACAGTGAGAAGTAAAAGAACACGTCTACTTAGAAATGGCGGTGCTCCCAATTAAGGCTCACTCCCCCCTCCATCCCTATTAATCCACGTCACTTCTACATTTTGTAATCTGAGCTTGAACCCTCTGCGCTTTCTGAGCTCTCCATGTCTTTGGAGAAGGGGGGTTGAATGCTGTCCAGAGACAGTGAATCTGTTAACCCTCTCTCTCCCAGTGTTTCTTCTCCTAGCTGTTCCCCATCCAGTATTTCCCAGCTTCTGCCTTCTGAACTATGCCCCTCTGCAAACCACTGTTCCAAATCTATACTGTCCTCCTGCTCCTTGGAAGATTCAGGATCAGGATCAGGGGAGGGAGAGGGGTGGCTCCCACCATTCTTCCTCAGTGCAGCCCTCCTCAGCACGGTCCCTGACACCATGTGAACAAATGTTTGGCGACAGAAAGTTGTGTGTGCTCTCCACACCTGCTCAAAGAAATCCAATTGCATTGGCATCAACCTGTCAACCCCTGCAACCTTTAAGTGATCCCGAAAGATGCACTTTGAGATCTTGTGTGAAAGTTTTCTGCTGTGTTGGGTGCTGATTGTAATCCGGCAGAAATCAGAATTTGTTTGTTTGAAGAAAGTGTGCAGCTATATACCGTATTTTTCGCTCTATAGGACGCACCGGACGAGAAGACACACCTAGTTTGGGGGGGGGGGAGCAAGAAGAAGAAAATTCTGAACCCCAGAAGCCAGAACAGCAAGAGGGATCTGGCTTCTGGGATAGCCTCTTGCTGTTCTGGCTTCAGGGACAGCCTGTAAAGCCTCCGCAGGGCAGCGGGGTGAAGGCACCCTGCTGCCCAGCAGAGGCTTTGCGCAGCCACCCCTAAGCCAGAACAGCGAGACGGAGAGCTGCGCAGCACTCCGTCTCCCTGTTCTGGCTTTGGGCTTAGCCGCGCAGCCTGCATTCGCTCCATAAGACGCACACACATTTCCCCTTACTTTTTAGAAGGGAAAAAGTGTGGCCTATAGAGCAAAAAATACGGTATGTTTATGCCAGGAGGTCAGTCTTGTGCCGAAAAAGAAGCTACCTGCATTTTAGGAACCTCTTTATTAATGCCATATATATACACACACAGTATTTTTAAAGTCTTGTTAAAAATAAATTCCTGGAATCTTGAATAAATAGCTAGTTGGACAGAAGAGTCCTCTGTAACCATGAAGTGGCCATAAATGATCAGCGATCTTAAGCTAGATGGAATGTACAGTTGGCGAGAGGATGGCTGGAAAAGTCTGCTTTGCTCCATATTGCTATACAATATCACATGCCAAGATTCCCCCACCCTCTTGCCCCATTTCCCTTTACTGTCTGAAGTTCAGTTGATGGCGAGAAAGCTGATTACTACGGAGCGTCAGATTTCAGCAGCAAACAAAATGACTCAAGTAAAAAATCAGTCGTTGGTGACTGGTTTACTCTCCTTGAATGAAGACATCAGTCTGACAGTGTGCTTGCCTCCCTTCCACAACTCCAGCCTCTGAAGTTTTAGTCGATTCCTTAACCACAACCCCATTTTTAAAAATTCAATTTTTTCCCAACTTCTAAAACAAATGCCTGGAACTCCTTCCATGTTCCGAAACACTTACGGATTGCTTAATCCTTGTCTTCTTCCGAACCCCTCCTCAAAACCCAGCTTTTCAGTGAAGCTGCAAGTTTCAGGCAGGTGAACATCTGTATATGTGGGATAACATCTGAACTTCCAGGGAGTGGCACTGTCACATCCTATAAGAGGCAGTTGAAATACTCCACCAGGCACTATCCGTAAGTCTTAAATGCATAGAACTATTTCAAAAACCCAAACCAAAACACAAAAACTAGGCTTCTTATCAGTGCTTTTCTTCTAGAAAAAAGGGTGCTGGTTCTCAGCATGAGGTTGTTACAGTAAATCATGTCCTCCAAATCATGGAGAGCCACGTGTTGCGGTGAGATCACCAAACTGCCTTCTTGTTGCTGGGGCGGGCCTGTTTGGATGACCTCTGTAATGGTTCTAGGGGTTGCTCGTGCGTAAGTAGCCGCACCTCCTGGCTAGGTTACCTGGTTGAACCCTTTCTGTCTGGACAGCCTCAAGTTTCGTGGCTGCCTCAGTCGCTGGCAGAATCCGTCAGTGGGTGTTTCTTGAACCTTTTCCAGCATAAAAGCTGTTTGACGCCCAGTCTTCTCCTACTCTCCCTGCGCGGAAGTCTTCTGCGCAGGGAGGGTGTGGGCAGCAGATTACCCGTACTCTCTCCGCTGGTCTCCGGCGAGGAGTCCTGGAGCCACCTCTCCGATTCCCCCATCTGCCACCCTTCTCCACTGGTGTTACGCTGATTTCCTTCCCCAGCGGATGGGCTGCCTCTCTGCCTACTGGGACCCTCTCCGGCATCCCTCTGGAGCCTTCTCTCTGCCTCCAGCTCCAATGTCAGTTCCCTGACAACCTCCTTGCCTCATTGGTTGCCCCTTTGTTACTGGGGAAAATTTCTGTCGGTTGGGGTTTGATTGGCAACTAAGGAGCTATTTAAGAGGCTGCACGAGGCAAAGCACTTCCTCTTTCGCATCGTGCAGCTGATCTCCCACCCTCCCTCCCAATAATTTAAGGTTGTGCTTTTGACCTTGCTATGCCTGTCTAGGGGTGGTCTGTTTTTGGAGCAGGGGCCCGGTAGGAATTTTGCCACTTGGCTGATTGGCTGGTGCCATTTGGTTTTTGCCTACCGTGTACCAAATCGTCACAACTTTGTAAGACCGGCGGTTAGGCATTGGTTCATTCTTTGGTGGAGGGGATTACGGATTGGCTGTGCCTGCCCCTCATTTTTGCTGCTGCTACTAGGGAATGCCATTAAAGGAATCCAGGGGCTCGATTTGCTCCGTCCGATCCCCTTTCAGGAGTAGGGCCATGCCAGAGTTCCTGGGAGCATTTGGGGTGAACTAAGAGGCAAAAATCCACCTCTGTGCTGCCTCAGTATGTTTTCCCTTACTGACCTCTGGAGGTTCCAGTTGTCAGTTCTGTTCCTGCCGGTGCAGGTTCAAGTAGACCGAACCAATGCCTAATCTTCTTGTTTTTTTCTCTGCCCCATTGAAATTTATTTATTTATTTTTTAATAATATTTATTGCTTTTTGAACAATTTACACACTACAAAACCAAATAGAAACAGAAAAAAAGACCAATACAATACAATATAAAGACACTACATAATACTAGACACATTAAACTAACAAAACCAAGCAAAAACAATTTAAAACACTCAAACAATTTCAATATCTTATCTTTCATTCACTTATTTCACCGACCTCCTCACACCTCCCTTTTTGTATTCCACTTCTGTCAAATGTTTCAGCAATTCCTTTCCATCTTCCTCTGTTATCTGTCCTATAATTATCCTAACACATTCTAACCTTATTTTACCTTTAAAATTCCATTAATCTATTTATACTTAAATCCTTATAACATTTCTACTAAAACCATATAACTTCATTCCAAGAATCTTTTAACATTCATTAATTTTACAATATTTCTGTAAATAATCTTTAAACTTTTTCCAGTCTTCTTCCACCGACTCCTCTCCCTGGTCTCGGATTCTGCCAGTCATTTCCACCAGTTCCATGTAGTCCATCAACTTCATCTGCCATTCTTCCCGGGTGGGTAAATCTTGTGTCTTCCAATACTTCGCGATAAGTATTCTTGCTGCTGTTGTTGCATACATAAAGAAAGTTCTATCCTTCTTTAGCACCAATTGGCCAACCATGCCCAGGAGAAATGCCAAAAATCTTAAACAAATATTCTGTTTCCTTCGTGATTTATTTTGGAGGGGGTTTGGGGGTCTTCACATGCAAGTGCCATACTTTTAACCAGTGCTTTTCATCTAGAAAAAAATGGTGTCGGTGCTGTGTACCCCTGAGTACCCCCAGAAAAAAGCACTGATTCTTAGGAACAAGAAAAACACTCAATGGTCCATTTTGCAGGTTATCAAGGAATGCAGCTGCGGTTTAGGGAAAGGGGTTTAGGGGAAATGAGCTATAGGGAGGAATAGGAGAGGATTTTTCTTTTTTTCCTTTCCTTTCCATTTTCATGAGAAACTGCCCCATTTGCACTTTGCAAACCAATTCTTTCCAGCAGGTAGCAAAATACCGTATTTTTCACCCTATAGGACGCACTGGCCCATAGGACGCAGCTAGTTTTTTGGGGGGGAATCAAGGGGGGGAATTTATTTCCTCCCCCCCCCCCAGGTTTGCGCAGCCATCCCCAAGCTAGAAGAGGGAGACGGAGCACTCCGTCTCCCTCTTCTGCCTTCAGGGACAGCCTCTCTAGCCTCCGTGGGGCAGCGGCTTGCCCCGCTGTCCCCCGAGCTTGTGGGGCTGGCGATGGCGAGAAGCAACCTTGCTTCTCCCCCCCCCCCCCGCCAGCCTCCAGTCCAGGTCTGAGAATAGCGGGGTTGCGGCGCTCCGCCTTCCCGCTGTCCCCTGAGCTTGTGGGGCTGGCGATGGCGAGAAGCAAGCTTGCTTCTCCCCCCCGCCAGCCTCCAGTCCAGGTCCGGGAATAGCGGGGTGGCGGCGCTCCGCCTTCCCACTGTCCCCCGAGCTTGTGGGGCTGGCGATGGGGAGAAGCAAGCTTGCTTCTCCCCCCCCCCCCCGCCAGCCTCCAAATCAGGTTGGGGAATAGCGGGGTGGCGGATCAGCCTCCAGATCAGGTCGGGGAATAGCGGGGTGGCGGCGCTCCACCTCCCCACTATCCCCCGAGCTTGTGGGGCTGGCGGGGCGGGGGGAAGCAAGCTTCCTTCTCCCCCCCTCCCCCGCCAGCCTCCAGACCAGGTTGGGGAATAGCGGGGTGGCGGCGCTCCGCCTCCCCGCTGTCCCCCGAGCTTGTGGGCTGCAGGCTGCTGCCCGCAAGCCTTGCGAGCCCACGGGACCTCCCACTGGGCTTGCAAGGCTTGCGGATAGCTTCCTGAACCCTGGAGAGCGAGAGATGTCGGTGCGCACCGACCCCTCTCACTCTCCAGGCTTCAGCGAAAGCCTGCATTCGCCCCATAGGACGCACACACATTTCCCCTTCATTTTTGGAGGGGGGAAAGTGTGTCCTATAGGGCGAAAAATACGGTAGATAAAAAGTGAAATGATGAAGCAAGTGAGTCAACTCTCAGCATCTTCGCAGACGTAAGAGAAAACCAGAGCAGCAGTAATGATGATGATGACGAGTTTGATAACATATGGGATACCTTTCATGAATGTATCAAGATGTATATAAATAAAGATGTGCTTTCAAGACCCGGTGCCATTAAGAAGTGTGAGAGTGAATAAACGCATAGAAGAAAATGCTGCTTGTTTCTTTATTTCATAAAAATTTATATACCGCTTGACTGTAAAAACAAACAAACCTCAACCTCAAAATGGCTTACAAAAAGTGATTTTAATGATAAAAGACGAACTCAATTTAAGGATATTCCAGCAAATGAAAGAACTAATTCATCAGAACATAGGTGGATTGAAGCTGCAATACTAAACAGCGTACTTGATAGGCAGTAACCCCCCACTGAATACAGTGGGATTTCTGAGGAATCATGAAAATAGGGGGGAAATCTGATCTGTGTGCTGAACTACATAGAATTGCCATATATATGAATTTTCACAGAGAAACTCTGTAATACAGGCACAGAGATCCTGTGGCTTTTCAGATGCTCTTGGAATCCATTCCCCATCAGCCTCAGACAGCACAGCCAGTAAGGAAAATGGGAGTATTAAACCAAAATTTGGAGGACCTCAGATTCCCCCTCCCTGCTGTAATTAAAAGGTTTACTATCAAACCAAGTAGTCTTATGACATCGTTTGTGGATTGTCTTGATACCCAGGAGCAGAAATGGAAAGCTTGTTGAGTGCCGATCTTGCCACACCAATAAAAACTGAACCGTAAACAACAAAACAATTTAATAATGCAACCAAAAGCAATTTCTAAAGAAATCTAGTGGGAGAGGCAAAATAAACCAAACAAACTTCACTACAGAAGCCGCAAAAAAGGAGAAATTGAACCCTACTTGAGGGAGATCTTCCCTAGACTGATGACTCATAACGAAAATACTGCATGGCTTCCTATCACAGCCGCTGAAAGTAATAGTATCAATTATATGGAAATGGAAGATATAATGGGAGAAAATGTCAGTACAGCAATAAAATAACCCAAATTGGAGAGCTCTTGGAAGGAACAAAATAGAGGATTACTGATGGAAACATTTGAACTGCACACATAAAATCTAGCTGTATTCTTCAGCTGCACTATTTGGGATCCAATAAAGCTCACGAAGTTCTCTCTGACATAGTATATATAATTGGTGAACTTTTTTGGATCCTACACAATGCACCTGAATCCATAATCTTTGTATTTCTGACAACCTTTGTTTACAATAACTATCGCCGTGTCCCATGATGGCTAACTGTATACAAAACACTAATTTTGCCGGCAGCCCTTATACAGTGGTAACTCGGGTTAAGTACTTAATTCGTTCCGGAGGTCCGTTCTTACCCTGAAACTGTTCTTAACAGTTCTAGCTCGCTAGAATAACAGGAAGATTAAGGGACCAAGATGATCAGAAATTTCATGATAATTGGAATAAATATTTGATCTATATTGGAACTAAATTTCAGACGACACTGGCGGGGCTGAACTAACTCTAACAGTAAATGATATAGAAATTAAAGAGATAAAATACGTGATTGCAAAATTTATCTGAAACTTACCAAAAGTGTGGAAGGAAGTCTAAAGCTCGGCAGAGCCTAAAAGAATTTTGTATTATATTTATGATTTGTGGAACTGATACGATATGCATAAGTTATGTTATGAATTTTGTGTTTGTTTTTGTGTACATATATAATATCAATAAAAATTTATCTTATAAAAAAGAAAGAAAGAAAGAAAGAAACTGTTCTGAACCTGAGGTACCACTTTAGCTAATGGGGCCTCCCGCTGCACACGATTTCTGTTCTCATCCTGAAGCAAAGTTCTTAACCTGAAGCACTATTTCTGGGTTAGCGGAGTCTGTAACCTGAAGCGTCTATAACCTGAAGTGTCTGTAACCCGAGGTACCACTGTATTAAACCAGCACTTGACCGACAACATAATGACAGGAAAACAGAAAGGCTGTGCCAGAGGAACATGTGGTTATAAAGAGCAGTGTGCTGATGCAACCTTGAGGAATGCACTGGTGGGAGAAATGAAATCTTGCAACACCTCTACCTGACAACTCCTGTACTTAGGAAGAACAAGGGCCTGACATAATCGAAGAGTCATCATCCCAGAACAGCTCCCCAATTGCCTGCTGTCCCAGGGCATCATGGGTAATTAAAATGGCAGCCACCCAGGACTCATTGCAGAAGCATCTGTCTTGATTTTGATTTGATTATTTAATTTCTATGCCACTTAATATATTAGGTAAAAGGTAAAGGACCCCTGGACGGGTAAGTCCAGTCGAAGGCAACTATGGGGTTGCGGCACTCATCTCGCTTTCAGGCCGAGGGAGCCGGTGTTTGTCCACAGACAGCTTTCTGGGTCATGTGGCCAGCATGACTAAACGGCTTCTGGCGGAACAGAACACCATGACAGAAGCCAGAGTGCACAGAAACGCTGTTTGCCTTCCCGCCACAGCGGTACCTATTTATCTACTTGCACTGGCGTGCTTTTGAACTGCTAGGTTGGCAGGAGCTGGTACAGAGCAACAGGAGCTAACCCCGTTCTGATCAACAAGCCCAAGAGGCTCAGTGGTTTAGACTACAGCGCCACCAATGTCCATTCGACTTAATATGTTAAAACTATCTCTAAGCGGTGTATAGAAAACTGAAGCAACAACAGACAACTTAAACATAATAATACAAGAACACACAGTTACAGGGTTTGGGGGGGGTTTAGCTGGAACTTGCCAGAACTCAGTTCTGGCACCTCTCAGGTGGGCACCATTACCATTATAAGAGAACAGATCTTAGCTTTAAAGCAGCTAAGAAAGAATAGCAATCACGCATCTTTTATAAAAGGATGACATCAAATTATCCATTGCATCCCTAACTAAATTTGACAGCCTCATTCTAACCACAAAATTGTTCAGCAAAATCTAAAAGTGTGATTTGGCCAAAAAAATGTCATCAAGCCAAACTCAATCAAGGTGGAAAATTATTCACTGCCAACTCAGTATGCAATACCACCAACTAATCAGTTCTGAACCACCCTTTTTACTGCGCATATAAAACTGACCCAGATATTGCGAATAATTATTATAGCTTCTACTGGGGAAAACCTAAGCGATTGCTATCTCTAATCTATAATTCTGGGGTGGGGCTGGGGATTTTAAATAGCAACTCTGATATATATTGCAAGGCCACTCACACATAACATGGGGGGGGGGGGACAAAATAAAAAAAATGTCATTACCTAGTTGTAGGAATAAAGCCTGTCTGGAAACTCCAGACAATTCATATAATAACCCTCTTATTATCTGTTACAAGAGTTGTTCCAAATACCCCAAAGTAAATCTTAGAGAGAATAGATGTGCCATCGTTCCTGGCAAATGAAATGCAGAAAGCTGTCATTCTCCAGACTAATCATACAACCAGGAAATTCCTACACAATGATTGACACTCTTTACAGAGAAACGCCTGGGATCAGAGATCCCTGTCTCAGTAAGCAGAGGGTCTACCCAGAAGACAAAGGAAATATAATAGCAGTATCAGTGTACTCTGTGTTTCACACAATAATATATAAGCACAAAAATATCTGCCCCTATAAATTTGCAGTCTCAGTTTGTTGTCGGTTGCAGTCTCAATGGATAACAAAGGGAAGATGGGAAGGAAGGAAACAGCAAGAATATCAAGGGATGGATTTGTTTGTTTGTTGCATTGTTTGTTTGTTGTTCTCCCTCCACAACATACCGTATTTTTTGCTCTATAAGACTCACTTTTTCCCTCCTAAAAAGTAAGGGGAAATGTGTGTGTGCGTCTTATGGAGCGAATGCAGGCTGTGCAGCTATCCCAGAAGCCAGAACAGCAAGAGGGATTGCTGCTTTCACTGCGCAGCGATCCCTCTTGCTGTTCTGGCTTCTGAGATTCAGAATTTTTTTTTTCTTGTTTTCCTCCTCCAAAAACTAGGTGCGTCTTGTGGTCTGGTGCGTCTTATAGAGCGAAAAATACGGTACCTTTCAGATTGGTTAGGCAGAGAGGCTGTGACTGGCCTATGGGCACCCAGGCAGAGTGGGGATTTGTACAAAGGCATCTGTGCATATCTGAGTATAATTTCTGATGAATATAATACATTGCTTGTGTCAGGAACGTGGCCCACCAGAATGCAGCGGAAGAGTCAGACTCAGAAATTGAGATAAGTGAACGATGGACTGACTCTGCAGATGAGGGCTGGCTGACAAGAGTCAAGAAAGGGCAGTTCGACCCCCCTTCTCGAGGAAGACACTGTTAGCTCTCAAGAAGAGGAAGAGTTGGAAGGCAGCCAGAGCGTTGCTAGGCAATCAGCAGATAAGCAGAGGTCTGAGACTGTGTGAAGTGAAACTGGGGAGGAGGGAGGTCAGCCTCTCAGTCCCCGTTCTAGGAGAGTGGATAAGATCAGAGGGCAATGGTAGGGCAAGAGGGGAAAGGCGGGTTTGGCGTCCTTACTGCTGTGAAAGGGGTGAAGATTCAGACTGACCAACTATCATCAATGCGAGCAGGCGAGAAGCCGTGCTCTGGATGTGTGTGTTTTTGTAAATAAACGTACATAAAACTGGCGGAGAGTCATTACTTCTTATCGGGGCTTGCTTGCTTTCCTGCCAGAGATCACTACAACCTGTTGACCCTTTACTGCAATAATCAGGATCTATTGCAAGTTAAGCTTATGCAGGCCTGCAGCAGAATTTCTCTTAGGCCCAGGGACCAGCTGAGGCAGACGGATGCTGGGGAGATTGGGCTGTACTGGGATGACCCACTGTTAATTCACTGTGCTTTAATACAACCCAGATGATGACTAAACAGTCACGCCAAAGGTTTCACTCACAAAAAAATTTGAGCATTTCATAACATGCACCAAGAAGCTTGTAACCAATCGCACTGGTTGCCTGGAATTGCTGAAGGATGTTGACAGTGAAAATTGAGTCAGAAGTACGGGAAGGGTGGCGGGGGGTGGAAAGGACAGAACTGGCTCAATTTGGACTTCTCAAATATGGCAGGTTTGGAAGCAACTCCTAATAAATATACCTGCTAAACGTTCCACAGAGTCATTTCTGTGATTTATTGTCGTAAGCCAACGGGACGGCTATAAAACACTGCGCAGCTCAGAAACGACGTCTGCTGAAAAGTTCAGATCTTAATTGTAAACTCCCAAGCGTGCCCAAATGATTCAGGCAGTGACACAAGACTGGTGCACACAGCTTGGGTTATATAAGGCGTGACTATGCCTACCTAGTGCTTACATCTTTCCAATTAGGCCCAAAGGCAGCCGCCTAAATTAAATTAAAGATGGTCTGAAAAAGATCCCCTAACACCCGAGCCATGAGTAAGACTCATTCACGCTGAATCTAAGCTGGCCGTTTATGCATCACCAAAACAGAGGACAAAAGAGGGCACAGGGTGCACATCCAAATTTCACACCCTCCAACATTATTCTGGTGAAAATAAGGACGTCCTATTCAATGATGCCAGGGGACTGCCATCGGAACAGGGAAGGGAGGCAGAGGGGCAGTTGGGATACAGGGAACCTCCGAAAATCTTGAGAAGCAGGTCCTCTTCCTGCGGTGGAGAAAGCCACACCTCCGGTGGGGAAGAGGGGAAGGGACCAGAGGGTGCTGCTGGGAGCCCCAGTGCTGCACCTCGTCAGTCTGAGGGTGGGGAAAGCCACACCTCCCAGGTGAAGGAGGGGAAAGGGCTAGAGAATGCTGCTGGGAGCCTTGGCACCCCTCTGTGCCAAGCGGGCCAGGAGGGAAGCACGCCTCTTCTGTCGCCCACCTTGTGCAGAGGTGTAAAATGCAAAGAAGGAAGGAAAAGGCTGGGGTGACTAAGCTCTTGTGTTGGGAGAGGACCCGGAAACGACCACTCCTGTATTCTGCTAGTGATTGAGGCTGATGGTTTTGCATTGTAAATAGTTTTGCACCAAAATAAAACCTGTTAAAGACAGGTCGGAGTCCTGCCTGGTTACTCACGAGCAACCACCACTGACATCTGACAAATGATGATGATGATGATGATTTTATTTTTCATACCTCATCCATATGACCAGGTTGCTCCAGCCACTCTGGGCGGCTTCCAACATATATAGGTAAAGGTAAAGGTACCTCTGCCGGTACGGGCCAGTCTTGACAGACTCTAGGGTTGTGCGCCCATCTCACTCAAGAGGCCGGGGGCCAGCACTGTCCAGAGACACTTCCGGGTCACGTGGCCAGCGTGACATCGCTGCTCTGGCGAGCCAGAGCCGCACACGGAAACACCGTTTACCTTCCCGCTAGTAAGTGGTCCCTATTTATCTACTTGCACCCGGGGGTGCTTTCGAACTGCTAGGTTGGCAGGTGCTGGGACCGAACAACGGGAGCACACCCTGCCGCGGGGATTCGAACCACCAACCTTTTGATCGGCAAGCCCTAGGCACTGAGGCTTTTACCCACGGTGCCACCCGCGTCCCACCAACATATATAAAAACATATTAAAACATTTTAAAACATCCCTATACAGGGCTGCCTTCAGATGTCTTCTAAAGGTTGTATAGTTACATATCTCCTTGACTCGGGGGTCGCATATGCAGTCGTACCTTGGATCCTCAATGCCTTGGTACTCAGACATTTTGGCTCCCAAACACCACAAACCCAGAAGTGAGTGTTTTGGTTTGCAAACCTTCTTTGGAACCCAGACATCTGACGGGGCTTCTGTGGCTTCTGATTGGCGACAGGAACTTCCTGCCGCCAATCCGAAGCCATGCTTTGGTTTCCAAACATTTTGGAAGCCAAATGGACTTCCGGAACGGATTTCATTCGACTTCCAAGGTACGACTGTAAGTCCATGCCCGCCAACATTTCTCCAGTGAAAATAGGGGTGTCCTATCTGGAGCTGTGGGTTAAACCACAGAGCCTAGGACTTGCCAATCAGAAGGTCGGCGGTTTGAATCCCCGCGACGGGGTGAGCTCTCATTGCTCGGTCCCTGCTCCTGCCAACCTAGCAGTTTGAAAGCACGTCAAAGTGCAAGTAGATAAATAGGTACCACTCCAGCGGGAAGATAAACGGCCTTTCCGTGTATTGCTCTGGTTCGCCAGAAGTGGCTTAGTCATGCTGACCACATGACCCGGATGCTGTACGCCGGCTCCCTCGACCAATAAAGCGAGATGAGCGCCGCAACCCCAGAGTCGGTCATGACTGGACCTAATGGTCAGGGGTCCCTTTACCTTTATCTGGGATCAAATCAGAAATCCAGGACTGTCACTGGAAAACAGGAACACCTGGAGGGTCTGTGATGATGGTGATGCTCCAGCCCTAATATGAGTAATATCACCACCATCATTTATCGATGGGTATCATTATCACCTTCCAAACTTGGGCTGATTTATCTGAGTAGGGCCCTTGTGTTCACCTACTTACAACATGGCCTAGTTTCCCTGTCAGGGTTAGCCTGATATTTTTAGTGCCTGAGATAATGCCACAAAATATGCCTGGTTTTGTGTTCATTTTTAGAACAGAAGTGTTTATACAAGAGTCTTTGTGGAGATTTAGGGTACAGAAGGACTTAAATGTGGCGCCAACCATCCACCTCATGTGCCGTGTTTATAAAAAAGCCACTTTAATGCACCCCATTGTGTAAATTATGTAAAAGAAAAGGGAACAGGAGAATTCACAACCAAGAGGATTTGCAATAAAGCATTTGCCTGGTAAGAGGGTTAACAACTTTTTGCCTCTCTTACTATCACGCGTTCTTTCTGTATAATCACAGTGTAACATGTTGCAGAAGAAAGAGGTTGTGGGGATAAACATTCAGAGGGGGCTGTATCAAAATGCTTATGCATTTATTTTAAAATGTGGTGCCCTACCTTTCTTCATATAACAAACTCAAACCGGCTTGTAAGAAAGTTCATAAAAGACATACAATTTGTCAAATTTACCAATGTTCATGAAATGCATAAAACTTGGTTTATACTCCCTGTTTAGGGGCTGTTTTAGTTCTTTTCAAGAGTGCAATAGATGCATTTGTTATAAAAGAAAGGAAAGCAGAATGAAAAGCAACCAGTAAGGAAAATATTACTACTGCCACCACTGAGTAACAGAAGCTGACCAATTAAGGGAAAATTAAGGGATAATTAAGCTCAGGTGGCACTGTGGTCTAAACTACTGAGCCTTGGGCTTGCTGATTAAAAGGTTGGCAGTTCGAATCCCCAGGATGGGGTGAGCTCCCGTTGCTCTGTCCCAGCTCCTGCCAACCTAGCAGTTCGAAAGCACACCAGTGCAAGTAGATAAATAGGTACCACTGCAGCAGGAAGGTAAACAGCGTTTTCATGCACTCTGGCACTCGTCACAGTGTCCCGTTGCAGCAGAAGCGGTTTAGTCGTGCTGGCCACATGACCCGGAAAAACTGTCTGCAGAGCAAACAAACGCCGGCTCCCTTGGCCTGTAAGGCGAGATGAGTGCTGCAACCCCAGAGTCATTCGCGACTGGACTTAACTGTCAGAGGTCCCTTTACCTCTTTACCTTTAAAGGATAACGCATCAGAAGCAATGGCTAAGGCAGAATCTGCAAGGAGAAAGCCGCTAACTAATGTTGCAGGGGAACTTTGCTGAACAGGATTAACTTATAAGCAAAGTTTTGACGTTACAGGAGGATATTTGCCATTTCGAATGGCATGCTGGCAAATATAGTGTTATATCAGTTGCCTTGCAGAACATTAATTTTAACTGATTGTGGAAAACCAACACCTCACTCTCTGCACCCTTAACAAACTACAGTTGCCAATAGGGGTGCCAACTTGAATAAAATATTTGGGGGGGGGGTGCAGGTAAACCCCGCCCTGCATTACAGATCACATGACATGGTGCATGCATACCATTTGAATGGCAATCCCTATTCACTGGGGGGGGGGCAAATATTGGGGGAGGAGGCCCCTTGGCCCCTGGCTCCTATGGTTTCCAGGATTCTTTGGGGGAAGCCATGACTGTTTCAAGTGGTATTATTATTATTATTATTATTATTATTATTATTATTATTATTTGAATCCCTCCCTATACCTGCAGGTCTCAGGGCAGTTCACAGAATAAAATCACAAAGTAAAAACACAAAAGACATAAAACAAAAACAACCCAACAGCCTCCCGCCCCAAAATATTTTAAAAGGGCATTGGGTGTCAATCAGCCAAAGTCCTGGCTGAAGACGAATGATTTTGCCTGGCGCCTAAAGGTATATAATGAAGTGGCATGATGGTTGTCAGGAGCTCGAGTAGGACCCTACACTCGAGTAGGATCCTACACTCGAGTAGGACCCTGGCAGAGACACATGCCCAACTGGCATGTTCTCTCCCTCCTGGTCGATCGTTCAGGAGCTTCAAAAGCTTTCTTCAGCCCAAACATCACAGCGACCGATGCCAACAGACATCGGCACACTTAGGGATCCACAGAGTCTTCGTAGTTGTGTAACAGATCTCAGCAACACAGCATTTTGGCTAATCTACTTTATTTTCATATAAACACACACGAAGCACTGCAACATGGCTCCCTCTCTCTCTAGCATCAGACAGCAAAGAGAATGAACAAAGGACAATAGTCCCACTTCACGGAACACAGTAACACAAACATCCTGTCTCCATCACTTCTCACTCTGTGGAGTCAAGACATATGCCATCATGTGAAAGACAACAATCCCATGACTGCAATCATGGAGCAGGAATTCTAACAATGGTGCTTTACGTGTATTGGGAGGGGGACCCCCTCCTAAACTCTAGAAATTAATAAATGGTAGGATTTTGATTATTTGGGATGTGGAGGGAGAAATACAAGTTGCAGAGGAATTCCTGGGCTAGCCTATGCAAACCAACATGGCCAAGCTATGGCCATTGAGAAGCAATACAGGGTCACTGAGGACCATTGGCAGTGCAAGAAAACTGTGCTTCCTCTTGCCTTGTGTGAACGGAGACTGGGGTTTGGAAGGCTGCCATGGTAACTGGATGCAAGGTGACAGGAAGGTGTGCTGGGACGAAGAAAGGGAGAGAGAAGACTGCGATCCATCTTGGGCAAGCTTGGGAGAGATGACTTGGACTCCAGGGCTGCACTGATGTGAGGGACAAGCCCCTCTTGAAATGACCGTGCTGTAAGATCTGGACTCCCTCCATGCAGACTGAAGGTGTAAATAGGTGAATAAACCATATTTGATAAAGCTATGACAGTCTCCACTGTGTCTCAATTCTCCAAAGGACCACAGATCCCAGGTGAGTGCCTGGAACCGCTTGGAATCTTACTGCAACTTGGCAGAAAGTGGGGGTGGCCCCCAGCTTTTGTATCAGTATGTTGTGGATGTGGTCTTCGGAGGGGAGGGGAGGGGAGGGGAGGAAGAAACTCCCATTGGGGAAATAAATAGGCTTTGCCCCAGCCTAAGGTTTCCTTCTAGTGATGTATGGAAGTGAGAGCTGGACCATCAAGAAGGCTGATCGCCGAAGAATTGATGCTTTTGAATTATGGTGCTGGAGGAGACTCTAGAGAGTCCCATGGGCTGCAAGAATATCAAACCTATCTATTCTGAAGGAAACCAGCCCTGAGTACTCACTGGAAGGACAGATCCTGAAGCTGAGTAGCAGTACTTTGGCCACCTCATGAGAAGAGAAGACTCTCTGGAAAAGACCCTGATGTTGGGAAAGATGGAGGGCACAAGGAGAAGGGGACGACAGAGGACGAGATGGTTGGATAGTGTTCTCGAAGCTACCAGCATGAGTTTGACCAAACTGCGGGAGGCAGTGGAAGACAGGAGTGCCTGGCGTGCTCTGGTCAATGGGGTCACAAAGAGTCGGACACGACTAAACGACTAAACAACAACAACATCATCCCTGATCATTGGCCGTGCTGCTGAGGCTGATGGTAGTTGAAGTTAATAACATCAGGAGACCATGTCATCATTATTAGCAATGGCGGAAGTTGCCATGGGTGGGAGGAAACACTCTGATTGGTCACAAAAGGATAGGCAGCCATGGAAAGCCAAACATCTAAACCTGGGCGGCAGCTGTGGAACTGAATTCTCCAGAATTCCCATCACTCCTCCTTGCCACCTCTTTCCCACAGGCTCTTTCCCCTATGCTTCATACTGCAGGGTATTTTTAAGGATAAAAGGTGCTAAATGAGGCATTGTTGTTCAGATTTGGAAATAGCTTCCCCAAATAGTAACTCATGGATAAAGTCCCAGAAGCAGGATGAGGCAACACAGCTTTGTACACAGAGAGGATTATTAGAAATATTTCTTCAGAATGATGTTCAGAATGTGAATTCCTAAAGTTCCCAGGTTAATTACGAAACAGAGGATGGGGGCGGGCGGGGGAATTACAGGCGTACTTATGTAACTTGGTTATATTGGGACTTTTTCGGAGTGTAAAAATAGGTGAAGCGGGTGGATATTTTTCTTCCCCTACTCAGCACTTCAACTTTAAAAACATATCAGCATTTCATTTTATTTTTAACATACATATGCAAAGACCCCTCCCTGCCCAGGTTGGCCTTCTGCAAATAACTACAAATTTCGCTGCAGAAGAAAGAGAAAGATCGGCCCGTTCATATTGAATTGAAATAGGAAAGAAGGGTCAGTCTGTTCAACTTGCCTGCATACAAAATAGGTTGGGGAGGAGCATATTTTGCAGGCGTCTGGAGTAGCATAAACAAACCCTCTAACATTCACTTATAAAATATTTCTAGGGAAGACCAGCCAACCAAAAAGTCCAACAACAACAACAACAACAACAACTTATCATTTATACCCCATCCATCTGGCTGGGTTTCTCCAGCCGCTCTAGGCGGCTTCCAGCAAAATATTAAAATACAATAATTCATCAAATATTAAAAGCTTCCCTAAACAGGGCCCTACCTTTCAAAGGGGTGCATATATATCACACATCTGTTCTTTTGTATCTGAGGTGGCTCTGTCCCAACTTCAAGCCTGAAAAAAGATATTTCAGTGCATTGTAGGCTTATGCCCTTTACTTTGCCAGAGAATTGCTTACCCGCGTCCCCAGGACCGAGAAGAGAATAAAAAAATTCCAGGAAAGTTTCTTCTTTGGAGAAAAGAGTTTTATTGCAAATCTGTGCACAGAGACAGTCAGCAGAATATAGTTTCTGAAATCTGACTGTCTCGCAATACGCATCTGCAAGCCTTCTTATACTTTAGAGTATTTACCCACCTCCCAGACCTCCCCCCAAAACTTCCCCAATCGGCTGGCAAGTTTCCAACTTATTCCTTATATGGCACATCTATATTTGCTGGCTAAGGCTGCTAGCTAAGCACTTCTTCTGCTGGTTAAGCATTTTCTCTGCTCAGTAAGCACCCCCTCCCACCTCCTTGTACACGTGTATTCTCTTGCTAGCTAAGCATTCCCTTCGTATCTCTTCTTATCTTGCATTACTTAAAGCAGAAGCAAAGCAGGAAACATCTTGCTAGTGGTTTTTAGTTGACAGCAGTTTTTGGCTAGGCAGGAAACGACCTTCTGACCTGTAACTAACATCAGCAGTTTCAGATAGCTGGTTAGACAGGAAACGGCCTCCTGACCTGTCTGATTTAGACTTTGCAAATAACTGCATTTTTGGGTTTGAGCTTGTGTAACCATCCTAGCAGAGTGCCGGAATTTACTATGTGTAGATAATATTAATGATTAACCGTTCCCCTCTCCCTTCACTCCCTCCTCTTCTTCTGAACAACCTAATACTTAGGTTCGTTCTGGGGTATGGGCCTATACTCCCTCATCACAGCGATGACTGTGGGTCCTAGCTTCCGTGACAGGAGTCTTTGCATCATTTGCTGCAAGCATTGCAATAAGCAGGGGATACAGAGGCAAAGAAGCAAAAGGATTAATAGAGGTCCTGCTAATAATACTATAACATTCCTGAGCCAACTGCCATCAGGGAGCCAGGAATACATCCAACCCCATGCATCACTCCCTGTGGCTTTCAGCGGGTTTGCAGCTATCATTGTTTCCATGTGGTTGATGGTGGCTGAAATATTTGCTGACTGGTCTGAAATGTACATGCAGCAATGGGAATGAATTAAGGCACAAACTCCGCCCTTAGAGGCAAGGACTACATCCAAAGCGTAACGATTTTGAAGGACTACCTCCCTTATCTCTGACATTTCCTTATTAATTGCTTTTAAGGCCGAGATGGTGGAGTTAAACAAAGCCTCGGTCCAGTTTGCCAATCTATGCAGATCCCGGTAATTCATGGCTACACCCAAAGGGGGTAGAAGGGACCTAGAGATGGCTGTGCCGGTATACTGGTTAATAGGTGATTTCGCGTCCCTTTTGTTACGCAGACGGACTGTTGGGAGCTTATCCATCTTATACACCAGGGGTACGACTACTCCTAAAGTACAGGTTCCAGAAAAGGCAGAGGGGATTTCTTTGTAGGCTCTTGTGCCGCAGAGCAACCACAAATCAGACTGGAGCAGGCAGTTAGATCTGCTGCGCGCCGTCATCCAGGTAAACCAAGTATAAAAATCGACACACATAGCATCATAAATGGAAGTACCTTTTTGGAAGCAGGAGGATCCGTTAATATACTCATAAGTCCAATTGCAATATGGATAGTGACCTAAAAAATTGCTGCTGTTATGATTGAAACGGAGACAACGAGGTGCCTGTTCCATGAGTGACAGAAACACTGGGGGTGAATAGGTGCGACCATCTGACATAAGATTACTAATTCTAAATGACTCATTTATTGGAATACTATGCAGTAGTATGCCAGGCTTCTTAAATTGTGGAGGGATATGCATACAAACCCAGCATTCAGAAAGATTAAGCATAGAAGAGAAACGATCTATATCTCTAACATAGGTATTATTACTCCAAATCTGATGATAGGGCTCTGACCGGCCGGTTTTCCGTATATGTGAGTCATCTCCCAAACCCAACCCAAGTAGGGCTAGTACCAGAAGGGTCAAGGGGATGGGGGCTGGTTGTTCCCTCCCACAAAATCGGTGACGCTCATGCCAGCAAAAGAAAACACACATCCATATGACAAGAGCGGTTGAGATAACCCCTATCCACCAACCCCAATCCTTATCCTTCCATGGTTCCTCCCACCAATATTCAGGGGGTGTGCTCATTGTTGAAGAGCTCACTGATATTTGTGCCCGACTATCTGTTGAGCCTCAAGGATGAGAGTCCACTGGTGAGCTGATGCTCCCACTACGTGGGTCAACTTTTCTGCTAACCCTGATGGGTGGATTGAACCACTTGTTTAGCAATTTCAATGCACACCTGGTTAAGGCTCCCACCCCTGCAATGCTTGCATTAAGATAGGTTCCGTCCCATCTATCGCCTGCATTAAGAGTAGGACCTGGTCTATCAAATGAGGTTGGTACAGTGCTCTACCTCCCATATAACAGTTGACTACCCTCCCACAACAGCAAAAGCGGTCCAGAACTCGATAGAGTTCGAGCGTCTCTGCAACTTCCCGTATGAGCACGATCCACGCATGCCGGACAGTGGTGTGGGAGAGGAGCCACAACGGGGCAGTGGGGTGTTTTAAGACGGCAATCTCATCAAATCCCAGTTTCCAATAGCCATAGAGCACACCATCTCTTACCACCGGTAAGACGAACCAGTCGTAGCAGAGTCCATCAGGCCAATAAATGCGGTATGGCTCAGTGGGGTCAGGGCTGTGGGACATAAAGCAGATAACAAAAAGAAAAGAGAAAGTCCCTATGGAAATATTAAATGTCCTGGTGAGCTTCCTGGGTTAGTCCTGGCACGGAGTTGGGGACGCTGCCCGCGGGCGCCCCTCCCATCCAATTCTTCAGCTGTGCGTTGAGATATCAGCTTCCGGTGTGATATCAGCAGAGCGGTCGTCTGCCAGGCGTCTGGAGATGGTCAGCCGAAGGGAGTTCTCTGGATCTGGTGTTACTGTCCAATCCGAGATGGCTTTCTTCACTCGAGTATGGTGGACCCACGGGGTGATGCCGGCAACCTTCACAGCAGTAGGAGTAGAGAGTAGCACGGTGTATGGTCCCCTCCAGCAGGGCTGTAGGGGGGCTCGCTGCCAGTCTTTCACCCACACTTCATCACCTGGCTCGAACTGATGGAACGGTTCAGTCAACACACATGGGGTGCGAGCCTGGGTCCACCTGTTGAGATAAGAAAGAACTCGGGAGAGTGACTGTACATAATTATTCAGTTGCACATCTTGGCTAACATACGGATTTAACATTCTAACATATGGGACTGGTCTCCCAAACAGAACTTCAAAAGATGACAAGTGGGTCCGTTTTGACGGAAGACTGCGGACCCTGAGTAATGCCAAGGGCAACATGGCCACCCAATTAGACCCGGTTTCCTGTGTCAGCTTGGACAGCTGATTCTTTAGAGTTCTGTTCATTCTCTCTACTTTTCCAGAACTCTGGGGTCTATAAGCAGTATGCAGCTTCCAGTTGATCTGGAGCGCTTTTGCCAGCCCCTGTAGGATTGCATGAACAAATGCTGGTCCATTATCAGATCCTATGGACCTTGGCAATCCATAGCGAGGGATGATTTCCCTAAGCAGGCACCTGGTTACTTCAAATGCCTTTTCAGTCTTTGTGGGCCATGCTTCGACCCATCCGGTGTAGGTGCACACTGCTACCAGCAGGTAGCGGTGCAGTCCACAACGGGGTAATTCAGTAAAGTCCACGACAAGATCTTCCATAGGTGCCGTTCCACTGTGCTGAATCCCTGGGGGAGCCAGTGGTCCGGCTCTGGGATTATTCTTCTGACACAGCAGGCATTTCCTGGAAATCTGGGCTGCCAGTTGGTAGAGGTGGGCTATATAGAAGCATTTTTCCAGCTGCTTGGTTGTAGCATCGGGTCCTATGTGGGTTGAATCATGGTACCTCTGAATTATTTGCCACGAAAGAGACTCTGGAATCCATATCCTGTCATCAGGGGTAAGGTACCATCCTTCTTTGGTCAATGTCAGTTCCTGGGCGTCTGCAGTGTCCTTTTCCTGCTTGGTATAAGCTGGCTTGTCAGCGGTGCTTAAAATCTCTTCTGGGACTAGTGCTCCGATAACCGGGATGGGGGCTAGTTCCCGAGCTGCTTCCTTGGCCACTTTGTCTGCCAATCGATTTCCTCTGGCCACTTCCCCTGGTCCAGTTGTGTGTCCATAACAATGGATAACCGCTACCGCTTCAGGCTCCCATACAGCATCCAGAAGGTTCAACAAAGCTTGTGGGTGGGCCACCTGGTTTCCTCTGGAGGTAAGCAAACCTCTCTCTTTCCATAAGGCTCCGTGGGCGTGTAAGGTCAGGAATGCATACTTAGAATCAGTATAGATGTTTATCTTCTGTCCCTTTGCCAGGCTCAGGGCTCTGGTAAGCGCAGTTAGTTCTGCCAGCTGGGCCGATGTTCCAGGCGGGAGTGACTTTGCTTCGACCACCTGGTCGTCCAGGGCTACCACTGCATAGCCTGCTTTTCGCTGCCCAGCCTCGACAAAGCTGCTTCCATCCACAAACCATGAAAGCCAGTGGGGGTCTGCTTTGTCTTTGAGATCAGGCCTGCTGGAATATACTTCGTCCATTACTTCAATGCAGTCGTGCGTCTGCTCCTCACCTTCTCCTACCGGCAACAGGGTAGCTGGGTTGAGGGCGGTGGTGACCTGGAACTTCAAACGTGGGTGCAACAATAACATCTGACACTTCCTCATCTTCGCTTGGGAGAGGAAATAGGTACCCTTCATGTCAAGCAGTGCTGGGACTGCATGCGGAGTCACACAAACAGTGTCTTGGCCAAAAGTAAATTTGTCTGCTTTGTTCAGTAGGGTGGCTACTGCCACAACTGCTCTCATGCACGGCGGTAAGCCTTGTTCTGTAGGCGACAGGCGCTCAGATAGGTATGCCACGGGCTGCTGCCAGCTTCCCAATTTTTGGCATAGCACTCCCTTTGCTGTTCCCTGGTCTTCATCCACAAACAGGGAGAAAGGCTTCTCAGGATTTGGGATACCCAGCGCTGGTGCTTGCTGCAATGCCCTTTTCAGATCCTTGAAGGCCTGCCGTTGCTCCTCTCCCCACACAAAGGGGTCCTTTTCAGTTCCTCTGGTTGACTCGTGCAGAGGCTTGGCAATTGTGCTGAAGTCAGGGATCCATATTCTACAGAATCCTGCCGAGCCCAAGAAACCACGAAGTTCTCTGCGATTCTTTGGCTCTGGAATCTGGATAATGGCTTGCTTCCTTTCTTCTCTAAGGGTCCGTTGCTGATGGGATATATCAAATCCAAGGTATTTTACAGTGGGTAGGCATATTTGGGCCTTCTTCTTAGATACCCGGTATCCTGCTTCAGCCAAGTGATTCAACAAATCCTTGGTGGCTTTCATACACGTGTCCTCGTCTGAGCAGGCCAAAAGAAGGTCATCCACGTACTGTAACAAGACCCTGTGTGGGCTGGTGGGGAAGCTAGACAGGTCCGAGGCCAATGCTACCCCAAAAAGGGTTGGAGAATTCTTGAAACCTTGTGGAAGCCTCGTCCACGTATATTGCACCTTGGTGCCTGTTCCTGGATCCATCCATTGAAATGCAAACAGGGGCTGACTTTCCTCTGCCAGACGGCAGCAGAAGAATGCATCCTTCAAGTCCAGTACCGTGAAATAGCAGGCAGTAGGAGGTATTAAACTCAACAGTGTGTAAGGATTGGGCACATTGGGGTGGAGGGTTTCCACGGCTTGGTTGACCAATCGGAGGTCTTGGACCGGACGATACGAGTTATCTTCCTTCTTCACCGGCAAGAGTGGGGTGTTCCACTGAGATTGACACTGCCTCAGGATGCCATGGCGAAGTAACCGTTCCAAATGTACCCATACTCCTTCTGCAGCTCGCCGGGGGATAGGGTACTGGTTCACAGCCACAGGGTTGGCGAATGGTTTGGGCTTGACTATTATAGGTGGGATGTTCTTTGCCATTCCGGGCGGGTTGCCTTCTGCCCATACACCAGGGTTTACTTTTTGCAGGAGGTCTTCTGGAATAATCCCCTCCTCTTCTTTTACCATCATTAAGCGCCAGTGTTCCCTTAAGGGTACTTCTAAGGAAAGCTCTCCTGTTTGCCCTGTAGTCATTGTCACTTCTCCTGTCGGTTGAAAGGAAATCTGGGCTTGCAATTTTGATAGCAGGTCTCGGCCCAATAATGGGATGGGACACTCTGGTATATATAAAAACTTGTGTTGGACTACTTGGCCACCCAGGCGACAGACAACAGATTGCAGGAATGGGGCTCTTTGTGATTTGCCTGTAGCTCCTATTATGTTAATTGTTTGCTTGGTGGGCTTGGACACTGGTACTGGCAAAACAGAGTGGGCGGCTCCTGTGTCAACCATAAAGGGGATAGTTTGGTTCCCTGTTTGTATTTTGACCATGGGCTCACGGGAACCTAAAGCAGCTGGGCCCGGTCTGTCCTAGTATTCTTCCTCCTCTCTCAGGCTCATCATGCCGGGCTGCCTTTGGGCTGAGGGGTACCAGGGAGGTCCCTGTCCACGTCCTCTACCCCTGCTGGCATTTGTCGATGACCAAGGTCTCAGTTCCTGTCCAGGTCCCCTGGGGGTTGGGCCTGGGGCTCGTTCTCCTCGTCCTCTCCCTCCTAAGTGGGCCTGTGGGCATTCTCCTTTCCAGTGCCCTTCCTGCCGGCAGATGGCGCACTGATTCCTCCCCAGGCGGCCTTGCCCTCCTCCCCGGGCACTTCCTCTTTTCTGAGGGATGGGTGCGGTGGCCTGTAATGCCATCAACTTCTTTGCTTGATACTTCTCCTTTTTCTTTTGTTCCTCTTCTTCCCTCTGATTGTAAGTGGTTTGAGCCAGTTCTAACATCCACTCAAGGGTGTGGCCCATGAACCCCTCGTGTTTTTGAATTTTTCGGCGGACATCGGGCGCTGCCTGAGCTACAAAAGCAGCCTTTACAATAAGGGCGTTGGCAGCCTCATCTGGGTCTACAGGAGTATACTGACGGTAGGCTTCCTTCAGGCGTTCCAGGTAAGCCCCTGGGGCCTCTTCATTCCCCTGCACTACCTCTCTGACCTTCACAAAGTTGGTGGGTTTCCTGGCTGCCCTTCTCATACCATTTAATACGTTCTGGCGGTAGGTAGTGAGGGTTTTCTGGCCATCAGCAGTCTGATAATTCCAATTCGGGGTACTATCAGGGTATCCTGTTATAATGTCCGGATCCGGTGTTCCCTGTGCTCTCATGTGTACTCGAGCTTCAACATGGATTCGCCTAGTTTCTTCTGTGGTTAGCAGCGCATCCATCAAATACTGCACATCATCAAAAGTGGGATTATAGGTTTTAAAAATCCCTTCAAACAATTTTATAATTTTAGCTGGATTCTCCTCAAAGGAAGGATTTTGATTTCTCCAATTACAAACATCTGCACTTGAAAAGGGTATATGCTGGACCGTGTAGGTCCGTGGTGCCTCCGCCCCACCAGGCCCTGGAGGTCCCGGTGGGTCATAAACCCTTCGGAGGGGCATTACTCCGACCCCACCCTTTTTCTGTGCCTCATGGGACTTATGGAAGGCTGCCCTGGTTGCTGCTTCTATCCATTCCTTCTGCCATTTCTTCCCTTGTGTTGAGGAGCATCCTGCTGCAGCCAACACGTGGGGGCTAACATCCACTTTTTCCGCATAGGGTTGTACATACTGTTGCAATCTCAAAGACTGATACTGAGTCCACTCTCTTCCCTTCTTTGCTAACTCAACCAATCCCTTTACAAATTCCTCATCATCCTCTTCTTCCTCTTCTGATTCATCAGCCTTGGGGGGTTCAGGCTGGGGGCTAGCTCCTCCCGGTGCTTGGGGACCTGGGCCTGGGGGAATTGCTAGAGGGGCAGTTGGTGGAGCATAGGGTGGTGGCGGTTTGATGATTCCCCCCTCCTCATCTTCTGGGTCTGGTATCACCGGGGGCTTTTCTGCCTTCCCTGCCGGTCGAACTGTACAAATTGTATTTCGTGGGGCGTCGCCTTGGCAGGCTTTCAACCACGGTGGATTCTTTTCTACATTGGTTTTCCAAGTAGAAATGTAAGGGATTTGGTCGGGGTGGACATTCAATATGTTCTGGTATAATGGGCTGATTAGTTGCAAATCAAAGCTTCCTCCTGACGGCCAATTAGTTTGTGCGGGCCAGTCAACTTCACATAATGTCCTCATTCTCTGTTTTCGCAATCTGATTCCCCAATCATCATGCTTTGTGGCCGCTTTCCAGTTCTTTAAAAAACATTCCAGAGGACTACATTGGCTTGCCCCAGACCCCATTTTTTTAATTTTTTTTTTTTTTTTTTTTTTTTTTTTTTTTTTTTCAGATACTCCGCACCTGACTGGGCTGTAAATTCTTTCACAGTTCACACGATACAGATTGTGGTCTGCACGAGGTCGCCCTGGCAGAAAACGCACAACCCTGCAATCGCTCGGCCAAGGGGAACGCTAGGCCCCGACCCACACTTGACAACAATTCAGTCACTGGAGTATCTGACATGCAACATATAACATACAAATCACACCATTATAATTTCAACATGCAACACACAAAACACACCAATACAACTTCCCCTCTGTTTCCCTTTTACCCAACCTTACTGGCGGCAAACTACTGCAATCGGCCAGTTCTCCCCTCTGTTTCCCTTGTACCCAACCTTACTGGCGGCCCTCTGCACAACCAGGTGAGGCTTGATCAGACCTCGCCCCCCTTTTCCTTGGGGCCCACGCCCTGTCCCTTGGGCTTACCGTTTTCCGCTGCGGATTCCCTCCTGGCCAGTCCTCTTTCCTCCCTCGACCGAGGTCCCTACTCAGGAGCGGTGTGGCCGGTTTCCCCCACGAATCAGTAGGGTGCGCGCTGAAGCCTGCAAACTCCGGTCCGAGCTGTTCACCTGGTCGAGCCTGGCTCTTCCCGGCCCCCTTGGGGTGGGGCAATTCCCGGCCAACGCACCAAGCTGTAGGCTTATGCCCTTTACTTTGCCAGAGAATTGCTTACCCGCGTCCCCAGGACCGAGAAGAGAATAAAAAAATTCCAGGAAAGTTTCTTCTTTGGAGAAAAGAGTTTTATTGCAAATCTGTGCACAGAGACAGTCAGCAGAATATAGTTTCTGAAATCTGACTGTCTCGCAATACGCATCTGCAAGCCTTCTTATACTTTAGAGTATTTACCCACCTCCCAGACCTCCCCCCAAAACTTCCCCAATCGGCTGGCAAGTTTCCAACTTATTCCTTATATGGCACATCTATATTTGCTGGCTAAGGCTGCTAGCTAAGCACTTCTTCTGCTGGTTAAGCATTTTCTCTGCTCAGTAAGCACCCCCTCCCACCTCCTTGTACACGTGTATTCTCTTGCTAGCTAAGCATTCCCTTCGTATCTCTTCTTATCTTGCATTACTTAAAGCAGAAGCAAAGCAGGAAACATCTTGCTAGTGGTTTTTAGTTGACAGCAGTTTTTGGCTAGGCAGGAAACGACCTTCTGACCTGTAACTAACATCAGCAGTTTCAGATAGCTGGTTAGACAGGAAACGGCCTCCTGACCTGTCTGATTTAGACTTTGCAAATAACTGCATTTTTGGGTTTGAGCTTGTGTAACCATCCTAGCAGAGTGCCGGAATTTACTATGTGTAGATAATATTAATGATTAACCGTTCCCCTCTCCCTTCAGCATGAGGCAGAAATTCCAAATCATGACTGCCCCTTCACCCACAGGTACAAACACCTGGTCCTTCCCCAAACAGGTGTTGTTCCCGAAAACACGTGGTCCTCTTCTTGCAAGGGTATCCCCCTCAATATTTGTGGGCAAGGGGCTGAGCCCCCAATATTGAGGGGACCGCCATTCCTCCGTGCCCCCCATCTCCTACCACTGATGGCAGGGGCAAGACACGTCATGTGACGCCAAGTCCCTTCAGTTTGGGGGGGCAAGTCGGTGGCCCTGTCTTGTTGTGACAAAAGTTGACACAAATTTGTTGCTTTCGACCATTCAACAGATTTTGAACAGCTGGGGACAGCACTGAATTCCTTTCCAGGGCAAGCATATTTCTATATTCATCTAGCCCAGGAGTGGAGAGAACCTGTGGGACTGTACATGTTGCTGAACTACAACTCCCATCCTTCCTGACCACTGGCCATTCTGGCTGGGACTGATGGGAGTTGGAGTCCAACTGCATCTGTAGGGCCAGAGAGAGGTTCTCCAACCCTGGTGAAGAAGAAGAAGAAGAAGAAGAAGAAGAAGAAGAAGAAGAAGAAGAAGAAGAAGAGTAGTTTGGATGTGATATCCCGCTTTATCACTACCCTGAGGAGTCTCACAGCGGCTAACATTCTCCTTTTCCCTTCCTCCCCCATAACAAACTCTCTGTGAGGTGAGTGGGGCTGGGAGACTTCAAAGAAGTGTGACTAGCCCAAGGTCACCCAGCAGCTGCATGTGGAGGAGCGGGGAAGCGAACCCGGTTCACCAGATTACAAGTCTACCGCTCTTAACCACTACACCACACTACACCATACAGTTATGGATACCCCTTCACTCAAAAACAATAGGAGTTTTTAATTATTTTTTAAAGGGGAGGAGAGTGCCTGGGAGAAGGAAAAAGTTCGGATGTAAGAAAGACTTTGAAGGATGGACACTTCAGCACCAACCTCCAAATATTGAAGTAAAGGTTGACTGCAAAGCATCATACATGGGGTTGCCTCTGGAAATGGTCTAGAACCTTCCATTAGTCTAACGTTGGGCTTCAAGATTGTTTAACTGGGACTGGACATTTTCACAATGCTGCGCTAGTGATTTGTTAGCCACTTTAGCTTCCAGTCCTAATTCTGAACCCAACTGCAAACACCGCTTTAAAGTCCTAAATGAATTGCGACCCCAGTGCCTCTTCCATATATATGCCACTGCCAAAAGATATCTGGCAGGTGGTACCAAGCAAAATCTTTTTAAAACAATATCCAAGGCTTTGGGGGAATCTTTCAGGGTCTTTTTAATAGCTTTTGAGACTTGGGTTTTCTAAAAAAATAAAAATAAATCAAAGACCTGTGTGTTTTTAATTTTATTGGAGGCTTGGTTCTAAACGACTTCTCAATGGTTCCTTAAATGGCTTCCCTTGATTGCGCCATGTCAGCTTCTGTGAGGATAGAGGCCTTATTTATTTAACAAAATGACAGAAAACCTCTAAGCTGTTGACAAATCTACAATGTGCATTTGAATATACTGGCAAGAGTAAAAAAATTGAATTAAGTCGACACAAGACTTTATCAAATACGAATAAAAGCGAATTTAAAAACAATCGCACATAACAAAACTGCATGTTAAAATGGCATGCCTGGTAGGGTAGCCAAAAACAATACAATGAAGGTCTAATATTAATGGTTCCCTTGGTTCCCTCCCCCCCCCCTTGCAAGTTTCCTTGCTGGCCATTTTAAATTTCCCACAATGCCCTGGAGCAATGAAATGGCTGCTCCGGGGCACTGTGGGCAATTTTAAATGCCCCACCTTACTCTCTGAAACCTGGAACTGGCTCTCAGTTAGAAATGGGGTCTGTTTACATTTTGCAAAAGAGTGACGCAGGTTCGTAGCTGAGCCCCTCAACAACATAACTAACTATTGTCATTATTTCTGTTGAGAATCCGGCGTAATTATTCCCCTCGGAAATTTTCGCCTGAAGGGTAACATATAGAAGGTTCCTTGTGATATAACGTGAGGTTGTGCTCACAGTATTTAGTCTGCCTCAGAGCACCTTCAGTTTCCCCAATGGAGGCAGCCAACAGAGATCTCTTTCAGAGGGTTATCCCCCTTCCTCCCTTGTATACAATGCCACTCAATGCTTTAGAGCATTTCTTAAAAGCTAACTTGATATGCATGCACACACAGACACGCTCACCTGCGCAACAAAGCTCTGTGTGTGGGATTTAAAGCTGGTCTTTTAAAGCCTGGTTTGAAAGCACAAAATAAAGATTTATGGGTGGATTTGCTGCTCGTGGAAGTGACTGTTTGATTAAGATGAGTGGGCTTAGGACTTAGGCGAACTCTCTAGCACCACCAATGTGCCTGCCTCACGGTGGAATTCATAGAGCTAAGGCCAGTGGGGGGGGGATTGGCCTTTTAAAAAATTGTCATTTATGCTTTTCAGATATATACATTTCACTGATTTTACCATCATTTTGACAATTTTTTAATCAAATTTTTTATTGATTTTCCACATTTATAACAGATATAACTTATAAAACACACAAAAGAAAACACATTACAATACTAAAAAAAGAAACAAAAATATAAACACATATTACTTGTAAAACCCAATTTAACTTTCATTCTTAACTGACTTCCTCAAATCCCCCCTAACTGAATTTCATTGTATCACCTTGTAACGGTTCTCCAAAATCATCTTTCTAATAAAATTAACTCCTTCAATTTACTATCTTCTTCTCTTTTCTTAATAGTCTAAATCCATATTGCTTTACCATTCATTCTTATTCTAATCCTAAGCCTATTTGATACTTTCAAGTGACTTCTAATTATCTTATGTTACAATCCGCAATCAGAAAGAAGAGGGGTACCAAGAAGATTGGAAGAAATTTAAAGATTATTTAGCTAAATATTGTAATCATTTCAACATTTTAAAACTTGACCTCCTTCCCCCTCTTTCTGCGGTTCCTTAAATTTATTTTTAATATCTTCTGCATATCCAAATTCACTTAAATTACTCATTTATTCATCTTCTTTAAATCTATATTCTTGTGTAACAAGAATCCAGTGTTTTTATCTGTTTACAATTTATCTGTAAATATTCAATCAATCATTTCCATTCTTTTATCAAAAGTTTGTTATCTTGATTTCTTATTCTTCCAGTAAGTTTCACCACATCTGCATATCCCATCAGTTTTTGTATCCATTCTTCCTTTGCTGGGACTTCTTCTTCTTCTTTCCATTTTTGGGCACGTAACATTCTTGCCGCTGAAAAAAAAATTCTATGCAATTTAGCTAGTTCTGTCCCTATAATTCCCAAGAGAATTCTCTCTTCTCTTCTCTTGACCAGTGGTTTTCAACCAGTGTGCCATGGCACCCTGGGGCAGTGGCGTAGTGTGGGGGGGTGCAGGGGGGGCCGGCCGCACCGGGCGCAACATTTGGGGGGGGGCACGCTCGCACTCGCAGCTCTCTGCCCCTACCTGGCTCACTCACTCTCTCTCACTGCAGTGCTGGCTGTGCGAATCCGATCCGAGCTGCCAGGTCGCCGCCCACTGTGGAGGGGAGGGTGCCAGGCGTGCGGTGCGGTGCAGTGTGGAGAGAGAGAGCGAGGGACTATCTGGGGGAGGGACAGTGCAGCGGGGGGGCGCAAATTACTTGCGTTGCCCCGGGTTAGGGGGCGCAAATTACTTGCCTTGCCCCGGGTGCTGACAACCCACGCTATGCCACTGCCCTGGGGTGCCTTGAAGGATGGTCAGGGGTGACATGGGCAATCCTGGCCTCTGTCCCTCTGTCCCTTCTCTCCCTCCTTTGATGCCTTCTTGCATCTCTGCCACCCAAAGGCCTGCACAGCTGTTTGTTGCAGCAGCTCTGTGTGGCGATCACACAGGGTCCCCGGACGTTTCACCGTCTATTGATCCCTGGGCCACCACTTTATTTCTCGCTGCCACCACCCTGGGACAATACGGAGTCCAGTCAGGGTTAAATTGAAACATAAACTTTTGTTTATTTATTGCAGTTTAACAAGCGTGTGGTTTCATAAAGAGTATCAGTCACTTACATTCATGGGGTGCCTATCCAGACCTATAACTTTCGCTACCTGCTCTCACTCACTAAACCACCTCTCAGATATTTACTTGTCTGCCTAGCCCCTAACTGTTCCTGACTCAGCCTATTTTGCAGGTGGCGCTGTGGGTTAAATCACAGAGCCTAGGACTTGCCGATCAGAAGGTTGGCGGTTCGAATCCCTATGACGGGGTGGGCTCCCGTTGTTCTGTCAGAAGTGGCTTCGTCATGCTGGCCACATGACCCGGAAGCTGTACGCCGGCTCCCTCGGCCAATAAAGCGAGATGAGCACCGCAACCGCAGAGTCGGCCACAACTGGACCTAATGGTCAGGGGTCCCTTTACCTTTACCTTATCTTAACCTACACATCTCTAGCCCAGTTCACTCCCACTCCAACCAACCACCCAACTCCCAATGAACTCCTCCACGAACTCCTCCCAGAGCTGGTTTTATAGTCCCTCTGACCCCCTGGGTCTTGACTGGGCAACCTGTTTAACTATTTCACCTCCAACACTCTCTCATACGTTAACGTCACACCCTGGGTACAAGCTCACTGGGTGAATGGTGCCTCTGGGGCTGGCCAGGGGGTGCTTCCCAGGTCCAGGGGCATAGGAAGGGGGGCGGTGGGGGTGGGATATTTCCGTTCCACCTTAAAAGGGAGCAGGATGTTTGTGTCACAGCCTGCGTATTTCCTGTCTCACAGGATGTTTCTGTTGTGTCTTTTGCTTTCGTTTCTCTCTCACTGCCGGAATCTCATGCAGGCAGTCATGGCTTTTCTTTGTTCTGATCAACACTGAATAAACCTCTAAATAATGCTCTCCTGTGTGCATCTTCCGTTGTGCATATCTGCTGATAGAGCGTGCAAGAGCTCTGGATCTTTGGGAAGCTATTTCTGGAGCTCCTGTCGCTAATTGCTGATACTGCGTGTCTACGGGAGATTGATGGATGTCCGGAGACGACGTGGAGTCAAGATGGACTTTATCTCCCTGGCAGTATCTCCCAACAACAAGGTTTCGGGCCCAGATAAACAGCATTTACAGGAGAGTAAGACTGCGACAGACTGCTGAGGTATGTGTGGGAAAGCGAAAGTAAGGCTTTTCGTTGCCGCGGCAGAGTGCCTTTAATGTCCGGCTGGCTTAATTGGCCTGGGAGTCAAGCCAAAGGCTTCGTGATTTATGGGCAGCCAAGATAAGAAGCCCCTGAAGTTGAAAAGGGCTCGGCTAGAGTGAAAAGCTGGGATGGAGTCTTTCCAAGCTTCTCAAGCTGCTTCTGAAGCTGAGTGCCCAAAGCTAAATCGGCAAAATTATGAGGCATGGGCTGAGTGGTGTCAGGGTTTGCTGCGTCAGTTTGGAGTGTGGCATACTGTGAGTGAGGCCCCTCCAGTTCCTCTGACAGAGAGATGGAAGACCCAAGATTCAAGGGCCATTGACATAATAGTCTTGTCCGTCTCTCTGGAGGAAATTGCCACACTAGCTGGCAACACCACTGCACGTGGGATGTGGAATGCTTTGCAGATAGCCCATCTGCCAGTCATCCCAGCCCAGAGTTTGACTGCATCGGAGGTCCTGGCTGTTTCCCGGAATGCAAGTCAATGCAGGGATGCCGTGGGCACCGGTTGCAAGCTGCAGGGGGAGCTGACTGTGATGTCATCCCAGGCAGCATTCCAGCCTCCAGGGGGAGTCAAGGAGTTGGCAGATGAGAGCTCTGTTTCTCGTGGGAACCAAGGTCATCGCCTCTGCAAAGGCCGGAAGGCCAGAGGTAAACAGAGACAGATGCCTGCAGATGGCCAGAAGCAGAAGGGGGGTGAAGAGCCCACGCCAGTGGAAAACAAGGCTTTGTTTGCTGGCACAGCTTCACCAAAGGCTAAAGGCAAGTCTGATGGCCAGGAGCGGGGGGGCAAGCAGTTTAAGCCCACGCCGGTGGAAAACAAGATTTTGCTTGCCAGAAAAGCTGCTCCAAAGGCAAAGGCCAGATTTGTTGTAGATTCTGCTGCGACTCGGCATTTGACGAAAGATAAGCATCTCTTTATCTCCTTCAAACCTCAAGATGGTGAGGTCCACCTGGCTGACGGAAGGACGTTGCGGATCGCAGGAGAAGGGACTGTGAAACTTGCAAGTCTGCACACGACCATCAAAAATGTACTTTATGTTCCGGGTGCTGTGAACAATTTGCTCAGTGTCCCACAGCTGATTAGGCGTGGTTTTCAGGTTTCCTTCAAGAGGAACGTCTGTGTCATCAGGAAAGGCAAAGAGGACATTTTGCATGCAAAGTTTATGGATGGCTTGTTCTGTATAACTTATGATGACAATGCTGTTGCTGTGTCAAATGTTGATTCTTGTTGTGTTGCACAAACTAACAAGGTTCTTCATGCAGGTTGTGTTCATGAAGCACACAGAAGATTTTGTCACATGTCTTGGCAGGCGCTGGCCAAGATGCCGGAATTGGTTGAGGGTTTGAACATCAAACCCTGTAAGTTTCACATGAAATGTGTATCTTGTGCAGAGAACAAGGTGAAGGTTGCTCCAAAAGGCAAGGAGTCTAGCAGGCAGGCTTCCAAACCCTACCAGCTTGTTCACGCGGACCTGGTTGGTCCTCTTGCGCCCTCTTTGGGTGGAGCAAGGTACTTCATGGTTCTAATTGATTCTTTTTCCAGGTACATTCATGTGTTCATGCTTGAGCAGAAATCGCAAGCGTTTCCTAGGTTCAAGGCATTCTGTGCTTGGTTGGAGAATGCTCACAGTAAACGCATCGGCTGTCTCTTTACCGATCGAGGCGGGGAATTCACTTCTCAGCAGTTTGAAGCTTTTCTGACTGAGAAGGGAATCCAGCATGACTTGTCAACGCCTAGATCTCCATGGATGAATGGGCTTGCGGAGAGAGCAAATCAAACGTTGTTGCAAGGAATGAAAACAATGTTGCATGATGCCAATCTCCCTGATAAGTTTTGGGGGGAGGCTCTGTCAACGTTTGTTTACACGTTTAATCGCAGACTGTCATCACCTATTGGTTGTACTCCCTACGAGAAGATGTTTGGTAAGAAACCAAATGTCAAGCACATGAGAATCTTTGGTTCTGACATGTGGGTACACACCCCACAAAGCAACAAGCTTGGGAAGCGTGGGGCACATGGTTTGTTCATGGGGTACGAAAAAGGAGCATACAGGGTATGGATGACTGACTCAAAGTCCATTAAGTTCACAAGGAGTGTTGAGTACAATCCTAAGTGGGGGGGAAATGTGGGAATTTTCCAGAGTTACCCAGAGGAGGATGAAGGTGATGTGCAAAAAGCAGATGATGCTAAAGAAGCTGAGGAAGCTGATGATGATGATGGTGATGATGATCAGAGTTCGGATTCCAGTTCAGTGGGCGGCGCTGCTGCTGGTGTCAGTGACAGTGATGACACAGCAGACTACAAGAGCGCAAAGGCCTCAGTCAGACCATCTGATGCGTCTGACAATGAACTGGAAGAACCACTGTTCACCATTGGTCGTTTTTCTCCCAAGAAGGAGGAGATGAGTCCAGAAGACTTGCGTCTAGTACGCAGATCTGAAAGGGCGACCAAAGGCAGACCTCCAAAGAGATTTGCTGATGAGTTTGCTAAGACAGCAACTGCTGTTCTTAGTAGCTCAGAGAAGGTGTGGGAACCTTCAAGCTTCAAAGAGGTTCAGGAGTTAACCTCTAAAGATGCTGAGCCTTGGCTTGATGCCATGAAGGCTGAAGTTGATTCCTTGAACAGGAACCAAACTTGGGAACTGGTACCAGTAGTCCCAGGAATGAGACTGGTTGGCAGCAAATGGGTCTTCAAGGCCAAGACAGACCAGAATGGCAAGGTTGTCAGACACAAAGCCAGATTGGTTGCCAGAGGTTTTTCACAGGTACCAGGACAGGATTACCACGAGACCTACTCGCCCACCGTCAAATATGAGAGCATTCGGCTGATGCTCAAGATTGCAGCGGAGGAGAAACTGCATGTTTCCCATCATGACATTAATACAGTTTTTTTGTACGGGAATTTGGTGGAGGAGCTGTATATGCTTCCACCTGATGGAATGCAGACACAGAAGGGAATGGTCTGTAAACTGCGGAAATCCTTATATGGTCTCAAGCAGAGTGCCAGGTGTTGGAACACAAAACTCACTGAAACGTTGCTTTCTCTAGGTTTTCACCAGGGCAAAGCTGATCCGTGTGTGTTTGTCAAGGAGGAGGGGCAAAACAAACTGTATTGTTTATGTTTTGTTGATGATCTTCTGATGTTCTGGAAGAATCAGGCTTTGTACCAAAGCACCCTAGCTCAGCTGAAGGAGCACTTTGACATGAAGGATCTTGGTGAGGTATCCAACTATCTTTCTCTGCAGGTGGAGAGGGACCAAGCAGGTAATTTTCTGGTTCACCAAACACAGAAAATTGCTGATGTATTAACCAGGTTGAATTTGGTTGATGCAAACCCAGCAGACACACCGATGGTGACAGGTTACCAGGTAGATAGTACTGCTGAAGCGTTTTCTGACACAACGCTGTACAGATGCATTCTAGGCAAGTTGAATTTCATTGCTAGATGCTCAAGACCTGACATAGCTGTAAGCACTAACCTGCTTAGCAGACATGCTAATAATCCTACTGTTCAGGATTGGAAAGCTCTGAAGCGCATAGCCCGCTATTTGAAAGGGACTATGCACTACAGGCTGAGGTTCACCAGTCAGAAGACTGGAGGTCTTGAAATCTTTGCTGATGCAAGTTTTGGAAGTGACACCACAGATGGTACAAGCACTTCTGGAGTATGCTACATGTACAACCACTGTCTGTTTGACTGGTTGTGCAAGAAGCAGACGACAGTGAGCCTAAGTTCCTGTGAAGCAGAACTCAATGCTCTGTCATTTTCACTCATGGATTGTGAATGGTTGATGCAACTGTTTAAGGACATCAGGGTTTCTGTGAAATGTCCTGTACAAGTGTATCAAGACAATAGATCCTGTTTGGCTTTGCTGAACTCAGAGAGTTGCAAGCAAAGAACCAAGTACTTGCAGATTAAGCTACATCGTGCAAGAGAGTGTATTCAGAAAGGACTTATTCGGGTGTCCTACATGGCAGGAAATGAAATTCCTGCTGATCTGTTGTCGAAGGTTGTTAACAGAGAACAACTTAAGGTTTATGTACAGAGGTTGCAATTGGGTTGAACCACAGGTACTACAGGTTACACGGAAAGGGGGAGGATGTTGGGATATTTCCGTTCCACCTTAAAAGGGAGCAGGATGTTTGTGTCACAGCCTGCGTATTTCCTGTCTCACAGGATGTTTCTGTTGTGTCTTTTGCTTTCGTTTCTCTCTCACTGCCGGAATCTCATGCAGGCAGTCATGGCTTTTCTTTGTTCTGATCAACACTGAATAAACCTCTAAATAATGCTCTCCTGTGTGCATCTTCCGTTGTGCATATCTGCTGATAGAGCGTGCAAGAGCTCTGGATCTTTGGGAAGCTATTTCTGGAGCTCCTGTCGCTAATTGCTGATACTGCGTGTCTACGGGAGATTGATGGATGTCCGGAGACGACGTGGAGTCAAGATGGACTTTATCTCCCTGGCAGTATCTCCCAACAGGTCCAGCCCAGGTGTCATCTCTGGGGGGGTGTGACAAAATACCCCCTGGGCGGGGATCGCCACCCCAATCTCCCCCCAGGCGGGGATCACCACCAATCACTGTGCCAATCACCCCCCGGGCAGGGATCGCCATGCCAATCACCCCCGTGGGGATCCCGCTCCCAGATGCACAGCATATGTGTCACTCCGGGTGCCCAAGCCAAATTTACTGAGCAGGTTTGCCTTTTTATTTATAATTTAGCGGTTTTTATTGTTTCATTTTACCATGTCTTCTTTAGATATAGTGGGATAAATTAGGTGTGCATGCAATAACCAGTAATATTGTGGCTTTTTGTTTTAATACTACAAATTCGCAGGCAACATGACCGCTCAATAGAACATGTGTGAATCTAAATGCCAGCTAAACCTCTCATATAACAAGCATGTTTGAGTCAAATTAATGCATGATGGGCTTAATGCCACAGAGTAAGCTGTCTTGCCAGGCTTATCCTATGTCACTTCCCTTTAACTTGGGAGGAAATAGGTAGCCAAGCTTTAGTTCCCTCAGTCTCCCTGTGAACTTTGGTGGGTGAGATACTCTGAACTGCTCCCTCCAACAACAACCACCATGCAAAGGCCAACGTTCTTAAAAGTCTCACTGTGTCCTTCAAATATCATTTCCCTCTAAATCAAGGGTAGCCAACCCATAGCTCTCCATATAAACTCCAAACCCCCATCAGCCTCAATCAGTCTTGTCAGTGGTTAGTCCAGCGACGTCTTGATGGCCATAGGTTGCTCATCCCCGCTTTCAAGTGTGCCTCCGGAAGCAGCCTGCTTCTCCTTGCTGCATTGTGATAGCTCTGGTTCACTGTGACAAAAGTTTGGAACATGCATCCCAGACATCCCCAATGTGGTGTTTCGGAATACAACTCCCATCGGCCCCAGCCAATGGCCCAGGTTAATGGGAGCTGTAGTGAAGGTGACTCGGAAACGACAACTAATCCAGAATGTAGCAGCTAGACTGGTGAATGGGGCTAGATCCAGACACATCAAAGAAGCGTTTCAGTTAAACGCATTGCAAACTTTGCATGAGAAATCGGGTTGGCAAAAATGGAACTCCATAGCGCCATCCAGTTTCACATTTTTAGAATGCATAACCAACGCATATAAAGCACTTTTTCTTTGCCAATGTAGCAGAGTCCTGGGAGCAGCCGCCAGGACCATATAACTCCGGTCCTGAAACACCTACATTGCCTCCCAGTACGTTTCCGAGCACAATTCAAAGTGTTGGTGCTGACCTTCAAAGCCCTGAACGGCCTCGGTCCTGTATACCTGAAGGAGCGTCTCCACCCCCATCATTCAGCCCGGACACTGAGATCCAGCTCTAAGGGCCTTCTGGCAGTTCCCTCCCTGTGAGAAGTGAGGCTACAGGGAACCAGGCAGAGGGCCTTCTCGGAAGTGGCACCCACCCAGTAGAACACCCTCCCATCAGATGTCAAGGAGATGAGTAACTATATCACCTTTAGAAGACATCTGAAGGCAGCCTTGTATAGGGACGTTTTTTAATGTTTTGTTTTTTGTTTTGTTTTTATCTGTGTTGGAAGCTGCCCAGAGTGGCTGGGGAGACCCAGTCAGATGGGCAGGGTACAAATAATGAAATCATCATCATCATCATCATGTGGAGGACATCAAGTTGGGGAAGGCTACTCATAAAGCTCATGCTCTTTGATGTTATAAATAGTGAGGTGCAAGTGGCATGGCTGGCAGGCATTCATGAGACTATTCTGACTCATGCCAAAGGGCTGGTCTCAAAGGAAAGCAATGGTTGTTCATCATCTCTGTTGCACATCTACTGCTCATTCTTCCTCCTCCTACTCAAGCCCCATTTCATTGCACTTCCTACTCCAGTGCTGATGACATCCAGCCGCATCCTTTTTCCTTTGTTGCTGCTGAATCACATATCACAGAAGAGTTATTTATACCCAAAAAGGCATGGCCTTGTTTATACTGAAGAGAAGGAGTTATGAATGTCTGTTGGTTGTGGTTACACACATCTGGACAGGACATGGCACGCAGATGGCACCTTCGTGCCTTATTTTGTGCCTAGATTTATGCAAGGCTGTGAAACCCAAGAGTCCTTATCATCCATCAATAGCTCAGCTGGTAGAGCATGAGGCTCTTAATCTGAGGGTTGTGGGTTCGAGCCCCACGTTGGGCAAAAGATTCCCGCATTGGCAGGGGAATGGACTAGATGACCCTCGTGGTCCCTTCCAACTCTAAAATTCTACGAATCTGTGATTCTACTATACAGTGAGAAGTCGTTAATGAACCTGCCTCAGTTCAGTAATGTACAGGTGCAAAATCAGCAGTACCGTATTTTTCGCTCTATAAGACGCACCAGACCACAAGACGCACCTAGTTTTTGGAGGAGGAAAACAAGAAAAAAAATATTTTGAATCTCAGAAGCCAGAACAGCAAGAGGGATCACTGTGCAGTGAAAGCAGTGATCCCTCTTGCTGTTCTGGCTTCTGGGATAGCTGCGCAGCCTGCATTCGCTCCATAAGACGCACACACATTTCCCCTTACTTTTTAGGAGGGAAAAAGTGAGTCTTATAGAGCAAAAAATACGGTACTTTAAGGATATGCACAATAATGTGACAAATACCTGCCCAAAGATAAATATGGAGGTTCTGGGCCAAAGGGTGTTTCAATATTCATACCTTCATATCATTTGCATAAATGCTGTCCTTGACAATGCATGTCGTTTAAATGCTTAATAAACATATACACCTGTGCTTAATTTCCCTCCACTTTTCTAACTGCACATTCACAGCTTCCCAACTGCAGAGATATCTTTCCAGCTGCACATTTTGCGTCCAACTGCACACCTTAAAAATCACCCTTCTGAGTAAGAGCTGTGCAGTGTTGCTGCTGTTTCTTGAAGTTCTTGCCATTCTTTTCCAGCAGCAGTCGTGCTGTATGGCAGGATACTTAATATCAGCACTAGGGGGTTTAAGCAGCTTCCAAGCTATCATGTAGCACCTGGATTCTTAATATACATACTGCTTACAGGTAACACTTTAGCTGCCAATTCATTACCTTAAGGACTTAGAAACGAGCTAGCCCCCCTGCCCCCAAAAGCTGAGATGTGCTTCTCACTACAGTACTGCAATTTTGCCTTGTATCATTGAGAGAGTTTTGTAACATTTACCATACCATACCTATTCCAGCTACCTATTTCATTGGATCCTATTGCATGTTTCTCTTGTAAAAGGTAAAGGGACCCCTGACCATTAGGTCCAGTCGTGGCCAACTCTGGGGTTGCGGCACTCATCTCGCCTTATTGGCCAAGGGAGCCGGCGTACAGCTTCCGGGTCATGTGGCCAGCATGACTAAGCCACTTCTGGCGAACCAGAGCAGCACACGGAAACACCATTTACCTTCCCGCCAGAGCAGTACCTTTTTATCTACTTGCACTTTGACATGATTTCGAACTGCTAGGTGGGTAGGAGCAGGGACCGAGCAACAGGAGCTCACCCCGTTGCGGGGATTTGAACCGCTGACCTTCTGATCAGTAAGTCCTAGGCTCTGTGGTTTAACCCACAGCGCCACCTGTGTCCCGTTTCTCTTGTACTATGTAATAAATTTGTAAGGCTGTTGCCATGCTACAGTTTGTGTGGCCACCAGTAGATGTGCTGATCTCCTAAATTCCAGTGTGGTTGCAGCAATTCAGCTGCTCCATATGGTGAAATCTGAACGCATGAATTGAGGCTGTGTGTTGAGATATACGTTGGGGAAATCCCGCAATTTTGGACAGTGGATCCAAATAAATATTTCCACTCCTTATAAAATGAATGCCAAAGTTCTATGGATTTTGTCAGAGGAAAAATAGAATCAGATGAAATATTTAATACATGTCCAACAAAGCCTGCATGCTATTAAAATAACGGCCCATCTTCATTCATGTCATAAGAACCAGAAGGGGAAATTACTGTTCTACAATACTATTGCTTTTATTATACACTCTTTTGGGTATGATTTCCTGGAAGGGCAACTGATGTATGGGTGTATCAATCCTACAAGTTACTGGGGAACTCTGGTGTCTGAGAATCAAAATTATCCAAAGGGTACATTGCGGATGGGAAGGACAAATGGCGTTTTTCTATTTATTTTCCACACACACACACACACACACACACACTCCTTTTATGATTTCCCTCACATTTTTTCTAATGGGATGGAAATAAACAGTGCCAGCTCATGTTTGCCCCCTGATCTGGGGGTGTTTTAGGAGAATGGGAGGTCCATGAATTCACATCCTCTCCCAGAATGCCCCTTATGTCTTATCTTCGAACCGTCTGATGTCAGAGCTCCAATGGCAGAAAGAAACCATATGCAGACCTTTCCACACAGCCTCATAAGGTCACCTGGCACCAGATCTCTCTCTCTCTCTCTCTCTCTCTCTCTCTCTCTCTCTCTCTCTCTCTCTCTCTCTCTCTCTCTTCCTCTCAGAGAATGGGATTGGATGCATCCCATGACCCAGTGGCGTAGCGTGGGTTGTCAGCACCCGGGGCAGGGCAAGTGCAGCCCCCCCCCCGCTGCACTGTCCCTCCCCCAGATAGTCCCTTGCTCTCTCTCCGCACCGCACCGCATGCCTGGCACCTCCCCTCCACAGTGGCCGGCGACCCGGCGGCTCGGATCGGATTCGCACAGCCAGCACTGCAGTGAGAGAGAGTGAGTGAGCCAGGTAGGGGCAGAGAGCTGCAAGTGCGAGCGCCCCCCCCCAAGATGTTGCGTCCGGTGCGGCCAGCCCCCCCTGCAACCCCCATGCTACGCCACTGCCATGACCCCTGGAAAGCCAGGGATCATAAAAATAAGGAAGCTTAAAGGAAATGCATTAATCTTTCACCAGGATTTAGCAGGGAATTATTGTGTCACCATATTTTAAGTAGGGATAGCGTACAGATATTTCTTCTGGCAGGAGGAAGGAGAGAAGGTGAACTCTGTCATTAGTTCTCATGGTCAGCATGCCAATATACTCAGAAGACTGTAGTGGAGTAACAAAGATGGCTTCAGAACAGGAGTCCCAACATGGGCCCTTCTAGACGTTGCTGGACTCCAACTCCCATCAGCCGCGGCCAGCAAGGTCGATGGGAGCTGTTCAGTCTAGCAGCATCTGAAGGGTTGGTTAGCCCTGCCTTAATATTGCATTTGACTGATGAATCATGGGAGGAACTTGACTGGGGTGATTCACAGACATAGAAAACCAGAACTTGAAAGCAGAACTTCGATCAATGCTGTGACCTTAGGTGGAGGTCCTCCTGACTGAGCGTCTTCCTTCTATTACAATCGTTTTTGGAGAAGTTATGGTTTATGTCGTAGGAAATAAATATATGTTGATGGCTCCAAAGAATACTTTCCCAGCCTATTTAATGACTAGTGGAAATCAGCTCATTGGCCTAGTGGGAACTTCTGAGGCTGCAATCCTGTACAGATGACTGAATACAGTAAGACTCACTAAACATGCATACAACTGGGCTATGAAATGCACAAATCCCAATCTTCGTCTTCCACAATTTTAGATAATGGAGAAGAAATTGACTAGAGCTAACCTTTCCATGAGGGACACGGGTGGCACTGTGGGTTAAACCACAGAGCCTAGGACTTGCCGATCGGAAGGTCAGCGGTTCAAATCCCCGCGATGGGGTGAGCTCCCGTTGCTCAGTCCCTGCTCCTGCCAACCTAGTAGTTCGAAAGCACGTCAAAGTGCAAGTAAATAAATAGGTACTGCTCCAGCCGGAAGGTAAACGGCGTTTCCGTGCGCTGCTCTGGTTCACCAGAAGCGGCTTATTCATGCTGGCCACATGACCCGGAAGCTGTACGCTGGCTCCCTCGGGCCAATAAAGCGAGATGAGCGCCGCAACCCCAGAGTCGGTCACGACTGGACCTAATGGTCAGGGGTCCCTTTACCTTTAACCTTTCCACAGAAGACATTTCCCTCCCCTCATCAACGTAGGGAGAACAACAGCCTATGTAGAGATGTCCCATTTTCAAGCGGTGCCATTCTTTCCCATGGTACATAGCTAGTCACATGCCATATATGATGGAACGAATTTTGCCTGCTTCAGGCTGCACCTGGGTATACCCGATTCCTTATTTGAGATTCTCATTCCTTGGGCGTTTGAGGGTGGTAGCTGCACATGCTACTCTTTCTTTCCCCCGCCAGTGAAGTATTTTTATTTTGTCTTAATCTGAGTAAGAGAAATTAACACCATTAAATAAATAGTTCATTCTTTTTTAAAAAAAGAAGTAAACCACAAGACCACCTGCACCCCATCGCCTTAGTTTATCAGAAAGCATTTCCAGACCCTCCAAGTGACCCTGTTTTCCAGGGACAGTCCCGAATTTACAGAAGGCGTCCCTGTTTCTGATTTGATCCTGGAATGTCCCGCTTTTCCTTAAAGGTAAAGGGACCCCTGACCATTAGGTCCAGGCGTGACCGATTGTAGGGTTGCGACGCTCATCTCACTTTACTGGCCGAGGGAGCCGGCGTACAGCTTCCGGGTCATGTGGCCAGCATGACTAAGCCACTTCTGGCGAACCAGAGCAATGCACGGAAATGCCGTTTACCTTCCCACTGGAGTGGTACCTATTTATCTACTTGCACTTTGAGGTGCTTTTGAACTGCTAGGTTGGCAGGAGCTGGGACCGAGCAACGGGAGCTCACCCCATCACGGGGATTCGAACCACCGACCTTCTGATCGGCAAGTCCTAGGCTCTGTGGTTTAACCCACAGCGCCACCCACGTCCCCTTAGGACGTCCCTATTTTCACTGGAGAAATGTTGAAGGGTATGGAGTTATCCTTTCTTGCTCCACCCCCAAATTGCATTCTGCTCTTTAGGTCACAGGTATTGCTCATCTTGGGGTTCAGTTGTCTTACTTCTCTGTATTCCAGTGGTGTCCAAACTTTTTTGAAAGAGGGCCAGATTTGATGAAGTGAAGAGCCGTGAGTTGTGGACCTTTTTTTTAGGATTGTTAAGGGTTTTTTTAGGATTTTACCGCACAAAATAAACTGCCACAGGGGCCGGATTAAACCGACCGGCGGGCCAAATTAGGCCCCCAAAATGGACTTTGGACATGCCTTCTGTATCCTGATCAAATCAAAAATCCCTCAGCTTCTTCCATGTGAATTACATACTGTATTGTGCTTGTGTTTTCTTTTCTGTGCAACGACAAACATCTGTGTCAAAATTAATATGGTTATCAAATCAAAACCCACCCAGCCCCCCCCCTTTTCAACCATCCTAAAGCAAGCCATGTGGCCAACATCTGGAATATATGTGGGAATTATTCAAATGAGCTGTAGAAGTAATCACTCTATTCCAGGCGTCGACTAAGAGATGAAAAGAATGGGATCGTCAGCGTGTTATGTGGTATAAGCAAATATATGTAAATATACCAACTCTCCCAGTGGTTCCTTAAGGAATATTACTTGGTTACTTCTCTACTTTTTGTTTTTCAAATAATTCTAGGGTATTCAATTTTTTAAAAAGCAAATCATCACACTTAAAAATAAATTTAATTCAGTTATTTTCAGGATCCCTATGCTGAATGCACTAGTGAGTAAGTTGCATTCTGAGTGAGACTTAGTTGAGAGATTCAGTCTGATGTTTGAGGCCCTTTGCTTCACAGATAAAACTCCTTATTCGAGAGCCACATTGTTCACTTAGTTTGGAAGTTTGGAATCATAGACTTGTACAGCTGAAGGGACCCAGTGTGGTGTAGTGGTTAAGAGCGGTAGACTCGTAATCTGGCGAACCAGGTTCGCGTCTCCGCTCCTCCACATGCAGCTGCTGGGTGACCTTGGGCTAGTCACACTTCTCTGAAGTCTCTCAGCCCCACTCACGTCACAGAGTGTTTGTTGTGGAGGAGGAAGGGAAAGGAGAATGTTAGCCACTTTGAGACTCCTTAAGGTAAAGGTAGAGGGACCCTTGACCATTACCGTAGGTCCTGTCGTGGCCGACTCTGGGGTTGCGGCACTCATCTCGCTTTATTGGCCAAGGGAGTCGGCGTACAGCTTTCGGGTCATGTGGCTAGCATGACTAAGCCGCTTCTGGCGAACCAGAGCAGCGCACAGAAACACCGTTTACCTTCCCGCCGGAGCTGTACCTATTTATCTACTTGCACTGGTATGCTTTCGAACTGCTAGGTTGGCAGGAGCTGGGACAGAGCAACAGGAGCTCACCCCATCATGGGGATTCGAACCGCCAACCTTCTGATTGACACGCCCAAGAGGCTCAGTGGTTTAGACCACAGCGCCACCCGCGTCCCTCTCTCAAAGTACAAAGCATGGATCTAAGGGCACCCAGCATGCTCTATGGGGCTTTGACGTTTTGGGATACGAAATGTCCCTTGGGAAAATGAAAATAAAAAATAGAGTGAATTGAGCAGTCCTTGGCAGCAGCGGCAGTTTGCCTAAGGCCAGCTCCTGTTGGTTCTGCTTGATGACTGGAGAGAAGAATACGTAAAAGCATGTTCAAGGAGGTTATTTTTCCTCTCCCCTCAGTCTTCCTGGCGCTTCCAGCCTTGGCTCACAAACACATATACAGCTCTTTTAAAAAAAAAAAAAAAAAACCCTGACAGAATGAGGGTTTTCAGCAGCTCCACTGGCTCCTCTCCTTGGAGCAGTTTGAAACTTTCTGACGGCTTAGCAGCTCGGTGGCGTCATTTTCACACCCGTCTTAGCACACAGACGGGAGGACAAGGGGACCGAGGAAGAGACACTTGACAGAAGGAATGTTTGACTCTTTTCCATACTGTGAAGCCAGTGTGAGCTTCAACCAGTGCCGGATTTACGTATAAGCTAAACAAGCTATAGCTTAGGGCCCCACTCTCTTGGGGGCCCCCCAAAAAAATTTAAAGGGGAAAAAAGCTGGATGTACATTTCCAAAATATAAGATAAAAAGCAAATAAAAGCTACATACAGCAACAGTGTTTTGTGTTGTGTAGGCTCCTATGATGTAAGTCATGGGCCCCGCCTGCTAGCCTGCTCCCTAAAATATCACTGCTTTGCTCATTTCTATACAGTGGTACCTCTGGATACGAATGGGATCCATTCTGGAGCCCTGTTCGCATCCTGAAGCGGGTCACGATTCGCTGCTTCTTTGCATGCGTGTGACGTCATTTTGACCGTCTGCGCATGCATGAGGGACGAAACACGAAAGTAACACGTTCCGTTACTTCCGGGTCACTGAGGAGCGCAACCCGAAAGCGCTCAACCTGAAGCAACATCAACCCGAGGTATGACTGTATATACAGTGCCTACATTCTGCATGTGCAAACGGCTTTAGGTACCTATTAGGTCCGTAAATTACCATATAGCATATATTCAACACAAAAAAACAGGGACAATTTGTTGTTGACAAAGGGCAGCTGGACATATAAAGGGCCCCATTACCTTCAGTTGCTTGGGACCTCATCAAACCTAAACCCAGCCCTGTCTTCAACATTTTGTGCCTAAGAGGGAACGGTAATCGATTTTTGTTGATTGGCTTCAAGCTGATAACTGTCACTAGGAAAATCCAAGGAGCCTTTGTTTGTAATTAATTGGGCCACACTGATTTGATTGATTGATTGATTGATTGATTGATTGATTGATTGCCACATTTGGTATCAGCACGAAGTTCCATTTTCAGGCACACCTAATTGTTCCACAAAGGAAAGCAGCTGCTCTCAGTTTATGTGGTATCTGTTTTGGCCCTACAATGGGCTCAAGGGTCTGCATTCAGATCTCAGTGTCGCTGGAGTGTTCCTTGAGGACGTACTCTGACTGTGCACACATCTAAAGCACCTTAGAAGTGTATTTCCCCCCTCAAAGAATTCTAGGCACTATAGTTTGTTAGGAGTTGCTAGGAACTGCAACTCTGCAAAGCTACAAAACTACAGTACCCAGAATTCTTTGAGGGAAAGAAGGTGCTTTGCACGTAATTCAAAGGTATAGCTTTGAATATAATTCAAAGGTATATGGAGTCTCAGTTTATAGCATGGGTAGGCAAACTAAGGCCTGGGGACCAGATCCGGTCCAATCGCCTTCTAAATCCAGCCCACGGATGGTCCGGGAATCTCCATGTTTTTACATGAGTAGAATGTGTGCTTTTATTTAAAATGCATCTGTGGGGCATAGGAATTCATTCATTTCCCCCCCTTCAAAATATAGTCCAGCCCCCCACAAGGTCTGAGGGACAATGGACCAGCCCCCTGCTGAAAAAATTTGCTGACCCCTGGTTTATAGGCCTGCATGAGACCACGATGTAATTACACAACAGAGGACTGAGCCAAAATGACACACTTTTTAATGAACTTTTTGACAGTGGCAGAAAGCTTCCCCATCCCTTCCCATCCACCTTGGTGATCATGCCAAACATGTCCAGAAGTGCTTTCCTATTCAGAAAGCACTGGTCTCATTCTGAGTGGGCTTTTTCTTTTTGCCCTCAGTGATATTGTCACAAGTCAATGCCTGATTTGTTGCATAGCAGGATCCCTGATTAGCTGGAATCATTCATGTTACTAATACAATCATACCTTGGTTTACAGACACTTCAGGTTGCACACTTTCGGGTTACGGATGCACCGAAACCCGGAAGCACCAAATCACAACCCGTGCGTGCGCAGATTCAGTGTTGCGGGTTGAAGACGCTGCGGGTTGAGAATGTGCCTCCCGCATGGATCACGTTTGCAACCCGAGAGTTCACTGTATAGGGAGATCGTCTTCATTCTCAGTTAGCTTTTTACGTTCGGTGACATCATACAGTCAAAAATAGCACCACAGTGTCATCCCAGTCATCCGTGATTAGCCAGGATCATTCACATGACTTCTTGGCATCCATCTGTATTGGGAGACAATGGAGGAGTTTGCCTTTGGGAGTGAGTTCAAACTGCTGGAAGTTTACAGCATCTGCTGTGGCTATAGAGACTGATACAGGAGAGACATTATTATTATTATTATTATTATTATTATTATTAATAATAATATTAATATATATACCGCCCTATACCCGGGGGTGGCACTGTGGGTTAAACCACAGAGCCTAGGACCTGCCGATCAAAAGGTCGGCGGTTCGAATCCCCGCAACGGAGTGAGCTCCCGTTGCTCGGTTCCTGCTCCTGCCAAACTAGCAGTTCAAAAGCACCTCAAAGTGCAAGTAGATAAATAGGTACCACTCCGGCGGGAAGGTAAACGGCATTTCTGTGCGTTGCTCTGGTTCGCCAGAAGTGGCTTAGTCATGCTGGCCACATGATCCAGAAGCTGTACACCGGCTCCCTCAGCCAATAAAGCAAGATGAGCGCCGCAACCCCAGAGTTGTCTGCGACTGGAACTAATGGTCAGGGGTCCCTTTACCTTTACCTTTATACCTGGGGGTCTCAGGTGATTCACAGAATAAAATCAAGATATAAAGCCACAAAATACATAAAAAAAATAAAAACAACAATCCAATAGACCACCGTTTTGTTGCAGCTGGGGCAGAAGAAGGTGTCCAGTTGTCACGTGACTTTTCCAGGAGAAAAGAATGTCGTGGCTTAGAAGAGAATGTGGCAGCAAAGCAGCAGTAGAAAAAGGAATAGTAACAAACGAGATCAAAAAAATGTGACTACTAACAGTCTTACAAATATGGGTTTGCTTTTTGCAGGAAATATTTCTAAACACACGACTTTTGACCTGGAAATCAAAACAGGTGAACATTTGTGTGCAGTCCTAGCTGTCAGGCAAACTCTAAATGTTCATAGAGGAGCCCTAGAAGAAGAATAAAAAAAATGAAAATGAAAATAAGCCTTCATTTCTCAAATAGTGAACCTGGCTTTGAACATGGGTAGGTAAGTTTGAGCAGCCCTACTCTTTCCCAAAAACAAACAGGCTACTTTCATCTTCCCTTTCCAGTGCGTTACCCCAACCCAAATCTATTGCAGGCATTGCTTTGTTATTGGGTGATCTGAAAAGGGATGGCTGATAAAGGTTCTGAGAGTGCACCATGCCCTCTAGTGGACTTTTCATTTTTAAAAAAATTAGGCAGCATGCATGATGCCCAAGAATCTTCTTCACCGTAATGTAGGGAAGCAACACCCAAAAAGAAACCCATGATGACTCATGAAAAGGGAGAAGATGCCTCCCTAATGTTGTTGTGGGTTTATGCAAAAGCCATGCAAGCTATAACTTGGCATCAATCTAGCTACATCAAGCCGGTCACAGGAACAGCTATCGTGGTTCTTAGAAGAAACAGCATAACCCTTATTCCGGACTTGTTAGGATGTTCCAGCAGTTAGATTTCTAAATTCAGCAGAACCATCATTCTCAAGAAATTGCTTGAGACATGGTTGTTGTTGTTGTTCAGTCGTTTAGTCGTGTCCGACTCTTTGTGACCCCATGGACCAGAGCACGCCAGGCACTCCTGTCTTCCACTGCCTCCCGCAGTTTAGTCAAACTCATGCTGATAGCTTCGAGAACACTATCCAACCATCTCGTCCTCTGTCGTCCCCTTCTCCTTGTGCTCTCCATCTTTCCCAACATCAGGGTCTTTTCCAGAGAGTCTTCTCTTCTCATGAGGTGGCCAAAGTATTGGAGCCTCAGCTTCACGATCTGTCCTTCCAGTGAGCACTCAGGGCTGATTTCCTTCAGAATGGAGAGGTTTGATCTTCTTGCAGTCCATGGGACTCTCAAGAGTCTCCTCCAGCACCATAATTCAAAAGCATCAATTCTTCGGCGATCAGCCTTCTTTATGGTCCAGCTCTCACTTCCATACATCACTACTGGAAAAAGTTTTGAGACATGGGGTTACTCCAAAAATAAAAAATAATAAAAGGTTAATAATAATAATAATAATAATAATAATAATAATATATTTATTATTTATACCCCGCCCATCTGGCTGGGTTTCCCCATCCACTCTGGGAGGCTTCCAACCGAATATTAAAAACAATACAGCTAAAACTTCCCTAAACAGGGCCGCCTTCAGTTGTCTTTTAAAAGTAAAATAGTTGTTTATTGCCTTGAAATCTGCTGGGAAGGCATTCGACAGGGCAGGCGCCACTACTGAGAAGGCCCCCTACCTGGTTCCCTGTAACCTCACTTCTTGCAGCGAGGGAACCGCCAGAAGGCCATCGGAGCTGGACCTCAGTGTCCAGGCTGAGCAATGGAGGTGGAGATGCTCCATTTAGGGCTTTAAAGGTCAGGACCAACACATTGAACTGTGCTCAGAAATGTACTGGGAGTCAATGCAGATCTTTCAGGACCGGTGTTATGTGGTCTTTGCGGCCACTCCCAGTCACCAGTCTAGCTGCGGTAATTATGCGAATGATGAAATTATAGGCTCGGGGTGGAAATTAGTCTTCTCTAGCCATTAGCTTAGTTTCTGGGATGTTATGGGATACTTATGAACATACCAACTGATCAGAACTTTGAAAAGATTGTCAGCACTTATGGCTCATTAGCTAAAGTGGTGCTTCAGGTTAAGAACAGTTTCAGGTTAAGAACGGACCTCCGGAACGAATTAAGTACTTAACCCGAGGTACCACTGTACTCTACCGCCTTTCCCACACAAGGAATATAAGCAGCACGTGTGCAGTGAAATTTTTTCGTAGGGGAACAGTTAGGGCCAGAAGTATCAGCTAGCGAGGGCAATTGGAGGGAGCAATGTTGAGTGTGTGACGTCCTGACATTGTCGTGTGTTTGAACATTGTGCCTCCCTCTCTAAACTAGGCAGAAGCTTCCCAAGCTTTGGGAAGGAGGACCCAGGGCTCTGACAGGATGCTGAAGCTCTCCTGTCTCCTTCCCGAAGCCAGGAGGGCTTGGGGAAGATGGCTGTAGGCCTCTTGGTCCCATTGCAGCAGAAGCTTCCCGGGCCTTGGGGAGGAGCCATCAGGGGAACTTTTAGTCCCCCTGGTCCACTGACTGCGTGCCAGAAACAACGATGGTTCCTCCTCCTCTTCTGATTGGCTGCCTTCACCTCCCCTTCACTTTGCCCTTTTACCACATTGGCATGAGTTGTGCTTTGGGATGTCAGAGAATTCTGATGATAATGGAAACCGAAATTGCTGGCGTTTTGCTCATTCGCTCCATGTCTGGAAGAGAAATCAGGCCAGTGAACACGATGACTGTTTCTGTTTTCAGCATGCAAACAATGGGTACTTGATTACATTTCTCCACCCTTCGTGTTGCATTTCCTTTACATTCAAATGAAGGGGGTGCAATAATGTAAAGACAATGCAATTTATGCAATTAATTGCATAGCTTGATGTAATTTTGCCACATCGGACAGTGAGATGAATAACATAGTTTTTTGGCAGAGGATGAAGAGCAGTGGAACAGAAACAGCAACAAATACAGGGCCGGGTGGAAAACAAGGCCTTTTTACGTTCCTAATTGTGCCTGTTTGAGAACAGTGGAGACAGTTCTTATGTTCTCACAGTCACACTTCATTGTCTGTAGCTGAGACGAATATTTGCAAATATTCAAAATTTTGAATCTGGGCTTTGGATGAGAGATTTCAGCCCAGCATTCAAGTACTTTAGATTTGTTGGCTTTAGATTTGTTGGGGAGAAAACAGCAAAGACCTGGTGAAGAGAGCACAGCAGAAGTTATATTTTCTGATAATCCTCCAGAAAAATAATCTCTCAAAGGACCTGTTGATGGCATTTTACCATTGTGCTGTGGAGAGTGTATTAACTTATGGTCTGTGTGTGTGGTTTGGGAGCTGCACGGTCAGGGGAAAAACAATGCTGTCCAGGGTTGTAAAGACTGCGGAGAGAATAATTGGGTGCACTCTTCCCACCTTGGATCAAATCTATGCTTCCAGGTGCCATAAGAAAGCTGCAGAGATAGTGCAGGATAGTGCGCACCCCGGAAATGATCTCTTTCAGCTTCTGCCTTCTGGAAGAAGGTACAGGGTTATAAAGACTAGGACTAGCCGCCTGAGAAACAGTTTCTATCCAAATGTGATTTTGGTTTTAAACGCTGTGTAAGGTAGTCTTTATGTGAGTATATTGTATTCAATTATGGGGTATCAGAGTTTTTAGGGGCTAACCAGGCTGGGATAGCTGGGATAGCAGGCTTGTGGGTTTTTGAATGTCTGATGTAGATTTTTTTCATTTTCATTGTTCTGTATGGGACTGTGTGCGCTGCTCTGGTTTGCCAGAAGCGGCTTAGTCATGCTGGCCACATGAACTGGAAAATGTACACCGGCTCCCTCGGTCAATAAAGCGAGATGAGCGCCGCAACCCCAGAGTCGGTCACAACTGGACCTAATGGTCAGGGGTCCCTTTACCTTTTTCTTAAGCTAATATTCAGAGATTATCCAATGAACATCATTTGACATCAGCATTTGCAGAGTCAAGTTATTGGGAACATTTTTGGCTACAAATTATTTTCTGTTCTATCATGGAGAACTTCAGATCATTTCCTCCCTAACTAGCTAGTGGCTTACCATCACAGCCAGCAGATTTCCATGTATGTATCTACCTATAGAAGAGAAATTGTGTGTGAACCTGGGTGCTATGCAACTCATTCCTTCACTCAGTCCATAAACCAGAGCTGGGCATGCATTTTCCCATCAAACAATCAACTATAGCCCCAATAATTTATTTATTTTTAGGATAGAGGGGAAGGGACTGTCTTTAGTCCTGCTAGCACTATTCACTCCCCAAAAAACAGCTGATTGGGATAATTGCCATTTATCCAATAGACATACAATTGGATGGAGTCTTTTTAAAAAAAAGTCATAATCATTTTTTTTTTTTATTTAAAAAAGATGTCCACATTGTGTACCATCCATTTGGATCCTTCCGATGCTCATTGATTCCCAATTTGTGCTATGGGCTGGCCTTTACTATGGCTTGCTCTTCACCAATAACGCTGATAAATCACTTTAATGATCATTTTATCCTTGGGTTCTCCTGCATCTAGTGTGAGCAACCTTTGGCCCACCAGATGTTGCTGAGGGACAACTCCCATCATTCATGGCCCTTGGTTGTGCTTGCTGGGGCTGATGGGGGCTGTAGTTCAGCAATATCTGAAGGACCAAATGATCCTCCTACAGCTCCTCCATCTGCCAGCACAACAGATCAGTGGCCGAAGTTCTTGGCCTGGACTTTGCCCTCACACCAGTGCCTATGAATGTGGCTTCAGACTTCTCCCTGCCCTTTCAGTCATGGTGGTGAGAATGGAATTGTGCACGATGTGCCTTGTAATGGTTTGCAGAGAGCAACCAAACACCACAGTTCCAAAGACTGCAGTCTTGTGCTCACTGTTGGCATATATAAAAACAGTGAAAATAATTGCATATATAAAAACAATTGAAATAGATAGATACACTGCTATTTTTCTAGAAAAATAGGTGCAGGAACTCACCATGAATGCCTCCCTTGTAGTAGTAGTAGTAGTAGTAGTAGTAGTAGTAGTAGTAATAATAATAATAATAATAATAATAAATTATTATTTATACCACGCCCATCTGGCTGGGTTTCCCCAGCCACTCTGGGCAGCTTTAAACAGAATATAAAAAACATGATAAAACATCAAACATTAAAAACTTCCCTAAACCGGGTTGCCGTCAGATGCCTTCTAAAAGTCAGATAGTTGTTAATTCCCTTGACATCTGATGGCAGGGCGTTCCACAGGGTGGGTGCTACTACCAAGAAGGCCCTCAGCATTGGCACCCACCTGAGGGGTGCTGGAACTGAGTTCTGGCAAGTTCCAGCTGAAAAAATGGGGCTTGATAGATACAGGCCAAAAGAGGGCACATCTGGGCACCACCAGTGAAAAGGCCCTGCTCCTGTCCACTTGCCCTCCTTCTTGAAATGGAATGCTCTCTGTTGGAGTCTCTAGGTCCAGTTCAAAGACCATAAGAAGGGAGAGCAGGGACCTTGAAATTCCCAACAGCTGTTAATCAAGCAAGCAAGCAAGCAAGCAAGCAAGCAAGCACACAGGTCACCTTTGTCACAGTCAGGATGTCTATGTCCTGGCCAGGCCTGTGCCCAATCATGTTTTTGTACAATCTTCTTTGTTCTCAGTAACCAAAATTATATTATCAACATATAGAAGCAGAAAAGTTGTTCTCCTTCATTTGCAAGGAGTCGTATAAAACAAAGTGGCACTAATAAAGAAAAGTTCCAGGGTGGCAACAGAAAGCAAACTAAAAATGCTTTTGCAGTTTATTTCATCAAAACTATCCAGAAATATCAAGTTATAAGAAAACTGGTGCAATTAACAGTAATCCTTCTAGTTGGTTAATTGGTTTGGCAACTTCCATGCACATGACATGTGATGCTAATTATTTCCCCAAAGAGTTAAATGATAACTCACCAGAGGCAGCTACAGTTGCAAATGGAAACAAAATATCCGTGAAAGGAAGAGGAGCAGGTTTGCACAAGTGTGTTGCAGGTAGAAATACTTTTTGTAATGAAGTGAGAACAGTAGTTTACTTGCTTGAATTAAAAATTAAGAAAGTTTTAAGAATATACATGCTGGCTTAAAATTGATTACTTAGTTGAGAAGAGGATTGTAAGAAAAACACTGGGGCCTAATTTGAATAGTAGAGTGCCTGGTATCTGGTGGGCAATCTCCTCCTTTATTTCCACACTGCGACTGCAGACCAAATCACCTGTCAGGAGAGCTATGAGATTCAGGTGAGGTTCATATGCTTGTCAATCCCAACAGGTATATAAGAGGACAAACCACCCTGGCCATCATGACAAAAACAACCTTGAGCTCACATACTCCCTCCCTCTCCCTCTCTCGTTTCTTCTATGTTGCAGCCTCAAAAAGGAAATCAGAAGCTTCTGCTTCCGATTTCAATTAACCGCAGTTTAGTGTGTTGTCCGAATCCTAAACTGTGGTTAACGTTAACGATGTTAAAATAAGTCAAATTCTTAACCCCACTGTTCAAAGCTGGCTTGTTCTCAAATGAACCAGAGTTAACATGGACCACTGTTGGTCAGTTCAAATGACACGAGAAGCTGCTGTTAATTTACTGCAGAAGGGAGAATGTCCTAACTCTACCTTGCAGTCATGCTGGAGAAGGGAGCATGGAAGCCTGCTACATCTTGTTCACATCCCACAACACTATGACTTAGCATGGGGTCCGGATCGAGCCACCATCTCTCAACCTCAGGCCCATGTTTGTAACTGAGCATTAATAATACACTGCAGGACTGTTGTAAGGATTGCTGAGATAATATAAAAGGATAATTCCATTGCTCTGTAAATCATTATTCTTTTTCTTGTGGCTGTTGGTGATGTGAAAAGCAATATCCAACTTTGCTGTCTAACTCCAGAAATTTCCAGCTGTAGAAACCTGAACCTGATTCTCCCCGCCCCCCCAACACACACTTTCAAAATAAGTTTCAAAATAGGACTGTGGTATGTGTACCACGTGCGGTAACTGCCTATATCACCCCCAAATCATCCTCTGTTCTCTTTTTTCAAAGCAGAACATGAGAAGTGCCGGATGATATTTGGGTGCCGCTCAGCTATTCCAGGGCTCTTGATGTCCGGATTTGTTTTGATGCTTTCTTTGAACTCCGTTTTTCCCACCCCGGCAAAAAGGCACAGACAGCTCTACTGAGTTAAGCATCAGACAAGTCGGAGACAATGAAGGCTCCCTCCCTCCTAGCCCCCCTCCCTTTCCCAAATTTGCAGACATCTGCTAGCTGGAGCGCAAGTCGGTGGTAATAAAGAAGACCAGGCACCCATGTGATGTGCTGCCTTAAGCATTCACAAATGACTGAAATTAACCTCCCTTCTATGGGCTTTAATTCAGTTTACGACGGGGCGTCTTTTGTTTTATACAGCAATACAGAGGTGCCTTTGCCGTGCTAAAGATTTTAACTATAATTATAATGAATGATACTTGCCAGCAGTGTGGCCCCTAATTAGAACAAGTCCCACAGACATATTGTCTCCTTGATTTCCTCTGCTACATTTCGCTCGCTTTCTTTCTCTGCCTGGGACACATGGGTCCCATTAAACATTTGAGTATTTAATGTGGTTCCCTTAAATTACTTCTCGAGTTTTCGAGTTCCGTTGAGAAATGTATGTTACTCTGCTCGATAGGGAGATAGATGCATTTTCTCACTGGGGTTTATCCATTCAAGACAGTTGCAATTGCACTCCTGCCCCACCTGGTGGAAAGGGTCGGGGGGGGTGTAGGTGTGTGTCCACACGCACGGTTGTGTGCTGTTGCACAAGGGCTGTCCATTGACTCATTGGGTCAGCAAATGAAAACTTTTCAAACTCTTCTTTGCAGATCACTCGTAGCCAAGCAAAATTGTCTTCCATGAATATCGTCTTAATGGTGTGTCCATAAGTGACTGTGGAGGCCAGTTCTGGATCTAAACATCCTTCCACAATGGGGACATAGGTTTCCAGGGAGGAGTTGATCATGGTGAGGGTTTGCCAAGCATGCCTTCCTCTTAGCATGTTTCTCCGTTTCGTCCTGAGTTCAAGCATCTTCAAAACCCATGACATCTTTGCAAAAGGCTGTTCTCCAATTGGAGCAATCGCAGGTCAGTGTTTCCCAGTTGTCGGTGTTTATACTACATTTTTAAAAATTTGCCTTAAGACAGTCTTTAAACCTCTTTTGTCAACCACCAGCATTACGCTTTCTGTTTTTTAAAGTTTGGAATAGTTGCTTTGGAAAACGATAATCAGGCATCTGAACAACATGACCAGTCCAACGAAGTTGATGTTGAAGAATCATTGTGTTGACACTGTTTTCAAATTAATAGAAACATGGGCTGCCATGAACAGGGTGGCACATCCTTTAAAACACATACAGGAGGCAATGCCTTTTCTACTTGGAAGCTTGCCACCCCACAGAATCATAGAACTGTAGAGTTGGAAGAGACCCCAAGGATCATTTAGTCCAACCTCTGCAATGCAGGAATTACAGCTAAAGAAACCCTGGCAGATTTCTGTTTCTGTTTCAAAACCTCCAACGAATGAGAGTCCACCACCTTCTGAGGTAGCCCATTTCACTGTCGAACAACTCTTACTGTCAGAAAGCTCTTCTCACGGTTGTCAGAAATTCACACTTTTGTGACATAGTTGTCCACCTGAGACATACCCACCAAAATATATAGATTAGGGCAAAGTGTGCATGAAAATGCATATATCTTTGAAAATAACCTAAGCAGATGCTTTTATGCTTGGGGAAATCACTTTGCAAAAAAAAATGTGCATATTAGGTTTGATTACATCTAAACGTATGAATATTCGGAGAAAGTCACATGAAAATATTGCTGAATTTTCATGGCAATTCTTTTTCGGGGAGGGGGAACAGAATTACAAACTGATGTGGAAACGTAGAGAATGAAACTTAAGGTGGGGGAAATGAGAAAACGAGAGAAACCAAAGTTGACAAATGCAGTCGTCACTATTCACAGGCCCTGAAAGAGTGTGTGTGTGTGTGTGTGTGTGTGTCTGTGTGTCTGCGTGCGTGCGCGTGTGCGTGTGCATGCACACAAGCACACAAGCACACAAGCACACACACACAGTTTCAAAGATTTTCCCAGCTAGGAGTAAAATTCCATAAAGCGCTCACCAGTGCTGCCCAAAGCACTGAGCCAAAAAGCTCCAAATTCACACTAGTGGAGACCACCTTTTGCCGCTAGGTTGGGTGTCAGCGGGAGATGGCTACCAGCCAGCCACTGACCCATCAGAGTTCCTTCCCAATTCGCTAAGGTGTTTTGACCCTCCTTCTAGAGGGACATGGGTGGCACTGTGGTCTAAACCACTGAGCCTCTTGGGCTTGCTGATCAGAAGGTCGACGGTTCAAATTCCCCGCATTGCTCTGTCCTAGCTCCTGCCAACCTAGCAGTTCGAAAGCAGACCAGTGCAAGAAGATAAATAGGTACCGCTGTGGTGGGAAGATAAACGTTGCTTCCATGTACTCTGGTTTCTGCCACAGTGTCCCGTTGCACCAGAAGTGGTCTAGTCCTGCTGGCCACATGACCCGGAAAGCTGTCTGTGGATAAACACTGACTCCCTCAGCCTGAAAGCAAGATGAGCCCTGCAACCCCATAGTCGCCTTTGACTGGACTCAACAACCCAGGGGTCCTTTACCTTTTTAAAAAACCTATTCCCACCACCCTCCATTCCCTGAAATTTGAGTCGAAAGATCTTTCAGCTGTGCCTTAATTTCCTGCACCCGTTTTTCAAGAGGGCTACGAGCAAAGGAGGCCTCTCAAAAACACTGCGCTTCTGTCCTTTACAGGGTGATGATCAGAATCTTACAAGAAGCCAGCTTTCAGTTTACAAAAAAAGAAAAGAAAGAAGAAAGCTAAATGGGGGGCCATGCCGGGGCGGGGGGTGGGGAGGAGGTGGCAGCTAGTCTGAAGAAATGCTAAAAATGCAACGTAGAAGTGCCTGCAAGAAGAATAATGGCTGACATAAGGCCACTTTGGTCGAGGTGACAGTTCTGGCAAGCACATCCGAAGAAAGACTTTCACAATTACAGCATGAAGCGAAGTGTGACTCCGACTTGCTGGAACAAGCAATAAAACAAGACGGTTTTCCAGACGGAGCCTTGAAAGTATCGGGCTGTCTGTAGCGCTGACTGTATCTTTGCACGAGCCACTGGGTGGCACTGTGCAGAATGGCTCGGCTGTCCTTTGGAACGATTTCATTGTGAGCCCCATAGAAAGGGACAAGATTCATGTGGTGGTGACCACTGCATATAGCAGGGTGCTGACCTGCTGGTCCAAGCCAGAGGCCTGGAGGAACCTTTAGAATCTACTTGTTCAGCAGGAGCAAACCTCAGGGTGGTGTAAATCAAATTCTCAGCGCAATTCTGACTTTGAAATTGGCTGGGTGCAGGAGGCAGGGTCCTGGCCATGCATGCAGATCCCCTCTTGTGGCAAGTTAAACCAAAAAAAGGTAAAGGACCCCTGGGCAGTTGTTGTTGTTGTTTAGTCGTTTAGTCGTGTCCGACTCTTCATGACCCCATGGACCAGAGCACGCCAGGCACTCCTGTCTTCCACTGCCTCCTGCAGTTTAGTCAAACTCATGCTGGTAGCTTCGACAACACTGTCCAACCATCTCATCCTCTGTTGTCCCCTTCTCCTTGTGCCCTCAATCTTTCCCAACATCAGGGTCTTTTCCAGGGAGTCTTCTCTTCTCATGAGGTGGCCAAAGTCTTGGAGCCTCAGCTTCAGGATCTGTCCTTCCAGTGAGCACTCAGGGCTGATTTCCTTAAGAATGGAGAAGTTTGATCTTCTTGCAGTCCACGGGACTCTCAAGAGTCTCCTCCAGCACCATAATTCAAAAGCATCAATTCTTTGGCGATCAGCCTTCTTTATGGTCCAGCTCTCACTTCCATACATCACTCCTGGGAAAACCATAGCTTTTACTATACGGACCTTTGTTGGCAAGGTGATGTCTCTGCTTTTTAAGATGCTGTCAAAGAGCATGCCTCTGGCTCCCTCAGCAACTACAGCACGTTCTGAAGATCATAGGATGGTTCACAGCATAAAGACATTAAGTTAAAGTGTCTCTATTTTCCAGGGATAGTCCTTGATTTAACACAAGCCGTCCTGGTTTCTGATTTGACCCCACAAGGTCCGGCTTTTCCTTAAGACGTCCCTATTTTCATCAGAGAAATGTTGGAGGGTATGGTAGGATGTCCCTATTTTTGTTGGAGAAATGTTGGAGGGTATGGAGTTATCCAACCCTTCAGCTATCTGAAGGCAGCCCTGTACAGGGAAGTTTTTCTAAAATATTTTATGTTTTATTATGTTTTTATATATGTTAGAAGCTGCACAGAGTGGAAGGGGTAGGGTTGCTATACAATGGTACCTCGGTTTCTGAACGTCTCCGTTGATGAACATTTTGGTTTTTGAATGCCATAAACCCGGAAGTAAATGCTTCAGTTTTCGAACGCGCCTTGGAAGTCGAACATAAAACGCGGCTTCTGTACTGAGTTTACCGAATTGAGTTTTCCGTTCTGAGGCTTCCGTTCTGAGTTTTCTGAATTGAGTTTTTCCTTTTGAGGCTTCCGTACTGAGTTTTCGGTTTTCAACCATTTCGGAACTCAAATGGTCTTCCGGAATGGATTACGTTTGAAAACTGAGGTACCACTGTATTTCAAAATGTGAAAATCCACTCGAAGGAATTTCAACAAAATCTACACTTCCGACATAGGTTGCCATACATCCAGATTTTCCCAGAAATTTAACAATTTTTCTACCTGGACACCATTTCCGACAGCCGAATCCTAGCTATGTCCAGGAAATTCCAGATGAATGGAAATCCTAGGCTGGAGCAACCCAGTCAGATGGGTGAGGTATAAATAGTAAAATGATGATAATGATAATGTAGGACATTCCTATTTTCATTGGGGAAATGTTGGAGGATATGTAAAGATGCCATCTATAATACAGTGGAACCTCAGTTGTCAAATGTAATCTGTTCTGGAAGACCATTCGACTTCTAAAATGTTAAACAACTGAGGCGCAATTGCCAGTTGGCAGATTCCTTTTTAAAAATGGAGAAACGCGCCTCAGAAGCCGTTCAACTTCTGAGGCGTGTTCAAAAATGAAAGCATTCATTTCCGGGTCATCGGTGTTTGGGTTCTGAATTGTTCGGCTTCCAAAGCGTTCGACAACCAAGGTTGCACTGTATCATGATCAGGGCCTCACAGAATACACCAAATACACTCATAGGAGTGAAGGTCAGTAGAGAGCCCTCTCTTGTATGTTTCACATGAGATCTGGCAAATCTATCTTGTTCCGCGCTCCTTCTCAAATGAGTAAAATCTGCAGAGGTGCAGAATGGGGCCTTCTCTGCAGCGGCGACTTCTAGGCGGAGAAAGCAGCCCAAGACAAATAGAGAGCTAAGCATTCCTTTGAACAGAAGCCTGAGATGTGTCTTCCTTAAAGCAGCAGCCATGCCAACTCCTTTTACCACATGATGGATCTTTTTTCGGCTGACTGACTCCAACTACAAAAGTTGAGGCCACTGAAGAGGCCAGAGGCCATCTTGGCTGCAAGTCCTGGAAGACCTGCTCTCTGCCTTGCAGGCCTTTTCCCACCTGGCCTGGGAGAGCGGGACCATGACTGACTCCAGCTACAAAAGCTGAGGATGCTGAACAGACTTTTGGGCTGGAGGTTTATGGGATTTTGTTGGGGGGTGTTGCTCTCTCTCTCTCTCTCTCTCTATATATATATATATATTGCATCTTTATTTTAGATGTTATGATTTATGTGGAAATTGTTTTAATTTGGCTGTGTGCTTTTTATGTTTTTTTATTGTTTGGACTACTTTTGTTATGTTTGTAATTATAATATTGTAAGCTGCCTTGAGCATGGTTTTAACTGTGGAAAAGCAAATAAAATTATGTATGTCTGTATGTATTCTTGATTTCCTTCTGCCAGTCTTTTTTTCCCCCCTTCTCGCCCGCTTCACTGAGAGATGGAATTACGCTAACTTTTTATTGCTGCTTTTGTATTATTCATTTCAAAACCCTGCTTTGATTGAGTCAGTGTGTGCCTTTGCATGGTTGTAAGCCACCTCGAGTACAAATTTCTTGTGGAAAGGAGGTGATAGACAGATTGATAGATCAATAGATCAGGGCTGTCTCAAGACGTTTTGGCACCTGAGGCAAAATGGTGACTGACTCCCTGCCAGAGAAGAAGGGGTGAGTGAAGATCTATGTTGGGAACAAGGGGGAAATAAAGATCTACATCAGAATCTACTGCCCTCATGGATCCTGCCTCCTGAAGCAGTCACCTCACCTTGCCTCATGGGTGGGCCAGCTCTGAGACAGATAGATACATGTGTGTTCATGAGTACAGTGGTGCCTCAGGTTACATACACTTCAGGTTACAGACGCTTCAGGTTACAGACTCTGGTAACCCAGAAATAGCACCTCGGGTTAAGAACTTTGCTTCAGGATGAGAACAGAAATCGCGCAGCAGCAGCACAGCAGCAGCAGGAGGCCCCATTAGCTAAAGTGGTGCTTCAGGTTAAGAACAGTTTCAGGTTAACAACGGACCTCCAGAACGAATTAAGTATTTAACCCGAGGTACCACTGTACACAGGATATGGGTGGCACTGTGGGTTAAACCACAGAGCCTAGGACTTGCCGATGAGAAGGTCGGTGGTTTGAATCCCCGTGACGGAGTGAGCTCCCGTTGCTTGGTCCCTGCTCCTGCCAACCTAGCAGTTCAAAAGCACGTCAAAGTTCAAGTAGATAAATAGGTACTGCTCCGGCGGGAAGGTAAACGGCGTTTCCGTGCGCTGCTCTGGTTCGCCAGAAGCGGCTTAGTCATGGTGGCCACATGACCCGGAAGCTGTCTGTGGACAAACGCCAGCTCCCTCGGCCTATAGAGCGAGATGAGCGCCGCAACCCCAGAGTCATCTGCGACTGGACCTAACGGTCAGGGGTACCTTTACCTTTAGATGCTTAATTACTACTATAAGCTCTCATTCCTTCACGCACACAGCATTGTTATGAAGTGGTGGGCTTTCCGCCCCTCTACCACCTCAGGCCACCTCACCCACAATCTCTCAAGGGTCACATTCCCTCATAAGGGAGCTTCTGAGGGCTGCATGCTAACAATGAGTAGAGCTCTCAGAGCCAACCTTCTCTTAGTCTCTCTCTCTCTCTCTCACTCACACACACACACAAACACACACACCACAAAGATTTTATGTAATGAGACCCGCTCCATAGCAAGCATGTCCCAGGTTAAATATCCAGTCCATCCAGCTGAAAGGACCAGGCTGCACAGAACTGGAAAATATCACTCAGCTTTAGACCTCAGAGAGATGCTGCCAGTCTGAATAGATAGTACCTTAGTGCAGAATTCAGTGGCCAGGTTGCTCTCTGGGGCAAGACGGTTTGAGCATATTACACCGATCCTAGTCCAACTGCACTGGCTACCAATGAGTTTCCGGGCCCAATTCAATGTGCTGGTTTTGACCTATAAAGCCTTAAAGGGCTCAGGACCGCAATACCTCAAGGACTGCCTCTTTCTGTATGAACCTACCATCTTCTGAGGCCCTTCTTCGTGTGCCTCCTCCTCAAGAGGTCTGGAGGGTGGCAAAATGAGAACGGGGCCTTCTCTGCAGTGGCTCCCCATTTGTGGAATGCTCTCCCCAGGGAAGTTCACCTGGAGCCTTCATTATACATCTTTAGGTGCCAGGCAAAAACCTTCCTCTTTAACCAGGCCTTTGGCCTTTTAAAATGTGTTGGGAGAGGGTATTGTGTTGCTTTTGTTTTCATTTTGATTGTGTGTTTTGTATTTTTATCTTGCCCTGAGACCTGTGGATATAGGGCAGAATAATAATAATAATAATAATAATAATAATAATAATGGAATTTTTCTTTGTGTTTTGCAAATGCCTGTATATTGTACCCTTTCAAAGCTCCATGATGGTTGCAATCAGAGAAGAGCTTTGTGCATTTAAAAACAACCTAGACTGTGCTGAAAGCTGATCTAAAATCTGTGCACGTACACTGGAAAAAAAGCTGGCTTCGGTGACCTGAATAACTTCAGCAAATTGAGCCAGACTTGCTAGGTGTGCTTCTGTCTCTCAGGTACATCTGTTTCTTCGCCAAGCCTTCAATCTTCCTTCATCAGTAGCAACACCAAAGAACATCGCTTTTTAATAGCCTTAGCAATTCTGCCATCCCACACATGTGGATAATTGTGCTTCAGAGCCCATATAATTTATTAGGATCCCCGTGCCGATAGCACATGTGGCACAGCTGAGAGATGGCAGGATGAGTGATGTCTGGCCAAGCACGCTTCCATCTCATATTGGCCACCTCACTGCGGAGGCTGCAGCTTCCTCTCAGGTGATAGCAGACGACTTGCCGCTCTTTTTCTGACAGGGAAAGCCGCAGCTGACGACAGCCTGAATTAATACCCCACTTTCCAGCAACAACTGGTGGAGACCGTGAGATTACCAGAGAGATAAATTGAAGCTTTAGACATTGCTTCTCAGAGCACAGGCCCCTCTCAAGGTAGCACAGTAGAGTCTGGGTTGCAATGTGGATTGCCATCCGCACCGTACGTTGAAAACACATGGCTTCTGCCCAAAGAATCCTGGAAACGGTGGTTTACCTGGGAAACTATAATTCCCAGAATCCTTAGCAAACTCCAATTCCCTTTGAGTTTCCTCTGAGTTTGCTAAAAACTCAAAGCAAAAATTTGCGGGGGAAATGGGATGGTTATAGAAGAAAAGTTCAAAAATACAAATAGTTTTGACTCCGTGCTAGCATTCGAGTGATAAAGGAACTAAAAGGAGGTGGACCACAATTAAGGATTTATTATGTTTTCAGATAATGGGACGTGGGTGGCGCTGTGGGTAAAAGCCTCAGCGCCTAGGGCTTGCCGATCGAAAGGTCGGCGGTTCGAATCCCCGTGGCGGGGTGCGCTCCCGTTGTTCGGTCCCAGCGCCTGCCAACCTAGCAGTTCGAAAGCACTCCTGGGTGCAAGTAGATAAATAGGGACCGCTTACTAGCGGGAAGGTAAACGGCGTTTCCGTGTGCGGCTCTGGCTCGCCAGAGCAGCGATGTCACGCTGGCCACGTGACCCGGAAGTGTCTCCGGACAGCGCTGGCCCCCGGCCTCTTGAGTGAGATGGGCGCACAACCCAAGAGTCTGTCAAGACTGGCCCGTACAGGCAGGGGTACCTTTACCTTTACCTTTATGTTTTCAGAATGTATTGGAAAATTTATATAGAAAGGTTTATGTTTTTGTGTACATTCGATTATAAGATAAAATATATAAGGGAATTGACAGGAAGTCAAAGTTGAAGAAAAGATTTTGTAAGATAAAAGGGGAAAAAATATTGACTTTCATTATTATCATTTTGTGTGGGTGTGGGTGGGTGTGTGGGTGTCTGCACATATGTGTGTTTTTGTACAGAATGTTTGGGAGGAAATAAGACGGTAAATAACAAATAACAAACTAAATATTGATGTATGTAATTTTTATTTCTTAATTATATTTAGTGGTAGTATGGTTGTATTGTTTTTTGTAACATAAAATCATTCAATAAAAATTATTTTTTAAAAAAAACCAAACTACAATTCCCTGATCGCCGAAGAATTGATGCTTTTGAATTATGGTGCTGGAGGAGACTCTTGAGAGTCCCATGGACTGCAAGAAGATCAAACGTATCCATTCTTAAGGAAATCAGCCCTGAGTGCTCACTGGAAGGACAGATCCTGAAGATGAGACTCCAGTACTTTGGCCACCTCATGAGAAGAGAAGACTCCCTGGAAAAGACCCTGATGTTGGGAAAGATGGAGGGCACAAGGAGAAGGGGACGACAGAGGACGAGATGGTTGGATGGTGTTCTCGAAACTACCAGCATGAGTTTGACCAAACTGCGGGAGGCAGTGGAAGACAGGAGTGCCTGGAGAGCTCTGATCCATGGGGTCACAAAGAGTCAGACACGACTAAACAACAACAACAACAACAATTCCCAGGATTCAATGGTGGAAGCCATGTGATTTTAAAGTGTGGGTGTGACCAAACCTTTTGCTCCATTTTTACTAATGGTAGATGTCTGTGTATAACTCAGTCGGCAGAGCATGAGACCCTTTAAGCTCAGGGTCTTGGGTTCAGGTCACATGTTGGGCAAAGGATTCCTGCATTGCAGGGGGTTGGACTAGATGGCCCTCGTTGTCCCTTCTGACTACACAATTCTATGATTCTATGGTGTCCCGTGGGGATGTCAAGGAACTGTCAGGCAACCCCGGGTCATCCACAGGGCAGGAAAGACCTTGAGACACGAAATGTATTCGGCTTTTTATTCATAGAAAACAACAATGCAGCAGCTTTCCTCTGGCTCATCTCATTTAGCTGGAGACATTGCTGAAATGGACCATTGGCACTGCCTTTCCCTTCTAACCTCACACTCTGGATCCCTCCCAAGCAGACAAAGGCGGCATCGAGGGGGCGAGCTCTTCCTCTGGTCCTATGCAGGACTCTTCTCAAGTGGGGTGTCAGCGGGGGAGAAGAGCCAGCAGGACTAGGACTTTCTTGCTGACTGGGTCTGTGGTCACATCCATACCACACGTTTAAAGCAGATTTATAGCGTGCCTTCCTGCAAAGTATCCTGTGAACGACAGATTTTTTCAAGTTGCTGAGAGTTGTTAGGAGACGCCTTGCAAAGCTGCAATTCCCTGCACTCTGAATAAAATACAGCAGTGGCGTAGCATGGGGGCTGTGGCCCCGGGCACATTTTTTGCACTTTGCGAACAGGCTCGCTTGTTGGACCCTGGCTCCAGCGCACAAAGGAGCTGCAGAGACAGCTTCCGCATGCAACGGCCCAGTGCCACCACTCCTGGGCAGTGGCATCACAACGGGGGTGGAGCGCCCTGGGTTTCACATCTGGGAGGGTGACAAGAGGGTGCTTGACCTGCCGCCCCGGCCCGGGCACGGTGGCGCAAGCAGCCATGGCACCACCGCAGCCACATGTGGAGGATCCTCCGTTCGCGACTGCAGCCGTGAGCAGAGGATACCGGCACCGGCGGCTAACCACTATGTACAGCGCATGTGCGGCGTTGCAAGTATGCGCTGTACGTACCAACGCTGCACATGCACTGTACATAGCTGTTTGCTGCTGGTGCCACTCGAGCACCGCACAGACAGCGATGGGATCCCTCTGTTGCCGCTACAGCCGCGAGCAGAGGATCCCAGAACGGTTCATATGGCGCTGGAGCGCTGGCAAACCACTATGTACAGCACATGTGCGGCGTCACTACGTACAGCGCATGCGTCATATATAGTGATGAAGAAGAAGAGTTTGGATTTGATATCCTGCTTTATAACTACTGTAAGGAGTCTCAAAGAGGCTAACAATCTCCTTTCCCTTCTTCCCCCACAACAAACACTCTGTGAGGTGAGTGGGGCTGAGAGACTTCAGAGAAGTGTGACTGGCCCAAGGTCACCCAGCAGCTGCATGTGGAGGAGCGGAGACGCGAACCCGGTTCCCCAGATTACGAGACTACCACTCTTAACCACTACACCACATTGTGATGCTGCACATGCGCCCTACGTAGCGACGCCCTGTCCCGGGTGTCACAACGCCTTCGTTCGCCCCTGCTCCCGGGTCGAGCCTGATCCAGGGGCAGAGAGAGGAGAGTCGGCGGCAGCATCCACACATTGGAACTCCCTGCCTGTTGACATCAGGCAGGTGCCTTTGCTGTACACTTTCCGGCATCTGCCGAACACCATTTGAGCAATCCTGTAGCAGTGCGGTGACACACCCTGCGAGGACCAGGTTTCATTTTGATGCCCAGGCATCTGGGCAGTTTGTGGTTCACATGCCAGGCCTGCTTGAATGTCTTCTCCTTCCTTCCACCCCCATCGTTCTACCCGGACACAGAGATCCAGCGCTGAGGGCCTTCTGGCGGTTCCCTCACTGAGAGAAGCCAAGTTACAGGGAACCAGGCAGAGGGCCTTCTTGGTAGTGGCACCTGCCTGTGGAACACCCTCCCACCAAAGAGAACAACAACTACCAGACTTTTAGAAGACATCTGAAGGCAGCCCTGTTTAGGGAAGCTTTTAATGTCTGATGTATTACGGTATTTTAATATTTTGTTGGAAGCCGCCCAGAGTGGCTGGGGAAGCCCAGCCAGATGGGCGGGGTATTTGTTGTTGTTTAGTCATTTAGTTGTGTCCGACTCTTCGTGACCCCATGGACCAGAGCACACCAGGCACTTCTGTCTTCCACTGCCTCCCGCAGTTTGATCAGGCTCATGTTTGTAGCGGGGTATAAATATATTATTATTATTATTATTATTATTATTATTATTCCTGCAACTTTGTGGTTCCTGCAACTTTGCGGCTGCCCCCTCTTCCTTGTTCTGCCTACTTAAGCTTGACCCTGAGCAATCGTGGACTGTGCAATTTGAGGATCAGGCTCTCTTGGCCACAGATGTGAACACTCCATACCTTCCAACGTTTCTCCGATGGAAATAGGGATGTTCTATTCCATGGGTAGGCAAACTAAGGCCCGGGGGCCGGATCCAGCCCAATCGCCTTCTAAATCCGGCCCACGGACAGTCTGGGAAGCAGAGTGTTTTTACATGAGTAGAATGTGTCCTTTTATTTAAAATGCATCTCTGGGTTATTTGTGGGGCATAGGAATTCGTTCATTCCCCCCCCAAAAAAACATAGTCTGGCCCCCCCCACAAGGTCTGAGGGACTGTGGACTGGCCCCCTGCTGAAAATGTTTGCTGACCCCTGTATTCCATACCCTCCAATATTTCTCCAAAGGAAATAGGGATGTCCTAAGGAAAAGATATTCCGGGATCAAATCAGAAACAGGGATGACTGTAAATCTGGGACTGTCCCAGGAAATTAGGGACAATTGGATGGTCTGCACACTGCTTTTTCCTCTGCATCCCAATGGGAAGTGGTTCACGTATGACATTAGCCACGATCCATATCTATCCTGTCATTCCTTATGATGCCTTCTGCCCCTGAAACCGGCTTCAATCCGAATTGAGAAGAAGAATGCCCTAGCTGTGTTTTAAATGGGTACACAGCCAGGGTGACTTTTCCTTACCACGCAGGGGGATGAAATCCATTTGGGATTTGATCACTCCAGCCAGCGAGGGCCACACACATACTATAAAGTGCTCTCCAACCACAAAATCTGCTGGGAGTTGACTTGTTGCCTAGAAGGAGGAGGGGAAAATATTAGATGCAAGGGGGGATTAAAGGGTTAACAGCCAAGGAGGCACAATGAGGCATGGGGGGCGAGAGAGGGGGAGAAAGTCAACAAAAGCCCCCTCATGTCTGATTTAATTAAGAGATAATCCCCTTTCTATTAGCCACGATAATCATGAGTCACCAGTAGTTAATGAAGGCAAACGTACACAGTGATGACATCATGTGAATGGCACAAAGTCTCTGGGATGAGGAATGCGAAGGATTACTCCGGCACAGTGAGCCCTGAGCCTATGGCTGTTAGGTTTGGGTTAGGAGATTTTTTTTTAAAAAAAAAAGAAATTAACATGAGAAATATTTCTCAAAGCACCAACATGAGAAAGGAATTATACGACCTCAAGTTATTAAAAACAATAAGCTCGCTTTTTCAAAAGGTCTCATTTACTTAGAATAATATACACTTGGCTCGACATGAGGCCGCGATTCCATCGCTTCGTTCTGATGACATCAGGACCCGCAAGAGCAAAGTCGTCGCGTTTTATCAAGGGTTCTAATATCACGTCCTCCCCTCTGGGATAGAACCATGGCCTCCCCTTTAATCTGCGGTGCAGTGGTTAAAACCTGATATGGATAGGGGCTTAGAGACGGGTGTTAGCTTCGCCTCAGCAAAGTGGCTTCTGACTGACGAACGGCTAAGCCAGAAAAGGGATCATAAAATTCATGACCCAGGGATTGATTTATTTTTATTTATTTTTTAAGGAACCTTGTTTTGCGATGCTAGCACAAGCATATCTGGATTTTTGAAAGGAGCAAGTCAACTGCCATTTAAATGTGTTTACTTAAAAATGGAAAGCGTAATGCCGGTGGTCAACAAAAGAGGTTCAAAGACTCTCTGAAGGCAAATCTTTACAAACGTAGTATAAACACTGACAACTGGGATACACTGGCCTGCGAGCGCTCCAACTGGAGAACAGCCTTGACCAAAGGTGTCACGGGCTTTGAAGATGCTCAAACTCAGGACGAAAGGGAGAAACGTGCTAAGAGGAAGGCACGCTTGGCAAACCCTCACCGTGAAACTTACAGTACAGTGGTACCTCGGGTTAAGAACTTAATTCATTCTGGAGGTCTGTTCTTAACCTGAAATTGTTCTTAACCTGTGGTACCACTTTAGCTAATGAGGCCTCCTGCTGCTGCCGCACCGCCAGAGCACAATTTCTGTTCTCATCGTGAAGCAAAGTTCTTAACCCGATGTACTATTTCTGGGTTAGCGGAGTCTGTAACCTGAAGCGTCTGTAACCCGAGGTACCACTGTATGTCCCCACTGTGGAAGGGCGTGTGGATCAAGAATTGGCCTCCACAGTCACTTACGGACACACTGTTAAAACTGTGTTTATGGAAGACAATCTTACTCGGCTATGAGGGATCGCCAAAGAAGAAGAAGATATCTCACACTTTTCTCCAAGGAGTGGCTCATGTGGTTCTTCCGCTCCTAACTAAATGCCCATAAAAACAACCCTGTGAGGTAGGTTTGGCTGAGAGGCAGCAACTGGTCTGAGGTAAGCCAGTGAGCTTCAAGGTCAGGGGAGGACTGGAACCCTGGTCTCCCACGTCCTAGTCCAACACAAACCGCTACATCACGTTGGGTTCCACTAGGGGAAGAGATATCGCCTTCAAAAATCAAGAGGGTTGAGGGGACGAAATGTCACTAGCCAAGTGGCTCAGCCACTGCCCATTTTTGCAAGAAAGAGGGAAGGCATCCACTCAGGAATGAGAAGAGAAAATCTTTAAGGAAAGGTTTGGGAGAAGTTGTTCAGCTACAACTCCCATCATCCTTGACCATTGGCCATGCTGGCTGGGACTGATGGCTGTTGGAGTCCCAGGACCTCATGTGAACTGCCCCTGTTCTGCATTATTATTTACTCAATCAATTTAAAATCTTTGTTACACACAGGTAATGTGTATCGGTTGATTGGCTGGTTTTAGATAGATAGATAAACTTTATTTGCATTAGCCAACGGCCGTAGAAACATAAAACAAGCAATACATACAATTTAAAAACAACAACAATGGATAAAAAGGACCTGGATAAAAAGCCTTTAAATACCTGGGCATAGTCTTCCAGTCATCGGGGTCGTGGGATGTACACCAAAAATGTGTTAAAGAAAAAGCAGCCCAAAGTGCTAAGTTGCTGTCCCGTTTTTTCCATACGAAGGGCGGCAAATACATCCCAGCAGCCCTAGAAGTTTTTCAAGCCAAACCTTTGGCGCAGATACTTTACAGGGCCCAAATCTGGACAGGTAATCATTGTAGCATTCTTGAAACTGTCCAATCCAATTTTTTAAGGCAGATTTTTTCTGTACCACCCTGTGTCCCAAATGGAGCATTACGACTGGAGGCAAGTCTTCCCTCTGTAGACGCTCGGTCCTGGCAAAGAACTCTTAATTATTGGCTCCGTCTAAATCTAAATCCTCCTGGTTTACTGCCCTTAGTGACACAAGACCCCAATTAAAGTGTGTGGTCCAAAACTGTGCATCAAAAATTCCTCTCCTGCGGACTCCACCCACAACAGCTTCTAACAATGGGCTTTGTTTAAAGCAAGAAGGCTAACTGAACAGTGTCTGAAGGACTTGGAGCAACAGAACAATCTGGCCATTATAAAGAAGCGCTGCCCTTGGTATGCCTCCCCCCCCCCCCCAGTTTGACTCCCTGGCACCATATTTGTATAAATTAACCATCCCAAAATACAGACGTGCCTTCACATTGGCCAGATTGGATGTGATGCCCTCTGCCGTACTTGAGGGCAGATACCGAAGGATTCCAACTGATTGGCTGGTTTTTGCTCCATCGACTGGCAGACAATGACCAAAACTATAACTCTGAAAGCAACAAAAACCACAAGCTAAAACTGGTATGCAACATTAGCTAATATAAGACCAGGGTGTTTTTTTCCAGATAGAACTCACCTGTCAAATAGGCGCCATTGCCAGTATAAGAGAACGAGGGAGGTGTTCATGGTGAGTTCCGGCAGCTCCTTTTCTAGAAAAATAGCAAATACTAATGGGAACAGTTGCTAAGCCATTCAGTTGTGAAGACCACAATTGGCCAGACCCCTCTGAAATAAAAAAAAGTGCCTTACCTTTTTACCTTGGGAACAGATTTTCACTGCAAGGGAACTACCATTAAGGAAGCAATGCCCACTACAGTTTCTGATAGCTGCTACATGCTAGGTCCCACACGCAGACAGACTTTGTATTTGTGGCCAACCTCAGATGGAAGACGTCACTCATCTGTTAGCCTGCCCCTTATCTAGAGACCCAAGAGATCGCTTTCTGAAACCTTTGTTTATACAAGCAAGCAGGTACACCCTGGCAGAAATAGTTTGGTTTCTTTTGAGCCACAATAATAGTTTCATAACACACATAGCAACCCTCTATGCTCTGGCTGGGGGCGGGGACAGGAAAAATGAGTTTGATAAACTTGCTATGAATTGTTTTGGTGATTCAGAGGTTTAATCTGAAATCAAGCTAGATGTAAACTTGCTAGCCTCTCTGGCATCTTCTCTGTGGATGTCAGCTTATATTACAAATACACCGGCTCCCTCGGCCTGAAAGCAAGATGAGCGCCACAATCCCATAGTGGCCTTTAACTGGACTTTAATCATCCAGGGGTCCTTTACCTTTACCTACTAGGTGCTGTTGGAGGCAGGAATGTTTCTGAGTGCCAGTTGCTGGAAATTTCATTAGATAGTCCCAGACCCAGGTAGGAAGACCCCTTTCTCCACTCCATACAAAACATGACAGATATTTTGCTCTTTTCATAAAATAATAGAATTGTGTAGTCATCTAGTTCAATCCTGTACAATACAGGAATAAACCCCTGACCATCCAAAATAGAACTGATTTAGCATCTACTGGACCCTGCAGCTTTGCCTATTATTTGATGTTTAGAAGGATAAAAGGAGAATTCCGTCATTTAAGTTCTCCATTTTCCTTAACTGTCCTTGTTTTTTAATGTTGGTTCTTGAGAGATAATCATGTGAATTGCTCCCACAGATTGAATTATTTTGTGGCACCGCCGCGTACCGTATTACAGATGCAGTTGCTGGACAAGAAAACCACATCAATAAAGGAGTAGATAAATAAATGAATCGAGGAGAAGAGATTTGGGAGCAAAGCTTGGAGATGTCTGAGGTAGGGGTCCTTTTTCTAATTATGGGATGGTAAGCTAGGAGACTCTAGATGCCCAGGCGAACTGAATAAATAAATCTCTTAAAGGAAAAAAAGATAGTTGTCTGCCAAAGAAACCCAATACTGAATGCTAGGAGTGCAGCTCCGAAAAAGATTTAATTGGAGATATAGCCCTAAGAATATGTAAATAGTCTCTCATTTTCTCAACTGAAAGGAGAAACAGATGCCAGGCCTGGGATCTGAGATTAAATATGAAAAGCAGCGAGGCTCCTAACATGTTGTTTAAAATGTATATAATGAGATCCCTATCTCCTTAAGGATTGCACACTGCTTTGGATCTTGTGCACTGTAAAACACACAGAGGGAGGGAGGGAGAAATTGAGACCTACTGGAATACCACTGTAGAAGCTAGGCAACAGAACTGGAAGATGCTCTTGACATTGATAGGAGTCCTATTAAAGCAAATGGAGCTCGTACTAATAGTAGGTGTCAGGGGTTCAGGAGAAGAGTCGCAGGAGAGGCAGGAAACGGAGAGCGAGGGGGAGGAGTCTGAAGGAAATGTCAGCGACGACAGTAGTCCGAGGTCTCTGAGTCTCTCCAGTGACTCGGAGGATTCACAGAAAGGGGCCCCCATGGTCAGGGCAAGGGGGACACCTCGGGAAGAAGGGGCCAGAGGGGACTCAGAGAGTAACAGCTGGAAATCCGGACCAGCTTCCCCCCCAGAGTGCAGTAGGGGGGAGGAGTCCAAGGCATCGGGATCAGGGAGCGCGCAGGCAGAGGGAGAACGTGAGGCAGGAGTGGCCACACCCTCGTCAGGGAGCGAGGAAACGGTCATCAGGAAAGTTAAACGCGCGCGCGCGCCAAGTTCAAATGTACAGGAGGGCGGCAAGGTGAGCAGCCCGGGTAGGGAGCCAGGTCCTAAAGCCCGCCGAAGAGAGGGGGAGGAGTCAGAGGGGTCAAGCTCTGCGTCAGAAGAGTCCAGGAGGGAAGAGACACCGGGGGGTAGTAAGACCCAGAGGAAGAGAGAGAGAAGGAAGAGGTGGAGTAAGATTAGAGTGTTAAGCTGGTGCACAGGGGGCGGAGATCCAGATAGAGCTTCGCCGGTCTAAAGCTCAGACGTAGAGCTGGGACGCTGAGACTTGTAAATGGACACTATTCTTCAATAAAGACTTTGATACTGTACTACTGGCTAGCGTTGGTCCTTGGTGAGCTGGGACCCGGAGCCAGCTCTGACAGTAGGTAAAAAGGCTCATCTCGCTTTCAGGCCAAGGGAGCCGGCATTTGTCCACAGACAGCTTTCTGGGTCCCCCTAAAATAAATCCTAGCTCTGCCCATGCATGGCACAGCTCATTACAAATACAGTGGTACCTCAGGTTACATACGCTTCAGGTTACATACGTTTCAGGTTACAGACTAACCCAGAAATATTACCTCGGGTTAAGTACTTTGCTTCAGGATGAGAACAGAAATCGTGCTCCGGCGGCGCGGCAACAGCAGGAGGCCCCATTAGCTAAAGTGGTGTTTCAGGTTAAGTACCGACTTCCGGAACGAATTAAGTACCTTAACCTGAGGTACCACTGTAGTTGATTACGGAAAATGAAAAGGCGGGCTTCCCCCCCCCCCCACGCCATTCCAGATCACCTGTCATTTCTCAGCACCACAGAGACTAACTATGCAGTCTTCCTGTTTGAATGGCGAGCTAAAGCAAAAGGAGCATCTTACTCCAAAACAGAAAATAAGTGGTACAACTTTGCTGGGGGGGGGAGGGGCAGGGCGGATTGGATAGGCTCAAGTTCCTTTTGGAAAGTCAACAGTCCTGCGGTTTAGGTTGGTCAGGAAAGATTCCCAGATCGGTTTTGAACAACTCGCGCCAATGAGTTCATGCACATAGCACATTTCTCCGCAGCGCAAGCTTCTGGAAGGACTCTGTGGCACCTTGGGAATATAATTGAGCAAAGATCATGTTTCTCCTGAGCTGACATGGTGAGACTAAGGAAATAAAACATTAAGAGGCTGGTGGAGGCATGTTTAAATTTAATAGGGGTGGGGTGAGGAGGCATGAAAAGTGTATTAATAACCCCCCCCCCCCGCCGGTGATCTTTTGCCAAAAAAAAGAGAGAGAGGTGTCATAGCTGATGGGGGGGGGTTCAGTCCTACTCAGTTCAGGTGCATGAGGGAGTCCCCACACGGAGCCTCTTGGGCTTTCTGTTCAGAAGGTCGGCATTTCAAATCCCCACGACGGAGTGAGCTCCTGTTGATCTGTCCCAGCTCCTGCCAACCTAGCAGTTCCAAAGCAGTACTCACCATGAATGCATCCATCGTTCTCTTAGAATGGCAATGGCACTCACCTGAGAGGTGCTGGAACTGAGTTCCGGCTGAAAAATAGCCCTGCCTTTGACGAAGAACTTGGGGCCTTGGTAGGTACTTGCTTCAGCACATATCGTTTTTATTTCTTGATTTAAAGTATTTGCATAATGTGCAATTACTTGTGCCTCTAATTAGCATGTGCAGCATGTGGTGTTGATCTCTCTGATGCCCTAACACTGCCAAAGCTAAGCGGATGGGTGTACTTGACCAGTGCTAGCTTATAGGGGGGCTGGACCACACTGGAAGCACCACACAGGACTGGACCTTGGTAATATGGCACCCTGTTGAGGCCAAACTGTGACAACCCCCCACCTCCTCAGATAGCAACATTTGTAGGTATCCAAGCGCTCCTTGTCACATTTAAACTGGGTTACTGGTGCCTATTGGGAGGCGGGTGGCACTGTGGTCTAAACCACTGAGCCTCTGGGGCTTGCCAATCAGAAGGTTGGCAGTTCAAATTCCCGTGATGGGCTGAGCTCCAGTTGCTCTGTTCCAGCTGCTGCCAACCTAGCAGTTCGAAAGCACACCAGTGCAAGTAGATAAATAGGTACAGCTGCGGCAGGAAGGTAAACGGCATTTCTGTGCGTTCTGGCTTCCGTCATGGTGTCCTGTTGTGCCAGAAGCGGTTAGTCATGCTGGCTGCATGACCCAGAAAGCTGTCTGTGGACAAATGCCGGCTCCCTTGGCCTGAAAGCCTGATGAGCGCTGCAACCCCATAGTCACCTGTCACTGGCCTTAACTGTCCAGGGGTCCTTTACCTTTTTTACCTTTACTGGTGCCTATGCATGCAGTGTCAAGGACATATGGCCTGGAAGAGTGTTGTAAGGTAAAGGGTAAAGGGACCCCTGACCATTAGGTCCAGTCGTGGCTGACTCTGGGGTTGCGGCACTCATCTCGCTTTATTGGCCAAGGGAGCCGGCGTACAGCTTCTGGGTCATGTGGCCAGCATGACTAAGCCGCTTCTGGCGAACCAGAGCAGCACACGGAAACGCTGTTTACCTTTCCGCCAGAGTGGTACCTATTTATCTACTTGCACTTTGACATGCTTCCAAACTGCTAGGTTGGCAGGAGCAGGGACTGAGCAACGGGAGCTCACCCCGTCGCGGGGATTCGAACTGCCGACCTTCTGATCGGCATGTCCTAGGCTCTGTGGTTTAACCCACAGCGCCACCCGCGTCTGGCCTGTTAATGCAGGACACATAGGCAGCACTGACTTACTTTAAATACTATTTCAAGCACATGGGGCCTTGTACATGTAAGGTCTTTGCACCCAGCTAGCACCATATGCCAACCTGGTCTTAAACCTGCATACTTATGAACTGGATTACAGTCATTTTTCAGATGCCATGCTGTAGCTTTCATATGTTGTACCCATTTGATGCCAGTTCCTTTTGCTCCATTTAAATATGGCCACAGAAGAAGATAAGGGCCTTTGGTAGAGGAAATATAATCAGACAGAGATAGCTAAAACTCCAAAAGTTAAAAAAAAGGAAGTGGAAAAGCAAAGAGACTGGAAGAAACATGGTTAAAGGCAAAGAGAAGAGAAAAACAGAAAGGGGACGAGCCAGTGAAAACACACTTCTGGCTGCTGCTAATGCGGCTTGAAAACACGAAAAAATTAATTGCAAATTTTGAAAATTCATCCAGAATCTAAGCTCCCTGTGAACTTTTGGCAGCACTGCCAGAAAGCATTCTTGCTTTGAATTTGGGATAATCTTTAAGCAGAGATGTGAATAGCTTGTGCAGGGAGAAGGATAAAGGAGATCCCCCCCCCCAAAAAAATTGTCAATGTAACTAACTTTTGGGGGAGGGAAAAGCAATAAAATTAGATACGGGGGCTACCAAAGCACAGAGGCCATCAGTGGCAAGCCTTGAAGCTGCCACTTGTTGGCTTTGCCCCAAATGCAGACCCTCCAAGTGTCCCTGTGTTCCAGGGACTGTCCCAGATTTACAAAAGCTGTCCCGGTTTCTGATCTGATCCCAGAATGTCCCGCTTTTCCTTGTTGTTGTTGTTTAGTCGTTTAGTCGTGTCCGACTCCTCGTGACCCCATGGACCAGAGAACGCCAGGCACCTCTGTCCTCTGCCTCCCGCAGTTTGGTCAAACTCATGCTAGTAACCTCGAAAACACTATCCAACCATCTTGTCCTCTGTCGTCCCCTTCTCCTTGTGCCCTCCATCTTTCCCAACATCAGGGTCTTTTCCAGGGAGTCTTCTCTTCTCATGAGGTGGCCAAAGTATTGGAGCCTCAGCTTCAGGATCTGTCCTTCCAGTGAGCACTGAGGGCTGATTTCCTTCAGAATGGAGAGGTTTGATCTTCTTGCAGTCCATGGGACTCTCAAGAGTCTCCTCCAGCACCAGAATTCAAAAGCATCTTTTCCTTTCCCTGTCAGCACAGGGCTGAGGGCTGGAAGATCCTTTTCCTTAGGATGTCCCTATTTTCATCGGAGAAATGTTGGAGAGTATATGCAGTTATGCGTACCCTGAGCCAAGGAGATAAGTAACTGTACAACCTTTAGAAGAAATCTTAAGGCAGCCCTGTATACGGAAGGTTTTTTAAATGTTTAATGTTTCATTATGTTTATATATACAGTGGACGCTCAGGTTGTGAACGTGATCCGTGCGGGAAGCACATTCGCAACCCGAAGCGTCCGCAACCTGCAGCGCCGCATCTGCGCACTCGCAGGTTGCGATTCGGCACTTCTGCGCATGCACAAAGTGCAATTTAGCACTTCGGTGCATGTGCAAGCACCGAAACCCAGGAGTAACCCTTTCTGGTACTTTTGGGTTCGGTGCAATGCGCAACCCGAAATCGCGCAACCCGAAGTGTCTGTAACCCAAGGTATGACTATATATATATATATATATATATATATATGTTAGAAGGCGCCCAGAGTGGCTGCTACAACCCAGTCCAATGGGGCGGGGCATAAATAATAAAATTATTATTATTATTATTATTGAGGATGTCCCTATTTTCATTGGAGAAATGTTGGAGGGTATGAATACCTCCTCTTCACTTGCCATTTGTTTCTGGAGCCGGTATGCATGTTAAACCCTGCCTTGGGTCCGGAGAGAAAATAAGCATAATGCCTTCTGCAGGCATCTGTCCACAACACAAAAACCACCTAATAATATGTCTCAATTCATCCCCCCTTAGGTTGTGTGTCTGCTTTATGGAGACCAAGGCCTGGAATAACAAGGATGGTATTGGCCAACACTGAGACACCTTGGCAAGACCGGGAGGGGAAAAATCTGCCCACTCAGTGCCTGGCTCCAGACGAGGCTTGGATGATACCTAAATTCCCCAGCAATTTTTATTTTATTTTTTCTGGAGCGGGGCGGGGCATGGAGTCAGGAAAGAGAGTGCGAGAATGGAGAAAATTAACTGCCTGTTTTGCTTTTAGTACTCGAGAGCCTCCTGCAATGTGCTCGATGGGCACGCAAACAAGAGCTCGTTGTAATTCTCAGATTCCCACATCATGCCCTTCTCAAGCCCAATTAGTTCACAGTAGCAGCAAGTCGACCAAGGAAAGTTTGATCTGCTCCAGGCCTCACCAAAGCTCCACCCTGGAACCCAACTGCAGTGCCAGCACAGGGCTGAGGGCTGGAAGATGCCAAGTGGCGGAAGATTAATCTGTTGGTAATCTACAAGCACCTTCCCCACCTGCTCGTCCTGTTTTTTTAATGCATATTTATTAGGGCCGAGGCAGCATGGGGACATGTTGTAACAACAACAACAACAACAACTTTATTTATACCCTGCATATCTGACTTGGTTGCCCCATCCAATCTGGGCAGCTTCCAGCATATACAATAAAACATTTTTTTTAAACTTCCCTATACAAGGCTGCTTTCAGATGTCTTCTAAAGGTTGTATTAACTATCTTTCTTGACATCTGCTGGGAGGGCATTCCACAGGGCGGGTGCCGCTACCAAAAAGGCCCTCTGCCTGGTTCCCTGTAACCTCACTTCTTGCAGTGAGGGAACCGCCAGAAGGCCCTTGGAAGTGGACCTCAGTGTCCGGGCTGAGTGATGGGGGTAGAGATTTCCTTCAGGTATTCAGCACTGAGGCCATTTAGGGCTTTAATGTCATTTTATCATTCCCCTCCCACAATAAAAGCACATCCCTATTGGCAATTTGAATTGGTGGTGGTATCAAAAGCATCCATCTCTTGTGTTGGGGAAGATGTGTATGGGTGAAGGTGGAACACATATCCCCATTGCCCTGTTCCTGCAGGGCTCAATGGTAAGGGACATGTTTTACATGCAGAAGACCTAGGAGAGCCACTGCTAGTTTCAAGGCTCTGCCAAAGCTTCAGGAAAGCTATTCCTCCTCCGGTTGCAGCAGGAGCAGAGAAAACAAGATTGTTGTTTAGTCGTTTAGTCGTGTCCGACTCTTCGTGACCCCATGGACCAGAGAACTCCAGGCACTCCTGTCTTCCACTGCCTCCCGCAGTTTGGTCAGACTCATGCTGGTAGTTTCGAGAACACTGTCCTTTCTCGTGCCCTTCTCGTCCCCTGTCATCTCGTCCTCTCTCATCTCCTTCTCCTTGTGCCCTCAATCTTTCCCAACATCAGGGTCTTTTCCAGGGAGTCTTCTTTTCTCATGAGGTGGCCAAAGTATTGGAGCCTCAGCTTCAGGATCTGTCCTTCCAGTGAGCACTCAGGGCTGATTTCCTTCAGAATGGATACATTTGATCTTCTTGCAGTCCATGGGACTCTCAAGAGTCTCTTCCAGCACCATAACTCAAAAGCATCAATTCTTCAGCGATCAGCCTTCTTTATGGTCCAGCTCTCACTTCCATACATCACTACTGGGAAAACCGTAGCTTTAACTATACGGACCTTTGTCGGCAAGGTGATGTCTCTGCTGCCTGCTGCCATGTACCAAATTACGTATTGGAGGTCCTAATCTGGCTAAAATAAAGGTGGGAGTTGGATGGTGGATTTCATTCTGGTAGGGCCCTGGCACCTCTCTACCCCCACCCGTACCCCAAGAATTCGAGCCCTGGGATGATGGCTACTTTTCCTGCCCCTTTTGTCTCCTTCTGTCTACCTGGTGCATCTCTGGGAGAGTAGCTGGAGCAGCTACAGGCCTTCAAAGTCCACCATAAACTTGTGCTGGAAGGCGGCTAGCTAAGAAGAAGGAGCAAGTGGTATTTCAACAGTTGCATTAGTGGCGTAGCGTGGGTTGTCAGCACCCGGGGCAAGGGAAGTAATTTGCGCCCCCTAACCCGGGGCAAGGCAAGTACAGTGGGCGGCGACCCGGCGGCTCGGATCGGATTCGCACAGCCAGCACTGCAGTGAGAGAGAGTGAGTGAGCCAGGTAGGGGCAGAGAGCTGCGAGTGCGAGCGCCCCCCCCCCCCGATGTTGTGCCCGGTGCGGCTGGCCCCCCCTGCACCCCCCACGCTACGCCAGTGCCTGGCATGCTGGCATTGCATACTGAATATTCTCTGTACTTTCTGATTCCACCGCTCATGTTCTTTTCTGTACAGCTTTACACACGGATCCCCTTCAAATGCGAATTTATTTTCTGCGGGAACATAGAGGATAGACACACTCCAACCACCTCTTTCCTGTCTTGGGAAGCAGACCAGAGAGGTGGGTGGAGGTGGATGCTGGCAACCGCCTTATGTGTGTGGCTATGTTATGCGGCCACTTTCCCATTTTTAGGATCAAAGAGCTTGGCACATAGGAGCTTCATCCTTGCTTTCCCAAACGAGAGCATCTCCTTTTGGAAGTGTTATTCCGAGCAGCCAGTTATTCAAGCCCTGCTTCCTTCCTACGCAAAGGCTTTCTAGTTTCCACAAAAACGTAGACTTTCTACATTTAGATTTTAAAGGTAAAAGTAAAGGACCCCTGGACAGTTAAGTCCAGTCAAAGGTGACGATGGGGTGAGCTCTCATCTCACTTCAGGCCAAAGGAGCCGGTGTTTGTCCACAGACATCTTTCCGGGTCAGGTGGCCAGCTTGACTAAACCGCTTCTGGTGCAACGGAACACTGTGATGGAAAACCAGAGTGCACGGAAATGCTGTTTACCTTCCTGCCACAGCAGTACCTATTTATCTACTTGCACTGGTGTGCTTTCAAAGTGCTAGGTTGGCAGGAGCTGGGACAAAGCAACGGGAACGCACTCCGTTGCAGGGATTCAAACCGCCAACCTTCTGATTGGGAAGCCCAAGAGGCTCAGTGCTTTAGACCACAGCGCCACCCTGTGCAGTGCCTGACACACCCCTGCTGATGAGCCCACCATGCCTTCCCATCTGGCACTGATGCTCTGGGCTCCTTCGAGGGTTGCGCCAGAGTGCTGGACATTTGGCACTCTGGCACAAACCTGCTGATGGGCACAGCTCACCTACCCATCTGGTGCTGACACAGTGGATTCCAGAAGGAGGTCAACGGTTGGAAAAGCCAGCCATTGGGGGCCTTCTCTGCCCCCTCAACATTGATGGGGCCCGGCCTCTCGCCCAGAGATTTCGAGGGAACCCCCTGGAATTGGTGCACCTGGAGGATGTAGGTGGTGGAGCAGAAGACACTTACTTGCCTAAGAACTCTCAAATGCTCCCCCATCTTCAAAATGGCCAGAGACCATCTGCAATGTTTACACTGACTCTGCAAGTTACCTTTTGCATACACATGCACATACATATAAAATGAAAACACACAGAGAGAGAGAGAGAGCTCAAGCCTGCCCAAAAGAATAAATGACTAACCAGGTTTTTTATTTATAAAAAAAAAATCAGTACACAAGCGAGATTCAATGATTTATGAAGAAATCTTAGGTCCCGTCAAATGGAATTTTCCCAAAATAAATTCATGTAAACAACTCGCCACAAAGAGGCAGTCAGAGCAGCCTGGAATGTGTAAACAGCTTTAACAGTTGAGAATATAATCTCCTTGATGGCTGGACCGGTCTACTGAGATTCATGCAGAGTATCCCCTCAGCAAACCACCTCCAGCTCTAGCCGTTTTTTGACATCATAATACCACCCATTTCATGAGTTCCCCGCCCCTCTCTCTTGAACACTGCCTTCGTCCACAGACGGCCAGAGTTGCTTCAGTTCCCAAGACTGAATGTATTTGGGTTCAACATTCTTTGTTTCTGAAGATGGCATTTTAGATGGTACTGTGGTGGCGGCAGCAGTGATGATAGGGCATCGTGCGCACAAAAGGACACAAATGTACATAAAATCAGTGCCGGATTTATGTACAGTGGTACCTCAGGTTACAGACGCTTCAGGTTACAGACTCCACTAACCCAGAAATAGTACCTTGGGTTAAGAACTTTGCTTCAGGATGAGAACAGAAATCATGCTCCAGCGGCATGGCAGCAGTGGGAGGTCCCATTAGCTAAAGTGGTACCTCAGGTTAAGAACAGTTTCAGGTTAAGAACAGACCTCCGGAACGAATTAAGTTCCTAACCAGAGGTACCACTGTATAGGCTAAGGAGGCTGAAGCCTAGGGCCTCTAAATCTAGGGGGCCTCACCAGCCTGCCCACTCTCCAGGGGGCAACTTGAATTATAAAGCACCAAAATACAGGCCAAAAGAGAGCAGGTCTGGGAAGAGCAAGCCATGCAATGGGCACCACCAGTGAAAAGGCCCTGCTCCGTGTAGCTCCTGCCCTGTCATTTGATAGGGTGCCCATTTGCCCTCCTTCTTGACATGGAATGGTCTCTATTGGAGTCTCCAGGTCCAATATAAAGACCAAATAGAAGGGAGAGCAGGGACCTTGAAGTTCCCAACAGCTGTTAATCAAGCAAGCAAGCGCACAGGTCACCTTTGTCACAGTCAGGATGCCTATGTCCTAGCCAGGCCTGAGCCCAATCTTGTTTTTGTACAATCTTGTTTGTTCTCAGTAACCAAAATTATATTATCAACATATAGAAGCAGAAAAGTTGTTCTCCTTCATTTGCAAGGAATCATATAAAACAAAGTGACACTAATTAAGAAAAGTTCCAGGGTAGCAACAGAAAGCAAACTAAAAATGCTTTTGCAGTTCATGAGAACTATCCTGCAATATCAAGTTATAGGGAAACTGCTGCTATTAACAGTAACCCTTCTAGTTGGTTAATTGATTTGGCAACTTCCATGCACCTGACGTCTGATGCTAATTCCCCTCCCAAAAAAGTTAAATGATAACTCATCAGAGGCAGCTACAGTTGCAAATGGAAACAAAATATCTGTGAATGGAAGAGGAGCAGGTTTGCTCAAGTGTGTTGCAGGTAGAAATACTTATTGTAATGAAGTGAGAACAGCAGTATATTGCTCGAATTAACAAATAAGAAAGTTTTGAGAATTTACATGCTAGATTAAAATTGATTAATTCATTGAGAAGGGGATTGTAACAAAAACACTGGGGCCTAATTTGAATAGTAGAGTGCCTGGTATCTGGTGGGCAATCTCATCCTTTATTTCCACACTGTGACTGCAGACCAAATCACCTGTCAGGAGAGCTATGAGATTCAGGTGAGAGGCATATGCCCTGTCAATCCCAGCAGGTATATAAGAGGAAGACACGGCCTGCCCATGAATGTGTCAAAAGCAATGATTTATGCATGAATTGAGAAGCATTCAAGTCCATTCATTCTTGGAATGTGCTCTGCATGAGCTACATAGGTGGGATCTCATAGCACCCCCAAACACTGAGATTAGCACTGCCCCTTGCTCAGACATGGGTTTATTTATATCCCAACTTTCTTCCAATGAGCCTCTACTGGAACAACCCCATAAAGTCCATTAGGCTGAGAAATGGTGACTGGCCTGAAGTGATCCCAGCGAGCTTTGTGGTTGAGTAGGAATTTGAACTTGGGTCTTTTCCGCCCCAGTCCAATCCTCTGACCGCTACACCATGACTCAAAGTGGAGTCAATGTAAGATTTACACATTTTTGATCCCATGGGCAGCAATAAAAACAATCACCCGCCACTCTCAATTAGATCTGTTTAAAAACATGAAACATGCACACAACTGGAGTCCCCAGCCCTGCTTTTGTTACCGAAGAGAAAGTGTCACTAAGTACAGAATATGGCTTGCCTCTTTAGCACTGGGAATAGCCGCAAGCAAAAACAGCCTTCTGTGTGGGCAAATCTCTCCTGCTCTTATTTTTAAACGCAGCTGGTTTTAACATAGGGAAAGTGTTGCTTTGTGTCTGCAGCATCCATATAAAATTGAAGAAATGAATCCAGGTTCTGAAATGTAACAAATATTCAGACCAAATAGCATTGTACCTGGTATCTTAAAATATTAGATGATTGGAGTAGACCAGCTGCAGAAATAAAGAGTGTTCAGGTGTTCCTCATTCTGCATGCAATATTCTCCCCACACACACTTTTTAAAAAAATCACTCACCATTTAAAGTCACTGTGATACCCTTAACTCTATAGCACTAGAAAGGTGCATGTGTGTGGTATTAATATTTGATATTTCTGGTTTTACAGCAGGAACAAACCTATTTCTCTTTGATCCCCATTTTACTGCTCAGTGCTTTAGAGTTGCCCTGGGAGGCTGAGAAAAATCTCTTTCTTTCTCTTTTATTTTATGTTACACATCTGTTTTGTTGGAGAGAAAAACCATGTCAAATATTAAATTAGCTTCAGAAGTGGGAAATGTTTCCGAAACATCAATAAAAGGTGTTGCGCTTGCGCCTGTGACTAAGGGAGCAATTCTAGGAAAGGTGGCTGAGGGGCAGGCCACAGGATCACATCCTTCTCCCTTTCTATCAGTAGACCAATGTGCAGAGAGGGAGGTTTGCTGCCAGAGGAACTCTGAGGTGGTAGCAGAAAGCACCATCGCTACTCCATGAGGAGAAATTCCTCCTCCATTTGGGCAGGAGGGATGCTAGCACTTAGCAGAGGCCATGAATCCACAGGCCTCCAAGCTTCCCTGTTCGCTCAACACACACGCCATAAACTGGCTACAAAACTATGTCAGCTCTAGAGCTAAAATAACTTATTCCCGCTGCTCCCCCTCCCCCTTGTACTGAAGTACCTAAATGGGAAAGGTTGCAGCAGGAAGAAGACAAAAAAACCATTTTCTACCAACTCCCCTGCCCTGTCCCCCAGACACACCTTCTCTCCTGGCTGGTGTGAACCTGCAGAGATTAAGAAATGGTGGCACAGAATTCTCTCTCCCCTCAGCTCCACTTTAGGACTGCTCCGCCAACCAATTTTTGAGTACTACCAAATTACCATACCTCTTTTGCTTTGGGACATCAGTGGCTTGCATAATTCCAACTTATCAAGAAAAATTACTATTGTTTCAAAATATGTCACTCTTGTGTGAATTTTATTATGAAGCTTGTAGACCAGGCATAGGCAAACTCGGCCCTCCAGATGTTTTCGGACAACATGGGTCGCCATGATGCTGTTGTGTTGTGAAAGGGAGAGAAGCATTTATTTATTTTTCAGGTGCTCATGTTGCTTCTCCGATAAAGCAACTTATAAATCTCCTCTTTTGCTTTGGTACATTAAGAAAAATTACTATCATTTCAAAATATGTCACTCTTGTGTGAATTTTATTACGAAGCTTGTAGACCAGATGTTTTCAGACAACAATCCCCATCATCCCTGAACCACTGGGGATCATGGGAGTTGTAGTCCCAAAACATCTGGAGGGTTGAGTTTGCCTATGCCTGTTGTAGACCTCTGGCCTAGAGAACTAGAATTGAAAGCTAAGTATACCAGGCAATAGGGACAGAGTTCTCTCGCTATTCCCCACATGCCACTAGACCACCTAGACGTGCATAGCATTTCCCTTTGTGCTTCTATGCAGTGGCGTAGCATGGGTTGTCAGCACCCGGGGCAAGGCAAGTAATTTGCGCCCCCTAACCCGGGGCAAGGCAAGTAATTTGCGCCCCCCCCCCGCTGCACTGTCCCTCCCCCAGATAGTCCCTCGCTCTCTCTCCGCACCACACCGCACGCCTGGCACCCTCCCCTCCACAGTGGGCAGCGACCCGGCGGCTCGGATCGGATTCGCACAGCCAGCACTGCAGTGAGAGAGAGTGAGTGAGCCAGGTAGGGGCAGAGAGCTGCGAGTGCGAGTGCCCCCCCCCAGATGTTGCGCCCGGTGCGGCCGGCCCCCCCTGCACCCCCCACGCTACGCCACTGCTTCTATGGTGTGCACCGCAGTAGGTCAGCAGTTTATGCTGGGGAGAAAGGTTTGGCTTCGAGCAAAAATGCAGATGGATGATTGCTTTCTGCATTTGCTACTTACCAAAGGGCTCCTCCAAATGATCTGTCTATATGGCATTCATCCTGATTTCCTTGCACAAAGCTTACACAGTGGTTAGACTACGCCAGGTTAGACTGAGCATGTGTCCTGATTTGTTTGCAAGATGCAATGAGTGCTCATCCTTCTCGGTGGTGGCACCTGCCCTGTGGAACGCCCTCCCATCAGATGTCAAGGAAATAAGCAACTATCTTACTTTTAGCAGACATCTGAAGGCAGCCCTGTTTAGGGACGTTTTTAATGTTTAATGCTGTATTGTATATATTCGGTTGGGAACCGCCCACCAGTTCATCCCACACTTTTCAATGTATTTCCCATCACTGCAAAAGGTTCCCGTTTCGTTTGGATTTGTTGCACCAGGGCAACAGAGCACTTTAGAATACATGAGCCTAAAGTTCAGGTATGCATTTCAATCTCTCCCACAAAATACGCGTACTCTGGAAGCACCCAGAGACTCCAAAAAAATCTTCAACTGAAGTCCCATTAGAAAAGAAGGCTTCTTCCAATGATCTAGAAGAAAGATTAAACTCTTCCTCCATCCCAATGCCACAGGACCTGTTGACGTGTCAAAGATTCAGGCCAGTGTGTGGACACGGCTTTCATGTTTATTTTTACCTTTCTGTTCATCTGCTAACAAGGCAGCTTACCTGGGTAATTAATCAGCAAGCGTTTGCCCTGTGAGATGGTGAGGCTGCAAGTCTTAACCTTCCCTTTAAAAATAAATAAAATAGCTGCTTCCACCCCCAAAATCGTTTGCTTCCCTTTACTCTTGCAGACAGATCCCCGGAGCAGGAAGGAGGGAACTTTCTCTTCTGTGAGCATCAAGGCTGGGGCAGAAGAAGGGCATCTGTTGCTTTCGCCCCTCTGTCTTTCCTCTTCTAACATTGCAGGTCCTGCCAGTTTTCACAGGGTGCATAGACATGCAGTCAGAACATGCATTTGCTGCCTTCCACAGATGCAGGTTTTGGTCATTATCCACACACTGACATCTTCATTTGTTAGGATTGTTACACACCGCTCCCAATCTCTGAGCAGTGCGAGTGTGATGGCCTGGGATTCGGACTCGGAGGCTGAACCTGAGGGATCCCAGCCTGCACAGGATTCCCTGCTGAGCCGGGGCTGGGGCATGAGCCTGAAGGGTCCTCACCTGTGCAGGATCCTCAGGTGCAGGCACCAGCTGAGTCTGCTCTGGCTCCTGAGGTGATGGAAGACCCATTGCCTGCAGCTGCTCCACTCTCAGCCCCTTAGAGGAAGCTGAGGTTGCCTCTGGGTCCGGTAACCCTCCAGCCTCTCCTGAGCTGCAGAGGCTCAGGGCAGAGAGCCGGAGGGAATTAAGTTCCCGCAGGAGGAGTGCTCACCTCCAGGCCAGGAGAGGCGAGTCACCAGAGGATCGGGGCCGCCCTATGTCTTGGGGAGATAAAAGCCAGCCAGCCCAGTCCCAGGTTGTGGGAGCAACATTGTTGGTTGCTAGTTCCTGCCTGAGCTCCTGACCCACCCTGGCTCCCTGCTTGCATGCCTGTTTCTGACTTCACCTGGCTCCCTGCCCTGCACCCAGCTTCAGCTACTACGGACTGCCTCCACGTTGCACCTTTTGACCACAGACTGGACTTGGACCTCGCCTCTCGGGTAACCCACGGGACCAGCACAGTGAGATTCCAGGAAGTTCCAGGCATGCTACTCAGGGTCCATGTTTCCTTTTAGAAATGAAGCACAGCAGAGACTGTAGTGTCTTTATGATATATGGTTTACTTACACATATATACAACCTGAGAACGATGGAGGGGATCACAGCATTAATACCCCCAAAGGGTCTTGCTTCTCTTATAGCCATAGTCTTGGATTCAAGCAAAAAACAAGCATTATACTCTGCATCTCTGCCTTCCCAGCCTCTGGCTTTTCTTCTAGGTCACATTAAACAGACTTTCAACTCTAAACTCTGGCTTTTGTCCTTCTCACTATCTAAGAGATGGAGGAGGGGCCACACTCATTTGCTGTCTGTCACAAAGCCACCTTTCCAGGGTTCTCTTAATGGCCCATCTCCCAGTCAATCTGCTGAGCACAGGAAGCTGGGTTCAGAGATTAGCAGTCTGGCATCTAGTTAACTCCCCAAGCCACCAGGTCACTAAACCATTGCCACTGTGTCTTTTCCTCTAGCAGATCAGGATAAACAGGTGACAGCAAAAACTGCAAAAAAATTTTAGCAAAGGCAATTAGAATAAGATCTGTTATTTGGTTAACTTGCTCAGTTTTTTTAATCAAAAGAAAGCCTATTACTTCACATGTTTTATCCGTGGCTAAAGGATTATATATTAATTCTCCCATTTGTATTGATGTAAATCTTTAGAACGTCCTTTGTATAGCTAAGCATTTAGATCTATCCTCAATACATTATTGCTATGGCTGATACAAATATAGATTCTATTCTATTCTATTCTATTCTATTCTATTCTATTCTATTCTCCCCAAGCCTTGATTAAAATCTAACACCTACTAGACCCAGGAATTTAGGACAGTCTGGCACCCACAAACTCATCACACTGTTCTCTTAATACCTCGGGCTGCTTTAAAATTATGCATTGCAAAAAAAATATACAGGAAAATATTTTTTTAAAAAATAGGCTTCAAAAACATGCCTTCGATGGCATCTTCTTAAAGGCCTATGTCTGCAGTGACCCCTTCCATGGTCCATTATAAAATACACGCATGACTCTGGGCAGGATTGGGCTGAAGAAAAGCACCCTTGTTGCTTATAGACCTGTTTTACCTGCAGTTGCTCTTAGTCTGCGCTTCAGAAAAAAATGAGGCTTCCATTATGTGTATCTCGTCCTGGGCCTCATCGGATTCTAACCTGAGCCTTTTCTCTTTTCTGTCATTCATACTTTTTTCTCTCCCCCCCCCCAAACTTCCATGCTCAACAACAGGATGCTCTCTTCAGTTCTTTCTCTCTCCTTTCCCTCCCTCATCTCGAGAGGTGCAAACAAATCCGGAGCCACTCTGTCTGCCGGCCGCGCTCTCCGTTTAAAGAAACAGACACACATTTCTCACCGAAGAACAGTTAGGTAAACAATAATATTTTTTTAACACAGAAAGTTACTCAGCATTCACAGCGTGAAGCCAATGTGTCTAGTAAACCCCAAACTAATTTTAGGAAGATGGCATCTAGGGGAGAGGTTGCTTCCCCGCCCCCAAGCTCCTTCATTTACGTTTGTGAAACTTTGTGGCTGCAAGCGTTTTGCTGGTCTGGGGCAAAAGAGAGGCAAAGAGACATGTTTTAAAATAGCCTGATATAAAGGGGGGAAACTGCCTCTTGTGGATCTTTGCACTTGCCCTGAAATGGTGGGTGCGCATCACTTCGAATTAGGCGATCCCTCTGGGGTTTGCAGTTATTATCATTATTAATTGTATTTATAAAGGTAAAGGGACCCCTGACCATTAGGTCCGGTCATGACCAACTCTGGGATTCCGGCGCTCATCTCGCTTTATTGGCCAAGGGAGCCAGCGTACAGCTTCCGGGTCATGTGGCCAGCATGACTAAGCCGCTTCTGGCGAACCAGAGCAGCACACAAAAACACTGTTTACCTTCCCGCCAGAGTGGTACCTATCTATCTACTTCCGCTTTGACATGCTTTCGAACTGCTAGGTTGGCAGGAGCAGGGACCGAGCAACGGGAGCTCGCCCCATCACGGGGATTAGAACCGCTGACCTTCTGATTGGCAAGTCCTATGGCTCCATTATTATCAAATAATGGAGGCATATAATTTGGACAAAAAATTAGGCTTCCAGGTGGAAAAATCAAAATTAGAAACAGAATTGTTAGAACCCAAGGTTAAGAATCTGTCAAGAATGTACAACTTGCTGCTGAAATGGAATACTCAAGATGAAATGGTGAAATCTGCTATGATTAAATGGGCACAAGATGTTGGGCATAACATTATGATGGCTAACTGGGAACAGTTATGGACCACAGGTATGAAGTTTACGGCATGTAATGCCTTAAAGGAGAATTTAATGAAAATGATTTACAGGTGGTACATAACACCAGTCAAGCTGGCAAAAATCTATCATTTGCCCGATAATAAATGCTGGAAATGTAATGAGACTGAAGGTACTTTCTTTCACCTTTGGTGGACGTGCCCAAGGATTAAGACCTTCTGGGAGATGATATATAATGAAATGAAAAAGGTATTTAAATATACCTTCCTGAAGAAACCAGAAGCCTTTCTCCTGGGCATGGTCGGCCAATTGGTGCCAAAGAAGGATAGAACTTTTTTTATGTACGCCACAACAGCAGCAAGAATACTCATCGCAAAGTATTGGAAGACACAAGATCTACCGGGGATCAGTGGTACCTCAGGTTAAGTACTTAATTCGTTCCGGAGCTCCGTTCTTAACCTGAAACTGTTCTTAGCCTGAAGCACCACTTTTAGCTAATGGGGCCTCCTGCTGCTGCCACGCCACTGGAGCACGATTTCTGTTCTCATCCTGAAGCAAAGTTCTTAACCTGAGGTACTATTTCTGGGTTATAGCGGAATCTGTAATCTGAAGCGTATGTAACCTGAAGCATATGTAACCCGAGGTACTACTGTACGTAAATCCAGCACTGACTGCAAGTGTAAAAATATACAATGAAGATAAAATAAGTTTATTTTTTAATTTTTAAAAATTTATTCATTTTTCTTTTTCATTCATTACATACACCTCAAATTCTTAACATTTACTATGTATACCTTCCTGCCTCCCCTCCTCCTAGGCTTCCCCCAACATCCGCTTCTGGTTTGTTTTTCTTTTCACCCACTTTTCTATCTCCTAACAGAAAAAGTTATTAATAACATAACATCAAACCTAAAAACATAAAAATAAATGCACCATAATATTTCGCTATCTTCTAAACATTTTCTAATACTAATAATGTGAATGTTTATTTCAATCCTGCCATCAAGTCTATTGACTTTCTTTGTTTCTGCAAGTATAATATACAGTGGTACCTCGGGTTAAGAACTTAATTCGTTCCGGAGGTCCGTTCTTAACCTGAAACTGTTCTTAACCTGAGGTACCACTTTAGCTAATGGGGCCTCCTGCTGCCGCTGCACGATTTCTGTTCTCATCCTGAAGCAAAGTTCTTAACCCGAGGTACTATTTCTGGGTTAGCGGAGTCTGTAACCTGAAACCTCTGTAACCCGAGGTACCACTGTAAATGGTTCCCATTCTTTTTCAAAGTCGCTGTTGTCTTTTTCTCTTAACCTGTCTGTCATTTTTGCCAGTTCTTCACAGATAAAGTAAGTTTAAACTCAGCGTTATGTCGGAATGCTTACGTAAGAGGCCTGCTGAATTGATCTCTCTTACAGAGATTGAGAGGGTGAGGTGTGTGCAGATCAGGCATGGGGGTTAGGGAAGGAGAAGCCACAGAGATTGGGTGGGTGGCGGGGAGGAGAGGAAATGGAGTCACCTCCACTTCATGGTTTGAGTGGAGGGAGATGGGGATGGGGGCTGCATCAAGCTGCAGTCACTGGGGCAGCCAGCAGTGGCAGCTGGTGAAGTTGCACATCCGCTGTGGCCGCTGCTACTTTCCTGCTAGCTGTGAAAAACTCCTCCGCCTCAGTGCCAGGGGAAGGTAGTGCCACTGTGCCTTGAAGTGAAGGGGATCCGCTGCCCTGTTCACCATATATTGCTGTGTATTTCCAGGTCAAAATTGTTATCTTGGTGTGATTTCAAAACCTTGGTTCTCAAACGCCTTGGTACTCAAACAACTTGGAACCCAAACACTGCAAATCCATAAGAATGTTACGCTTCCAATTTGAGTGCCACACTTCCATTTTGAGTGTTACGCTGAGGACCGTCTTTTTTCTGCTATTTATTTTGAGCTTGTGTGTTTGCGGCTCTTTTTGTTTTGTTTTTGTGACTGTGTGGAACCCGGTTCAGCTACTGATTGATTGATTGATTGTGTGACTGCAGTATATTATTGCTTTCATTTTATGGATCAATGGTCTCGTTAGATAGTAAAATTCATGTTAAATTTTACCGGTTGTTTTTAAAAGTCTGGAATGGATGAATCCATTTTGCATTGCTTTGTATGGGAAAGTCCACCTTGGTTTTGGAACGCTTTGCTTTTGGAACAGACTTCTGGAACGGATTAAGTTTGAGAACCAAGGTACCACTGTATATTGAAAAATCGCACAGCACTAAATCAGGCCATAAAATTTGTGATATTACCATGCAAAAATGACAAAAAAGTAGGGGGGAGGCAAAGGATGAGGCCACAGACTCCCTGGGTGCATTCTGTGGACCCCCAGGGGTCCCTAGACCCCTAAATGGGAACCACTAATCTAAGGAATCAGGTGGTCTTTAAAGTATCCTGGACACAAGTTGCTAAGGGGCTGGTAAGTTAATACAATGTTAATTTGAAGCTGACCTGGTAGCATATAGACAGCCAGGGCTGTTCAGCCTGGAGTTACCTTCTGGTGGTAGTCTCCTTGACATAAGTCCATTCTAGCCACAGCTTTGCAGCATCTTGAGCCTCCAGATCAGGCCCAAGGGTAACCCAACATAGAGCACATTGTAATAATCGAGTCTTGAGGTTCTCAGTGCAGGAATCACCATGATCAAGCAATTCCTGTTGAAGGACAGTGATAGTTGGCATAGCAGCTGTAACTGCTAAAAGACATTCATTGAGGCTACTTCCAGCATTAGAGAAATGTTGGAGGGTATGGTAGGACATCCATATTTTCATCGGAGAAATGTTGGAGGGTATGGAGTTATGTAACCCCCGATCCAAGGAGATAAGTAATTATACAACCTTTGGAAGACGTCTGAAGGCAGCCCTGTATAGGAAAGTTTTTAAACAAAATGTTTAATGTTTTGTTATGTTTTTATATTTGTTGGAAGCCACCCACAGTGGCTGGGGCAACCTAGGAAGATGTGTGGGTTATAAATAGTAAAAATTATCATGATGGAATGGGACATCCCTATTTTCATTGGAGAAATGTTGGAGGGTATCCTATCAGGGCGATGGGCAGGGTATACATAATAAAATTATGATAGTGATGGAATAGGATGTCCCTATTTTTATCAGATGAATGTTGGAGGAGGGTATGCTCTTGCTTGCTTGGATAGAAGACAGAGAGGGTTGTGAGAGTGTGTGTACACACAAGTCTGCAGCACAAAGGTAGAATTTGCATTTAAAGGTAAAGGTAAAGGTACCCCTGCCCGTACAGGCCAGTCTTGACAGACTCTAGGGTTGTGCGCCCATCTCACTCAAGAGGCCGGGGGCCAGTGCTGTCCGGAGACACTTCCGGGTCACGTGGCCAGCGTGACAAAGCCGCATCTGGTGATCCAGCGCAGCACACGGAAACACCATTTACCTTCCCGCCAGTAAACGGTCCCTATTTATCTACTTGCACCCGGGGGTGCTTTCGAACTGCTAGGTTGGCAGGCGCTGGGACCGAACAATGGGAGCGCACCCCGCCGCGGGGATTCGAACCGCCGACCTTTCGATCGGCAAGCCCTAGGCGCTGAGGCTTTTACCCACAGCGCCACCCGCGTCCCTAGAATTTGCATTTACTCCACCCATATTTGCCCCTGGTCCCACCCACCACAGTCATGTGACCCTTGGAAGGTTGTCCAGATGGGCCACCATCCCTATATTAAGGGAAACCCTTATACACTCCTTTCCAATGATTTCCCAGAACACAGGAAAGCAGGAGGGTTAAAATAAAATGTGTATGTTCATTTGGTGGTGGAGGGGCAATGTGCCAAGATTACCAGGACTTCTGAGCTAGACACCCTGGTTTGTGGGGCTGTCTCAGTCCCACGGATGATTTCTTCATCCCACATGGAAAATAGTCTTTTCCCATAATTTTTTTTTTTTTGGGGGGGGGGAATACCTTTATTTCTTTCTTTCTGCCTCCTCCATCACCCCACCTAGCATGACTTGTTTCTGGAAACTAGAGGGCCGAGGGCGCCACACATATTATTGGAAAGGAGGAGAAATGATAAACAGGCAGGCTTGAACTAATTGGACAAGCCAGGAGCAGGAGAATTTGGCAGGGCACAGGGATGTAGGACAGGCGGGTGGAGGAAGGGAGAATTAACACAGAAGCTACGGAAGGGAAAATACGAGCGAGCAGAGAGAGCAAAATGGCGGGCTGCTTGCTGCGGCTTGGCAGGTGTAGGGAGAAAAGGACTAGCTGCACAGATAGCACTTGGAAAGAGGAACTGTGCCATGGATATGTCAATGTAGGAGACATCTTGGAGGAAAGAATGCTTCTGTCCACCTAGTTTCCCCCGCCGCCTTGAAACTATTCCCCATCAGTTGTTTTTCACCTGTTGTCCCCAGTTGGGCTCTGAGACCAGATATAAGCCTGCCTGCAAGAGAAACCAGCCTTGGGTGGGATAGGAATTGCAAGGAGCGGCCTAAGGGCCACATTCCTTCACGGTGAGCCTTCCAGGGGCCACTTGCCAGTGTGGACCTCCCTATCTTAGACTACTGCAATGCAATTGTTTGAGTACCAAGGCATTTGAGAACCAAGATACCACTGTAAAACACTACATAGGGACATATGAGCAGTGTTTCACCGATATAGCAGCATAAAACGAGTAAAAATGAAGCAATAAAAAAGACAAGGTGATAATGCGTTATGAACATAAAAAATAGGACGCCGTGTGTCCATCTATGTTGTCGAAACCATTTCTTAACCCTTCCTTAATGTTAAAAACCATGAATGTAGATTCACCCCTAGACCACAGAAGAATGTTATTCCTCTCTTCTTTTTTTTCCCCTTGCCCACAAAACGTTTTTATGATTTTCCATACGAGTACTGAAGGAAAATACGAGTAACCACACTGGCCTCAGGTGGGGTTTGTGTGCGGGTGTGCGGGTGTCACACCATCTCTGAGCAAGGAGCAGGAGCAGCAAGGATGGAGGAGTTCAGCAACCGTACAGAATTGTGTGGCTTTTGAAATCTCGGAACGGCTCTTTGCTCTTAGGAGGAGGATTTTGACGTGCCATTCCCACAGCTCTCGATAACAGGGTTGGGAAAGGAAATGCAGGAAAAACCAGAGAAAGTATTTAGAAAGCCCTTTTCGCCTCTTGGCATTTGCTGGAATCTGGGATTGCGAAGCCAGAGGAATCTAGTCCATGTGTGAGCTGAGAGTGCATGAACGCACATTAATGTATAACAGGGGCGAGTGAGGAGGGGAGTCGCCTTTTTATGATGGTGTCTACTCTGCACTCTTCTTAAAGGCCTCTTTGTACCTGAGCAATACCAATTTCATTATAGGAATTCTCTCTCTCAGCATATTAATATATATGGTTTGGGGGCGTGGGGGTGGCTTGTCATTACTTCAATTTCAACGGAGCCAACTGCTGTATCTGGTAATTTTTCACCCCCTGCCAGTTTCCTGCAGCGAAAGCAACGTAGCTGTCACAAGCAGAACGTTCTACAGAATGTTAGAATTCCTCAACAACAACAAGTCCAAGGCAAATCGAAAAGCTTGCTTGTTCGTGGCGGCTTCTAGAGTATCTCCAGTAAAATGCCATGGATGTTTGCCACCAGACAAGCACAGAAACTAGTAAACTACTCCCCTGAAATTCTTTTATTCCCCCAGGGGGACTCGTGGAAAGGGATGCATTGATAGCTGCCATCAGATAGACACACGAGCTGGCAATAAAATGCCCGTGATTCACTGCGTTTCATTCCGCAGGGCAACTTATGCAAAGGTAGCGGCTGATATTTATGTTCGGTTTATGCCTCCGCGACATGAGAAGAACGAACACCCGGTTTTATAGCATGTGCTATTGGCCCGCAGGGGAGGAATTATTTAGGTGGATTCCTATATTTCACACTAGTCAATTTTGTTTCCAATCTGTTAAAATGTTTCTATACCCTGGTGAGTTCCAGCACTGTGTGTGTGTGTGTGTGTGTGTGTGTGTGTGTGTGTGTGTTTTAAAAAAAATGCACTGGTCAAAGGTGTTTCTTCTTTTGCTCCCACCTAATGAATTGGGAGGTAAGTATAGGGAAGAGGGCCTTTTCAGTAGTGGCTCCCCGATTCTGGAAGGTCGGCATGCCTAGCACCTTCTTTGATGCCCTTTTGGAGCCAAGCAAACGCCTTTTTCTCCCAGGCTTTCTCATTTATCAATATGTCTACCACGGGATGTGAGGCTGCTTGCATATTCATTAAAAAATTTAATCTTTTGTTTTGCATCTTGGATCTTTTGCATTCTAGTACAGTGGTACCTTGGTTCTCAAACACCTTGGTATTCAAACAACTTGGAACCCAAACACTGCAAATCCGTAAGAGTGTTACGCTTCCAATTTGAGTGCCACACTTCCGTTTTGAGTGTTATGCAGATGTCTGTCTGCTTTTTGCTATTTATTTTGAGTTTTTGTTTTTGCAGCTCTTTTTGTTTTGCTTTTGTGACTGTGTGGAACCCAGTTCTGCTATTGATTGATTGATTGATTGATTGTGTGACTGCAGTACATTATTGCTTTCATTTTACGGATCAGTGGTCTCATTAGATAGTAGAATTCATGTTAAATTGCTGTTTTAGGGGTTGTTTTTAAAAGTCTGGAATGGATTAATCCATTCTGCATTACTTTCTATGGGAAAGCGTGCCTCGGTTTTGGAACGCTTTGGTTTTGGAATGGACTTCCAGAACAGATTAAGTCTGGGAACCAAGGTACCACTATATTTTAAAACTACTCATATGGGTGCTAGAGCACCTTGTTGAACAGCAAGGTACCAATGTCCTAAATGAAACAAATCATCATGATTCCCAGGCAGTGTGTATATACAGCAGGCAGTGGGTGGGGAGTCCATGTTCATTTGTGGATATGGGATGAACTGCATGAAAGACCCACATGATTTCCAAAAGAAAAGGGTATAGGCATTCTGCAACCCCATAGTCCCCTTTGAGTGGACTTAACCGTCTAGGGGTCCTTTACCTTTTACCTTTTTTTATTTATTGAGAACATGCTCTCATACAAAAAACAAAGACACACCCCAAAGCTGACTTGAACATGTGTATTATTGCACTGCTAATAACGTGCGCTGTGTGTGCATGGGAAAGTTTGTGGTCGAAGCATCCTGCTTGTTAACTGAAATTCAAAGCCACAAAATAACATCTGCATGTCGCCGGTAACATGACTGGTAGCTCAGGACCAAGAGCTATAAATGCATAACAGTTTTAGCATTGTCCGATGATCCCTTTTTGAACCTAACCCACCATACTGTCCCTTGACAGGGATGCTATAGCATCATCCATGGACCACAAACATTGAACTTCAATTTGGCCTCTAATTCTATGTTGCATGATGCTTTCCAGCCAAAAGATAAGGAGGCCTATTTTGTAAAGCGAGGATATTTTCAAGCAAGGATACTTTCCTTTAAAAATGGCAACTGTTGGCCTTCAGCATAAAAAGGTAAAGGGACTCCTGGCCATTAGGTCCGGTCGTGCCCGACTCTAGGGTTGCGACGCTCATCTTGCTTTATTGGCCGAGGGAGCCGGCGTTCAGCTTCTGGGTCGTGTGGCCAGCATGACTAAGCTGCTTCTGGCGAACCAGAGCAGCGCACGGAAACGCCATTTACCTTCCCGCTGGAGTGGTACCTATTTATCTACTTGCACTTTGACGTGCTTTCGAACTGCTAGGTTGGCAGGAGGGTCTTCAGCATACAGGGAAGCAAAAGCTTTGGGTCCCAGGTGTTGTCTCTCAAATGTGCCCAAAATCAAGGGCAGGATTCCTTGCTTGTGCAATGAGGCTCCCCTCATGTGTCCCCCACATGGGGGTTGGACGAACACCCAGAACACTGTATGGGCGAGAGGGGTCATTGCATTGGGCAAGCTGAAAAGCTTGCTCTGGCAGAACATCCAACATAGTGTGACATTGGATTCCTGAAGGAACGTCTCCACCCCTATTGTTCAGCCCAGACACTGAGGTCCACCTCCAAGGGCCCTCACTGAGAGAAATTAGGTTACAGGGAACCAGGCAAAGGGCATTCTCGGTAGTGGCACCCACCCTGTGGAATGCCCTCCCATCAGATATCAAGGAAATACAGTGGTGCCCCGCAAGACGAATGCCTCGCAAGACGGAAAACCCACAAGACGAAAGGGTTTTCCGTTTGCAGAGGCGCTTCGCAAGACGAATTTCCCTATGGGCTTGCTTTGCAAGACAAAAATTGACGAAAATTCTTGCGATTTTTTTTCGCGCCAAAACCCCTTTTTCTGAAGCGCTAAGCTGCTAAAAGTATTTTAGCAGCAAAACCGCTAATCCCTTAAGTCTTAAAAAGCCGTTTTACCCCTTAAACTGTCAATAGCGCTAATAGCGCTAATCCGCTAATGGGCTTGCTTCGCAAGACGAAAAAACCGCAAGACGAAAAGACTCGCGGAATGGATTCTTTTCGTCTTGCGAGGCACCACTGTAAACAACTGTCTGACTTTTAGAAGACATCTGAAGGCAGCCCTGTTTAGGGAAGTTTTTAATGTTTGATGTTTTATCGTGTTTTTAATATTCTGTTGGGAGCCGCCCATAGTGGCTGGGGAAATCCAGTCAGATGAGCGGGGTATAAATAATAAATTATTATTATTATTACCTTGCCACCTAGGAATCTTGGGTTAGCACTGAATCTAGGAGAATCCCCAAGCAGCGACTTGATCCTTCATGGGAGTGGTACACCATCCAGCAAATTAACTAACATGGGTAATTAAATAAACAATATAGCAATGACAATACCAATCTAGCTTGCAGGGTTTTTGTTAAAATTTCAGTGGTGTTTTGTGTGAGATAGTTTGAATGATCAGGAGCCATGTACATGCTTAGCTGGAGCATTTTCATCTTATCAGCTCAGATACTAACTTCTACTCCCTCTAGAGGAAGGAACCAGAGACAAGTTATTGGAAGCCTATCTTTGTAGGGTCATCCTTCCTATTTTAGCAAAACAACTATTGAGCCAGAGTTCTGCACTAAACATCTTCTCATTTTCCTGTTCCTATAGATAGAGGGTAACCTCTGGAAATTACACATTCATGCTAATGTGTTTAGATTTAAAGTACCAGGAGTTGATTTAAAGGTTCTCAGGAGACAAAAAGTGGTCGCGGGCATCATTGGATAACCCTGTTGTTCAGGACTTGAGCAGTATGCATGTGTGAAGAATATCTCAACATTTCCTCACAAATCTAAACCTGGCCAAAATCCACATGTCCTTATTTAACCCTAAATACCTGTCTGTAAGCTTCCAGGAATGTGTTCCTTTGTGAAATATTTGGAAAGATCGCTCCCTCCCTAACCCTCCCCCCCCCAAAAAAAACCCCTGCTTCTAAAGTCAGCAAAGCTTCATATTTAGAGGAGTGAGACACCAACACATCCTATCCTGAGTAAGGTCCTTTGATCGGTCGTGACACTGAATGAATAGTAAATATATCCTCAGACTCAGAGTAAATATCAAATGGCATGTAACTCAGGTAGAAAGGAGCAAATTTTACACACGTTGGCCACAGACGCCTTGTCATTTCCCAGTAAATTAAAGGGTCTTCCGTTGGACCTGTAAATTTAAATTTATCATGCTAGTATTCTTCCATAATTAAAGCAATAGAAGACCCCCTGTTTTTTAATACCGTCTTCCATTCCCTGCAGACAACAAGGGCTCCGTGCTGTGTGTGTGTGTGTGTTCAAAGGAGAGGGGAAGAGGGTTTGAGGGCTAGGCCTTATGGCTTCTCCTTTCCTCAGTTTTAGCCCATCCCCAATTAACTTTATTTCCCCTTAAGGTTTTGCTTGCATTCCTGGCCAGAAAAAGAAGTGCTTTTTCATGGGTTCTCCTCGCTTCTTGGCAACTGGAAAACCCTTTCCCCGATGCTGGGATCGCCTCAGTAACGGCACCACAATCTCCTCAGTCAACAAAATAAATAAAGAAGTGGCGAGTCTAGGTGTGTGGCATGTGCTCCGCCAAATTGTTGCTGCAGGGGTGGAGAAGGCCAGTGGGGAAGTTGCCCTCAGCGGTACAATGTGAGTTTAAATTACTACGTAGCAATCCGTTCCAATGCCCGCCCAGGGCCAAGCTTATTGCTCTGCTTTTCTTTTCTTTTCTTTTCTTTTCTTTTCTTTTCTTTTCTTTTCTTTCTTTTTTTCTTTCTTCTTATATTTTATTTTTAAATATAAAAACCACCAAAAAATAAACAGTGAAACCCCCCCAGGCAGCTGATAAATTGGGTATACAGTGGTACCTCAGGTTACATACGCTTCAGGTTACATACGCTTCAGGTTACAGACTCCGCTAACCCAGAAATAGTGCTTCAGGGTAAGACCTTTGCTTCAGAATGAGAACAGAAATCGTGCTCTGGTGGCATGGCGGCAGCAGGAGGCCCTATTAGCTAAAGTGGTGCTTCAGGTTAAGAACAGTTTCAGGTTAAGTACGGACCTCCAGAACGAATTAAGTACTTAACGTGAGGTAAAACTGTACAATATTCAGTAATATACATATTCAATAATATTCAATAATAACATATTCAAATCAACCATATGTACACTTCTGTATACCTTAACACTCCTCCCTCCACAAGGTTTATTTAACATTTAACATTTAAATTGCCCCGAATTGTTCAAACCTACCCAAATACAGTGGTACCTCGGGTTACATACGCTTCAGGTTACAGACTCCCCTAACCCAGAAATAATACCTCGGGTTAAGAACTTTGCTTCAGGATGAAAACAGAAATTCTGCTCTGGCAGTGTGGTGGCAGTGGGAGGCCCCATTAGCTAAAGTGGTGCTTCAAGTTAAGAACAGTTTCAGGTTAAGAACGGACCTCCAAAACGAATTAAGTTCTTAACCCGAGGTACCACTGTAATTCAATATCTTCTCAAACCAATCCTCCTCTTTCTCACTGACCTTAAGCCCTTTCATTCTATGTATCTTCACAGTTAGGTATTCTAAAATTATAATATTATTCAGTTTTTTCCTCCATTGGTTCACCCCAGCTCTTCTGCATTTTTCCAATTACTTGCTATAACCTGCTTTTCTTTGCGAGTCTGGGGAGGGGGGTGGCTTGTCGTCTGGGCATCCCGGGACCTCCATACCCACTTCCCACACTGGTGCCTCAGGGAGGTCACTTCAGTGCTGCCAACAAAGCAGCTTGACGTCACCCCCAGAGCTGTACCCCATTGTCTCTTGAGACAGACGGACACCAATAACAACAACAACTGCACAAAGGAAAAAAACACGCATTCATTGCATCAGAGCCAGCGTGGTGTAGTGGTTAAGAGTGGTGGACTCGTAATCTGGGGAACCAGGTTCGCGTCTCCGCTCCTCCACATGCAGTTGCTGGGTGACCTTGGGCCAGTCACACTTCTCTGAAGTCTCTCTTTTTTTTAAAAAAAAAAAAAAGATATTTATTTAAAAAAATTATAGTTACAGAAAAAAATGTACTGTAAAAGAAAAAAGAAACAATGAAAAATTTAACAAACAATACATCAAAAATAAGAAAAAAAAGAAAAAGAAAAAAGAACAATACATCAAAACAGCATAATAAAAAGAAAAAAACACATCCAAATTCCATATCATTATCTTTCATTTACTTGTTTCCTCGACTTCCTCACACCTCCCTTTTTTGTATTCTAGTTCAAATGCTAATTCAGCAAATCCTTTCCCTCTTTCTCAATTTTTGTTCTATAATTTATCTTAACTCAATCTACCACTGAAACAATAGATAGATAGATGATAGATAGATGATAGATGATAGATAGATAGATAGATAGATGATAGATAGATATAGATAGATGATAGATAGATAGATAGATGATAGATAGATAGATAGATAGATAGATAGATAGATAGATAGATAGATATAGTAGATAGATAGAGATAGATAGATGATAGATGATGATAGATAGATAGATAGATAGATAGATAGATAGATAGATAGATAATGATGATAGATAGATAGATAGATAGATAGATATAGTAGATAGATAGAGATAGATAGATGATAGATGATGATGATGATAGATAGATA